>NC_044909.1:30534950-31156825 GCF_001633185.2 Quercus lobata | reverse complement strand
AATAAGAACCTCGCAACTTATTGTAAAACGAATGGATGTCAAACTATCCATTAGGCTTCAACTTCCATCACATCCAGTCCCTAATATCCATTGAAGGAATATTGGATTCCAAGATACAAAGAAAGTCCTCCCCTGCATGCAACTCCCAATCCTTAAGATCCCGAATGAAACAAACATCCTAACTTCTCCTTTCCCCTGCCCCAACTCTTGTCAATGAAGACTCAATGGAAGCCTCTCTATCAATGGCAATACCATACAACCTGGGAAAGCCAGTTGGAGAGGTTGATCCCCATACCATCCATCTTGCCAAAATCTCACTCTATTCTCCATCTCAACAACGAATTGAGTGTTTTTGCTACAATCCTCCCAACCTATACGAATAACTCTCCATAATCCACACCCATGATTGAAATTTCTACAACAACAAAGCCTTAGTCTCAAAACTATGGAATTAATTATGGATTCTCAATAGACTGATTGGAATTGTTCGCGCGCACACACACACACACACACGCATTTGATAAGTAATAAACTTCATTGAAAAAAATGTAAGAAAATAAAGACGAAAAAAGCACACAGGCAGTGTGCTAGATGCAATAAAGAAAAAAAAAAAGCAATAAAGAAAGTACATAAATCAAGCATATTAGGTAAAAAAATGAAAGTAAAAACGCCCGAAGCATTTGCTCAATCAAGCGAAGTCTGAAAAAAGGAGAAGCTTCAATTCATGAATTGATATTTCATTCCCTTTAAAGGTATGTGTATTTCTTTCCCTCCAAACGACCCACATAAGACATTGAGGGATCATTCTCCAAAACACCTTAGTTTTGAGCCTAATCATTCACATATATTGTTCTTTACCATTCTATAATATCCAAAATCACTCTCTGTTACCTTCTAAATTAACATATAATTTCTTACTACTTTTATTAGTGTTATTTTAGATCTCCCTCTTTCTCTTTTCATTCCCACCATAGTCTTGACTTATATCAAATCACTCTTAGTCACTAATCACTCTCCTTCGCACACGACCGATAACTTAAACAAACTCCCTCATCTTTACATCAATGGAAGCTGCTCTATCTTTAATAAAAATTTCTTCATTTCATATCCTATTCTTCTTTCTATTTCAACTTATCGATCTTAGCATTCTTATGTTTTAGCTACCCTAATTTTACATTAAAGTCAAACTTAATGTAACTGCTACAACCTCAAAATTACAGGTTTTCTTTGTTCTTCTTAACATGCCCACCAAATTTTTTATTGCTGGTAAAAATTTCCAAATTTAACAAAATTAAAAATTCAACAAAAAATTATCTGATAAACTTGAAAAACAGTTAAAATTAAAAAAAGAAAAAGAAAACAAACCTTGCCGTCATGGCCACAAAATTTATGAATAACATGACCCGTTGATACATCCCAGTAAAAGATTTGTCGGCCTCCACCACACGAACATAGCTTTGAATTATCCCTAAAAAAAAAAGAAAAAAAAGACAATTAGGGATTGAATTAACAAGTGGTTGGGAGAGAGAGAGAGAGAGAGAGTACGAGGTGACATGGACGTCGTGGACTTCACGGGCATGGGATTTGTAGGTCTTGATGTGGATGCCAAGGTGGGGATTCCAGAGGCGTATCTTTGCCGCAACTCAGAAAATAATTTTTGTCGCTGTTGAATCTCGGCACTAATACTGCTCCCTCGTGACCTTTCAATACGTTTGCCTCCTTCCCTGGAACTTCCGATTCGCTCATCTCTCTTTTTCTTTCTCTCTTTTTAAGGTGGGAAGGGAACGTCTCTGGCTGTCCTGCTTTCACCGCAAAAAGTAGGGTAAATTTCACTAAAATATTTGAGGTTTGGGTTAATACTAATCAAGCCCAACTTTTAAAAAGTGACCAACTTGGTCCTTGAACACCTTTTAGTTCTAAACGCTGTTTAAACCCATTTAGACCACTACCATTAGGTGTGCCAAATGCCAAATATTCGGCATTTGGCACACCAAACACCAAAAACCAATCTTCATCAAATATTCTAAATCTCAAAAATTTTGACACACCGCTATAGTACCATCTCAAATATGAGACGATACGGACCGAAATGCTAAAATTTTTAATATTTGTTTATTCTACTTCTCTCTCTCTTCTCTCAAGCCTCTCTTCCTCTTCGCTGATCCTTCCAATCGGACATCTCAGCCTCTTTTCCTCTTTGCCAATCTTGCTCATTCACTTTCTCAGCCTCGCACTGCCATCAACGTCTGATCTCGCCTCCAATCTCACCGCTGATCTCTCCTCTAAACTTGTCGTCGATTACTTCTCTGGTCTCACTAGTGCCACGACTGATCTCAGTCTCAACATTGCTGCTAGTCTCACTAAACGACTCTTCACCCAGTTGTTGTTAATCGCCGAACCTTCTCTCCCTAAGCCACCACCGATTCACCCAACCTCCTTTCCTTAAGATCTTGGTCGTGGTGGTTGGGGTGGTGTTGTTGTTGTTGTTTTTTTTTTTGGTTGTAGCAGTGGCTAATATTGGTGATCGGTGGTTGATCTTGTGGGGTGGTTGATATTGGTTGTAGGGCCAAAATTGGAAATTAACATTATTTGCCAAACAATATAATTAATAGGCACTGTTTTCAAACTATATATATTACTAACATTTCAAGTCTCAAAGACTCGATTTAGGCCTATAAATCGAGTCTTAAAGACTCGGTTTCTATGGTTTGATCACATCTGATGTGGCGTTTTTTCCGCGTGGTGTCTACCTAGAAATTGAGTCTCTAAGACTCGATTTATATGCCTACCCTTTATAAATCAAGTAAAATGTTTTACAAATCAGGTCCTCTCTCACTGCTCTCTCTCTTTTCTTTCCTTTTCACCATTCTCCCCCTCTCTCCTCTCTCACTGGATTTGCAATCCATTTTTTTTTTTTTTTAAAATCTGGCTTTGCGGACTGCATGTAGGTGGTGGTGGTGATGGATCCAGGCGGTAGTGGTTGCTGATCGGTGGTTTTGACGCTTGTTCTTCTTTGGGGTTGCTATTTTTATTATTTTTTGTTTTTTTTTTTTTTTGTTTTTTTTTTTTTTTTTGTTGGTGGTTGCTGGGGTGTATGTGGTGGTGGAGTGATGGGTGAGTTTTAATTTTGGGTAGGTGGGTTGGGAGTGGTGGTTGGCTGGGCTTGGATGAAATCGGTGGCTGGGTTGGGAGTGGTAGACGGAGTGGTGGCCGGATCATTTTTGGGTTTGCCACCGTGGGCCTACGTTTTGCTTGCCATAGATTTGCCATCGTGGATTTGTTGAAGTGGGAAGAGATGGGTCTTGGAACGCCGTACCGGAGGATCATGAGGAGGACGAAGATGAGGGAGACGATGAGCCCGATGGTGAAGAAGTTTGCAAAGATGAAGCCTTTGAGGGAGAATTGCTTGCGGGATTTGCAGGTGTGCTTGGATTTGGGGTTGTTTGATGAGAATGAGAGGAGTGAGTGGGCCCAGCTCCCTCCTCCTCTCCTAGTGCTGAAAGCCATTTTTGATTGAACTAGATGATCAAATCAATTTGTGTTTTTATGAATCAAATTTGTTTCAGAAGAATGAAACAAATTCTATTGTAATTTCTATTTTTGTAGGAGAGATCAGGCAGTGCTAGGATTGTTGTGTTTCTAGGATTTCTTAAGTTTTTTTTTTTTTTTTTTTTGGGTATTTCTGGGAATGGCTTGTACATTAGAGACTTAGAGTTAATTTTTTTTTGGCTTATAAATCAAGTCTCAGAGACTCGATTTCCAGGTGGACGCCACGTGAAAAATATGCCAAATCGGACATGATCAGAATACTAAAATCGAGTATTTGAGACTCGATTTATAAGCCCTAAATCGAGTTTTTAAAACTCGAGATGTTAGTAAAAAATATAGTTTTGTAACAATGCCTACAAATTATATTGTTTGGCAAATAGGGTTAATTTCCAATTTTGGCCTTGGTTGTGGTGGTTGTTGTTGTGTTTTTTTGTTGTTGTTGTTGTAGCAGTGGTTGATATTGGTGGTCGGTGGTTGATCTTGTGGGGGTGGTTGTAGCTTGTGGGCTGTGGTGGGGTGATCTGCGGGCGGTGGGGTTTTAATGTGTAGGAGTTATTTTAGATTATTTTAATATGTTTTATATATTATTTTAATGTGTTGAAGGAAAGAATAGAATATCTGATAAATGATGTATTGTAAAATAGTATGTTAAAATAGAAAAAGTAGGTTTTTATGTGTGAAAATTGCATTTGGAATACAATACCTGATGAGAATCACAATGCTCTCTCTCTCTCTCTCTCTCTCTCTCTCTCTCTCTCTCTCTCTCTCTCTCTCTCTCTCTCTCTCTCTCTCTCTCTCTCTCTCTCTCTCTACTGAATGCCTAGCTCATGCTAAGATCTTTGAGTTTCTAAGAATCACAATAAATGGCTACACCATGTCATAGAACACAAACATACACACATAGCCATATAAAACTTGTAACCCCAAAAATCCCAGATTACAAACACAGATTCATAATCATACATACACAAAAAAAAAAAAAAAAAAAAACACTATATTAGACCTATTTGATACAAAACTTAAATCAGAAAATACCCACAGATTCACAAATGATCCTACCCAAAACCCACATTTGAGACCCAAAAAAAAAATCATCAAATCCTTATCACTATAAGAAAACCCAGTCCTAAATTCACCAAAACCCATACCAAAGAAGAAAGAGGAGGAGGACCTACGGCCACTAATGGTGGCATTGCTAGTGTGATTTGTCGCTTGTGGCAATGGTAGAGCTTGTGGGTCTCCGCCAAACGTTCGACGTTTGGTACACAAACCCAAACAGAAGCGCAAATACAAACTTTTTCTTACATTGCTGAGGAACACCAAAGCTAGTGTGGGTAGCTCTCAATCGGAGCCTTCAACGAGGAACAACAGCAACAGTGGTGAGGAGAAGCTCGAAAATCCTTAGCCAACTATCTTCATGGCATTGATTCGAGAGAGAGTGCAAGATCTTAATAGCAAAACATGGGTTCGACCATGGCCAAAGGTTGAGAAAGGGCGTCTTCAGCCGCCAACTGTTGCGGGTGAGAGAGATAAGAGAGAGGTAGAGAGGTCTGAGAGAGAAGAGAGAAGAGGAAAGAGAGAGGATAGATTGAGAACAACTAAGAGCATCCACAGCAGTGGAGCTAAATTTTTAGCAATTTAGCTCCACCAAAAGTTACTTTATCTATTTTACCTACATACATGCTACAGCAGTGGATCTATTTTAGCTTTCAACACAATAAAATAATATATTCATCACAATAAAATAATATTTTTACTATAATAAAATAATAATATTTTTACTACAATAAAATAATATATCATCACCATCACCACCACAGCACAAACATCCTCCTCTACCACCACCACCGGCCACCAGTCCACAGCAGGAAAGAAGGAAAAAAAAAAAAAAAAAAAACACCAACCCAAATCGAACCCACAAATCCACAACCACCACCAGCCACCAGTCCACAGCAGGAAAAAAAAAAAAAAAAAAAACTCAACCCAAATTGAACCCACAAATCCACAACCACCACCACCACCGGCCACTAGTCCACAGCAGGAAAAAAAAAAAAAAAAAAAAAAAAAAAAAAAAAAAAAAAAAAAAAAAAAAAAAAACCCAAATCTCCGATCGCAGCGTGATACAACCATTGGCGGCGTGAAAGAACCAAATCCACATGCAAGCACTCCGCAGCAGTCCACAGCAGGAAAAAAAAAAAAAAAAAAAAAAAACCCAAATCTCCGATCGGCGGCATGATACAACCATTGGTGGCGTGAAAGAACCAATATCCATATGCAAGCACTCCAATCAGCGGCGAGCTCCATGGGTTTCCCAATCAGGCACACCGATCGGCGGCGAGCTTCGTGGGTCGGTGATCGGAGTTGAGAGAGTGAGACCGGAGTTGAGAGAGTGAGCTTGAGTCGAGCTTCATGGATCGGTGACCGGAGTTGAGAGAGTGAGACCGGAGTTGACAGAGTGAACTTGAGAGATGAGAGTGAATGGAGAGAGAGAGAGAGGCATGAAAGAATGGAAAAAAAAAAAAAAAAAACGGTAAGTGTATTATTTTAATCAACCAACCGAATAAAATATAATTTTTTTTTTTTTTTGCTCTCAGCTACAGTGCACATCTATATATAGATGTGCACTGTAGCAAATCATCTAAAATTTTAGCTTTTGCCTTCACTGCTGCAGTGTTAATTTTGTGTGTGTGGAGCTAAATTTTAGCAATATAGCTTTATACCTCCTCTGCTGTGAGTGCTCTAATGGGTTTAAATGGCATCTAGAGACTAAGGACCTGTTTGGCATGAACAGTTTTTGTTGTTTAAACAATAATATACGTATTTTCATAATATTTTTCCACTCACATGTATTTTTATAACACTTAAATAACATTATTAGAAATCTATTACCAAACGGTGTTCAAGACTTTTTAAAAGTTGTGGATTTGAGCGGTATTAGCCCAAACTTCAAGGTAGTTTAGTGAAATTTACCCAAAGTAATAATGTACACTACTCCAATCTGTCTTTTACTCTTTCGGTGTGTGAGTGTGAATGTGATAAGAATGAATGAAATTAAGATCTTTAACTGTAGTTAAAACGACATGTCGTTTATTTATTTATCTACCTATTCACTTGTTCATGCTGTAAAGATTCACATGACCATTTCATCTTCCAAAAGTCACTTAATTCTTCATTCTTGGCTTGGGCCTCATACATCTTAAATAAACCACCTCTTCAACAAATAAATTAATCCTTATTTAGACAACAAACATGCATATATATAAGTTTAAAATATATATGTACGTACGTTCACACTAGATTAATTATATAATAATGTTCACCACAAGAATTTGCATTGGCTAGTTTCATTTCTAATGTGTCATTAGACCCAAATACCATGCATATTTCCATAACTATGACTTCCAAAGTGCTTTCTTCGATCAATCACATTACATATATATATATATATTATAATATCAACAGCTTAATTATTCACTACCTCTAATTAAATCGAAGTATATACATACCTTCCCTATAAATTAGGGAACTCCCTCCTCTCGCTCATATACACAAACCACACATAACATAAGCAAACCATATATATATATATGTGGCTATCAAAAACATGTTTATCCTACTGGTCCTCACAAGCCTCTTGGCAAATGTGACTGCAACAAGCAGGGGCCTAACATTAAAGTCAGAATTCAACATTGTTCCAGCAGCAAGCTTGGAAACAATTAATAATGGAGCTCAAGTCAATTGCTGGGTTGTACTCATGGAGTTGAAGTTTTGCTCAAATAAGCTTTTCTTCGTTATACTTACTGCCCAAAACAATCTCAGCCTTGGCTGTTGTCATGTCATTACCACCTTCACCAATAACTGCTTCCCTTCCAAGCTTACTTCCCTTGGTTTCAAACCTAAGCATGAAGGCAACGTATTGCAAAGTTTATGTGATGCAGTTCCAAGGCTTGTAACGACTTCTGTTGTTGGTTCCATGCAACAATATCCATGTCGGACTATTTAGATGATGAAAAACGAGAGATCAATGGTGTCATCTTTAAGAAAAATTATTAGTTATTTCCGGAGCATAGCTAACATGGTACTTCACATCAATAAAAACAAGTTACTTTTTTTTTTTTTTGAGAATCCGCCCCAAAAAGAGAAGGGGCTTACATATAATTGATAATTTCTGCAAGATAATCGGCATAAGAAATTACAGGAACTTCCTCCATCCAAGTACGAAAAGGAGAAAAATTACAAGTTGCTCATGCCAGACTATGAGCTACTTTGTTTCCTTGTCTGCATGTATGCTGGAAAACTAGGCTCTTGAAGTGCACAGATAGGGCCTTTATGTCAGAAACGATGTGTCCAAAAGGTGCGGCAGAATAATCTTCACTCTTCATAGCTCGAATTGCAATTTCAAAATCACTTTCCAGGATGACATGATTAAAACCAAGCTCTTTGGCAAAGATAAGAGCCCTCCACGCTGCTAACACTTCCACTATCTCCACCGAAGTGGGTAGAGGAATAACTTGTGTCAATGCAGCCATAACTAGACCACAATCGTTACGAATGATGGTTCCTACTCCTGCTTCATCACTCCCCTAGAAAACAACTCCGTCAAAATTGGCTTTGACTCACTCCGTAGGGGGAGGCATCCATTTGGTGGGACTTCGGGCTGGAGGAGGTTTTGGAGGTGTAGTGTTGGCTTGTTGAAATTCTTGTAGGGCATTTCTAGCCATTGAGTGTATCAGTTTCAGGTCAGCCACTTCCTCTCCCATTCTCAATTTATTTCTCTTGAACCAAATCTGATATGCTAACATTGCAAACAGGTCAGTGGGTTGAGACTTCTCCATACACATGCGAAACACTTCCAGGAATGTCGAGCACTCACTAGCTTCACTCTTTAGCAAACCAAAATGCACAGCCCATTCCAAAGACCCTTCCATGTGCTCTTAGACTGAGACACATTTGATGATCTAACATTTGAACTCATCTCTTCATCCACCAGGAGTCTATACCCGACCTTAATCGAATATATCCCATCCATATTGCTCGGCCAACACAGCTTGTCTTTAGCAACATTGAAGCTTATGGGAATTGATTTGATCAGCTTGGCTTCATGAGGCATGAAATTATTATCAACTGCATCTTCAATCCAGCACCTCCTCTCCTTGTTAATCAATATTGATACCTGAGCATCACAACCAAAGAAAGTTAGAGGAGATTGAATTCTGGTGTATTGGGGGTCCAGTAGCCATTTGTCTTTGTAAATGAGGATGTTCTTGCCATTTCCTACTCTCCATTGGGCCCCCTTTTTTTTATGACCTCTCGGCCTTTAAGAATACTCTTCCAGGCAAAGGAACCTTTATCTTCCTTCGCATAAAAAATAGGGCCATTTGGAAAAAATTTTGCTTTGAAAAACCTATGGAAGAGAGAGGTCTTATTTTCTAGCAATCTCCATACTTGTTTTGCCAACATTGCATCATTAAATTTCTGTAGTTCCTTGAATCCCATACCACCAAAGTATTTTGGAAGGCATAATGAACTCCACTTCGACCAATGTATCTTCCTTTGGTTTCCGTGATGGCCCCACTAGAATTTACGGATCATCTACTCTATATCATTGCATAATGTGATGGGAAGTTTGAAGTAGCTCATGGTAAAGGTTGGGATAGCCTGCACCACCACCTTTAGCAACACTTCTCGCCCGGCTTGGGAAAGGAGTTGTTCTTTCCAACCTTGTAACTTGGCCCACACCCTCTCTTTGATAAACATGAGACTTACCTTTTTGTTCCTACTCACGAGAGTAGGAAGACCAAGGTATTTTTCATATTGTTTGACCTCTTGAACCCCAAGGTAGCTTGTGATCTGCTCAATGGCTTCTGTTGAAGTTGATCCTCTAAAAAAGAGAGAGGTCTTTGACCTGGTAGTACAAATAAGGCAAACAATTGTGTGTTAGGTTGGGAAGCTTTTGGTCTCCTCTTTCATATCATGCCTTGGATGTTTTCTATTCACTACAAGAAAAACGGGCTATTGCGGCGGGCCAGAAGCGCCGCTAAAGGTACATGTGACCTATAGCGGCGGGTGATATTGCGGCGGGCCGCCCCGCCAGTGCTGCAGTGCCACTATAGGTCAATTGCGGCGGGCGAGAAAAGCGCCGCAATAGATCTCCCATTTAGCGGCGGGCTAAAAACCGCCGCCATATGAGGTTGTGATTCGGGTCAAGGGGCCTTTTAGCGGCAGGATAGGCCCGCCGCTATATGTCGTCACCTATAGCGGCGGTCAATAAGCGCCGCTATAGGGCTTCTTATACAACGTACGCTATGTACCTTTTAGCGGCGGTTTCGCCCGCCGCTATAGGTTTTTTTTTTTCTTTTTCTTTTTTTCTATTGGGTTTTAAAACCACATTTCTATTACAAATAACCTATAATAATTAATTTTAGCTCCACTAAGACATTAGGAGCACAACAATGAACAAAATGCAACCTAATACAGCAAAAAATAAATAAATAAATTTGATACATATGGTCCTTCATGTATGGTTAACTGCTTATCTATAATGATTTGTTTGCAATAACATGCAAATTGCATTTCACATTATCTACTCAAAATGTTTTTATTTCTTATTTTAATAAGTGGAACTCACAAAAATTGAGAGTTTTGCACATTATTTCTAAGTTAGTCTATGATCATAATTTTTATCTTATTCTTTCTGGCAATTATTTACAGATTGTTGTAACTTCCAAATTGATCTACTTTTTTTTCCCACTACTCACAAACCAATGAGATTCAAACACACGAGAAAAAAAAAGTGCAGCAATTATTCTTATCACTTTTTCTCACTATAAAACCAACATAGTTTTTCTTTACACAATTTTTTTAAGTTGTGAAAGTGTAAGCCAATAAAGTGGTAAATAAAATTTTTATTAAAAAAAAAAAAAAAAATCAAGCATTCTTGTAAAAAGAAGATAAAGATTGGGTTTTGTGTCAATACCTTTGGGATTTCTGACTCTAGAACGAACTGTGGCATTTGGCTGATCCAAGTTACAAAAGAAGCAAGTAGACCTATAGATTCATCATTTAAAAACCATCAGAAAAGTTGAGATAGAGCGGCCAATAGCAAAGATTTTAACTTTAGAGGACTTTGACTTTTCCTTGAGACCCATTAATTACAGATGGTGAAGGAAATTTAAGAAAGGATAGAAATATCAACATAATGCTTTTCAATGGATGCACCATTCTAGCACCATATTTTAATTTGATACTACCTACACAATATATCTAAGCCCACTGCATCATTATAAAAACATAATCATGCCTTTCAAACGAAAAAGAAAAGTTATCATGAAAAGCTACTTTCATATCAAGCACAAGATTTGTACATCTTAACTTCAAGAAAGATATATAATAAAAAGCCCTTCAAGCATTCAAAAACAATTAATCAGGACTTCCCAAAGGAGGTACACCATCCCTGAGCTCATAAATTATAAATCCCAAACCTTGACAAACTCTATTTAGGTTTCCTATTCCTGAACTCAATCACCTCTTCAATCTTCAAGTAACGATATATAATTTAGCAACAATAGCTCCTTAATTTCAATTCTAAGCCAAAACCTTGACTAACTCTATTTAGGTTTCCTATTCCTAAACTCAATCCCCTCTTCAGTCTTCAAGTAACAATATATAATGTAGCAACAATAGCTCATTAATTTCAATTCTAAGCCTATAATTAGTAGGAATTCAATGTGACAGCTAAAGGGATTGCAAATTAGTAAGAAGATAACAATTTAGTTTTTGGTCCATTGGAGGCCTGTTGGGCAAATAGTCCCATTTAGCAATATTATTGCAATTTAAGGGCTTCATACCTTTACTTGTTTTGAACTGCCACGCTTCCCTTTCTTTGAGCCAATTATCGTCTTAAACCAATGTCCAGAACCCATCCCTGCTATGAAGAATTTGTGTTTAACTCAACATACCCCTAAAAGTAATTCCAATGTAGATCTAGTCAAAATCAGCATTGAGAAAACAACATCAAGTTTAAGAATTTATAACATTTAGTTTTTCTTTTCCTCTACTACTCACTACTCAGCAACCAAC
Source organism: Quercus lobata (assembly GCF_001633185.2). Lineage (NCBI taxonomy): Eukaryota > Viridiplantae > Streptophyta > Magnoliopsida > Fagales > Fagaceae > Quercus > Quercus lobata. The sequence goes on along the minus strand of NC_044909.1, from coordinate 31,145,197 downwards.
CAGACAATCATCAACAGGATGTTTGCGGCTGCCACATCTTGTTAGTAGTTATAAAACAATCACAACTCAATTAACAAATACAAAAATGATATGAAACAACTCCACAAGATTTCAAACTTAACTAAATTGGAATCAAAGAGAAGGAATCATAATCTTATAATAATATGCAAGACAGCTTTCACCAATTGATTATATACCCACCAAAAATTCAATAGTATATCAGACCACTAAATCTGTCTGGTTTAGTGGTTCTTTCTCATTTTCATTAGTGATATTAACATGAGACGACTACATCTCTTTCTAGGATTCTCGGTCCCTGCCATGCTTTACTCATTCATATGAGTACTATTCTATTTGCCTATAGTACCTTTTCAAGTAGAATTCCATAGTAAAATTCCATAGTAGAATTCCATAGTTAAAAAGAAAAAAGAAAAAAAAAGTCTACAATCCAAGTTGACTGAGACTTTCCTAGCTATATAAGACAGATTCATCTTTTAATAAGTTGGGTTATATTCCTATATGATGCCAAATCTATGTGCAATTAATGCACTCTATTCAAGTCAATTTTCTAACAAGTTTTTAAGCATATATGACTACAATAGCAAAGGAAGAAAAAGGAACCCATATAGCCGTATCAATTGGAAGTAATAAAACCGATAACAAAGAAACCGAAAATTCAAAGTAAAAAAGTAAACATACCGCTCCAGATGATGACTATAAGGCCTTTATGCAACCATTTTTCTGACAATCACATGGTATCCCGAACAAATCACTGCCTGTGTCTAACACCACCAAGAATGATTAACTCGGATTCCCCAAAGAAACATTAGCATAATGCAAACTAAAACATCAACAAACATAGAAAATAAATAAATAAATTAACCAAATAAAATAATAAAGTCAGTACACCTAACCTAATTGAAACAAACAGTTTGGTCACCCAGGAAAATTTAAAATAATAAAAAAAAAAAATTTCATTTGGGGTCTTTTTGGATAGGCTGGGAGACCACAAAAAGTTATAACTTTTACTTACAATAATACAACTGGCCACTAAAAAACAACTCTTTCTCTTATCGGGAACCAAAAATATCTCCTGTAAAATAAAAATAAAAATTAAAAAAACCAAAAAATATCATATCAAAAGCTCACTAAAAAACACACACACACAAAATATATATATATATATTAACTAAAAACATATATTTGAATGATTATTTGAGGAGTGGAATAAGAATCATACAATCCCAAAGAATTACTGAGGAGAGTGACGTTTCCAGCGGAGAAAGCAAGAGGCGACTGGTCATTAATGGAGGCGAGGTGGCGGCCACGAATGATGCCTCTGTTTAATTTTCTTTAAAATATTGGGCTGAATTCAATGCAATTGAAACTTACCTTTGATGACCAAATACGTGGGCCAAGTTTCAGCATTCAGTGTCAGTTAGCTTATCATGGTTTCAGATTAAAAGAATAAAAGAATCAGGCATGTCCCAGCATTCAGAATAAAAGAATCAGGCATAGTTTTAGATTAGCTTTTCATAACACTCACAACAAAGGGCTTCAAGTTTCAAACTATTCAGCAGTAAACCTACTAGAAATAATGTGTACTTAATGCTTATATAAAGTTCTAAAAGGTCAAAATAAAAAAGGTGCTTACACCCAAACACCTTGACACTAGATGTTTGAGCTTTGCCTCAAAGATTTCTAGACAATGACCCAAGGAGCTTAAACTTAAATAGCTTTAAAAACGAGTACTTTTACGAAAACTACCCAGTACAATAAGCAAATAGTCTGAACCTGCCTTAGCCTTCAAAAGGATATATTTACCGTCATGACCAACACAAAAACATAAATAAAAACTACAATAACCAGATGCCATTTTATAGTACCATAAGGGGTGAGTTTCATGTAATACCTGTCTCAAACGCAAGAGCTGCAAGATCTTTCTAGTCTTTAGGTGCATGGCATTGATACTGTAAGTTCCAAATTCCAATAATAAGAACCTGGTGATCTACCATAAAGATTCATGTAACGGAAAAATCAAACAGGAAAACTTACCCACGAATGCGAATGATAAACAGGAGCTTCGCCTCTGGGTCAACATAAAACCCACCTTTCAAACACAAGCACAAACCCAAACCTATAGCCAAATGAGCACAAGCAATATACATACCCAACTCTGAAAATCCCAAATCAAAAAATACTTATGGATTCACAATCAACCAAAAACAAAAACCCCAATTTTTTTTGAACCCCAATCCCACAGCCAAACATCCATATCAAAGCACTAACCACAAGACCCAATAGGGAAAAAAAATTGCAAATCAAAATCACATTGCAACCTAAACCCCAATGGTATATTCAATCACAAAATATGAAATTCAAATCAATTATTTTCTTGTAATGTATTTATATGAAATTTCTACAATTAAAACAAAAAACTCACCGATGGGTAGAGGAGGTTCCAGAAAACCCACACTCTATATATTGAACTAAAAACCCAAAAACCCAAAAACAAAAAATACAAAATAAAAATTACAAAGGGTAGAGGAGGTACTAGAAAATTGGCAGTGGAGGAGACTAGCGGCGGAGGTGGACATGAGAGGAGGAAAGGGGAAGAGGAGTAGGGCGGCGGAAGTGGTGGCTGGCGGCAGAGTAGCAAGGGTGAGGGAGAGAGTGAGAGACGAGGATGAGGGAGAGAGAGAGAGTCGAGAATAAGGGGAGAGGAGGTGCGGGCACGGCGATGGCTAGGGTGGGAAGTGGCCGCGGCGGCGGAAAGGCCTGGTGAGAGAGAGAGAGAGAGAGAGAGAGAGGCGAACATGAGGGTGAGGGTGAGGGAGAAAGAGAGTGACGGCTGGTGTAATGGGTAAGAAGAGAAAAAATTAAAACCCTAACCAAAGCTTATTGTTTTTTTTTTTTTTTTGCTCTGGTCTAATCGTTTCGTTGTTTTCTTTTTATTTTTTCTTTGTATTTGCTGATATGCTTCTTCTTTCTTTTTTTTTCTTTTTTTCTTTTTTTCTTTTTTTTTCCTTTGCCTTTTCTTTATTGTTAATAAGCCCTTTTTGTTAAGTTTTCTTTTTACATTTTTTTTCATTTTTCTTTCCTGGCCATGACGGGCATGACATGTTTTTTTTTTCTTTTTTTTCTTTTTTTAAGTTTTAACTAGATTTTTCTATTGATTAAAGTTTTAAAAAAAGTTTTAATTGGATATTTTATTTTTTAAAGAATAATTTTTTTTCTTTTGTATTGGTACTGGGCATGATTTTTCATTTTCTTCCTTTGTTTTTTTTTTCTTTCCTAAGTCTAAATGCATTAAGTGATGAGTTGCCTCACAAAAAAAAAAATAATAATAATAATAATTTCAATATAATTTAATACTTCCAATTATTTAAATATAATTTAATATTAAAAATTAATAAAATATAATATAATACTTCAAATTAATAAAATATAATTTAGTACTACAAATTAGTAAAATATAATTTAATAATTAATATATTAAAAAAAAAAAAAGGCCAACTTACCCCCCATTAACGTAAAAAAAAATGACTGAACAAGGTAAGGTCAATTTTACTTCTACCAGAACAAGGTAACCTATTTTAGATCACAAAGTACACGAGTGGTTTAACTCAACAGAAAAAGAAAAAAAAGGTACACGCAATTGACGTTGGCTTAAAACATATTAATGTTACGACATATAATTACAAGTGATAATATAATTTAAATAAAAAAAAATGTTTAGACGAAGAGTTTAGATTGTAGTTAAATTAATATTTTTATCAACTTAGAAATTATAAGAGAAAAAAAAAATTATATTTATTTAAAAAAAAATTTTAATCTGCAATTTGGTGAAGTCACTTGGTCATTTTATTAATGAGCTATGAAATAAAATTTAAAAACAAAAAACAATCACATATACTCAATAAAATTCACCACACAACTTTCTCAATATATATATATATATATATATCACACAACAAAAATTATCACACGCTCTATCTTATTAAAAATTAAAAAAAAAAAAATATCATAGCTATTATTAAATTTATGTAAGAATTTTAATATGTGACTAACTTCGTTTACATTTAAAAAAAATAATATAACTAATTGGATGGTCAGATTGAGTAAACATAACCATACAAGTACACAACACATATCCATCACATGCCATTCTTAGATTTGAAATCTAACTGTTGGATTTGAAGAGTGTAATGAAAGTTTAATTCTGGTAAATTATGGTCACAATCAAACGGTTGGATTTAGAAAATGGCGTGGTCAATAACATATTATTGAATGTTACACTAACCAATAACTTATTATTGAATTCATATTTTCAAAATCCAACCATTGGATTACATGTGCTATATGTTATTAACATGCATACCAATTTTCATGCCAATTGGATGTAATTTACCATTTGATCTGTAAACTCATCTTTTATGCGTTATGTTAAACTACAAAAACTTGAATTTAAACAATTGATTGATAACATAGTTATTAATCTTTAATCACCTTGAAAATTTGTAAGCGTGAAAAATATATGAAGATAATGTAATCTAACGATAGATTTGTCAAAATTCATATCGAATTAAGAAATATAGCGTTGGGTTCAAGTTACACTTGATGTAACTCTAAAAAATGTTACACCAACCAATAACTTATTGTTTAATTCATATTTTGAAAATCCAACTGTTGGATCACATTTACTATTTGTTCTTAACATGCATGCCAATATTCATGTCAATCGGGTGTAATTTACCATTTGATCTTTGAACTCATCTTTTATACGTTATTTTAAATTACAAAAACTTGAATTTAAACAATTGTTTGATGATATGACTATTAATCTTTGATCACCTTGAAATTTTGTATGCATGAAAAATATATGAAGATAATGTAACCTAACGGTAGATTTGTCAAAATTCATATCGGATTAAGAAATATAGCGTTGGGTTCAAGTTACACTTGATGTAACTCTAAAAAATGTTACACCAACCAATAACTTATTATTGAATTCATATTTTGAAAATCCAATCGTTAGATTACATATTCTATATTTTTTTAACATGCATGCCAATTTTCATGCCAATCGAATGTAATTTACCATTTGATCTTTAAACTCATCTTTTATGCGTTATTTTAAACTACAAAAACTTAAATTTAAACAATTGATTGATGACGTGGCTATTAATCTTTGATCACCTTAAAATTTTGTAAGCATGAAAAATATATGAAGATAATGTAATCTAACGGTAGATTTATCAAAATTCACATCGAATTAAGAAATATAAGGTTGGGTTTAGATTACACTTGATGTAACTCTAAAAAATGTTACACCAACTAATAACTTATTGTTAAATTTAAATTTTGAAAATCCAACCGTTGGATCACATTTACTATTTGTTCTTAACATGCATGCCACTTTTCATGCCAATCGGGTGTAATTTACCATTTGATCTTTAAACTCATCTTTTATGCGCTATTTTAAATTACAAAAACTTGAATTTAAACAATTGATTGATGATATGACTATTAATCTTTGATCACCTTGAAATTTTTTATGCATAAAAATATATGAAGATAATGTAATCTAACGGTAGATTTGTCAAAATTCATATTGGATTAAGAAATATAGCGTTGGGTTCAAGTTACACTTGATGTAACTCTAAAAATGTTACACCAACCAATAACTTATTGTTTAATTCATATTTTGAAAATCCAACCGTTAGATCACATTTTCTATTTGTTCTTAACATGCAAGCTAATTTTCATGCCAATCGGGTGTAATTTACCATTTGATCTTTGAACTCATCTTTTATGCGTTATTTGAAATTACAAAAACTTGAATTTAAATAATTGATTGATGATATGACTATTAATTTTTGATCACCTTGAAATTTTGTATGCATGAAAAATATATGAAGATAATGTAATCTAACGGTAGATTTGTCAAAATTCACATTGAATTAAGAAATTTAGGGTTGGGTTCAAGTTACACTTGATGTAACTCTTAAAAATATTACACCAACCAATAACTTATTATTGAATTCATATTTTGAAAATCTAACCGTTGGATCACATTTTATATTTGTTCTTAACATGCATGCCAATTTTCATACCAATCGGGTGTAATTTACCATTTGATCTTTAAACTCATATTTTATACGTTATTTTAAATTACAAAAACTTTAATTTAAACAATTAATTGATGACATGACTATTAATCTTTGATCACCTTGAAATTTTGTATGCATAAAAATATATGAAGATAATGTAATCTAACGGTAGATTTGTCAAAATTCACATCGAATTAAGAAATATAGGGTTGGGTTCAAGTTACACTTAATGTAACTCTAAAAAATGTACATAAACCAATAACTTATTGTTGGATTCAAATTTTGAAAATCCAACCGTTGGATCACATTTTCTATATGTTCTTAACATGTTTGTCAATTTTCATGCCAATTGGGTGTAATTTACCACTTGATCTTTAAACTCATCTTTTATGCGTTATTTTAAATTACAAAAACTTGAATTTAAACAATTGATTGATGACATGACTATTAATTTTTGATCACCTTGAAATTTTTTATGCTTGAAAAATATATGAAGATAATGTAATCTTACGGTAGATTTGTCAAAATTCACATCAGATTAAGAAATATAGCGTTGGGTTCAAGTTATACTTGATGTAACTCTAAAAATGTTATACCAACCAATAACTTCTTGTTTAATTCATATTTTGAAAATCCAACCGTTGGATCGAATTTTCTATTTTTCTTAACATGCATGCCAATTTTCATGCCAATCGGGTGTAATTTACCATTTGATCTTTAAACTTATCTTTTATGCGTTATTTTAAATTACAAAAACTTGAATTTAAACAATTGATTGATGACATGACTATTAATCTTTGATCACCTTGAAATTTTGTATGCATGAAAAATATATGAAAATAATGTAATCTAACGGTAGATTTGTCAAAATTCACATCGAATTAAGAAATATAGCGTTGGGTTCAAGTTACACTTGATATAACTCTAAAAAATGTTACACCAACCAATAACTTATTGTTGAATTCAAATTTTGAAAATCCAACCGTTGGATCACATTTTCTATATGTTCTTAACATGTATGCCAATTTTCATGCCAATCGGGTGTAATTTACTATATAATCTTTAAGTGGGAATGTGAAAAAAATAGATGGAAATTTAAAGGTCTATTGCGGCGGTCCTACCCGCCGCAAAAGGAGTACATATTGCGGCGGGTCGTTGACCCGCCGCTATAGCCGAGTTTAATGCCGCTAAAACAGGTTTATTGCGGCGGGTCATTGGCCCGTCGCTGTAGTGCGCCGCAAAATACTAGAGCTATTGCGGCGGGCACATAGAACGCCGCAATAGATCTCATGTATAGCGGCGGGCCAAAAAAAGCGCCGCAATAGGCAACCTATAGCGGCGGTTTTCGCACCCGCCGCAATAGGCCCGCCACAATAGTTCAGTTTTCTTGTAGTGATTATAAAATCGTGTAATAATGCTTCTTGGATCTTGCAAATGAAGCATGTAATTGACAACTATGTCTAATAAAAAGTTATTTTAGTTTACTTTTTTTTTTTTTTCGTATCAATTAAATGATAATAATGGCCATGGTAATGATCCCTAGAGGTAAAGATTGCTATGAAAGAAACAAGTAATCATTATTGTTGTTGTTTGTTTGGTTTTATTTTATTGTTATTTTTTTAATATTATTTTTTGGAAGAAAGAAAGCCCTAAAGCTATAATTTTAATGACATTTTTTTTTTTTTTTTTTTATATCTGGTGTGCATTTGACTCTCGCTTAAAAAAGTCAACTTATTTTACTATTCAGCTTATTTTTACTATTATTCATGGGCCTCATTGTACTATTTGGTACTGTGGGGCCCAATAATTTAAGGGCCAGGCCCAGTTGCTCTTGGAAAATCCGAAGGCCCAAGCCGAGGAGAGCTGTGGCCCAAGCTCTACAATACAGAGCACAAAACAGTTTTGGGAGGCAGCCGAGGACAGTTCAGTCCTCGGCAGATCCAGAATCCCACCGGAATAAAGGGGTAAAACTGGTATAGGAACGAATTTGTAAGGAGATCCAAAATATCTTGGGGGAAGTTATCCTTACTACCCTTCCAGATAAGACTCTGCACCTGACAGAGCCGTACTCTGCAGCCTTATCAACCATCCCCAACAATTCTGGGATTAGACTGATGGGACAAATATCAGTCTTGTAAAGATTGACCCTACACGTGGACGAAGGACAGTTAACGCAGACGAGTATAAAAGAAGAAAGTAAGTAAATCGAAAGGGGGACTCCCATTCCACCTCCAAAAAAGGGAGACGATCTGGGTGAGAACATCTCAACAACACCTGAGATTACAGAAAAAACCCATCGTCGGGTAACCGGGGTAAGACCCTAATGGTCCTCGGATCAAGTCCGAGGAGGCCCATCCCATAGGATGCGATGCCGTAGGGCTTAAACGTTCAAGCCCAAATCCTTTTTCTACACGAATTCCTCTAAAACCAGGACCGGGCACCGCCCCGTGACCAACGGCTAGCTTTTCAAGCCCACTCTCTACAAATCATATTGTGAGGGATCTTTCATGTGCGAGCCCAACATCCTTATTGGGCCGCCAGAGAATTGTGTCCTTACAATTGGCGCCGTCTGTGGGAAGGCTTGCGCGTTGGCGCAGGTGGCGGTGGAGTCAGCTCTCTAGCAAGCAGAAATTCCTAGGGCTTCCTCCGACTCCGGCGACATACAGTTGTTGCTCCGACATAAGTTTCTGCTAGGGGCTACGCCTTACAGTGCCGAGGGCGCGGGCATCTCTAGGGGCTTCCGGCCTTAAGCCAACTTTCCCCGCCCTGGTATAGGGGCTTATGGTCGAAAAGTAAACCGAATAAAAGAAATTTTACAAGTTTTGGACAGAACCAAGGCCTTGCATGGTCCTCGGACTCAAGCCTATGGGGAAATCAAGTACAAAAAAGAAAAAATCACAAGTTTTGGACAGAACCAAGGCCTTGCATGGTCCTCGGACTCAAGCCTATGGGGAAACCAAGTACAAAAAAGAAAAAATAACAAGTTTTGGACAGAACCAAGGCCTTGCATGGTCCTCGGACTCAAGCCTATGGGGAAACCAAGTACATAAAAGAAAATCCACAAGTTTTGGACAGAACCAAGGCATTGCATGGTCCTCGGACTCAAGCCTATGGGGAAACCAAGTACAAAAAAGAAAAAATCACAAGTTTTGGATAGAACCAAGGCCTGCATGGTCCTCGGACTCAAGCCTATGGGGAAACCAAGTACAAAAAAAAGAAAAAATTACAAGTTTTTGACAGAACCAAGGCCTTGCATGGTCCTCGACTCAAGCCTATGGGGAAACCAAAAAAAGAAAAAATCACAAGTTTTGGACAGAACCAAGGCCTTGCATGGTCCTCGGACTCAAGCCTATGGGGAAACCAAGTACAAAAAAGAAAAAATCACAAGTTTTGGACAGAACCAAGGCCTTGCATGGTCCTCGGACTCAAGCCTATGGGGAAACCAAGTACAAAAAAAAAGAAAAAATCACAAGTTTTGGACAGAACCAAGGCCTTGCATGGTCCTCGGACTCAAGCCTATGGGGAAACCAAGTACATAAAAGAAAAAATCACAAGTTTTGGACAGAACCAAGGCCTTGCATGGTCCTCGGACTCAAGCCTATGGGGAAACCAAGTATAAAAAAAGAAAAAATCACAAGTTTTGGACAGAACCAAGGCCTTGCATGGTCCTCGGACTCAAGCCTATGGGGAAACCAAGTACAAAAAAAGAAAAAATCACAAGTTTTGGACAGAACAAGGCCTTGCATGGTCCTCGGACTCAAGCCTATGGGGAAACCAAGTACAAAAAAAGAAAAAATCACAAGTTTTGGACAGAACCAAGGCCTTGCATGGTCCTCGGACTCAAGCCTATGGGGAAACCAAGTACAAAAAAAGAAAAAATCACAAGTTTTGGACAGAACTAAAGCCTTGCATGGTCCTCGGACTCAAGCCTATGGGGAAACCAAGTACAAAAAAGAAAATCCACAAGTTTTGGACAGAACCAAGGCCTTGCATGGTCCTCGGACTCAAGCCTATGGGGAAACCAAGTACAAAAAAAAGAAAAAATCACTAGTTTTGGACAGAACCAAGGCCTTGCATGGTCCTCGGACTTAAGCCTATGGGGAAACCAAGTACAAAAAAAGAAAAAATCACAAGTTTTGGACAGAACCAAGGCCTTGCATAGTCCTCGGACTCAAGCCTATGGGGAAACCAAGTACATAAAAGAAAATCCACAAGTTTTGGACAGAACCAAGGCCTTGCATGGTCCCCGGACTCAAGCCTATGGGGAAACCAAGTACGTAAAAGAAAAACTGTTACTTGAACATTAAAATCCATCCGAGGAGAACTCCCCGTTAACAGTAGGGTTGATCCCTAAAACTGCACGGATCCCCCAGTCTACCCTCGGATCCCCAACACCAAAGGGATCGATGTGATATAGTGCAATATATTACCCAAAAACACAATCAAAGTCCCTCGCTACTCGGCCACCCTCTCGGACGTTGGTCTAGCATGCATCGCGCAGCACTCAGCGGTTATCCCAGTTAGTTCCAAGAGTTTAATTTATTAAGGCTTACCCTTATTATACTTGATAATATTTGTGAGTTTAAACTGGTAGGAATCTGCGTTAAGGCATTTTTCTGCCCGGAATATTATTAAGGGCAAGCTTACATTTAATATTCATGCGCAAAGTAGTTGGTGCAGAGAAGAAAAGCATGTGTAAAGAAATGAACTTATCTTTTATTAAGACAAAGGAACAGTACAGTGTACAGTGAAAAGCTAAAACAAGCTTACATTACAACTAACTATGCAAGTGAAAAGAAAAAAGATACAATAGAATGAAGAAAAGCCGAAGAAAAAAGGCGCAGATGAGAGACTGGCTACTGTTCCAAGATGTCGTCTAAGGAAACTATTCCTCGACGCTAAAGCTAACTACGTAAGTAAAGGGAAATACAAGAGAGTGAAGATAAAGCCGAGGAGGTAGCACAGAGGAGAGGTTGGCTACTGTTCCAAGATGTCGTCTAAGGAAACTATTCCTCGACGCTTCTACATGCCCATAACTCAGGCAGCCAAAGAACCCAACTTGGGGCCTGCACCGGTGAAGAAAAGGTGCAGGGAACCTGATCTCAGGCTAACACCATCTACAGAAAAGGTGCAGGGAACCGGAAGTTGGGGAGCCCCCGCAAAAATTTTCCTGCTACAAGGCAGACGGCGCTGATGGCGGAAATTCCTTCTTCTGACATACCAAAAATCTGGCATGACCAGAACCTGCTTCGGATTTTGACTAAAAGAGGGAGAAACACCCTTTCCCCTCTGTCGAACTGGAGTATTCTCTTGAATTTATGCCTCCTTTGCCCGTACATCACTCTTTTGAGCCTCAGGAGGACATGGCGCCTCTGTGGCGGAGAAAGTTCCTTTTCCCCAACCCTCGCCTCAAACATGATGTGCTAAGGGAGGAAACTGAAGGATTTGTGCGTAGGTAAAGCAACTTTCTTTCTTATTTATTTAAAAAGACGAGGTGGTGGCATTTAATTTACGCAGCGTCCCAAGGAACGCTACAGACAAAATGTCTCTGGCTCGATTTCCAACGTCGTCTGCAACCCTGAGGTTAAAGGAGTCTCGAGAAGGCGCACCTCGAACACTGGGACGCCAAAAAGTACCGCATGATCAAAGACTACGGAAATACCTCTTAATTTGTGGGCCCAGTAAATTCGCAGCCCAGGCCCGTTCAACATATGGGCCCAGGGACAGAACCAAGGCCTTGCATGGTCCTCGGACTCAAGCCTATGGGGAAACCAAGTACAAAAAATAAACTTTACAAGTTTTGGACAGAACCAAGGCCTTGCATGGTCCTCGGACTCAAGCCTATGGGGAAACCAAGTACAAAAAAGAAAAAAATCACAAGTTTTGGACAGAACCAAGGCCTTGCATAGTCCTCGGACTCAAGCCTATGGGGAAACCGAGTAAAAAAAAAAGAAAGAAATTACAAGTTTTATACAAAACCAAGGCCTTGTATGGTCCTCGGATTTAAGCCTGTGGGGAAACCAACTAAAAAAGAAAATTATTATTACAAGTTTTGGACAGAACCAAGGCCTTGTATGGTCCTCGGATCCAAGCCAATGGGAGAAACCAACTACTTGGATAAGAAGAGGTTTGAATTCCGTAAGATGGGCTACTTGATAAAAAAATGTCAGGTTACTCCGTCCACGGCTTAAACACCATAAAAGGTTAAGGCCAACAAAGGTGTAAGGACGGTGGTGGGACGCCCCAGTATTCAGTAGCCTAAGAGGGCTGTTCATTTGGCGGGTGATATGTCTTCAGATGGTTATTTCTCACACGGCATCAAGCCTTCGGTTCTCTCCTCGGCTAGCGTGGGTAAGTATTACTTTTCACTGGTCGGCCTTATTGTGCCAAGCACTTCTATTAAAGTTATGGAGTTATGGCAACATCTTTTTATTATTAAGTATCTTGGTCTTAGTCGTCATTGATTTAGATGCGATATTATTGAGCCGAGCAGCACTTGCAAATTTATAAAAACAAAGAGACAGAATATGCGAAATGAAATGACAACAATTTTTTATTAATACGAAAAATCATTACAACGTACAAAGAGGGGCTCAAACAAGCCTATACAAAATGTGAACTGCCTAAGCAACAATAACATCCGTAGTACAGATATGTAAACAGTCAGGCGTCTTTTAAACTCGTCTTCAAAAGTCTCTCCAATCTCTGCCTCAATGCTGCTCATGTTATGATAAGAACCTTCTTTGGAAAAAGATGAAAGAGAAGGAAATAGTAAGGAATAAATCAATGAAGAAGATGGAGGACATGAGTAAAGAAGGAGGAGAAGAAGAGAGAAGAGATGAAAAGAAAGAAAGGGAGCAAAAGGGGGAGAAGAGAAAGCACCAGAATGGATCTGGTGCTGGGAAGACTAGGAAAGGAAGGCGGAGAGGGCCACCAGTGAACGAAGAAAGGAAGAAGCAGAGACACTTAGTCCCTGCCTCGGTCCTGACTCCTAACACGCTGGGGCCATACTAGGTGAGCTCATAAGAGAGCGGTTGGTTATGATGATGGGAGTTCTCGACTCAATCACGCCGAAAGTTGGACGTGATGAGTCCCTGCTTCGGATTTTGGCTGAAGGGAAGGTGAGACGAATCTTAAGTCTCCGCCAGCCTTGTCCTGACCGAGCCATTTCGAGCTTTATTAGAACACGGTGTTTTGAGGAGGGGTATGGTTCCTTCATCACTCGTTATGGTAAACGCATTTTGATTGGGTGTATGACAATGGGGTTAAGTGAACGCTAAGGGAGGCTAGGGGTTTCAGATCTCAGAAGGATGAGAGGGAGTCTGCACGAAAGTGATGGCCTCCTGCTTGCCTTCTTATAGGAAGGGCAAAACGAAGGGAATTAAATTCATTCAGGTTTCCAAAAGGAATCTGAAGAATAAAGGTGTGTCCGTTCCACTTCCCCACCTCATCAGATGAGTCGCTGAACGCAAATTAGCCTCGTAAAGGGAAGTCATTAAAGGCGCATCTTGGACAGCCAAACGGCAGGAGTAGATTGCGAATGGATTAAAGGGAATACCTGGTAAACCGGCGAGTTTCCTGGACAGGTGGAAAACCGCCCACATTAAATGCAGGGATGAATTAAATAAAGCCATACTGAAGGCCCGGGTTTACCAAAACCCTCCTTTCCAACCAAGAAGTCGGGTAGCAGGGTTTTGAGGGGCTATTGTGGGGCCCAATAATTTAAGGGCCAGGCCCAGTTGCTCTTGGAAAATCCGAAGGCCCAAGCCGAGGAGAGCTGTGGCCCAAACTCTACAATACAGAGCACAAAACAGTTTTGGGAGGCAGCCGAGGACAGTTCAGTCCTCGGCAGATCCAGAATCCCACCGGAATAAAGGGGTAAAACTGGTATAGGAACGAATTTGTAAGGAGATCCAAAATATCTTGGGGGAAGTTATCCTTACTACCTTTCCAGATAAGACTCTGCACCTGACAGAGTCGTACTCTGCAGCCTTATTAACCATCCCCAACAATTCTGGGATTAGACTGATGGGACAAATATCAGTCTTGTAAAGATTGACCCTACACGTGGACGAAGGACAGTTAACGCAGACGAGTATAAAAGAAGAAAGTAAGTAAATCGAAAGGGGGACTCCCATTCCACCTCCAAAAAAGGGAGACGATCTGGGTGAAAACATCTCAACAACACCTGAGATTACAAAAAAAACCCATCGTCGGGTAACCGGGGTAAGACCCTAATGGTCCTCGGATCAAGTTCGAGGAGGCCCATCCCATAGGATGCGATGCCGTAGGGCTTAAACGTTCAAGCCCAAATCCTTTTTCTACACGAATTCCTTTAAAACCAGGACCGGGCACCGCCCCGTGACCAACGGCTAGCTTTTCAAGCCCACTCTCTACAAATCATATTGTGAGGGATCTTTCATGCGCGAGCCCAACATCCTTATTGGGCCGCCAGAGAATTGTGTCCTTACAGGTACTATTCATGGGTCCCACTGTACTATTTCAGCCAACTTTTACCTTTATCTAAAGTATTTTCAACAAAAAGTTTTTCAGTTTCAGTAAAATAAGTGGATCTCAAATAAACTCTATTAGTTATTAATTTTTCATTTTAATGCTTCTCGCCTTTTAAGATAAAAATTTATTAATTAAATTTTCACCTAATATTTTTGAGATAAAAAGAATTATTAATAAAATTTTTGTACATAGATTTTGTTAACATCTAATTTTAAATTGATAATATGATTAATTCAATTGATCTAAAATATGATTTTATCAATTTTAGTTTAAGAAAAAAAAAATCTTCCAAAATAATTATTAAGATATGCGGTTTTTTTTTTTATTTTTTTTTTTAAAAAACCACCAATTATTCACTCAAGATGGGGCCTTTTTATATATTATTAATTAGGATGGGTCTATTCTTAATGGGATTCCTTTGGCCAAGGGCTCGAGTTGCCCGTTGTTTTTTTGCTTTTAGTAAATTCCATAAAGTTGATTATTTATTTATATTTTAAAGCTATTATTGTAGCAATTCTTTATAGCTGTTAAGTCGACACTTCTTCATTACATATCACAACAATCTTTCGAAACAATCTAATAGAAAATGTTACCATATGCCTTGGGTGTAGCCATGATTTTTTACATGATGGGACCGAGTTATAGTATTTTTATAAAAACTAATTGCTAATCCGTGCGATTCACGGGAAAACTATTGAAAAATAATAAAGCATGCATATATTAAAAGACAATTTAAGTTCATGTATGCTTGAAAGGGATACATACTTAAATAGTTCTTGCAGTAGAAATAGAAGCCTTATCTTTAAGATAAAGAACCGATGTAATGCTAGTGAGATCCACTATATGGCCAAACCTGTAATCCAAAACAAAAAAATGGTAAATTTGAGACCAAAAGTTCATATAAAAAAAAAAAAAAAGTTGAGACAAATCCCAATTCTTTCAAAAGCGATTTAAAATCTACTATTGAGTATATAGAATATTATTGAAGTTGTGATCTGACAACTCATAGTGTCCATAGCAATAAGCTCTTGATTATTTATTATCTATGAGTTTTATTGTTGAATTTTAATGGTTTAGTACTTGATAATTGATATCCAAACCTCAAGAATAAATAACAAAGAAGCAATTGAAACATACAATAGTCGCTAACCTGTGCTATGCATGGGAACCTACCTATTTGTGAGATAAATTAAAATAATTTTTAAAATCTTAAATTGATTAAGAAACTACACCATTGCATGATTTGCTCTTGTATAACTTCAATTTGTGTTACAATTTGATGAAGAAGCCATTGCTTGAACTTGCAATGGCTTACAAAAAAAACTTCAATTCGAAAAGGAATTTTAATTGGAAGAAATTTTTAATGATATGGGAGGAAAGTATGGAAAAATAAATAAAAGCCATATGCTAACCTTCATGACTATCATAGACACCAAAGAAAGGTGGAACTATCCAAATTTGGATAAGCTACATGCTACAAAAGAAAAGAAAACACGGTAATATAGCATAATCTATAGAAAATCATTGAGATTATGAGTCCACTCAATAGACCCATTGAAAAGGCGATCCAAAGAAGTCATTGAAAAATACAAAATAGATTTTGGCAGGCAGTGCTTACAAAATAGAAGCAAAACAAACAAAATATAAAAAATTTCAAACTCAAGCACTTAACAATTGATCACAATTATTTAGAAATTAGAACACCCAAAGTCCTTTTCACATAATCACAAAAATCAATATCTCTATGAAGAGAGGCCAACCCCATCACCATGAATCTGAAAAACACTGATTAAAAAGAGAAAATTACAGAGACATTGATTATCATTGTTGACTTAAAAAAAAAAAAAAATTTGATGCACGGGAAATTCAGCCACTAAAGTAGTAATATATAAATCTCTTAAAACCTAAACCTAAACCTAAACCTGAACCTGAACGTTAGGACTAAATGGTTGAGAAACATTGTTTAACTTACCAATTCATAAAATATATTCCTTCACCAGCGAAGCTGCAAGCTTATACAGCCCAAATGGTATAGGACTATTTACTTCCATACGCTGATAATATTGAAATTTAAAACCAAGAATCTGTGAAGCATGAGACTGCAAAGAATGACAGAAGTATTAGTAAAATAAAGCTATTCAATTAGTATACTATAACTTGAAGACCAGTCAACCTACGACACATCCTTACCTTGGGAAAAATTGGAATCAGTTTTAGAAAGATCTTATTATCTGGTTGAAGTTCAAAACACTCCAAAACCTATATACCTTTGAACTTCTCTCCCCAATCAATTTTGTCAGCATTCCGTGACCTAGATCCTGCTCTGCAAATGTTCCATAAACCAAATACATCAGGAAAGAAAGAGAAGGCGCATAAAATTGTGAATTTTAACAATGTTTCTTAACCATTTAGTCCTTACGTTTAGGTTTAGGTTTAGGTTTAGGTTTTAAGAGATTTATATATTACTACTTAGTGGCTGAATTTTCCGTGCATCAGTTTTTATGGTTTTTTTTTTTTTTTAATTTGTTTTTATATTATATTTAAAAATTGTGCTGACGTGGAAAATTGTGGAAACTTCAAAAGTTTCAGTTATATATATATAGATTTCAACGCTAATATATCCATAAATTGTCTAGTTCACCATAAACGTACAAAATATCCAAAAAATAATATTTTGCATCAAAATTATGTCTATTGTGAATCTTTCATAAAATAAAATAAATCTATTATTATCAAATTATAAATTCTAAATTTTGTTACAAGCATCTTAAATTCATCCATTATCATCAAATCATTAAAGAAGAACATTTTGCATTAAAAAAAAATTTGGTTATTACATGTGTTTTAAATTCTGGATGACTAATATCAATTTTCTTAAAGAATATATCAAATGTTTTTGGTTTGCTCATATTTCTTTTAGCTTTAATATGACTCAAGAATGAACCTAAAAATAACTTTTGTTTAAAAAAAAAAAATTCAATTATATAGATTTTTTTTTTTTTGAGAAGCCAGATCAGAGACTTGGGAACTTTATTTCATCAACCCAAAACTAGTGAACATCATGCAAAACTAAAGGGACAATATCAGTTAGCAAATCATGTGGCCACACCTGAGCCCCAACATTTGACTTAGCTTTCTTGGCGAGAGCATCAACCATTGAATTACAATTACGACTAACATGAACAAATTCCACAAACTGAAAAATAGAAGAATGTAAACGAATATCGTCCAAAATGTTTCCAAAACTAGCCAATTCACCCGCGCCGTGAAAAAGAGCATTGATGATGACTGTAGAATCTCCTTCAAACACAACTCGGGTGAGGCCAATTTCCAATGCAAACTGTATATAGCCTTCAAGCATGCTAAGGCTTCTAAATCTGCCACGGATTAGGCCATTAGAATGGGCGAGGACAGAGCACCCACAGCTTCCCCGTCATGATTATAGGCAATGATCCCAATGCTTGCCAAGTTTAAGCGACGAAACATCGCAGCATCGAAATTTACTTTGAAGCACTGAGGGTCCGGAGCTCGCCATTGCTACATGGGAGGAGGACGGGGTGGGTTAGGCTCATCATTTTGAGCTTGAAGAAACTCCTACAAATAACTACCCGCTGAATTGCAGCTAGCCACTGGAAGAGGAGGGTGACCGAATTGGATTGCATTACGCCTATTCGACAATAACCACACCATGATCACGAAAATCTCTGCTTTAAACTCCTCTCTGTTGAACAGAAAATTGGAAAGTAGCTCAGTGAAGGAATTGGGATACGGCGGTGCAGTTTGGTAAAACCATTCCAGCGTAGACCAGACACCTGAAATGGCTTCACAAGACCAAACTGCATGAAGAGAGTCTTCAGGAAGAGCATTACATAGAGCACAGCACGCACTAGGTACAATCTGACGCCGATGAAGGTTCACCATTGTTGGCAGAGCATTGTTACAAATTCTCCACACAAAGTGCTTGATTTTGTTTGGGACCCGGAGCTACCAAATGCCCTTCCAAAATTTTTTCTGGGCTTCAGGATTAGAACCACCTGCACTAGAAGATGCATCACATGAAACCAATAGTTTATAAGCACTACAAGTAGTGAACGTACCAGACAGCGTGTGCGCCCAAATAATGCGATCAACAGGGCGTCAAATGCTCAAAGGAATACCCAAAATAATTTCAGCTTCATGAGGCAAAAACAGTTGCTACACAGTCTCTGTTTTCCAAGCTACGGTGTCTTGATCTATCAAGGTACTGACTTTCACATCCGGATCTAAAGAAGGAAGGGGTGAAATGAATGAACGATTTGCACGTCCAGGCAGCCACCTATCCTCTTTAATTCGTACAGCCCCTCCTATCCCAATGCGCTAAACCATCCCTTTGCGTATCACATCTCTAGCCCCAATAATACTCTTCCATGCGTAGGACCCTGACCTAGACTCTTTGGCATCTAAAATGGAGCAATCCGGGAAAAACCGAGCCTTAAACACTTGATGACAAAGAGATTCAGGATTATTAATCATTCTCCACACTTGTTTAGCCAACAAAGCATCATTAAATTTTTCGATTTCTTTGAACCCCATGCCACCAACTTCTTTAGCTTCACATAATCGCTCTCATTTAACCCAATGAGTTTTCCGATGCTCTCCTCTATACCCCCACCAAAATTTGCGAATCATACCCTCTAGTTCTCTAACAAGCCCTTTAGGGAGTTTAAAACAACTCATGGTATAGGTTGGTATCACCTGTATCACTGCCTTGATCAGCACTTCCCTACCTGTTTGAGACAGGAGTTTTTTTTTCCACCCTTGAAGCTTTTTTCACATCCTTTCTTTAATGTAGATGAAACTTTGTTTTTTTGCTCTACCTACCAGTGCTGGCAAACCCAAATACTTTTCAAAATGGCGAATAGCAGGGACACCCAAAACCTATTGAATTCAGATTTGAACCTCATGAGGGGTGTTAGAGCTAAAAAATATATTAGTCTTCTCATGATTAATTTTCTGGCCTAAACCCCTCTCATAGATTGCTAGGATATCAAGAATCTTTTGGAACTCTTCTTTTTTAGCGTTGCAGAATAACACACTATCATCTGCAAAAAATAAATGTGAGACTTTAGGTCCATTTCTACAAATAGCCACTCCCCGGATATGCCCCTCCATTTCTGCTTTATTCAACAAACTTTGTAATCCCACTTTCAAGAAAAACATATTTCAGTATTATTTTAAGTAACATCCACCTCATCATTCATATTATTATTGTTATTATTTTTAATGAATTATCCACCCAACACAACCCCACATACTCACACTTGCAAGTTCACTCTACTATTTTAGGAGTGAAGAGATGAAAAATAAAAAAGAACAAATTTTATTTACTAACTATTAAGGTTTACAGCTTTGTTTGGTTGTGTTGAGATGAGCTTTGTTTTGTTAATAACAACTAAACAATAGGGTTGTGAAAAAGCAAAAGACACGTAACTTAAGAATGAGAATGAAGAGAAAAATGTATGGGTAGATATCTATACTATTTAAAGAGAGTGGGTCATTATCTATCGGATTAAACACAAGTCTTTGGACAATTGGAGGACTCAATTATTATTTTATTTGTGAAGAAGCCTTACCTATTAGACTAAGAGTCTGTTTGGGAATAGTTTATTTAGCTGAAATTGAAATTTTTTTTGCTGAAAGTACTGTAAATAAAGCTAAAAGGTAGCTAAAATAGTATAGTGAGACTCATGAATAGTATCAAAAAGTGGAATGAGACCCATGGATAGTAGTAAAAATAAGCTAAATAGTAAAAAAGCTAACTTTTTAAGTCGATGTCAAACGCAACTTAAAAGTATGTTTGGGAATAAGTTATTTAGCTGAAACTGAAAATTTTTTGAAGAAAGTATTATAGATAAAGCTAAAAGGTAGTTGAAATAGTACAGTGGGGTTCATGAATAGTATCAAAAGTGCAATAAGCTTATAAATAGTACAAAAATAAGCTGAATATTAAAAAAAGTTAGTTTTTTGAGCTAATGGCAAACACAACCTAAGTTTATGTCTTTTGAATACATGGGCAGCCAATTATATGCTATTGAGGGGATCAATATCTTTTTGCTATGTATGTTATGGAGAAATTTTGAAATTTTGGGGGGCCATGGCCCCCCTAAGGAGCAAGGTGGCTTCGCCCCTGCATATACCCTAACACTCCAAGCTTTTACAGGAAAATACAAAAAATACTCATAATTTCATCGTCGGGACACATTATTTAAGTATTTTTAACCTAAAAGAAATCCCTAACTTTTAAGTTTACCATTTTTTTTACACAAAAGTTTGCTATGTTTGGCCAAGGGATTTTGGGGAGAGATTTTATTTAAAGTCATAATATCGGTATTTACAATTTTTTTCCTTTTTTTTTTTTTTAGGTTACATGGGAGTTTTCTAAAAACTGTTGAGATTTTTAAGTATCAAAGGACCAAATCTGAAAACCAATTTTGATAGAGAGCATGTTATCGTACAAATTTTACAAACATATATTTTCACACCATCACCATTATCCTTCATATTGCCTTAAGACTGATGTTTAATTGTTTACATTGCAACCACCATTACCAGCTTATATCAGCACCATTGCTTACGGAAAATGATTCTTTTCATTTTCTTTGAGAAGGGGAGTGTCTATTTTAAGATAAAGATTCTATATTTTACAAATCTAGAGGTGAATATAGAGTCATGTCATTTAAAGTTAGCATTTTTTTTTTTTTTTTTAATTTGGTTACATGAGATTTTAAGTGAGATAACACTATTAATTTACACATTTAAATCAATGTATTAAAAACTAAAATTTCAACATGAAAAGAATTCTCTTTGTTTTAGAACAAATGGAGAGAATCTTGATAGCATTCACATTGCTACCACCATTGCAATAATTACTGCACCATTCTTATACCACTGGTGCCATAGCGTTGTCACCACTTCCATTCCTAGCACAATCACCACCTTCATCTTTAACATCACCATGATCATAACACCACTGTACATCAAAAACGTCATTTACCATCATAATAATTATTACTTTGTCCATTAATTACACTATTTTTATAGCCAATTCGGCACATATAATTATCATTAATGTCATTGTTGTCACTTCCATGCCATCACTAATATTCTTGTTTTCCAAAGCATTAATCAAATTTTCATTCAGTAGAGAATGAGAGAGTGCTTATCTTAGTGGCGACTCTTCGAACCAAATAATCAAATTTTTATTCAATAAAGATTACAAACATGAGATTATATTTAACAGCAGAGCTAGGACACAACAAAAATTTACAAAAAAATCCATTGAAAACAAAAACCAAGCAGTATAAACAAAAACCACCACTTGACATAAATTCCTAGAAAACTTGATGCAATTTCGGCTTCCTAAGGCTAAAATCTTGATTGATCAATGACAGTTACAGAAACCCATCATCTCCTGTTAACTCCTTTTGATTAAGACAATTAAACCCCATTATCATTACAATGGTTAAACTTAATGCAGTCCTTTCCTCTCCCTCATCACTTGCTCTATAAATAGATTCTCACTTCTCAACTTTTACATATCTCTCTATCTTTTACTCTCATAGACAAACATATACACATAACATTTTCCAATGGCTAGCATAAATGTGTTTATGTTATTGTCCCTTGCATGCGTCTTGGCAGTGACAAATGTGACTGCAACAAGGGACTTGTACATTAAGCCTGGACATAGGCTTGCAGCAAGGCTTGAAACCAGTGAAGGCTTAGTCCCTTGCTGGAACGCACTATTGGAGCTCAAATCATGCTCAAATGAGATTGTTATTTTCTTCCTCAATGGCCAGACTGATATTGGTCCTGACTGTTGCCGCGCCATTACTATTATAACACATAACTGCTGGCCTGCCATGCTCACTTCACTCGGTTTCACAGCTGAGGAAGGCTATATTCTAAGAGGCTATTGTGATGCAGCAGCCTCCATTCCATCTGCAGCTCCTTCTCCTTGCTCACCAGCGCCTTGGGCCTAGTCGTTGAGGTTACATATATGCATAAAAGGTCGTACCAAGCGCAAGAAGCTCTATGCAGTTTATCAGTACTATTTTTTACTTGCTACCATATTTAAGATTTCAATGTCCCTGATCTCTTGCTTTTTTTTCGGTTTCTTTTACATAGAATTATTTCCTAGGGCAAACCGGGTTTGTCTCTCTATCACGTTCCCTGAAGACATGTTGGGATTTTTTATGTGGTCTATTTTGCTATGTAATAATCAACCACATAATAAACAAAAGTTTTGATAATCTGATGTTTCATACAATTCTACTTAGCTATTCATTGTACTCCTCTGTACTTGTTCTTGCATATTTTGAATGGGCGTTTCAACCAAAGGCTAAACTATATATAATTGGATCCTACCTATTCATAGTAAATATTGACAAGACCACTAAATCCTCCCTCATTGGTGCCAAAAGTCACTTCTCTTGGGCATCAATAATCCAAAACAACTCTTCAACAAATTAATAAATCTTTATTTTGACAAAAAGCTTTTCTCAGTATATATAAAACATTTTCACACACTAAATGTCTACCAAAATAATTTCCATTGGCTAGTTTCACTCCCAATGTGTCATTAGACCCAAATATCATGTATATTTCATTACTATAAGAGTTATTCGATCAATAACATTACAGAAAATTCTTTTTCTTTGACACCTAAAAAAATATAATTATTATATATATATATATATATATATATATCAATTACCTTCAATTAATTTAAAGTACCTTCCCCTATAAATTAAAGAACTCTCTCCACTCTTTCAATCATATACACAGAATCAAAGACAACTATACAAACCACAACACGCGCAGGTAAACTATGGCTATCAAAAACATGTTCATCTTACTGGTCCTCACAAGCCTCTTGGCAGATGTGACTGCATCAAGGGACCTTGCACTAAAGTCAGGATTCAACGTTCCAGCAAGCTTGGAAACAAGAGAAGGTTTAGTCAAATGCTTGGTTTTGCTCATGGAGTAGAAGTTTTGCTCAAATGAGCTCTTTCTTCTTGTACTTACAGGCCAGAACAGTCTCAGCGTTGATTGTTGCCAAGTCATAACCACTTTCACCAATAAGTGCTGGCCTTTCATGCTTACTTCCTTTGGTTTCAACACTAAGCAAGGCAATTTACTGCAAGGTTACTGTGATACAGTGCCTAGGCTTGCTACAGCTTCTGTTGCTGGCTCATCACAGCTACAATATTCACGTCGGACAATTTAGATGATGAAGAATGAGAAACTATATCCTCTTCGGGGAAAACTATAATTAGGTACTTCCAAGAGTATGCTGATGAGATACTCTGAACAAATAAAATTAAGTAGCCTAATGCCAGTTAAGTACTCAACCGTGTGTTGGTTGGGAAGCGTTTGGTCTTGTCCTTCATGTCATGCATTTGATGTTTTGTTTACTGTACTGTCCTGTAATAATGCTTCTTGCTAATAGAGTATGTAAATGAGAAATTGTCTACTAAAAAAGTTAGTAGTATTTTCTTTGTTCTGTGTGTCAAATTAAATGATAATACCCATAAAATTCATCTCATAAGGAAAGATTGCTCTTAAAGGAACAAGAGAATCTGTCGTTTTGTCTTTCATAAATTCCATAAAGCTGTTTACTTATTTAACTTTTAGAGCAATCAATGATTCAATATAGTGGTTTTTTTTTTTTTAATTTTTTTTTATATATATTCTTAATATATATATATCAAATTTCGTGTTAATCAAATATTATTTACTACTTAATAATCCATAAACTTGTTCTTTATGGATAATTTTAGATTACAAAAATTTGAAATTTAAACATTTGATTGATAGCATAACTATTGATCTTTAATTTTCAAAAAATTATTAAGCATGAAAAATATAAGAAGAAAATGTAATTCAATAATGAATTTATCAAAATCCACATTCAATAATAAAATATTGAGTGGAGTTGTAGCTATTGGCTACTACTAAGAGCATTCACAACAAAAATGTCAAAAAATATAGCTTTTAACAACTTAAAAGACCACTTTA
This sequence comes from Quercus lobata, assembly GCF_001633185.2. Taxonomy (NCBI): domain Eukaryota; kingdom Viridiplantae; phylum Streptophyta; class Magnoliopsida; order Fagales; family Fagaceae; genus Quercus; species Quercus lobata. The sequence continues at coordinate 31,120,511 of NC_044909.1, read as the reverse complement.
TCCATTTTAACAAACGTTCTATTTTAATACACAACACATTAAAATAATATAAACAATCCAATTAAATAAATATAATAAACCCAACAAATTCATTTCACCCTAACCCCTCTCTCTTTCTCCTTTCTCATCCTCTTTGCCTGCTCTATCCCACTCTTTGTCTCTCTCACACACCACCATACAAAGCCACTACCACCACTAACCACCACAATCTATTGCCACTACTAGCCACCATTGCAACCCACTACCACCACCAACTACAACAAGTCACTGCCACCATCAATCACAATCAACTGCCACCTAGTAAAACAATCCACAACCCCCGAAACCCAGCAACCCACAAAACAACCTCCACCACAACTCACAAAACCCACAAAACAACCCCTAAAACAATCCCAAACAACCTTCACCACAACCCACAAAACAAAGGGCAGTACAAAATTAGACACCAATGCTTATCATTCTCTAGAGCAACATATCTCTTTGAGGAAAAGCTCTAGGAATCAAAAACCGGTTACCAACACAACAACCCCCCCTCCCCCCCTTTGGCTAGCATATTAGCCACATAATTATAATCTCGTCTCACCCAAACAAACTAATAGGAGACATTACCATATGTCTCTCATTCTTAAGTTGACTCCTTTGTTTCAACATAATCATTCATAGACTAATAGGTGTTGGAGTATGTGTGTTTCAAACTTTTAAACTGTGCTTATGTCTCACATTGGTTAGAGATGAGTTCTCATGTATGTTTATAAACCATTGTATCACTTAAGTGATAGCTTGAAAGATAATGGGCTAAGAGTTGGAGTTGGGCTTGGGTTGGACTTAAGCTTGTCGATCTCTATCTCTCTTGGGTCTTATTCCTTTTCCCTTTCTTTTGCTTTTGCCCGTTGGGGCATTTAATGTGCTGCCTGTTGGCTTGCACAGTAACCTTTGGGAGCAGCCCATGTCCTTTGCTTAGTTAGCTTATAAAACCCTACAACTTACACTATTCATTAGTCATATTTTTCCTTTTCTCCAGTCATATCTTCTCTCTGTTTTGCTCTGGTTTGTTGCACAGAAATTTCAGTTTCAATATATATATATATATATATATTTTTTTTTTTTTAAGGAAAGGAAAGGCAAGTAAGGTTGTTACTAGTTCTTCTTGCTTGAGTGTGTGATCAACTTGAAAAAATCATTGTAGTCTAATCTTGGGGGGTTGTTTGGCTAAGAGAGCCATTCAAACCGAGTTCTACTCCGGGTGGCACGAATCAACCTTTAAAGACAATGCATTTTGCGTGATTCTATAGTTTGTGAGATCTTTTTAACTCTATCTATTTATTTTTGTCATTGCTAATATTTTAGGGTTTATATTGTTGAATCAAAACTTGTTTATTTAGCCATATTTTCCAACAATAGGAGTAGGAGACGTTACTATATGTCTCTCTTAACATTTTTTTTTTTGGTTGAAAATCTTCAATCTTTATTGAATTAAATTGGACAACAGTCAGCTTTACAAACAGACACTAAGGCGGCAAGCTGACTGTGATTATTGAAACAAAAACATTCGAGGGAAGTAAGAGACAATCTAGCTGCCTTATGGGCTGCTCGATTATACTCTCTTTTAAAAGAGGGGGTGGGGGGGGGGGGGTTGGGTGGGGGGAATAGGGGAGTCAAAGCAGACTTCAGCGTCGCCTTCAAAAATGACTTGGTTCCATGTTTCAGAAAGTGCAACTGCATAGCCCATAGGATGGTGGTTGCTTTTGCTAGAAGTGGAAAGCAGAGAGGAATGATCTTGGTCTAGACTTTAAGAACTTCACCTTTATAGTTGCGGGGGATGACTGCTACAGCAGTGGCTTTCTCTGTGATTGCAATATATTTGTCACTTTAATCCATTCCTTAGGGGGAGGAGGAGTCCGTGACAACTGAGACGCTACTTGTGCTAGATGAGGTACAGGTGGTTTCTCTGCTAGAAACAAGGCTGAGAATTCAGCAAACTTTCCATGGATGTTGGTGATTGCAGCTTGGATATCAATCTGGGATCCCTTGTGAAGAGATTGGTTTCTACTTTCTAAGGAACCAAATTTCATCCAAGATAGAAGCCATATTAAGGGGAATAAGCCACTGGTCTTCCTTAGGGCAAGGCGCGTTGGGTGGATTAAGGATCAGTTTGATGAGGGATTCAGGGGATTGAATTGAGTGTTCCTCAGGCTTTAAGCCCTAACAGCAGGAGTGCCAGAGCTCCTTGGCTATGGGGCATTCAATGAAGAGATGCATAGGAGATTCAATTTCATGTTTACATAAAGCACGACATGAATCCTGTATTAGCATCCTTTCTCAAAGATTCTCCTTAGTTGGGATGTATTCCAAAGCAGCATCTTCATTCTCTCCGGGGCCTCGAGATTCCATAGTCTTTTCCAAGAGAGCTTGGATTAAGGCAGATAGTTATCCAAGTCTAGAACTGACCAGTATACTGATTTGACTGTGAAGTTACCCTTATTGTTTGGAGTCCAAATAAGCTTATTAGGCCTCTCTTAACATGACACTTCGAGCCTTTTAAGTCAAATGTTTTTTAACCAACTTTTGCTATGTTTACTCTAAAAAAAAAAAAATTGCTATGTTTGGAATTTGGATGGGGGATTTTATTACAAAGTAAAAATTTGGGGATGTAAAAAATTGATTTTCTTTTTGTTTAGATCAACAAGGGATTTATTTAAAATTTTTGACTTTTAAGTTTTTCAAGCATCCAATGCATCAGTTCCCAAATTCAATCTTCACAGGGAGAATACTATCATACAAAATTTAGCAGTAATAACATTTCATACATCACCATTACTCTTTAATCTTTATATTGACACAACACAAGATTGTTGGATTATTGTCACCGCCACAACTATCCCATACCAACATATTGCTCGCGGAAAATGATCCTCATTTGCTTTGAAACAGAAAGTATCGATTTAAAATAATAATTTTATATTTACACTTATAGATGCATGCAAAACTAAAATTTCAATATAAAATACTCTACTGATTTTAAAATTAATGGAAAGGATCTTGACAAGATTCACGTTGCTACCACCATTTCTGCACGACTATATCCTTATACAACTGTTGCCTTTACCTTTCCGAGTACAGCCACCACCACGACCGTTATCAGCATAATAATTATAACTGTTATTTCCAATTCAGCATAATTATGATTGACGTTGTTGTCACTTCCATTCCATCACTATTTTCTTTTTTAATCTCCAAACGGAAATCAAATTTCCATTTAGTAGAGAATGTGACAATGTACTTTGTTCTCAAAGACTAGCATCCAATCATGTTAGTGGCTATTCTAACCAAATTATCAAACTTTCATTTAGTAAAGATTTCAAAACATGAGATTATGTCAATATATGTAATCACTGAGAGCAACCGCATCTACAAAATTGTGCAAAATACAAAAATTGGTTAATTTGACATATTTTAACAAAAAAAACACCTACTTAAATACTTGCAAAATTGTTCATATATACAAAAGTGCTACAGTAACCGTGCATATATGCGCAATTACTGTTTATGTGTAAATGATTTTTTTATTCTTTTTTTCTCTCTCCCCCTTCATCTTGTTCTTCCCCTCTGTCTCCTTCTCACAACAAAATCACAAAATCACCCCTGCCCTAGCCTCAACCACCGATCTCTATTTTCTTCCAACAACAAAATCACAAAACCACTCCTGCCTAGCCTCAACCACAGATCAAGGTGGTACCACCCAAATACAAAACCCAAAAACTAAAATTAGCAATAACCCATCATAATACAAAAACCCAAAAACTAAAACTAGCAATAATCCATCATAGAACTAGCAAGAACCAGATGAAATCAAACCCCAAAATTAACCAAAACCCAGATGAAGTCAAGTGAGGACCATGGCAGCACTACATCAAGATCGGAGGTGGTGGTGCTGGGTTGCTGCAACTAGGGCTTGCTTGGGTTGTTGGCGACAGTGTGATGATGACGGTAGTGAGGTTGGTTTGAGTTTGAGAAATCTGTAGAAGAAAAAGAAGAAAGAATAAAGAGAAGAAGGAAGAAGGAAAAGGAGAACAAGAAAGAGGGAGATGGTTTAGAGGGTTGGCGTGAGAAAAAGAAAAAAATAGGTGGGTGGAGCAATGTGGGTAGTTGTTTGTTTGATATAATAAAAAATTAAAGAAATATTATTATTTAAATAAAATAGATAGTAGAATAAACAAACTGATGTGGGTGTTTTGTAAAAATAAATGTGCAAAATAGATAAAGTTTTTTTTTTTTTTTTGGGTGCAAAATAGATAGAAATTTTACATCCACTTATGCGGATGCTCTTGATGCAAGTTGTGTTAATAACAAAGACAAATTTTCCATTAAAAAAAAAAAAAAAGAAAAAGCCAAGCACAACAATGATGTCCAATTAAAAAAAAAAAAAAGATGCCCAACCACCGGATTTAAACGGTTTTGCAGTCCATAAATGCTTGAAGTCTTGAACTATAATCCTTCCTAAAGGCATAAAAAGAAAGGCAATGGGAAAAATTGTGCGTTACAAGTTTGAGGGCTACATATAACATATGTGGTAGAAGAAGTTGCTTAAGCTTCTCACAAATGAGCCATCACTTGCCATAAATTTCTAGAAAACTTAGATGCACTTTCAGCTTCCTAAAATCTTGTTAATTTGATCAATGGAAGTTACAGAAACCCATCATCTGCTATTAACTCCATTTGATTAATACAATTAAACCCCATTATCATTATGCAATGGTTAAAACTCACTCAATCCTTTCCTCTCCCTCATCACCAGCTCTATAAATAGCCTCCCACTTCTTAACTTTTACATATCTCTCAGTCTCTCCCTCTCTCTCTTAAACACGTACACACAAATCATTTTCCAATGGCTAGCCAAATTGTGTTTATGTTACTGTCCCTTGCATGTCTCTTAGCAGTGACAAATGTGACTGCAACAAGGGATTTGTACATTAAGCCTGGACACAGGCTTGCGGCGAGGCTTGAAACCAGTGAAGGCTTAGTCCCTTGTTGGAATGCTCTATTGGAGCTCAAATCTTGCTCAAATGAAATTGTCACTTTCTTCCTCAATGGCCAAACTGATATTGGCCAAGATTGTTGCCGTGCCATTACTATCATAACACATCATTGCTGGCCTGCCATGCTCACCTCACTCGGTTTCACAGCTGAGGAAGGCAATATTCTAAGAGGTTATTGTGACGCAGAAGCCGTGGTGCCTTCTATAGCTCCTCCTGCTGCCTCACCACTGCCTCAGGCTTAAACATTGGGGTCAAATATATATAAAAGGTCGTAACACAAAGTTCCGAAGTTCTCAGACAGGATTTCTAGACAGTAATTACTCCTTTTCCAGTTACTGTCATGTCCCTCTCTTGCTTTATTTTCGTTTGTGTTTACATGGAATATTTCCTGGGGCAAATTGGGTTTGTCTCTTTGTCTTGCTCCATGGGTCCATGTTGGGGTTTTTGATGTGGTCTAGTCCACTATGTAATAATGAACCACATAATAATTTTTTTTTCTGTGATAGCTATATATGCATCTCATGTCTTCAAATATGTTTCATTAGTAAGTAGTGTCTATATATATATATATATATATATATATACTTAAATTAGATTAAAATTTTTTTGGTAACTCAGAAATTTTTTATTAAGATCAAAACAAACAGGTACAAGGACTAACAGGTCCAAACAGAATTACAAAGCAGAGCTACATCACATCAACTCTAAGCTAAGATCTCAATTGGACAGACTTTCAAGTTTCAAGTTTTAAAGTTTCTAATGACGAAAAGCCGTTATGAGTATCTATTTTCTCAATGTATATGTATCTCTTTTTCGCTTTTGGAGTTACTATAAGCACCAAGAGCTTAATTGACCCAAGATCACACCCTTCCCCTACAATACGTTTGGTCAATTATTAAGAATCGAATCCATGCACAGGTAGAGCCTAGCAATATTGGTTTGTTTGGGGTTAAAATTTGAGTAGATTTCATTTAAATAACAAATGATCAGACTTATAATACCAATAATAAGTCTAACTAGGACTAACATAACATCTAACCAGTCAAGAATTATGTAGTTCAATAACACTGCTTGATCTCTTTTATGAAGGAAGATTAAATTTCATATCCCCTTCTCTACTTGTTATAACAAGTGAATTATTAAAAAAAAAAAAAATGATATCCAACCAGTGACAAAAGATGAAAAAAGGAAGTGTGAAAGTTGTTGCTAAGCAAGGCATCATAATGTATACGCACTACAAAAACCTCAACCTGTAGGGGCAGACCAATATTTTTTCCCCTGAAAACAAGGTTTTAAAGTCACCTTCAATGACCAGTTTATAACCGGTTAATAATGCAAATACAATTTAAAAAAAAAATTGGCTCTACTAATGCACAATACCACAATAAAAAATCTCCAAACTAACAAACTATAACCATAGTCAAATAGACAAATATAATAGTAATGATTGTTATGCCCAAACCAATACATTACAAATGTCTACAATATCATCATCCAAATAATAAAAACTACCACCCGAACTAAGTCAATATCATAATCAAAGTTCCAATTTGTTTAATAAATACAGTAAAACACTTGACAATAAATGCGGCAGTTTAATAACATCTATTTAGTACTCAAGTTAGTCTTCAAAATACCAAAATTACCCTGGGTGGTTTGTTTTTCGATGAGATGAGTGGTTTGTTTCTTGATGAGATGCAGTTGATGATCTTTTGCGAAATGATTCCCCGTGAAAAATCCAAGGTTGATAACCCCTACAAATCCCATGTGATACTAGGTGAACTCGTACAACATCTATAGCAAAAAAATTTGAATGCGCACATTTTCTACAGGGACATATGATCCTTCCATCCTGCTGTGCCTTTTGAGACGCAAAATTCAGAAATTGTTCAACTCCGTTTAAATATTCCTTGGATATCCTATTGTTAATCATCATCCAGCTCTTATCCATTGCTATAGAATGCTTTACAAGAAATTCCTATATTGCGGTTTCATGAATGCACACACCAAGGGTTAGCCCTTATTTCAATTAGTTTGTTTCACATTTATTTGAAGAACAAAACATCTTTTATCTCACAAAAAGGAAACATCTAATCCTAAGAAAAAATGACTAAATTTCTAAATTTGGGAAAATGACTTGCAAGTCACACCGAGGTCTAACTCTATTTGTTGATGTGGGCATCTCAAGGATATAGTTATTGCACTATACCAAAGAATTGAATAAAAAACCAAACAAATAGATTGACAAAAGCCAAGTTTAAGAATCAAGAATGGTTCTCTTGGCAATTCATACTCATGGACACAAGGAGTCTTAAAACACCTAAAATCCCTTAATAAAGGTTTTTGACACCAACGAATACACACTACTAACAAAGTTTCATTAAGCATTCCCAAATTGTGAAAAAAAAAAAAAAAAACATCATCAAAGGTATTTATCAAACACTTAGTAGGAGTGTAATATAAACTGTATATCATCTAAAGCAATCATCAAAAGGTAACTCACCATGTGTAAAATAAGAATACGCCTAGCGAGAGGAAAACTTAGCACATATTTGGCATGCATAAAAATAAGAAAAAAAAAAATAGAAAAGAAAAGAGAATTTCAAGAAGCCAGTGAAATTATTTGTAATAAAAGTCCATGAAAGTAAAATAAAAATAATAAAAAAAAAAAACTTATCAATAATCATCCAAAAATACGCAAAACAATCAATACTCCCAATATCTACATAAACCACCTTATAACACCATGCAAGCCACCCGCATGCTCTAGCTTAACAACCCGCCACAAAACCATGCATTATAAATTTCATTATAGAATTCTACAAGTATTTAAGCAGAAATTACTTACTATTCTCAAGCTGAGTGCACCCCTCTTTAAACTTACTACAAATAGAGAATGCTAAGCCTGAAAAGAGGATAGTGTGAGAGTGAAAGATCAACTGGGTTTCAATCATTTTTGGGTTTCTAACAAACAAATTAAAAAAAACTAAAAAATGGCGTACCTCTTGGATCCTCTTGCCAGAGGACACTTAAGGTCCACTTGCCCTCCTCTTAGTGTTCTGGTGCACTAATTTTCCTTCTAATACACCCCAAATAATAAATAAAACAGTTAGACACTGAAATTCTTTAGAGTTACATAATCCATAACACTAGCATAGCCCAAACAATCAGACACAATTATTCTTTAAAGTTACATTATCCATAAAACTAGCTGCAAAACAAGGTTCATCAATTAAATTGTGATTATGAGTCTAAAAAATCACATTCCACAAAGATATGTTAAGTCCAGATCCTCTACTTTTAGACACCCTAACTGGTTGCCTAGGAGATATGAGAAATCGCATTCAATCTCCAACATATTCATTTCATTCATTCTTTCTTTTTATTTTTTATTATTTTTTTAACATATGTAGATTGTAGACAACTAGCTGCTCATAAGAATTCATGGAGCCACCCATTGATAGTAGTGGAACTGCACAACCATGAGTGAGAAGTAAAACATTCATGACACCTATCAAAAGTTTTGGAGGCTTGTAGCATTACTTGAAGTCCACTAACAACTCATAAAAATTAAACACCAGAAGCTCCAATACAAAAATCAATGTGGAAGTTATATATTAGGTCTCACACTTCAGCAGTTTCTACAATGTAACATGAACACTAAGAAATCTTGTGACCGCGAAAAAGGGTAAACTTTGACAGCAAAAATCGACCCTTTTGAGTCTCCAGTAAACTCTTTTTTTTTTTTTTTTTTAAGTTCTTTTTTTAAATTTGGTGAATATTGGCTCATTAATAAAGAAAGAAAAGAAAAAAAAAGACAGTTTTCTAAGTTAAAATTTATTTTAGAAAGGGGAAAAAGTGAATTCTTTCTTTCTCAAGCAGACAAGGCTAAGTAAGAAATCCAAGTATCTTAGGCCTTATCCCTCTCTCGTATGATTCAGTCTAGTTCCCATTTCCCAAAATAAAAACTAAATAGCCAACACATCGTTAACCAAAACCAATGCTCTCTCACTCATAGGACCTCATATCCGCAAAAATGGTGACAATTGTCAACCGCCATGCCAACCTATATTTCACTACAATACCCATTTATCAAAAAACCAATGCATCAGATTAAAGATCTCTACAATGATTACAACTGAAGAAAACTAAAAAAAGAAGCTGTCTTTTTTTTGGGTATATTAATCTAAGAGAAAAAAAGAAGAAGATTTTTTTGGGATATAAACAAATATGTATCACACACTATATAAATAACTACAAATCCAGCAAAGTCAAATTATATAACGATCTAAAAAGCCATACTTGAAAATCATCAAATTTCCATAAAAACACAGTATTAACTGCAAGTGAGCTACGAAAAAGAAGGATGAAACAAATATACCTTACATGGAGGCGCTGGCTCTTTGGCAGAAATAAAGGAGTGTAAAAGGAAAAGGCTGTGGGCTAGTTTTTATGCCCATCCGATGGCTAGCTTAGAATTCATAACAAAAATGAGAAGTGTTATGTTCATGTAGGTGGTTAGTTAATATTTGTTATAATTTGAATTTATTGTTAAAATTACTTTTTTTACCTTGTCAATAATAATTTGTAATAACTTGTTATTTAAGATTTGTTGTGAAAATATTGTGAACATAACATTTATTAAAATATATAAGAAGAGTATAAAAGATTGATCTTGAAACATTATAGAAAAATTTCTTAATAAATATTATAAAAAGAATTTCTTAACATACTTAAAGTGGTAGTTTTAAACTTAGTTTACTTTGGAAGTGTTTGGATCCGCGTTTGTTAGCTTATTTCAGCGTCTGCATTTAAAACTCAGATGGGACCCACGCTATAATAGACAAAATAAACACTGAGATGAAACGCCCAAAACGTGTAGTTGTTTTTTCCTCAACGCATCATTTCAATAATTCTTCAGTCTGTGTACTAGCATGCGTGTACTGTTCCTTTTCTTTTCATTATTATTTTTTTTTTTTGGAAGAACTTGTTCTTCGTGTTCTTCCCAGCAAACCCAGCAATCTGAAACCCAGCAAACCTAGCAAAACAGTGAAACCAAAACTGTTTTGGAAGTATCCGTTTTGGAAGAACATGAAAAAATCTGAGATTAAACCGATCAAACCCATATGAAAAAATCCAAACTAATCAACCCATCAAATCCATATGAAACCAAAACCAAATCAAACCCATCAAACGGATCTACCCAACAAATCCATTGCCGATCAAACCATCAAACCCACCATCGATCAACCCATCCACCACCACCGAGTTCTGATCAACCCATCAAACCCATCGCCGATCAACCCATCCACCACCACCGAGTTCCCAAATCAAACCCATCAAACCCACGGCCAATCAACCCATCAAACCCACCGTTGATCAACCCATCCACCACCACCACCGAGTTCCCAAATCAAGAAACTAAAACATTAGTTCTTCATAAGACCAAACTCCATGGGAGAAAGAGAGAGGAAGCTCCACCTTGTGCATATTGAAGAGAGAGAGAGAGAAATGTCTAATGGGAAAGGAGTGAAATAATAATAATAATAATAATAATAATAAAAAGTTCCAAATGCGCTATAGTAATTTCAACCCCAAAAACGCACTACAGTAGTCCCAAATTATTTGCTATAACGTTTTCAGTTTTCAGTTTTCAGCAAAATAAGTTGTATCCAAACAGATCCTAAATATATATTTTTCTAGTAGTATAGTAATTTTGAATTGACAATTTGATTTTTTTTTTTTATCAAAATTTAAAAATAAAAAAACATTTAAACCCTTAATAAAAATAAATAAATAAGTTTCCATCAACAGAACAAAAATTTAAATAAATACTGTAAAAAAAATTTAATTAAGCATTAAATTCTTTCATTCTTTCCTTAAAAAAAATAGATTAATTATTCCCTTATTAAAAAATTGATTCTTTCCTAACACAAGCTCATGAGTAGTCCATTAGGTCCAACCCGGTAGCTTAGCCCACTAAAGACAATATGGACATTGCCCATGGACAAGGACATGAGTTAGAGGTTTTTCTCTTTCGGCCCAACCCAACCCAACCCATTAACTAGTTAATAGAATAATAATCAGAAATAGACTGACCTGTCTCTTGGCGCATTTGATAAAGCTTGGATTCAATGTGGAACTCTGAATCATTAGTGCAATTGTAGTGGCTGGACAGAAATATCCAAGTAGTCGCAGTAGTACCAAGATGAGGAAGAAGACTATGAATGGAAGGTATAGAGATATTGATAAACCAAGATAGAATCTTACTCTGAATACTCTTTCATTCCTCTAGGCGTGCTTCATAATCATCCTTTGTTACAATAGTAGTCTTAGAGGCATCAACGTCAATAATGGCTTTGGACTGAGGAAGTGGCACTAGCTTGGGAATCGAATCAGTTACATACCTTTATAGCTTGCGATCCTTGAGAAAGACAGTCATATTTTGGGACCATGCATGATAGCTAGTAGGACCATCCGAGATAACTGTGATAGGACGAATAATGTCTGGTTCGTTTTGTTGAGCCATCATGAAGAAAATGACCACAAAGAGGAATTTAGAGACCTCAAACGAAGAAACGGAGCCCAAAAATGGAATCTATGCAAAAAATTGAGCAAGATAGGCCATGTTGAAAATTTTTGACTTTTTGGTCAAAAGTCAATGGTCAATTGTTTAAGTCAACGACTGTTATATGATAATGTAATCTGATGACGCAGACGCTGATGTAAGCAAAATGATGCCACCCTAGGGCTAACGTGGTGTGACGCAAACCGAATCAGGCGCGTGGAGTGTGTGTAGGCGCGTGGCAGCGCTGTGACTAGCGCATGTAGCACGTGTGAGCTTCTGGCGGCACATGGAGCGCGTATTCGTGAGTCAGAAACTTCAGGTGGCGTGTGTGGGTGCATGTTCAGTTATTTCAGGCTGTTCTTGGTTAGGTTTTGCTCGGGATTGGTCGATCTGTCATACTATGCCTTTACTTTGGCAATTTGGTGAACCTCTGATAAGATCCGAGCGTTGCAAGGACTGTGGGTGTGACGACGGTGCTTCTGACAGTGGCTACTGGATGAAGGCGAGGGCAGCGGAAGAACGCCGAAGATGACCATAGGTACCAGAATGTTAGAGCAATGGCTCTGATACCATGTTAAGAATATAAAGTGAGAGAGAAAGACTGAATAGTCTGTATATTGATGTATATTCTATGTAAATAATACTTACAATAGAGAGCTTTATATAGGCTAAGTATGTGTAAGGAACAAGTAATATGAATATACTATAAGTACTGTATACTAGGCTAAGCCCAATGGGCTAGGCTAGCGCTAGACTAAGCTATATACTAACACTTATAATGTTTAGTTTTAAATAATTTTTCCCCCAATTTCGTCCCCCAATTTATAATCCTCTTGATTTGCTCCTGTTGTCACTTGTGGATGCATGTACAACTTTTTCTAGAGCTACTAGACAATTACATTATAATTTTTTTTGAAGCATTCATAACCCTAGCCAATATATAAGATATGACTTTAACTAAAAGTCCTTTGATCAAAAGTCAGCATTCTTTGTCAAATGACACTATATATCCTTAAACAACAATATGAACAAATTAAAAGCTCTTCCTTGAGTCAAGAGTCCTTTTTAGAGACAAAACAAACTTTAAAATATAATTTTTATTTTCATATATTCTCTTACGAAATGATCCAATATAGATTGCATGGATATGTAATTGTATTATTGTAGTAGTTGCTAAATCATAATTTGCTTGCAGTGTTCTTCTTGAATTGTTTAAAAAGTAACTTTTAACATTACTCTATCATTAACCAAGACACCATCGTTTCGCGAATGAACCATGGTATTTTTAAAGCTCATTGGTCATTTAACGTAGGTCTATTTAGTTGCTTAACTTAAAACATTAAAATTTTCCGAGGTTCTTTTACCAAACCAAATTAACAAAATTAGAATATATATATATATATATATATATATATATTTATATATATACGCCAAAAATGGGGTTTTTTCCATTTCTCACAAACTTTTCTTCAAAATGCCCACAGTCTGAAATTATTTAGAGATATGCCCCTATTTTGAAACTTGATTTTTAGAAAATTGAGTTTCAATTTAAAACTCGATTTTTGAACAATCAAATTATAGCGAAATGAAACTTTAAAAAAAAAAAAAAATTTGTGGAACTCGAGTTTCATTCAAAGAACTCGAGTTCAAGGAACTCAAGTTCCAATTTTTTATTTTTTAAGTTTTATTTCGCTATAACTCGATTGTCCAAAAATCAAGTTTTACATTTGAAACTTGATTTTTAGAAAATTGAGTTTCGCATATCCCTAAATAGTTTCAAACATGGGGCATTTTGCTAAAAAATTTATGAGAAATGGGTATTTTGCCATTTTGGCCTATATAATATATATAGGGTGGCAATTTGTGTTCACGAGTCGAATTCGTGTCGTGTCGAGTCATGAGTATTCAGCTATATAGGTTGACCCGAACCCGACTTGTTTAGTAAACGTGTTAGGAATCTTCAACCCAAACACAACTTGTTTATTAAACAGGTTGACCCAACCTGACACGTTTAACTCGTTTAATTAACAAGTCATATAAAGGTCAATACAAATGACCCATTTAATAATCTATTTGATTAATAGTTCATACCAAACCTATATAATTTTTATCAATTCTTATATATCTAAAATTAAAATATAATTACAACTATAAATATAGTAATAAACATATAAAAACAACCATTAATTAAGCAATAATATCAAAATAACTAATAATTTTATAAGCTAAACGGGTCAGACGGATTCGCATATTGAACACGAATACAACCCATTAATTAAACAAGTTAGCTATATCAACCTGAATATGACCTAAACCCGTTTAGCCTCTAATGGGACCGACGAACCCTTTCGCTTAGACGAACTAATCAAACATCTCCACGTCACTAACGAATGGAGGAAAGCCATTCAATGCAGTAAATAATACCTCAGACGGTTACAAGACCAGTTGTATAGACCGTTAGAGGCCCATCAGGCCTACATTACTGAGCATGGAAGCGTTACCAAGAGAGGTATTAAAGCCACAATAAAAGCCACAACGGCTAGATGCTGTGGCACCATATATAAACCAATACAAGGTACAAATAATCAAAATATATGCCATAACTCTAATCTCTGATATTCTCTTGGAACTTCTATACGCTGACTTTATTATTGGAGATTCTTTGGCAAGCACCACACTGGTGACCACCTAAGAAGGTCTTCGTGTAGCATTTTCAGGTACAGGGACGAGGTTGTTGGCTCATCTGGACGAGTTCACCTGACTAAAGATTTCTGCTTCATCAATCTCAACCCATGACCTATTTATAAATGAGTTAGTCGTGTCGGGTTTGCGAGTTGTGTCAGATTTTGCCACCCCTTTATATATATATATATATATATATATATATATTTGCATTGGCTTGACTTTATTTTATTTTTTAATGTTTCACTACTTGCTCCGAATGGCATGACCTTTTTTTTTTTTTTAAGAAATAATAATTAATATTGATGTTCATTCATCACTTTAACCCAAATTGCATGCAAATTTTAAACAGTTTATGACTTCCCAAATGGTTTGCTTGACCAATGACATTACAGAAACACATCATTTCTCTATGTTTTTTTTGGCTCAAACCAATAGAACAATATTACGAAAACAATAATTACATCTTAATTAATAACATCGATTTTAAATAACAATTTCCCTCCTATCCTCTCCACCTTGTCTCTATTAAACCCTTTGAACCTAAGACTTTCCTTCATCCCTCTCTCTCTTTCTCTCACATAACGTTAACACATTAACATTAATACAATGGTGCAGCATCTGGTTCTACTGCGTCCTCTCTGCTGGCTTTTTGATTCTGCAACAGTGTCCAAAAATTGATTGGTGTCTTGGTCTAATGATAAAGAACTAATATCAGGAGCGAACGCCACATGTTGAAACTCTCTCAAAAAAAAAAAAAGGACTCGTTTGCATAACACTGATTTGGAAACTCCACCAGCTTGGTACAAAGTGTATAGAAAATATACGTGATCTTATTTTTTTTGGTGAAGCACAACTGTATAAATACTTTTTATGTGCAAAGGGTCTTAATATTTGTTACTTATGATTTTTTTTTTTTTTTTTTTGTATCTTATGAATTTCTTGTTTGTTTGTTTGTGTTGTTGTTGATGAGAAGAAGGTAATTAGTATGTTATGAAATTCAACGATGTTCCTCTGCCAAGGTGTTGGGTTCAAAATTTGGATAAAGAAATTTTGTATCTTATGATTTTTTTTTTGAGAAGAAGGTAATTAGTATGTTATGAAATTGAAGGCCCAAAAAGAATAGTTTAGCGAAAAAAAGGGGATGGTTTTATGACAAAATTTTGATACAGTTATGGATTGGAGATCCAAAAAAGAACCATAAAAAAAATTGTGGATCAGATAGAGCCCAAGGTGCTTTAAGCCCACTAAAAGCCCACGAACTTAATGTGATCACGAATTTGTTTCAAACCAATTTTGGTTCAATCAAAATCTTTGACTGGACTCTTCTCAAAAAAAAAAAAAAAAAAAACTTTGACTGGACAACGATAAAATTTATGTGACTTATGATATTCCTAATAACTTTACTCTAGGATCAACATAACAACAACATTGCCTGTAAACTCATTTTCTGTATTAATTTACATATTGATTAATTTTTTAAAAAGGGGATGCTAATCAATTCATTCATATAAAGGCATCTATAAATGTAGATGGTCATTACATATGCTATAACATCTAAACTGTTTACGTATCCAAAAAAAAAAAAATCTAAACTGTTTAAATTCCTCTTATAAGTTACTATGCTATACCTCTTGGCCTCCCCCTCTTCTGCACCCGTTCAAGTCTTTTAATTTTTCTCATGCACAAAATTCATGTATATATATTACAACCATCCTAGCCCCATTTGAGTAGTACATACCAATAACCATTCTCTCAAATCCCATTTCTCTCTATCTCTTTCAATCTCATGGCCTACCCTTTTAACTTCTTTCTCAAACTTTTTCTAGCATTTTCCATGGCCTTCTTAGCCATGGCAAGGCCTCTTAACACTCACTCAAATTTAGCAACTCGCTTACAATTGGACAACCAGAATAACTGTTGGGATTCCTTATTTGAGCTTCAATCTTGCACTGGAGAAGTCATAATGTTCTTCCTCAATGGTGAGACCTATCTTGGACCCAATTGTTGTCATGCCATAAGAATTATACATCACGAGTGTTGGCCAGCCATGATGGGTTCACTTGGCTTCACTGAGCAAGAAGGTGATATTCTACTTGGCTTTTGTGACGCTTCTAATGATGATGATGATAATACCACTGCTCAAACATTGCCACCACCCTCTCCGATTGAGGGCTAAGAAGACTAGTTTCACTAAATTTGTCCCAAGAGTTCCACTGCCTTTATTTGATATCTCTAATAAAAAGTAGTTTGTCTCGTTTGGGTTATTTTATTTTATTTTTTTAAGTTCTATATTATGGTTTTGGCATTATTTTTAAGTCGTCTTGTTTGTGACTGATGCTTGTAGCGTTGATCTATCAGAGGTCCTTAAATATGGCTATGGATATGTAATGTGTTGAGCATCAATTTTCATTGTTAATTGCTATTACAGAAAATGTATGTATTGGTTTATTATTATATTTGTACTAGTAAACATCAACTGGCCTATTAGCTCAGCTGGTTAGAGCGTCGTGCTAATAACGCGAAGGTCGCAGGTTCGAGACCTGCATGGGCCACCTTTTTTTTTAACTTATCTATTTCTAAATCGAGCTGGGCTACAAGCCTACAAATAAATGGGCTAAGTTTGTTTGTTTTTTTCCTTCTACACACATATTGGGCCCAGCTAATGTGACAAAAAACTCCACCTTCAGACGTGGTTAATAAAATACTTCAATAATTTAACACAAAATGTGAACCCTTCTTTGCTTGCTTGAAATCTCTCACCCAGAATTTTTAAGTTATACATTTAGCATATTTTTAAGATTCGATGCCACTGAACGTCAAAATAAAACTTTCAAAGCATGTAACTATCACCGTACTCTTTAATTTGTCATCATTCTTTTGGTTGCATTATGTATATTTGCTCATTTCTATAATCTTCTTTCTTGGTCTTGGATCAATTAGGATAAGGAATTTTGTCCTTTACAATGAACAAATCTATAAATGCCAGATTTCTATTCAGTTAACCTACATAATGAAATAGTGGGGTGAAAAATAAAGTAATCTTTTAGTCATATATTAGTCTCTCTTTTTTTCTTTTTCTTTTTTTTCTTTGTGTTCTTTTAAGTGAATTAAAAAAACATATTATCAAATTATGTCAAACGGCAACATGGTCGAATAAAAAACTTTTTCCATAGTACTTAATATATTATTTTCATCACAATCATTGTGTATATAGTATTCAAATATTGATCATCTAGCAAGAAACAAAACTATGTAATTTATTTAATTCTAGCAAACTCTTATTAAATACATGTCACAAACAAAATTCAGGATCAACATTTCTTAAAAACTTTAATTTCCTTCCAACGAGACTCCATATAATATGAATCATTCCTCTGTGAATAGACTCCGCATTTGAAGTAATGTGTTTTTTCCCCATGTCCAGCAGCCTCATACTTGAGAACCCCATCTATATATATACCTTCACATCTGAGGCATCAACGTCATGGATTACATTTAGCAGGAACCACCTATCGTAGATGTTTGGGACTAGGACTGGACCCCCATTGTAAGAAAGTGAACCATTGTTTACTGTAAGCGCTAGGGTTGTAGCCTGAGAGCTAGCACCAAACACTTGCATGATGCACCCATATGTACCATTTGGTACGTACCCATATCCTTCAAATTGCCATACACCAGAAGAATAATCATATCCCTGAAAATCATGAATGGAGATTGGAGAATAGAGAGTTAGTAGTTTGTTTGTTTGTTTTTTTTTTTAATTGCTGGAAAAAAAAAGTTACTTAGAATTAAAAAATTTGTTTTTAATTTTACTAAAAGTTTGTTTTTCATCCCTAGAGCTAAATGATCAAATTCAAAATTTCTTAAGAGCTAAGCTTGTGAGAGAAACTGTAATTTATATAGGTAGGGACTAAGGATACCATTAAAAAGTTGAACTTCAAACTTATGTCATGTTTGAGAAGCTTGAATATTAACCCAGCAAATCAAGGACCACATACCAATTTCAAGCAGTATGTTTTAATTAAATTTTTAATAAATTTACTTATGTGTAAATTTTTAAATTCATTTTCTATAGGTAGAATTATATTTTTGACAACTTTCAGTAAATAAATAAATAAACTTTCAACAAAAAGTGAGTAGTTCTATAAAATTGATTGTGACTAAGTTATAAGTAAATAAAAGTTTAGCAAACGGAAATAAGCTAAGTTGATCACAAACTAAGTAAAAAATAATAATTATTATGGTTTCAATTTTCCCTTTGGATGATAGCAATATAATAATAATAAAATAAAATTTTAAAATGAAAAACTAACTCCATTTTTGTAAAAAAAGTTTTCGGAGGTATTTCATTAAAGAGGCCCATTATCTAAAACATGCAGGAAAGATTTAAAGACCAATTGCTTAACTATACTTTTTGATATATGGATAGTTGGAGGTGGGAAAATTTAAACCTTAAATTCTTCATTGGAAATACTAAAAGATACAAATTGAGTTACAAGGTTTTTGGCCGATTAATTACTTAACTATCCTTGAATGGCCTTATCTTACCAAAATTTTCTTTTTTTGGTCTTTTAACATTTGCACTAAATAGAAGAGCCATCAATTTCTCCTTTGGGGCTAAACAAAAATTATGATGATTAAATAAATATTTTTTTGCATATTATGGGTCTGTTTAGGATCCGTTTATTTTGTTGAAATTGAAAACTTTTTGCTGAAAGTACTGTAAATAAAGGTAAAAATTAGTTAAAATAGTATAGTGAGACCTATGAACAGTACCAAAAAATACAGTGAGGCCCATGAGTAGTAGCAAAAATAAGCTGAATAGTAAAATAAGTTGGCAAAATTAATTTTTGCCAAAGCGCGCACTATGTATATGCTAGATATATATGGTTGTTATACAGGTACAAACAAAAAATCATTATATAACACAATTCAAACCACGTATATGTGTGGTTTGAATTTATTTTTTCAAAAAAAAAAAAAAAAAATCCAAACTACATATAAACTTAAACAAAACATTGATCAAAATAAGATAGAAAAGAAAGTAGAAATAAAGGGACTAATTTTAATAATTTAGAATGTGCTTTGATTGAAGCACTGGATTGAAGTGGAGACAAAAACAATAACGGCGAAGCTTAGGTTATTGTTGTTGTTGTTATCCATTGGACCATTTTTAGTTGGGAACAACATAAAAAGGATAAGCCATGGTCATAGCAATTGTACTAAAGATAAATCAATATAACTATAATGTCAAGATTGTGACTTTAGTCAAATGCAAGTGAGTGATTTTAATTTGAATTGCTTAAGAGAACTACTTTTGAAAAGAAAATAAATTTATTGGTACATATAATTTTAAACAATTTTAATTGGGAATAGGGCTTGCAAGTGCACTACATACTAAAGTGCAAGGTTTTCAGACCTGTATCGAACCGGGAGGTCAGACCATGAAAACCGAAAACTGGGATGAAAACTGGTTTTTTAAGCATAAAGAATTGGATTTTTTGTTAATTTCATGAAACCCTAAAACCAGGATTGGACCGCACGAACCGGTGGCAAGAACCGTGAACCCCTTAGCATTTTTTTTTTTTAATAAAAACAACTTAACACAATTTTATTCTACTTAATTAAATTATCCATCTC
The DNA here is from genome assembly GCF_001633185.2 of Quercus lobata. Taxonomy (NCBI): domain Eukaryota; kingdom Viridiplantae; phylum Streptophyta; class Magnoliopsida; order Fagales; family Fagaceae; genus Quercus; species Quercus lobata. The sequence goes on along the minus strand of NC_044909.1, from coordinate 31,100,582 downwards.
TTACAAGGAATAAAAAAATTATAATTAAAATCTTTCAAAGATATTCAACTTTACTTCAAAAATTAATCATAAATTTTAATATTTTCATGGTTATTATTTTATTTTATTAACTTTCTTATTTAATTATTAAATATATGCTTGAAAATCATTAAATTTTCCTCACATATATATATATATATATTGTCAATTTTGCTAGTTTTATAAATTTAATATCTATATTTAGGCTTTAATTAATTATGACGTCATCACGATTCGACCTCAAAAACCTTGAACCTCTCCCTTTTATGGTTCAATGAACGGTCCGGGTTTGAAAACTTTACTCTGATGTTTTTTTCATACCTCCTATGAGACAAACTCTCACAATTTAAGCATGACATGGCTGGAAACCATTGAGGTGGACCAGGCAAGGTCAAATTAGAAAGGGTTGATTCACTGAGTTTTGTTCGAATAGATCCACCAAACTCTTGGAAAAGTTTTTCTATCAAGAACTTGTATATGTGATGTCAATAATCATACTATATTATATAAACTTTGCGAGAAAGAAAACAAATATATGGGCAACATTTAGTGCAAAACTTTGGTACAATTTCTTAGGTGTTATACCTTACGTTCTCCAATTGAATTTAACCAAACAGTTTATCAAAAATAGTGTTGCCTTTTCTAATGACAATTAAATTTTTTTTTTTTTTTTTTTTTTGATGAACTAATGACAATTAAATTCATCCATGTGGTTCATGGTCAAATTTAGTTTGGGAGCTTTAAATGCACCATTTAGAAAACTGTATCTAAGTTTTACTTATGTAATAATGACACAAAAATTAACAGCGGCTAAATATAATAATAATAAATAAATAAATAAAGAAAACCAATGCAGGCCACTAGCAGTGTGAAAAACAAAGCACATTGACAGCCAGTTAAATTTCATTGCAATAGGAATAGGTGAAATAGATACCATAAAGCATAGCGTTGAATTACTTAACCAAAGAGGACACCGATGTGTCCAAGATAACAAAATTTCATGATTCCCCTGCCTTAAACTTCCATAACACTAAATTATTGATTCTAAACTTATAGAAATATCCAGGAGTCAGTTCTCGAGAAGGCTGATAGCCAAGGCATAATTAATCTACTGTGACAAGGAGTTAGCCACATCAATTACAAACCGATACTTCACATCAGATTTGGCAAGCCTTTCCATAGCTGTGTTGATGTCTCCCATTTTGATCAGCTCAATGTCTGCGGTAATACCATGCTTTGCACAGAAGTCTAGCATCTCTTGTGTCTCTTTAATCCCTCCTACATCACTTCCTCCAACAAGTTTACGCCCTGCAAAAAGCAAAATATTAAAAACAAGATTGATCCAAGGCAATTGTCAAACCCAAGTTGTTGTACTGAACTGTTTTTGCTTGATGCTTAATGAAATTTCTCGTTTGTCCAAAAAAAATTGTCAAACCCAAAAGGGCAACAATCCATTTAAAGTTCTCATAAATGAAAAAGCAATTGTCAAACTTAGGTACAAATCCTTAGTTGTTATACCTTAGGTTCTCCAATCTAATTCAACCATGTGGTTACATTGACCAATGAACCACATAGTTGAATTTAATTGTCCTCAAAAAAGATAACACTATCTTTTCTACATTGCTCAATACAACCATGTAGTTGAATTCAATTGGAGAACCTAAGGTACGCCGCTTAAGGAACTGTACCTATGTTCTATCCTTCTTTTTAGTGCTGGCATTGGCTTACCCAAAACTAAAGGAAAGATGGGCAGCTCGAGGGGCTTCTCAGGCAAACCCACAGTGATCAGCTTCCCATTCAGCTTCAGCAGACTAATCAGCGGAGCCAGAGGGTGAACTGCAGACACTGTGTCAATGATGTAATCCATAGTATTGATTGCTGCCTGCAAAGTGAAAGCCCAAAAGAAAAGAATATTCAGAATAATTAATTCTCATACAATTCTAACATGTGGATTATTGGGACATGTTTATAATTGTGCAACAATAAGATCATCATAATGACATCAATTTGCAGAACTTCAAAAGGGACCTTAAGCTATCGCAACAGCTTAAGCAAAATACTTGAAACCAGGTATCAATCCACACCGTCATCAAAGTTGGACTACCCCCTTGTGCAGCCTAACCTCTTGATCCAAACTCATAAGAACCTAGACAAACTTTGATTTCCTTTTAACTTTTAAATTTTCAGGTTAATCAGCATACCTTCATTTTTGCAGGGTCACTGGAAACAAGAAATGAATCAGCCCCAAGCCTATTGACTGCCTCCTCCTCCTTTTTTGGGGAAGTGCTAATGACAGTAACTTTCAACCCAAAGGCCTTACCAATTTTCACTGCAACATGGCCAAGACCACCAAGTCCTGCAACACCCAAATGCTTGCCAGGCTCAGTCATTCCATAATATTTCATTGGGCTGTATACTGTGATCCCAGCACAGAGAAGTGGAGCCCCAGCAGCAGGGGGTAAGTTTTCAGGAAAGCGTAGCACATAGTGCTCATCAACAACCACAATGTCAGAATAACCACCATAAGTCTTTGTCCCATCTTGAGAATAAGAGTTATAGGTTAAAATCATTTGAGGGCAGTAATTCTCCAAATCCTGCTGGCAACTCTCACATCTCTTGCAGGAGTCCACTAGGACACCAACTCCAACTCGGTCACCCACTTTGAATTTCTTCACATTCTTCCCAGTTTTGGTTACAGTACCAACAATTTCATGCCTGCAAAATAAAAGTAAATATCTTATATATATAAAGGTTCCTCCAACATGCACTGCCAAAATTTCTCCTATTTTACTACTGGTTTGTCCAAAACTGATTACACTTTGGCAAGTGCAGCAGTGTGTGTGTGCGCGCACTTGCAAGCACTGCATACTAAAAAGAAAAGCCACAAGTCAAGTTCCGAAATGGCATTTAACATGAATAAAACTTGTTAATGGATTAATTTTCAATCTAGCAGCTTAGGGAACACATCAATACATAACTCCGAAAAGTTTTTACACCAGAGACAATTCTATCATATGTTTAATGGATGGGTGTGCCAAACTCACCTGGACTATCAGCTTTGTTCAGAGCCAAATACATTTGACTTTTAAAGTGAAAGAATGGGAAAGAATTGTTATCTTTTTCTTTTTTCTATAAACTATTTGGGAACTATGGAAATGTATGGATCAAAGATGTGTATCTGTTATGATAGTGGAAGCCCTGATACCAATTTGTTGGAATTTGGGGCTAGTGGAAGCGCATTCACACAAACAAGAAATAAAAACATCCACAAAAGACAACAATATTTAACATGGCTATGTGAACTCTATGCCTTCATCCACGGACAATGCCAACCAAAAATATGTTCCAAGAAAACCCAAACCAGGTAAAAAATCAGGGTTTCAATAATGTGTTTTTTCTTGTTTTTCACTGTCATCTAAAAAAATACAGTAGAACATTTCCTCAATGATATTTGGCTTGGCTGATTCATGGAAAACATCTTTCAGTAAATAATATCAGTTGGTAGCCAATTGTTTGAAGAAAACATAAAGAAGGTTTCTGGACACCAGAATGAATAGATAATATAAACTAAAGGTCAAAGCTGGCATTATGAAATAATGTTGGATGGTAAATTGATAAAGTTGGTAGCCTGCTAAAAATACTTAAACCCATTACAACAAATCACAGAAAATATGGCTTAAGAAAAAAAGAAGCAGCAAATGGTAGCATCTAATCCTTAGAAAATGGCATGCATTCTATTGATGATTAGAGAATACTGCTCATCTACCACCCAAATGCAAACCCTCAGTTGCCAAGCATTGAGTCAAATAACAAGCCAACAAGTATCCTAATTCACGCCTTGGCAAAATAAACTTCTAGAGTTTTTACAGAATCTCTTAGGTTGCAGAGAAAATGTTCCAAGAACTTTCTGAATGAAAAAATTTCCAGAATTTGACTGGAGATTTTAGTAGTTCCCTTGCTATTCATAACAAGTGTCTGCAGCCACCTATAAAGACCTCAAAACAGTGATATGGTGGGTGGTAGTATCAAGACTAGATGATTGGGTACTCAAACATGACCAACCAAGTAGTAAACCCAATGAAGAGATGGCTTTCCTGGATTGGTGGAAATATTATAGTGGAAAATGCCACCATGAGTCTCGCTTTGTATTGGATACAAAGGGCATTGCTCTAGAGCTGGTTCTTGAGAATTGGCATGTGCATCATTTCAGCAGAGGAAAGATGTAAAAAGTACTGGAATTGATCACTGTCAGATTGCGAAAGCATATAGAATGCTCTTGCTAACCAGGTGGCTTGTAATGGAATGATGTAAAGGTTGGTTAAACATATGAATTTACAAAAGCAATTTTGTTAACACAACCTGGGTAGACTTTTTGAATTTGGTTTAAGAATTTCACAGAGTAACACTGGATCATAGTACTGGCTACAGTACATCCTATCATTTTCTCCTGTAGACATAATAGGTTGCATTGTAGCATAACAACCTAGGTAGATTAAAAAAGGGGTAATCAAAGCAGTTTATGGACGCAAATTGACAATTTATCACACTTCATGCTTCAACCACACTACTAAACTCAAAAACAGTGCATTGCTGCATTGCACAGAGAACAAGTAATTACTACTCTCCATTAGGAATTCATTTATAGTCACATTTTCTATTATTTTATTTATGCAAGAAAATGTAATTTATGGTATTGCCATGCACTGGCTACTTCACCAGATTTTGCTGAAGTGATGTAGATATAATTAATAAAGAGCAAAATGTATAAACAAAATTAACCTTCCAAAAAATAACATTTAACTCTTTCTAGATGGTTAATGGTTAATAACACCATGCATAACCTCTTCCACATGGCAAAATTGGACCAACCTGATAACCCAAAGAAAAATACCCAACCTGAACAATAAATTTTTTGATTCAAAACAAAAAAATGGTTGACCCAACAAGACCAACCAGTGCCCGACCCGTTTTTAAAAATGTTTTAAAAAAAGTCTCGGAGTATACACCCTTGATAATGCCAGCGTTCATTCCCCAGTTACGCATTATATTGAGAACAGGTCTCTTATTTCCTTATTTAATGTTAGTCTTTCTTAGCAATCTGGATGGATACAAAACAGGTGCCCTAGCAAACCACCATACAGTAGAATATGAATTTAGTTTGCTTTTATTCAAAAATGAGAATTTGGGATTTTTGCACCATATTTTTTTTTTGATTGAATTACAAAGATATGGCAAAGTGCAGATCAATGTGTGGATTTTACAGGTAAACTACTGCAAGTAACCACTGTCTTTGCTTTGCTTAATTTTCATATATAAATAAAATAAATATAAAACACTGCATGGTCATTTGCATAGGGCACCCGGTTTTTCATTAACATTGTTTGTGAAGAAGAACATGAACTTCTGTTTAATTCTAGCAAATAATTTCACCAATACTTACTTCTTGACAATGTAAAAGGGGCATCAAAAGGAAGAGACCTATTATTTTTGTTTTGTTGTCCTTCCAAATTAGTGTTAATGTGTTATGGGATGTAATCTATAAAAGATTGGTTTAGAATTGCCATGTTCTTTCATTAAAATGTGATTTAATTTAATCTCTTGAAATTTAATGGCTTTTTCAGGCTAGTATCTGCTGATATGATGATGAAATTCTGTGGAAACTAATATCAAATTTATATTTCATCAAAGCTCATACTCATCCAGATAAGGGATGAATCAATGTCAAGTGTCAACGAAATTTTAACAAGAAATAAACAACTTTTTGGCTCATTGTTTTAACTTTCATAGAATTCAATAACAACATAAAATTCAAGAATGAGATTTCATTAAATTCTAACAGAAACATGCATGAATTATTATTATAAGTGGTAACCATGTACAAACAAAATTATCTATCTCAAATCAATTGGGACAAATATAATTTTGGTTAGCAATGTTGTGATTTGTAAACTCCAACATTAGACATCATAAATCATAAATAAGTTACACGAAAACTACTCTTTCCCCCAAAAAAAAAAAAAGTTACATGGAGCCTACGCAACCAAAAGATACATATAAATACTAAAATCTGTTTTAGCTCTGTATACTGAATAATACCTTCTACTTAACCAAAGAACCTTTTTTATTTTTTTTTTACCTTCATGAAGTAGTCCTTTAGAAGTCAAATTTACATCCCTGTAAAACAATCTAACTATTCTCAAATAACCCATATAAAAAATACGAATAAGTCCAATATCATACAGAAAAGTTTCCACCACAGACCACTGTCAAGCACACTGGAAAAGTAACATACAATGCATCATCCCCTAAACTGTGAATTGACAAACATCTTAAGAAAAATCACGGTTTTTTGTGAGATATGTATCATACCCGGGAACAACAGGATACATTGTGAACCCCCACTCATTCTTGACATTGTGCAAGTCAGAGTGGCAAACCCCACAGTAAAGTATTTTTATTGTGACATCACCATCTCCAGTTTCCCTGCCAATAATGCCAAAAAAAAAAAAAAAAGAAGCTCAAGTAAGTAAATAATAAAACTAGCACTATTACCAACTCTATCTTAAATTATCCATCCTTAAACTAAATAAACAAACATTAACAATAGAGTATTTTAGAAAAGAATTGCTAAAAACAAGGATGTCATTTGCCATTAAACCAAGGGTATTCTAGTTATTAAACTGATCTTCTTTTTGTCTCTATTTGTTTTCTACTATTGTTTCTTTAATTCCCCCAACAATATGACTATAGCACAACATACAAAAGATGAAAAGTCTAAGTCTGGGACCAGATGAAAATGAAATAAAACTGCTAAAAAACAAATTTTAGTCCCTCAACCATATATATATTATTGTGTTAACCATTCTTTTCAATGATTAGGCAAATCCATGTCTTACTTTATGGTATTTTTTATATATGTTAAAAAGAAATCAAACTGAGGCTTAGCAATATTATATACACAAAACACAAAATGCAAATCAGCTCCAGAGATTTTTGTTGATGTTATTGTAAAGGAGCAAACCCAGCTAGCTATTGGGTAATCTCTCTCTTGTTTTCAATATATTGTCTATGCGGATTATCAAAAAAAATCTACGTATCATATATGCAATACAAAAAAGATGGCTAAAATCGTTCATGGATATCTGAAATACTGCATGGCAATAAAAACCCAGTACCCAGAAAAGATTTTTTTTTTTTTTTTTTTAAATATTTTTTCTCATTGTGAGAAAATGGAAATGAATTTACAAATAAGAACCAAAAACAAGAAGAAGAAAAACAAAAACAAAAACAAAGCTACCTTCTGGAGAAATGAAATGGGGAAAGAAGCCCAGAAGAATCTTTGGCAGCCCAACCAAAAGCCTTTTGTGGGTGTTCTTCTTCTGGTGATTTTGCCATTCTCTCCTTTATCCACTCAAGTTTTCCTTTTGATGCTGTTTTCCAGTCTCACCAATGACTTGTGCCCACTAACAATAAAGCACCGAGCTTGTATATATAGGAAAAGCCAAAAAGAAACAGTCTGAAAAAAGAAAAAAAAAAAATATATATATATATATATATATTTAATTTCCTAATGCAACAACATTTCTATTTTAACAGATTTCGATTTTTTTAAAAAAATAGTGAGGGTAAATTAAATTTGTGTAACATTGTTGTTTGATGTTTAATTATTTTTAGAAAAATGTTATATTTAGGGGTGTTTACCAAACTACATAAACCACACAAACTGCAAGAACCGCACAAACCACAAGAATCGCACCAAAACTGCCCGTAAAATGGCATAACCGCATCGTACCACAAATAATAGTGTACCGCACCGCACAACACTGCATGGTGCAGTGCGGTTTGCGGTTTTATAATAAGAAAACTGCATAAACCGCACGTACTGTACCCTCTCTATATATTAATATATTTATTTATTTTTAATATTAAATATATTATTAATAGTTTAATAACTCTAGTTTTCCAAAAAAATAATAATAATAATCCTAGCAAGTGTTGACTAAAAAAGCTAACTCAAAATAAAGAAAAACTAGCTCAATAATTTAAAACTTGGCATAAAAAAAAAAAAAAAAAAAAAAAAAAAAAAAAGAAGGAAAAATTAGTTTTGGACTGAGCAGGAAAAGCCCAAAATTTGAAAAATATATCGATTTCAAACTACATCTTATACATAGTATCGCACATGTGATCGCAAAAATGAGGTGCGATGCGGTTATGATTTTGGCTAAACTTGAAACTGTATCACATCGCACCGTACTGCACATGCGACTACAAAAACAAGGTGTGGTGCAGTTATGGTTTTAGCTAAACTGGATCGCAAAGTACGGTGCTAAAAATGGCCCAAAACCGCACTGCGAATACCCCTAGCTATATCACAACATTTTTACAACAAATCTTATGTGTCAGATTGTACTTTCATAACAAATCTTATGTATTATATTATTATTGGTTGTTATGAGTGGACAAAAAAATAATTTAATTCGTGAATTCAAATTAAAAATAATAACTTTCCAGTTATGATTTGTTGTAAAAATATTATGGACGTAGTACTTTGCTTATAAAATTTTTATAAGTAAACATCAAACAACAATAATACACAAAATTTAATTAATATTTTATATTAAAAAAATTTATTTATTTTTTATGCTAAATTCAAGAAGGGTAAAGTTTCTCTCCAATTAAATTAAAAAACTTTGATAAATTGAATTGAATTGTTCTTGAAAAAAACAATATTGTTGGCAGTTTATTACTCAATACATCAAGGTATTTGAATTTAATTAAGAAACTCAATATATTATAATTAAGGTATATATCTAATTTTTATCAATTCAAAAAATAAAAATTGTGGTTGGTTAAAAAAAAAAGAGGATGAAACACAAATTGTACCACTAAGTTTGATTGAAATTCATTTTAGTCTTCTAACTTTGTTTTCATTCAATTGAGTACTCTAAGTTTTAAACTTATTCAATTCAGGTCTTTCGTCCTATTTTATTAAAAAATTTCCATTAAAAAAATATTTTTTTCCTACATCAAAAAATCTATAAAATTAATAAAAATATTTTATAGATTTTCAATGTGAGAGTTTTTTTTATTCAAATAACCTTTTTTTCTTTAGTTGATTTCACACTTAAAAACAAATTTTGAAACTTATAAAACTTGAATAAATTTGAAACTTATAAAACTTAATTGAACAAAAGTAAGACTAGAAAATTGAAATGAATTTCAATCAAACTTAGAGGGTACAATTTGTATTTTAGCAAAGACAAAACGTAATAGAAGGGTTAACATTGTGTATTGGCAACTACAAGTAGGTGAGCTAATTATACCAAGCAGAGAGAATGGTTCTTCTACTCCCCTTAATTATGGTACTACAATTCTTCTATGTCACTTCATTTGTTACTCTTGATATAATTTAGCAAAAAGATAAATTGTGAGTGGTAGATATAACTTTCATATAGACTTAGTGAAAAAAGTGTTTCTAAAAAAATATATATATATATATTTTTTCTTAGTCATTCACAAATTATGGCAAAAATTTGTTTTCTTAGACTATCTCATTTTAATACTTTGGGAATTTTAATTATAAAGTATTTTGTCAATTTGGTGAAATTTTGGGGATATATATATATATATATATGTATGTATGTATTATGGACGAACTGACATGCAAATATTATAAGAGTAACAAAATTGTTTTTCATTCAGAAAAAGGAAATAACAAATTAATTTTGTGCCGAACTGTAAAGAAGGTGACGGTTGGGAGAATAAATGCGGTTTTTAAGGCTGAGAGTACTATCAATTTGCAACCATGTTAGGAAAATTAAGGGCTCTGTCAGACAGGCTGGTCGGTGGTGATTTGAAATATATTGATTTTTATTTTATTTTCTTATGTACCATTTTTTATATTCTTTTTATAAATAATATCTCATTTTTTTTAAGGTTAATTGTATTATATATATATATATATATATATACACATTTGTATATATTAAGAAGATTTAGAAAGTTAGTTATTGTTTTTTTCTGTCAAAAATATTTCTAAATTAATTAATCAACAACTTAAAAATAGGGTTAAAATAGTAAATTGACAAAAGAGAGTTAGTTATTGCTTTTTTTACTGTCAAAAATACATCTACCTAAAACTTAAAAATGAGGTTAAAATAGTAAATTGACAAAAATAATAAATTTCTACTTCTATGTTGAAATATCTTCATTCTTCTAATAAACCCCTACTTTTACGTTGATTTAAATTCTTGCTTCTACTCACTAACTCTCTACAAAATAGGATCACTCTTTTGTTAGTTTTAAAACTCTTCTAATCTATAAAACTTACCTCATGTATTCATTTTTTTTTTTTTTTTACTTCATCAAAATGTAAAGTAATCTTTACCCAAAAAATAGAAGAACATCACGCGCGTACTTAGAGGCTAGTAAATATATGTAGAGATAAGTTCAAGTTATACCTAGTGTAACTCTAACTCTAACGATTAGGATCTAATGGTAAAAAAAAAAACTCTCATTAATACTAATATTCTAGTTAAAATCTCATTAATTATCTCTCATTAATTATATTTTATACCTATTTCTAAACCCAAAAAAGTGTTATATTTAACTCTCTCTTTACGTTTATCTCTCTATCTCTTAGTTGGGCTGATTTAATGGGTTTGTTCACGGCCAGAGAGCCTCTTGAAGTGCTCTTTCAACAATCTCTTGGAATCGTACTGTCTGATCTTCTTGCGTGCCATTTCCTTCTGATTTCTCTCTAACCTGAGAAGAATGAAATCTCGGCCGTCAGTTTATATAAAAAAAAAAAAAAAATCCAATGCCCCAGATCTAGATCATGATTCACGCAGATCTGGCAAAAAAATCAAATTTATTCGGAACACAAAAATAGGGGAAATGAAATATAATGAAGAATAGAAAGAGAAACCAAAATTAAAAAAATAAAAAATTACCGTTGAAAGAGAAGCAGGAGGAAGCTCACTAATATGAAGTTTGTGATAAATTTAGAAACAAAGAACTTTGAAATCTTTGAGTCTGTGGCTTGGTCTATTTATAATTGCCAACTTGCCAATTGAATTAATTTTTTTTTTTAAAAAAATACTAATTTTAGAATTGGGTTGGTTGGGTTCAGACTTTGGTGTAGCAGGAACTATTTTACCTGATCAGTTTCTGCATGTGATCAGGAAGGATGCTACTGAATGTGATGTTGCCTCGTTATATAATTGAATCTTGTTTCTTTGTCAATATATATACAAGTAAATTTTAATATCCATCACTGAAAACTGAGAAATGAAAAACACCTATCCCATCTACTATCATATCTTATCTGGGAAGACAAACTGATGATGGCGTAAATATCACCAGTGAGCTACACAATCCTCGCACGCTCGTAACGATATCTACATAGAAAAGAGAGAAGACCTAACAGAGAGCACTGGTGTGGTGCTAGCCGAATACCCTCCGAAGGTCAAGTTAGAACTATTCTCACAACTCTAGAGTGCTAGAGAAGGGTAAATTATGTGTATTTTGATTTGTGAGGGTATTGGGGCTTTTATAGTAGTAGAAGGTTGGCATCTCTTCCTTGGCGTAGAAGTCTTTTCCTTATAGGAATCCTCTTAAATAATCCCAAACGTGATGGACAAGACTTTTCCTTGTAGAGAAGATCTTCATTTACACGCGTATCTTCCGGAATCCTCTTCATGCTAGGATTCCATTTACCTAGGAATTCTATAGTGATTAAGTGTGTGTCGCAAGTATTTTCCATCTGGGGTTTCTGCTGTATCCATCCATAACGAGTCATTGCATAAGTTGGGCTTGCCTTTTATCGGCCCATAAACATGGATCCGTCAAGCCCATTTAATGGAAGTCCGTCAGGCTATATTTTTACCTTCTTCAGTTGCCCCCTTCACCTCATGGGTTCGTCAACCTTGAGTGGAAGGACTCGTGGGATGACGGTTCAAAGCTTCGAGGATGACGGTTCAAAGGCCTGTGGGTCAACGGTTTCAATGCGGATGCCGTGAACTGCGCCAACGCTTGACAGGTTGTCCGGAAGCCATTATGACATATGACACGTGTCGCTCTTCGATTGGATTTTATCTCAGATCGAAGCGTCGCTTCGTCTTCTGTGCACTTCCTCTATAAATATCAGTATCTGCCTTTCTCATTTCTCCATTTTTAGCTGAACCACATTGTCAGAGTTCAATCGTCATCCTTGTCAAAGACCACTCCGTTCAGTTGCTATATCCGTCATCAACACACTTCCTCTGTTTACTCACAAAATTGGTAATTACTCTCTTTTTGCAAGTCCCTTTTACCTGTAGATTATACTTTTACCCCCTTCATTTACTTTCCTAGACTTTATACACCCATCATAATTTCTAGATCTGTCAGAGTCTTAGGTTTTGCCGTTGCGTGTAGGCAATGTCTATTGCGTCAAGTAACCAGTCAGTTGTCTATGACGGGGCGGATTATGAGGAAGTATACCCGTCCGGTCATAGAGACCAAGAGAGTCTAGGCAAAGAGAGGAGTCTGTCTGCCTCTTCCTCGTCCTCAACAAATGAGGATATGGAGATAGCTGAACAAGAAGAGGTTTCCGATGATGGCGAGGAACAAACATTAAAATCCGTCGTAGGTGTTGATGGACTTAGGGAGTTCATCATGCTATCGGAGTGGACGGTGAATAATTTTGTGTCCACCATCTAGGAGAATCACTTTAAAACTCTTTGGGATAATTTCCAAATTCTAGATAGCATCCCCATCCGTCTGCCCTATAAGTCAGAGAAGTGCTACTATGAAGGGGTGGAAGGTGTCGGAGTGTATGAACAGATGTTAAAGGCGGGACTTAGGTTTCCATTAAGCTCCCTTCACCGTGAGCTCCTCAAATACTTAGGCCTATTCGTCAAAAAAGTGTCTCCAAATGCCTGGAGGGTCTTCATAGCAATGGAGGTCCTGCATGGTGCTATGACTGACAGTGCCAGGCGACTGATAGTGAGGGAATTCCTTCACTACTACCATCCGGATGAGATAGACAAGTCAAGGGGAATGTATAGTTTCGTTCCCAGGAGTCCGTTGTTGAAGGTTATATTTGAAACACCAGACTCAAATAGGGACTAGAAGAGCCGTTATTTCTTCCTGGAAGGTGACGAGTGTATATGTCATCCGGGGGATACGAAACACATGCCCGTTGACACAACTCGGGGCATATTGCATCCGTCCAGTATGCACCCGTCCTAGTTTGTGATCTTTTTACAATCGTTCAGTTTATTATAACTTTCCCAACAATTTTAACCGTTCTTCCTTTTTGCAGTTAGACGGCGCCCACAAGTTGAACTTGAGGAGTTCAGTTTTCTTGAGAAGATCTTTTCCAAGACCCAGCCGGAGGAAAGGACTTGGGTAAAATTAGTTACACTCAATACAATCCATTGGTATTACGATGGACCTGAGCCAACACCAGCAGTTGTCAAATACGAAGAAAAAATTCGCAAACGTAAGTCCGTCATCCTCATTCTATTTGAACGGTCTTCAATTTTATCATAGTAGTTAACTTCACTCGTTCACCTTTTTATAAATGGACGATGCTAAGAGGAGAGCATTGATCAGGTCATAGGCTGCAAAGAAAAATGAGACCGGTGACGTGGCTCCCAAGGGGATGGGCTCAAGCAACCCGTCCACAAAGAGAAAGCAGCTACCTAAAGGGGACCGTCCTGCTAAGAAGTCCAAAGTCCCATTGGAGCCCGTTGTAAGGCTAATGGCTGAGGGTGCGAAGACGGTTACCCTAGTGAAGCATGGGGCTGGTAAAGGCCCTATGAAGGCTCCGTCCATAAATCAAGAGAAGCCACCCGTCTTCCTCCACAAAGATTCTAAATATGACTTGGAGTAGCTCTCGTCCATTATGTCGTTAGAGGATTATGAGGACTTGGGCAACCACTCCACGAAGGCCATGGAGGAGACGGGTCTTTTTTGGAATCGCCCAAGTAATCCCACCCGTCACCTTTATGTTCGTCCTTTCTAGTTTGCTTTCAATCTAACTCACATTTTTCTTGTGTTTCAGGCCATGGTTATAATGAAAGGGCTGATGGGACGGTGCCTTACCCCATGAGACAGCCCTAGAGCGTGTACAGGCAAAGGCAGAGCAGATGGAGGAGGAGCTGAACCAGCTACATAGTTGGAAATCTACAATGGAGAAAAAGTTTGAACTTTCGAAGAGGGTAAGGAAAAATCTTGAGTAGAGCATTGAGGAGGCAAAGAAGGTCCTTAAGGGAAAGGATAAGGAGATAAAGGACTTGAAGGATAGGCTCCATTAGGCTAAGGAGGTGGTGATATGCGAGTACTGTGACTCCGACGTCTTGTTGTCAAAGCTGGGAGACTCTTTCCTGTAGGGTTTTGACGACGCCCTTCGTCAGGTTAAGAAGGCCTACTCGACCTGGATGTTTCAAATGTTAAAGTTGAGGACCAAGCTTAAACCTTCGTCATGCCTGTTGCCTCAGAGGATACCGACGACCTTTTTGCTGAGGGTGTAACTCAAGGCGATAGAGAGTTAGCTCTGGCCTAGAATGCTCAAGGTCAAGTTCAAACTGTGGCAGATGACACCCATGCAGATCCTTAGGAGTAGACATATTTGTTTTTTTTTTTTTATTATTATTTTTGTAAGTTGGGAAAACAATCTCTTAACTTTATCCGTCACTATGTATATGTTAAACAATTTCTTCCCTTCAAGGGTTTTATGCTTCTATTTGCCCATTTTGGTTTAATTGCTTGTTTTATGGTTGATATGAATGTAGTGGTATGTTTTTCATTCGACCCGTCTACTATGTGGGGCCTTTAATTTCCGAACTTCCAAAATGTGTCCGTCCACATTGTGTTATGGAATTATAAGTTGCGTTCGTCTTAATGTCTAGAGGGACCATCTATCTTACAGATTCGGTTAGACTTTTATCCCTAATGGATGGTTCGTCCACCCTTTTCTATATATATTTCCGTCGACTTGGATGGACCGTTCACCTTATAGGCTTAATATTCAAGGATGGTCCGTCCATTTTGAGTAAAATTTGCATTTTGTATGGGTGAACCATCCATTTCATGAATTAGGTAGTTTATATCGTTCATTTTAGACTAGGAGTTTTTCATCCCTCTGGGATGATCCGTCCAATCTCTGGACATAGTTTTTACTCGTCCACTTTTTTGAACATCGAATTTCTATCTTCTTATGATCCGTCTAGTTTCTAGACTCAGTTTTTTATCCTTCCACTTTTATGGACTTAGAATTTTCATCCTCTTGGGATGATTTGTCCGGTATCCGGACTTTGTTTTTGTCCGTCCATTTTTATGGACTTAGAATCTACATTCTCCTGGGATGATCCGTCCAGTTTGTGGACTTTATTTATAACCGTCCACTTTTGTGGACTTAGAATCTTCATCCTCTTGGAATGATCCGTCCAGTTTGTGGACTTTAATTATATCTGTTCCCTCATGTGGACTTAGAATCTTCATCCTCTTGGGATGATTCGTCCAGCTTATGGACTTTGTGAGAATTCAAGTTGAAAAGACATAGAGATGTGTCTAAATATTCTTCTTAAAAAATCATGTGTTTGTAGACAAGTACCTACCCCCTTGGGCTTAAAAAGATACTCAAAGTATTGTAGCAAAAAGTAGTTAAAGAAAAACTGATAATTGTAGTAAAAACTAAAAAGAAAAAACTGGGAAAAAGCGTCGCTGCTTTTCATGCAGTCTCTACTGATAGCATTTCCGTAGGTGCTCCATGTTCTATGGGTGCTGAAACTTTTATCCGTCCAGCGTCTCGAGGTGGTAGGTGCCCTTCCTCTACCATGATGCCATCCTGTAGGGTCCTTCCTAATTGGGGCCGAGCTTTCTTTGCAAAAGATCTCTAGTAGTGCCTATTACCTTCTGTAGTACAAGATCTCCAACCTGAAAGTCTCTATTCCTGACATTGGAGTTGTAGTGTCTCACCATGAGATTCTGATACTGCATCATCCTTTGCTCCGCTGTTATTCATACTTCGTCCACTAGGTCGAGCTGAAGGAGCATGGGACCCCAACAGCAGTTAGGCAGCTAAAGTTTCTAGTGGTTGGTATCGACTACTTCACTAGGTGGGTGGAAGCAGAAGCCCTAGCCACTATCACGGAGAAGAACATTAGAAGTTTTGTTTGGAGGAATATCATCTGCAGGTACAGGATACCCAGAGTGCTTGTCTCCGACAATGGAAAGCAATTCGACAACAGTGTATTTAGGGACTTCTGTTCGGAGCTAGGTATCAAGAATCACTACTCGTCGCCCGCACACCCACAGGCCAATGGACAAGTTGAAGTCACGAAACGGTCCTTGCTCAAGATCATCAAGACTCGGCTAGAGGGGGTAAAGGGTATCTGGCCGGACGAGCTATTAAGTGTTCTATGGGCATACCGAACTACAACAAGAACGCCCACTAGAGAAACGCCTTTTTGACTAGCATACAGGAGTGACGCTGTCATCCTAGCAGAAGTAGGGCTCACAAGCTTTCGAGTGGAGAACTACGACGAGAATAAGAACGAAAAGGCCATGCGTCTTCAGCTCGACCTGGTGGACGAAGTACAAATGACAGCGGAGCAAATGATGGTGCGGTATCAGAATCTAATGGCGAGACACTACAACTCCAACGTCAGGCATAGAGACTTTTAGGTTGGAGATCTTGTACTACGGAAGGTAATGGGCACTACTAGAGATCTTTCGCAAGGAAATCTCGGCCCCAACTAGGAAGGACCCTACAGGATCGTATCATGGCAAAGGAAGGGCACCTACCACCTTGAGATGCTGGACGGACAAAGGCTTCAGCACCCATAGAACACGGAGCACCTACGGAAATACTATCAGTAAAGACAGCATAAAGCATTCTCGCGCTGCCACTTGATCTCCGCGCAGTTCTCCTACTCCATAATCCGTTGGGAACTTGATCATTAAATGGTAGTTTGAAGTTACAGCCTTCCATGAGTTGAGGGTGGGCTGTCCGAGGATGGCATTGTAAGCGGACGAACAGTTGACCACCAGGAATGTTACTTCCTTAGTGATCTGTTGGGGGTAATCACCCACTGTCATTGATAACGTGACGGCACCAATAGGGAACACTCTCATCCCTCTGAAACTGACTAGAGGGGCATTAACCGGGACCAACTGTTCTCTATCAATCCTTATCTGCTGAAAAGCTGGGTAGTACAAGATGTCTGTCGAACTGCCATTGTCGACCAGAACCCGGTGCATGTTGTAGTCTCCTACCCTTAGGCTGACAACAAGCGCGTCGTCATGCAGGTGATGCAACTTTCGAGCATCTTCTTCTGAAAATCCGATGACGGGGTTGTCGATCTGTGCCATCTTGGGTACAGTACCCGTAAGTTAGACGTTTTAGACCATTCTCAAGTATGTCTTCTTGGCTTTTTTGGACGACCTAGAGGTTGCCGTGTCCCCCACGATCATCCTTATGTCTCCAATAGGTGGCCTTGGGCACTTATTCTCCCATTGCAGGGCCTGCTCTTGGGGTGGATCTATTCGTTCCTTGATAACGAACCTTTGTAGCTTCCCCTGTCTTATAAGGGACTCTATCTGTTATTTTAGATCGTAGCAGTTAGTTGTGTCGTGCCTGTGGTCTCGATGGAAGCGGTAGTACTTGTCCCTTGGCCTCTTGCTGGGATCTCCTTTTAACTTGCCGGGGAACGTCAGGGTTTCTTCGTCTTTGATCTGCATCAAGACCTGATCTATTGGGGCAGTTAACGGGGTGAAGCTTGTGAATCTCCCAGTGGGGGGTTTGGAGCGTCTATCATCCCGTCGTTCTCTAGTCCTAGCCACCTTGTGCCCCCCATCCTGCCGTGTGTCCTCCTGTCTTTCCCTTTTTTCTGGACTTATCCTCGCGGGCCAGCAGTGCGTCTTCCGCGTTCATATACTTGGTAGCCTTATAAAGCACGTCTGACACGGTCTTTAGATCTTTCTTGTACAGAGAAAACAGGAACTTACCCTTTCGTAACCATTAGTGAATGCTGCCACGAGTATCTTGTCATCCGCCTCGTTAATTGAGAGGGTCTCCTTGTTGAAACGGGTTATATAGGACCTCAGCGTCTCGTCCTCCCAATACTTAATGTTCATCAGACATGTAGTTGACTTCTTGTATTTATGCCTTCCAATGAAGTGCGAAATGAACTGGGCGCTCAGCTCCTTGAAAGTACTGATAGAGTTAGGCGTTAACCGACTGAACCAAATTCTCACAGCATCCTTCAGCGTTGTAGGGAAGGCCTTACATATGATTTCGTCTGCAACTCCTTGAAGGTGCATCAAGGTCTTGAAGGTCTCCAGGTGATCTAGAGGATCCTTGACTCCGTCGTAGTTGTCTATATGTGGCATGCAGAATTTATACGGTAGAAGGAAGCAGTTGACGGAGGCAGTGAACGGTGAGTCAGTTCGGTTGACTAGGTTGTCAAGATCGCTGGATACTCGTCCCTTGAGTGTGTTCATCATAACTTCCATCTGCTCTTTCATTGCCTGCATCTTCGCAACAATAGGCAGAGCCATATCCATGAGGGTTGGGAGGCTTATGTTCTGTTGCTTTAGTCTGCTTGGGGCGTTACTACCCTCCGGTCTCTTCTGGTTCCTACGATCAGCATTGGCACCTTCTTGATATTCTTCTTGGTTTCCCATCACTGCGTTCTTCTGTCGCAGCTTTTCCTCCAGGGTCTGGTTTTGTCTAGTGAGGCGTTCTACTGCCGTTGTAAGGGTTAGGACCTGTCTCTCCAAGGCAATAGGTTGTGGCTTGTCTTCCTGAACGTTGTTGGTGGTTGCCATCGAGCGTGTAAGTACCATGCAGCCTTTTGTCCAGGTAGCGTTTGTATGGCCTACAAGCTGCAGTTATGATACTGTTCCCCACAAACGACTTTAAATTATGATGCCATAAATATCACCAGTGAGCTACACGATCCTCGCACACTTGTAACGATATTTGCACAGAAAAGAGAGAAGACCTAATAGAGAGCACCGATGTGATGCCGGCCAAATACCTTCCGAAGGTCAAGTTAGGACTATTCTCACAACTCTAGAGTGCTAGAGAATGGTAAATTATGCGTACCTTGATTTGTGAAGGTATTGAGACTTTTATAGTAGTAGAAAGTTGGTATCTCTTCCTTAGCGTAGAAGTCTTTTTTTTATAGGAATCCTCTTGAATAACCCCAAACGTGATGGACAAGAATTTTCCTTGTAGAGAAGATCTTTATTTACGCGCATATCTTCCGAAATCCTCTTCATGCTAGGATTCTATTTACCTAGGGATTCTATAGTGATTAAGTGTGTGTTGCAAGTATTTTCTATCTGGGGTTTCTGCTGTATCCATCCATAACAGGCCATTGTATAAGTTGGGCTTGCCTTCTATCGGCCCACAGACATGGATTCGTTAGGCCCATTTAATGGAAGTCCGTCAGGCTATATTTTTACCCTCTTCACAAACTATGATCCAAAATCAATCAACGTCCAAATATATACCCAAAGGTCCCAAACATCCATGTCCACACCCACCCAAAGTCAAAGATTATTTGCTGAAAATATATACATACTCTTCAACCCAAATCGTGGAGACATCAAACTAGGTTAGGTCCAAGAATTTCTTGAAAAAGCTTACGATCTATCACAAGAATGGGGTAACATCCCAGCAAAAATTGGTTGAGATCTAAATAGCAAACCTCAGGGGCGACCTCGCGATGAATTAATTATCAACAAGTTCTCATTAGACAAACAATGCAATATATATATATATATATATATATATATATTTTTTTTTTCCTTCTTCTGCCGGCAATCTATCCATGGAGGTAGAACAATGGTAAAGGAGAAAGAGACAGAGAGAGAAACGTAGAGAGAGAAAGAGTCAAATATAACACCTTTTTTTTTATATTTAGAGATAGATATAAAATATAATAAATAGGGGATAATTAATGAGATCCTAATTAGAATATTAGCATTAATGAGGATTTTTCTTTTACCGTTGGATTTACTTAAATTCAATAGTTTAAAAAATGTGTAATTCTTTAGAGTTACATTAGGTGTAACTTGAACCTACCTCATATATATATATATATATATATATATATATATATATATATATGTATGTATGTATGTATGTAATTTTTTTGGTATTTTGATTTGATGGTTTAAAATAAACAATTATGAAATGAACAACATAAATTCAAATTATATTATATTTAACTTAAAAATTAATTCAAATTATTGTTTTTAAGGAAAATAAAACATACCAGGTCAGCAAGATTTTTTAGATAGTTTGCTAATCCTGCAATTTGAACATTTTTTTCTCTTAAATCCCAAAGCAGTTTCTGTGTGAAGAGATGGTAATTAAGTTACAAGGCTCTTAACTAATCATGAAGTAGCTAGTAAGTTATAACAATGTCTATCATAGTATACAGTACTCATAAGATCAAACTTTAAAAGAAAACATTAAGTGGGTGATTTTAAAAGACCTTAAAATCTTGTTAGCAAGTTTGGTCCCTCTCCCAAGAGCACCATCATATTTATTCGTTTTTTTTTTAAACAATATTTAAACTTCAACCCTAGAAATTCTACTACCGCACACCTTTGACGCAATGGTCACTCCACAAGTATTAAGTATTTGCGGGGGTGTGAAGGGCAAGGATCGAGGTTCAAGTCTCTCGGAAGGAGCTTTACACATATATACACTTAGATTAAACTAAAAAAAAAAACTCTCAAAATTCTGTGCACCAAATCTTTGCAATAAATCTCAAGAAAAGAGAGTGTGAGATCATCCACTATAATTTTATTTCTCTCACACGTTGCACTTGTATCTTGTTATAGACATTGCTTTTATTATTTCTGTAAACCTTTTTTTTTTTTGGTTTCTCTCAGCGTCTTCAAGTTCAATTATACAATCATTTACTGTATTATTAATAGTATCTTCTCAAAAAAAAAAATTTATTATTAATGGGTGGAGATTTGATTTAAAAAATAAAATAAAATTGATAAGAGACACAAATGTGCACACACATGCACACTGGTACACCCTTGATTAATACTAATATGTAAATGTGGATCATAACATTTGAAGGAAAGTATCTTTTATATATGCTCAAGGGGTGTTTGGTAGTGTATTTTGAACAACAGTTTTTAGTGTTTAAACAACATAACATTACACGTATTTTCACACACATTTTCACTTACACATATTTTCAAAAAATACAAATAATGTTACTAGAATAATGTTACCAAACAGACCCCACGGACTGCTCGGTAATTTTCACACTAAAAACAAAACAGGGGCTTTGGGGGTGGGGGGTGGTTTAAATCTTAGTTAATGAGGCACAAATAATTGGTGGGTTATAAATGAAAAGGACCTTATAAATTTATAATTATGACCTTTTCGCCAACAAAGAGAGTCAGAGGTTTTTTTTTGAGAAATACAAAGAGAGTCAGAGTTTGCCCATGACGATGCTTGTTCCCACTTCCATATTTAAGGTAAGCCATAAACTCCAAGCTATCAGAAGTCAGAGCCCCCATGATAAAACTTGCCATTTACTTGTAGTTTATTGCATTTTTTTTCCTGAAGAGTGTAATTTATTTATTTTTTTATATATAAAAGATTTTTTTTTTCTTTTAAAGCAATGCAGTTGTAATTTATTGCTTTTAAATATACTATTGAGCGAGTAATTGGATTAAAAATTTTAACAGAAAATTTATTTTTTATATATTAAAAATGAGAAAAATATAATTTTTGTTAATACATCAATAGTCAGTGCATCTTTCTTCCCTTTCTTTTTTTGGTGAAAACACCATTTTGGTCCTTACATTTTTGGGTCATAGTCAATTTGTTCATTACATTTTGGTAGCAATCAATTTGGTCCCTGTTATTTTCAACTTGCAACCAATTTGGTCCCTAACGTTAAATTACTAATGGAAAATGTCTACATGGCAAACGATTTGCAATGTTGACGTGCATGTGGCTATAATAATAATAATAATATAAAATCAAATAACTAAACATTAAAAAAGCAACCTAAACATTTTAATGAAAGAAAAAAGGCCACATTGGATAACATATTCTGAAAAAATTATTTGAATGAAAAAAAAAATTCAAAGAAAATGGATTTTTAAAAAAACTTCAATTTTTTTTCTTTTGTACTCTTGCACTTTCTTAACTTCCAAACATGATACCCAACAAGCAAGAAACAAGGCACAAATCACACATTCACACAGTTATCAAAACTATACACAGATCCAACAAGAAGCATCCGTGTTATTATCATATTAGTGTTATAAAGCTCAACTTAGGTTTAATATTATACAAATCTCATTGTTACAATATTGACTACTCAGATTTTCTCTTCTTCAACAAATAGGAGTCATGATGAATCACAAGTACCGATGCAACAACAAACCCACTCCTCCAATCACAATAACAGTTGTTTGAACTTTCAAATCTGAACAATTCTCAAGCACGGTGTTCATTCCTATAGCTTATCCCAATCACCGAAGCACAGATAAAGCTTCAAAGTTTTCAAACTATTCGCTTCGATAAGCAGACCGAAGCACCGATAAAGCTTCAAAGTTTTCAGATTACTATATTGCTTGCTGGGTATAATATTTGGTAGCTAAGAAAGTGAATGAATACAAAAAGAAAAGAAAATAAATTGATTCTTTTATAATTCATTTTATTTGATTTGTTTCCAATTAATTTTTCAGTTTTTTATTATTTGACATGGCCTATTCATTCTTATTAAAATGCTAAGGTGGCCTTTTTAATGTTTAATTATTTGATTTTAAATTATTATTGTAGCCACGTGTGCACCAACAATGCAAACCATTTGACAAATAGACTTTTTCCATTAACAATTTAATGGTAGGAACCAAATTGGTTGCAAGTTAAAAATAACAGGGATCAAATTGACTGCTATCAAAATATAGAGACCAAATTGACTATAACCCTAAAATGTAGAGACTAAAATGGTATTTTCGCCTTCTTTTTTTTCCCAATGATTTTTGTCTCTGTTATACTACCATTTGTCTCTTCTGTGTCCCCCCCCCCCCTTAATTTTCTATAGTTTTCGTCTTTTCTTATAGTTCTATTTCGTTTTTTTTTTTTTCTCTGTTGTACTGTGTCAGTTTTTTTTTCTTTATTCTTTTTTTTTTCACCTTTTATGGTTTTTGTCTTTTCTTATACTTCTCATTCCCCATTTTTTTTTTTCATCTTCCTTTGGCTTGTTTTCTTTAAAAAAAAAAATTGTGTCCAATTATTAAATTAAAAAATATGTTACTTTTGTTTATTTAATAGGGATATAATTATAAATTTATACCAACTTCAATTCCCACCAAACAAATTAGTTTTCTTTCCTCTCACTTTCTATCCTCCCAACTATAAACAAATGAGAGAAAATTAAATCTCTTATGTGATCTCACTTTTCTATCAATTCCTCATTTTTTATCATCCCACTTTTCTACTTTTCCAACCAAGTGGACCCTAAATACCATGGTTTCAAAAACCGGACCGGGGGCAAAATCGGATTCGCCTCTAGTTCCCGATTTAACCCGGTATTTAATCGGTTTTGACCAGTTATTGGGGTTTTTAACTGGTTTTGACCAGGTCGGTGAAGTTTATGAGTTTACCTATCTAGGTCCAAGTGTGGGGGTTGCCGTTCGACCTTATCAATGAAGAGGCTAGCTGGGATATTGGCCGGGGGATTGGGAGTGTAGTGGAGGTTGACTGTAAAGCGTTTGCTTTGAACCAAGCCTGCTTCCTTCAGATTAGAGTGGAAGTCCCTCTTGACAAACCACTATGTCGAGGAGGCCAGGTGGCAAGCCCAGAGGGTGACTGCGTCAAGGCTGCGTATAAATATGAGAAGTTGGTAGGGCTGTGTTTCAATTGCGGTAGACTGGGACATGAAGCAAACGGATGCCTATAACCAAGTGCAGGTAACTTGGCAGGTAAATTGTATAGTGAGTGGTTAAGGGCAGGTGCTAGGACAAAACCAGAGGCCCTACAAGGTGGAGTAGAAGGCCACTTGCGACAAAGTACAACACTGCCACAACCTGAACCGCCTAGGGACCCGCTGCAAACAAAAACCCTACAGTTGACTACTGGTGACGTAGATGGAGAGATCGAGATTTGAGGGAATGACATGAAAAGTATCAACGCTAAAGGAAAGTCCACGATTTTGGGAATCTAGAGGGACTTATTAGACTTGACAATCACTAATGACATGTCAATTGAGACAGAGGGATTAGGCCCCACTTCGATTTTTGGTGCCCAAGTACATGCACACCCATTGCAACCTAAGGAGTTTTCTGATCCCCAGGATGTGGGGTTTGATTTATCGAGGGAAGAACTTTTTAGTGTACCCATTAACTATGGTATGAATGAGCATGTCGCTGGAGTGGACTATGTGCTCGTGGATACTCTTCCCCTACAAAATTCACGTGTGCCTAGATGGGACACAGGACCCACCACAAGTACCACTCCTTCAGTGGTTACTTAGAAAAAGTTTGCCCAGCCTCATAGTGTTGATAAAAAGGTAGAGCCTCTAGACCCACAAGTTCAGGTAGGTAGTAAACGTCCAATTTGAGACCAAAAGAAATATGAATTTGAAACAGACCTGGAGAATAGCGAACGACATAAGGTTTTGGCTGAAAAAATGAAACCACCTTCCCTAACAATGACGGCTGCTCCTCAGTCCCGTCGAACACAATGATCATCAAGAGTTGGAACTGCTGGGGGCTTGGGAATCGTTGAGCAGTCTAGGTACTTACCGACTTGGTAAGAAAAAAGGACCCATAATTTTTTTTCTAATGGAAACAAAGTTAACAGTAAGTGTGATGCAACCTATTAAAACAGAGGATGCAACCTATTAAAACAGAGTTGGACTTCTCATCTATGCTGGTTGTGCCAAGTGTGAGATGAAGTGATGGGCTTGCCTTGCTATGGTAGAATGATGTGGTGGTTTCGACTCAAATCTACTCTCCTAACCATATAGATGCTCATATCACTTCACTTTTGCATCCCATTTAGAGGTTAACGGGGATATATGGTCACCCTAAGGAACAACTTAAATGTGAGACATGGAGGTTGATGAGACATCTATGGTCCTGAGCCTCACTCTCGTGGGTTTGTTTGGGAGATTTTAATGAAATACTATGTTTTGAAGAGAAGAACGGCTGAATACCGAAACCCTTACAACCAATGTAGGACTTCATGATTGCTCTTCTTCACTATGGGTTAGTAGATTTGGGATTTCAAGGGCACATGTACACTTGGAGAAATGGTAGGGGTAGGGATGCTTTCGTGGAATAGAGGCTGGACAGAGCATGTGCATCGATGGACTAGTGAGAACTATTCCCCCAAGCAAAAGTTTTCCACATATCAGCCTCCTATTTGGACCGTGATCTGATTCTCTTAGAAACTGAAGCCAGCAATACAAGCCAATGCCATAAACTGGTTTGTGGAAAAGTGAGTCACCTATCCTCAGTGCGAAGAAAAGATTTGTTTTTCTTGGACCCAAACTCAGCTAGTGGGTAGCCCTATGTTTTTCTTGTTTGAAAAAATAAAAAGGTGTCGAATGGACTTAGTAGCATGGAGTCGGGCCACCTTTGGGAATACTAGGAACCATTTCATTTCTAAGTAAGGAGAGTTGGAGGAGCTAATGGAAGTGGGTTTTGGGGCAAACCTAGATAGAATTAATGAGGTCAAGAGGGAGATTAATGAATTGTTGCACCATGAAGAAGTATTTTGGTGACGACGAGCAAGGTCTATTTGGCTTCCAGATGGAGATAAAAACACCAAGTACTTCCACCAAAGAGCGAGTCAACATCGACGGAAGAACATTATTGATGGTCTTCATGATTCTAATGGGGTGTGGTGTACTGATACAGAGGGCATAGCAACCATTGCGGATGACTATTACAAGAATTTGTTCACCACCTCCAACAACCTAAACATGGATGGAGTGCTAGCTTCGGTGGAGAAAGTGGTCACTAACGACATGGCCAAGAGCTTGGTTTGTACACATACAAAGGATGAAATTAGAGTGGCTCTTTTCCAAATGCACCCATCCAAGTCACCGGGCCTAGATGGTATGTCTCATTTCTTTTTTCAAAAATTTTGGCACATTGTGGGACATGATGTCATAGTAGCAGTTTTGTCTGTCTTACACTTAGGGATGTATTTGCATAAAATTAACTTTACACATATTGTGTTAATTCCCAAAAAGAATAATCCACAATATATCACAGAATTTCGTCCCATCAACTAGGGTAATGTGGTTTCTAGGATTATCTCTAAGGTTCTTGCGAACCGTGTGAAATCTATATTGCCCAATGTTATTTATGACTCCCAAAGTGCATTTGTGCTAGATAGGGTTATTACGGACAATAGTACAGTTGCTTTTGAAATGTAACATAGGATGCAGAATAGAAGAAAAGGGAAGGTCAGGCACATGGCAGTAAAGGCATAGTACTGTTGCACTTGACATTAGCAAGGCATATGACATGGTGGAATGAGAGAATCTTGAAAGGATCATGGTGAGGCTTGGCTTTCCGGTGCAGTGGATGAACCTAGCAATGATGACAATTCATACAGCCTTATACTCTATTCTCATCAATGGCGAACCTCATGGTTGCATAACCCCCTTCAGAGGTATCAAACAAAGTGACCCTTTGTCTCCATATCTTTTCCTCCTTTGTGTCGAGGGCCTCTCATCCTTGTTGCAGAAAGCCATTGAAGCTCAACAGTTGAAAGGTCTTCTCTCTTGTCATGGTAGAGTTCGGATTTCCCATCTCCTCTTCGCTGATAATAGCCTACTCTTTTGTGAGGCAAAACTTGTGGAATATCACTAACTATTGGAGCTACTCACACAATATGAAGAAGCTTCCAAACAGGCGATTAATCGCCAAAAGACTACTTTGTTTTTCAACCGAAATACCAGCCGAGACATCCAGGAGAATATTCAGTCATGTTTGGTGCTCAGATCTTGACCAATTGTGAGAAATATCTCGGGGCCCATGGTGGGGGGTAAATTAAAGGTGGGTACGTTTAAAGCCTTGTAGGAAAGGATCGTTAAAAGGGTAATGAAATGGAAAGAGAAGTACATTTCTAAGGCTGGGAGGGAGGTCTTGATTAAGACGGTGGCCCAAGTGATCCCTACCTATTCCATGAGCATCTTCAAGTTACGTAGGCTAGGGCAATATGTGATGGTGTTAACTCAGTCCTGGCTAAGTACGAAAAATACATTGGATTGATTGGGGTAAATTGTGTACTCCAAAGGATAAAGGTGATATGGGCTTTTGAGATATTCATGCATTTAACCTAGCAATGTTGGCTAAGCAGGCATGGCGGTTGATATAGGGTACACGTACACTCTCTCTTCTATAAGGTGTACAAAGTCAGGTACTTTCCTATTTGTTCCTTCATGGAGGCAGAACTAGGGCATAATCCCTCTTACGTGTGGCGAAGCCTTCTCAGTGCTCAGGAGCTACTTCGGGAGGGATCTATCTGGAGGGTTGGAGATGGCCGCACAATTGGTATCCGGAGTCATAAGTGGCTTTCTCATCCTTCGCTGTTTCAGGATGGAGTGGACCAGCAGTTGAAAGTCTGTGACTTCATTAATCCACATACCAAACAGTGGGATAGGGGGAAGATTAACGCCTGGTTTGTGCTATCGTCAAGGGATGAAGTGCTTAGAATTTGCCCTGGGAATTTGGAATCGTGTGATAAACTGTGCTGGAATGAGAAGAAGTCCCAGAGTCCCAGACGTTCTCGGTGCGAACTGCATATCGGGTAGAATAGAATTATGGGAGCGGAGCACTCCATGGCTCAAGATGACTAGCAGGTCTGGAATAGGTTATGGAAGTTGCCTATTCCACCGAAAGTGCGTACCTTTGTATGGCAGGCTAGCTCTGACATCCTCCCTACTTGGGCTAACCTGGTCCGTCGGAAGGTCCCTATTGACCTGAAGTGTGCTATCTGTGGAACAAATGATGAGACGGTTATCCACATCCTTTGGCAATGCCCTTTAACCCGTAATGTTTGGGCGCTAGTTCGTGGGAGACTGCAGAAGTGTGACTCCTCGGCTCAAACGTTTCTAAGCCTAGCCCGTACGTTGATGGAGAAACTGCCCAGAAGAGATTTGGAGACATGGGCTATGGTGACGTGGTCCATTTGGAATGCTCAAAACAGGTTCCATTTTGAAGCAACTCAGACCCCTCCCCATGCAATTTTAAAAGGACCAGTGCCCTTGATGGAAGATTATCCAGAGGCTGGCATGTAGCCTATCGTGTAGCTGAGCACCTGTGTGTTTTGCTTACTCTCCTTGAGAAGTGTTTTTATATTTTTTATATTTTTTCAGTTTTTTTTATACTTTTTTTTAGGTTGCTGTATCCTGACTTTTGGGTTTGGTCAGTGGGTACCACCCTGACTCTCTAACCTGCCCTTGTAAGTTTGCTTTCTTATATTCAATATATGTCTATCTCTTCTGTCAAAAAAAAAAAAAAAAAAGTATTTGAAATGAAGATACTAAAATAAATGTTAATTTTTTAAAAATCAATTATAGGGAAAAAGACTTTTTATAAATAAAAAAAAGTTTTTTGAAACTTTTATTAGTGTTTTGAAAAACAATGCAATGCATACTTTATTATAGTGTTTGTCAAAATAAATCACATGGTTTTGTAATTTACCTTTGTCTATAGAGTTGTAATGATTTCATTATATTTAGGGATAATATTCAAGACAATAATATTTATATTCAACACATCAAATCCACAATGGCTTAAAAACAAGACAAAAAACTATAACACTCTTATATTGGGTCTGGTCATAATTCGCATCAAATACAAATTAAACTCTAAATAAGTTAACCCAATAGAAAATTGAATCCAAATATCTAGAGTAAGTGGTTAAGGTTGAGTATTATATTATAATCGATCAACTTTTTTAGTGCAGTCACATGAGTCCGTAAAGTTCTTATTTATTTATTTGCTTTTATTATTTTCTAATGTAGTGAAACCCAATGTATTTCTTCTTAATGAAAGCCTGATGGCATCCATTAACAAAAAGGCTTGAATTCTTGAAGATTCATAATCTTTCCCAAATGGAGAGAAATAAACCAGTTATCAAGCCTGCTCTTTTTATGTTTTCTTTAATGCAATACTGTTTTAATTTAATTATGATTAAGAAGGTCTTGTTCAAATATTCCTCTAGCTAGTGTTGTAAAAAGTATATCCAATATCCACCTACATCACCTAGAATAGCTATATATATATATATATATATATGTATGTATGTATGTATGTATACACTCATGTTGAGCCTCTTCATTTGTTGTTATACTCCTATTAATCCTCCTCATTTGTCATATCATTGGTCACATCATTATTATTTTTTATGTATGATTTTTTTGACAATATTAAATATATAAGTATATTAGTTTTACAAATTCATTTTAGATGGTTTTAATTTTACATATTCATCTACTTTAATTTTGGTGTTATAATTAAATAATAAATCAATGAAAATTCAAAGCAAAAGTATTGTCTATACATTTTCAACTTTGGCAGTTTTAATTTTACATATAATTTTGTCCATTTATCTTTCTTAATTATTTTGACTCTTTTTATTCTCATACTCTTATTATAAATTTGGCACTCTTTCCCATTCTATGCATAGTTTTCCCATACAAAAGGGTCATTTGTCTCTCTCTCTCTCTCACATTTTTTTTTTTTTTTCATTTTATGTTGGATTTTTTTTTCCTACCTTAGATTGATGAATATTTGTATTCTTTAGAACTCTACTTTTGGTGTTTTATAACTAAAAAATGAAATCAGTGAAGAATCAATTTTTTTTTTTAATTTTTTTTAATTTTTTAAATTGTCTATGAAATGGTATTCACAAGTCTTGCTTAATTATTGATGGTAGAAAAAATACAACATGACAACTCCCCAATAGGAAGGAGGATCTCCTTCTAAAGGTTTGCACTCACATTGTTCTGTTATTGACTAATTCATGTGTTCCTTGATTTAAATATTCTTTTTATCATTTTATTTACAACACAAAATAATTTTAATGAATGGTGTTTGTTGTTAACTTGATTTAGGAAAATTCATATTATAATATGTTCATATTTTGTGTTGTTGTCAGGTTTTAGTTTATTTAAAAAACAACAGGATAACTTGAACAATATGATGAAGAATAGTTAATGTTATTGAAGAAGATGGTCATGTGTAGTTTCCTTTTACAAATTGTAAATATTTTGCTTAACAAATTAGCAGCAGATTGCTATGTCTTTGTTATATGATGTTCTTAGATGCTTGAGTAATTGTATTAAGTGTTTACCAATATTTTATATTTCTCTTCACATTTCTTATTTCATTAATGTATTCTTTGAGAATTTTAAGAAAACAAATTCAATTTTATGTTTAAAATTATTTATTTATCTAATCATATTTCACATGTTGGATTAGATTTTAGATTAAATTAGGGAAAATTACATTTTAATTACCATTCTAAATTAAACTTCCGATTACACTTTGTACCATAAACTTTTCGAATGCACGTTTTGCATCATAAACTATGACCTTTATTACACTTTGCACCTTAGCATTAAATTTACCATTAAATTTGATGGAAAAATATGACATCATCTAAAAAGACTCAATTGCCCCCCCTTTCAATTCCTTGAAATAAAATTGGAAATTACACTTTGCCACCCTAAATTATACTCTTAATTACACTTTACACTCTAAAATTTGAATTTTCATCTAAGATAACAAAAAACTTGACGTCGGGGTGTAAAGTGTAACAAGAATCACAATTTAGGGTGTAAAATGTTCATTCAGAAAGTTTAGGGTGCAAAGTGTAATCTAGAGTATAGTTTAAGATGATAAAGTGTAATTTTCTCATTAAATTATGACAGTATCAACACAATATATCTTATTTTTTTCAAAAACTTTTCTATGCTTTTTTTCCCTTTGAAATTGTACTATTAGTTTTTTTACAAAATTATTTTACTTTATTTTATTAAGGACAAAGAGTTACAATCATTATGTATAAAGCTTTATCCATCACTTTTTCTTGGGAACAGTTACATATTTTTGTTGTGCTACTTCAAAGCTATATTAACATTTTTGAATTTGATTATATATTGGATATTTGACTTGATCAGGAGGAATTCGACTTTAGTGTGAGTTTTCTTTTTCTCTTTCTTTTTTTTTTGGTTTAAATTTTGGATGGTAGTTTTGTTGAGTTTATTAATTGATTCACAAAGAAAATATAATTCAAATGACTATTCATCTACTACTAAATCCATTCATTTACTTCTTAATTAATTCTTTTAGGTAATTACCTTTGATTCTTTTTAATTCACATATATTGTAGCCAATTAATATTCTTATAAAAAAATTTTGGGGTCATACCACATAAAAATAACTATATATATTTTTAAAATCATATTTAGGTTATACCTGATTATATATCTTTATAAATATATAAATAAAGATGGAAAAATTATTTTTGATTGTATGGTAGAAAAGATTTGGGTTTGAGAAAGTTTGTTGAAAACTAGAAGAATAATTTCCAAATTTCATATAATATTTAATGATACAAAAAATGTTATAAATAACTTTTATTAAAAAATTAATATTTTTGCTTACTTACCTTTTGAATTCCAGAGAAAAATTGTATTGTTTTCATTTAGATATGACAAAAATTATATATATTACATTTGTTATTGTCCTTATTATAAATGAAAATATGATTATGAAATACATTACTATTTATTAAATTATTCTAAATTGCAAAAAAATAAATTTAATGAGACTACCCTAAAAATATTATGACGTGCAACATGTGGGTCAGCAACTAGTTATAATAATCACTCTTACAGTAACAACACAACTTAGTTATAATCTTTAACAGACTAATCATGTTTATTACATGTATTTTCTCAATAATCTATTAGATCAAAAATTAGTGGCAGCCAGGATTTGATTTCCAGTGAGCATTTATAATTAATATAAATATATTTTCATGTAGACTTGTGAACATAAGTAGATAAACATATTAAAAACACACACACATAATTTATATATATATATATATATATATATCTTAATGTTAGAAAACTTATAAAAAATAACACATCTTTTATATTGTCTTTATTTGTTAGGACCTTTTTACATATGAATAAGTTGTATTGCACTTATCATTCTGTAAAATTCTTGTGAAAATATTTTTAGTTAAAACATCAGTCTCAAATACAACTTGCATTAGTAAAAACTCACAAAATGATTAAATTATAATAGTTTAAAATCATATGGTAATCAATTGTACATCAAAAGTAGTTTATGAAAACAATAGGATTTTATTATATGATTGTGACATCAAGAATTTGAAAAATGCACACATTCTTATGAAAATTAATAAATTATCACATTAAAAAAATAATTAGAGCTTTTGTAATGTGCACGTCTAATTTGGACTCTAATTCAAATGGTAAGTGAATATAATAAATTATTCTTCAATTAAGGTAAAAATTATAAACTTTTGAGGTTTAGAATTTACACTCCAAAAATCCTTATACTTTATGGTATGGATAGATAAACTTAACTCAATAAACAAATATTGGCATCAACCTTAATTGTTTTGTGACAATGAGGCAGCTTAGTAGTGTAATAGAGTAAATCAATCTAGCAAGGCTAAATAGAGTACAAAACTCATATCAAGGCTTAATCATCTCACCAAGAAAAACTTAGTTTTCAAGTCACTGATGAAGAGACAAATGGAAGTTCCCACAATTATAATAAATAACATCCAATATCCTATTGTGAAGAAGTCTATAAAACACCACATACCTTGAGTATTTCATGAACCATCCAGACCAACCTAATTGCAATTCCACCCAGACAAATATGAGCTAGCAATCAACCCAGTTGCATACCAACTCCTTTTTTTTAGCATATTTTGCTAAAGCTTGGGCCACAGCTAATGGCACAAGGCTTGCTCTTTGAGCAATCAATTCCCCAAATTGCTGGCCCAAAATAACAGTATCTTCCAATGTTGCACATTCTCTTATTATAGTTTTAGGCTCAATCTGCCAAAATACTATAGTAAAAGTGTTAACCATATTTGTCTAGTTTTTCAAATGAATAGTCTGGTCTCAATAAAGGTTCCTTGTACAGCTGGTTTATATAGCTTAGATTGACTCAATATATTCAGTACATACCTACAAAATACATACTCAACTACTTCAATTCAATATCTGATCAATTTGGGGCATCAACCCAAAGTTAATATTTATGATCCTAATACCATTAAGCCAGTCAAATAGAAAATCAACTTGTATATTATTCAATGCTGTTACACAAATATTATACACTACTTAAAACTTGAAAGGGTGTCATAAGTAGCTTTGAATGGGAAACAGATCCATCAAAAGTTACAAACTCCACCCTTAAACTAACTCTTAATCTAAATTGACAAAATGACCTTATGCCATTTTCACCCAAATTATATAACCTTATGCCCCCTTCCCAAACTAATTAGTGAAATGCCACTCTTTTGTAACTCGATTTTCTCAAAATCAAGTTACCAAAAAAAAAAAAAAAATTTCTGAAGTCTTATAGTGATGTTTTTAAGGACCTATAGTGACATTTTAAGGATTTATAGTGACGTTTTGTAACTCGATCTTCATGAAATCGAGTTATAGGTAATAAAATTGCCTATAACTCGATTTCATAGAGATCGAGTTACAAAACGTCACTATAGGTTTTTAAAAACGTCACTATAGGGCTTAACTCGATTTTGAGAAAGTCGAGTTTCAAAAGAGGAGCATTTTCCTAATTAGTTTGGGAATGAGGGCATAAGACAATTTGGGTGAAAAGGGCATAAGACAATTTTGTCCAATCTGAATCCCATAACATGAAACAAAGAAATACTAAATCCAATTCACTTGATCTAGGATCCTAGCTAGTCAATTTTTCTTGGGTCATTGTCCAATTCACTATTTGATGAAGAAACACATGGCAACTTCCCACAATCATAATTTATACCATCAAATATCAAACCGTAAAGACCGTAAAGACGCCTATAGAATATTGCATCCCTTAAGAATTTCATGAACCATCCAGATCCATCTTGCTGCACCCAACCTGCTAGATATGAGCTCATGATAACTAGGGGTGGCAAAATCAACCCAAACCCATTTGTCCACCCAAACCCACCCACTTAAATTAGACCCAAACCCACCCAATTATTAATTGGGTTAAATGGGTATTAACCCAATTAAACCCAATTAACATTAATGTTTATTGGGTTTTAATTGGGTACCCAATTGACCCAACTATGATCCAACTATTATTTCTACAAATCACCCAACTCTAAAATGCCCCAAAATCACTAAAATTACCAAATACCCCTTCAACCTAAAAAATGACCAAAATAACACCTAAACCTAAAAATGACCAAAATACCCCTAAAACCTAAAAAAAGACCAAAATACCCCTTAAACTTAAAAAACGACCAAAATACCCCTAAAACCTAAAAATTACCAAAATACCCCCAAAACCTAAAAATTACCAAAATACCCCCCAAAACCCAAAAAATTACCAAAATATCTCAGAACCCCAAAAAATGACCAAAATACCCTCAAAACCTAAAAATTACCAAAATACCCCAAAAACCCAAAAAATTACCAAAATACCCCTGAAACCCAAAAAATGACCAAAATACCCCGAAATCCAAAAAATGACCAAAATACCCTCGACACCCAAAAAGTTACCAAAATACCCCTGAAACCTAAAAATGACCAAAATACCCCTGAAATCCAAAAAATGACCAAAATACCCCTAAAACCTAAAAATGACCGAAACACCCCCAAAACCTAAAAATTACCAAAATCCCTCTAAAACCTAAAAAATGGGCAAAATATCCCCAAAACCTAAAAAATGACCAAAATATCCCCAAAGCCTAAAAAATGACCAAAATAACCCCAAAACCTAAAAAATGACCAAAATATCCCCGAAACCTAAAAAATGTCAAAATACCCTCGAAACCTAAAAAATGGCCAAAATAACCCTGAAGCCTAAAAATTGATCAAAATAATCTAGAAACCTAAAAATGACCAAAATAACCCCCTAAAACTATAAAATGACTAAAATACCCCCCTAAACCTAAAAAATTACTAAAATACCCATGAAACTTAAAAAATGACCAAAATACCCTCAAACCTATAAAGTGACAAAAATACCCCTAAACCTTTGAAATGACCCAAATAAATCCAAAACCTCTAAAATGGCCACAAACAACCTGAAACCTCTAAAATTACCAAAAATACCCTTAAACCCTTAAAACGAGCAAAATACATCTAAACCTATAAAACTACCAAAATACCCCTCAAAATATCTAAAATGACCAACATATCACTAATCCTATAAGATGAACAAAATACACCCGAAGACTCTAAAATTACCAAAATAGGGGGTTGAGGTATTTTGGATGCTGCAAGGGTATTTTCGTTAAATTAAAGGTTCTAAGAGTATTTCAGTCATTTTGTAGGTTTTGAGGGAATGTCACTAATTTTTTAGGTTTTAGGGGTGTTTCGTTAACTTTTAGATTTTAGGGCCATTTTTTGTAATTTTCTAGGTTTTGGAGGTCGTTTAATAACTTTTTAGGTTTTGGGGATATTTTAATCATTCTTTAGGTTTCCGAGCTATCTTAGTCATTTTTAGGTTTAGGGGATATTTTGGTCATTTTTTATGTTTAGGGAGTATTTTGGTCACTTTTTAGTTTTAGGAGGGATTTGGGTAATTTTTTTAGATTTAGGGTGTATTTTTATCGACTTATAGGTTTAAGGGGCATTTTTGTCATTTTATAGGTTTCAGGTTATTTTGGTCATATTTAATTTTTAGGGTACTTTGGTCATTTTTTAGGTTTCAAGGGGTATTTCAGTTAATTTTTGGGTTTCGAGGGTATTTCGATCATTTTTTAGGTTTCAAGGGTATTTTGATCATTTTTTGGTATCTAGGTTATTTTGGTCAATTTTTTGGCCATTTTAAGGTTTCGGGGGTATTTTGGTCATTTTTAGGTTTCGGCGTTATTTTGGTTAATTTTTAGACTTCGAGATTATTTTGATAATTTATTAGGTTTCGGGGGTATTTTGGACATTTTTTGGGTTTTCGGGGTATTTTGGTCATTTTTAGGTTTTGGGGTATTTTAGTCATTTTCTATGTTTCGGGGGGTATTTTGGTAATTTTTAGGTTTCAGGGGGTATTTTGGTCATTTTTTGGATTCTTGAGGGTATTTGGTCATTTTGTAGGTTTTGTGATTATTTTGGTAATTTTTAGGTTTTAGGGGTATTTTGGTCATTTTTTAGGTTTTGGGGGGTATTTTGGTCATTTTAAGGTTTTTAGGGTATTTTGGTAATTTTTTTGGTATTTTGGTTTCTGGGGTATTTCGGTCATTTTTTGGGTTTCGGGAGTATTTTGGTAATTTTTTGGGTTTTGGGTGTATTTTGGTCTTTTTTTAGGTTTTGGGGGTATTTTGGCAATTTTTAGGTTTCGGGGGTACATTGGTCATTTTTTGAGTTTCGGGGGTATTTTGGTCATTTTTTGGATTTTGGGAGTATTTTGGTCATTTTTTGGGTTTCGGGGGTATTTTGGTAATTTTTTAGGTTTTGGGGTATTTTGGTCATTTTTTAGGTTTTTGGGGGTATTTTGGTCATTTTTAGGTTTTTGGGGGTAATTTGGTTATTTTTTGGATTTTAGGGGGTATTTTGGTCATTTTGGGTTTTGGGGGATATTTTGGTAATTTTTGAAGATTTTAGAGTACTTTGGTCATTTTCACTTTAGTGGCATTTTGGTAATTTTGATAATTGGGTAATTGGGTGGGTTGGGGTTTACTCATAATAATTGGGTTGGGTTGGACTTGGGTTAGAAACAGTTAGTTAAATGAGATTTAAATGGGTTAATGAATTTTATATGCCCAACCCAATTATGCCCAGCCCAAACTCACCCAAACCCACTCATTTGCCACCCCTATGATCAACCCAGCAGCACGCCACTTCCTTTCCTTAACATATCTTTCTAAGGCCTTAGCCACTTGATTTCCTGCCACAAGCTTTTTGTTCTTGATGATTAAGTTCCCAATGTGTCTGCCTAAAACAACAGCATCTTCCAATGCTGAGCAACCTCCTTGTCCTAGGTCGGGTGTCATGGGATGCATAGCATCACCAGCCACTGTGATATTCCCTTTGCTGAGGTTTCCAATTATTACGTCCCATGGAAATCTAAACATCAGGGGAGCCCATGTCACTGTTGAAAGATCTGAATGCTGGACAATTCTCAAGTACGATGTGGGGAAGTTCTTGGCAAAGTTACTAATAACTTCACTTTTTCATATCAAAAAAAAAAAAAAAAAAAAAAAAAACTTCACTTTTTATTAGCTCAGGGTCATGTGCGATATCCTCGCCTGGAATGATAAAGATGGTTAGAATAATAGTTAAATAATTAATATTCACTATGTTCTAATAGTTTAAATATTTGAAACAATTGGTAATTTATTAAAGATACCCACTTCTTTTAATTGGTAACAGATTAATAGAAGTGACTAATAATATAATATACAACTTCATTGCCAATTTTGATTCAATCAATCTAATTGATGCTGCCAATAATTTTTTTAAGAGTATCAAATAGTTGTAAGTAGAATACAAATCATCTGTAATACATTTTGTGTTTCACTTTATGTTTCATCAATTACAACTTATCATGTGTTTATTTTTTTCCATTTTAAACTTTGGCTATTTTATAAGGAAAGTTAAACAAATACATGACAAGTTGTGATTAATAGAACATAAAGTGGAACACAGAAAATAGTATAGAGGATTTGCATTCCAGTAAATATGGACACAATTTTTATTTTTATTTTTCGAATCACGGACAAAAAAAAAATGACAATATTTGATTGATGGGCATTAACCTAAATTTTTATAGGTTATGACCCAATTGTGTTAAATTAATTTCTTCTATGTGAGATTTCCACTCACACATGTATACCCATGTAAAGGTAAATATGGTTTAAACTTCTAGTAGGTTTATTTTGCTTGAGGGAAGGGCTTGAAATTCAGGACAAGGTAGCTAGTATAAATTTGTGCTTAACAATATTTATGGACTCAATTTCGAAAATCTTTGACAATATTGGTGCCAATATAAGATAAGTATTAAGGTGGAATGAAAAGGCTTAACCTCTTGAAGATTTGCTAGGGAGATTTGTGAGAAACCAGTAGAGCTCTTTATCATTGAGAGGAATAAAGCCAGCCCTCTAACAATATTTATGGACTCAATTTCGAAAATCTTTGACAATATTGGTGCCAATATAAGATAAGTATTAAGGTGGAATGAAAAGGCTTAACCTCTTGAGGATTTGCTAGGGAGATTTGTGAGAAACCAGTAGAGCTCTTTATCATTGAGAGGAATAAAGCCAGCCCTCTTGCCTATAGTTACAAATTGTTGTGCTTCATGGTTCAGCCCATGGCCTTCAGGAAATATGGCCAACCCACGCACGGCCCATCGGCCTGAATTAACAGGAGTGGTGAGTCTTAACCAATGTGCCACCACAAAGTGCACCCCATCACATCCTATCAGAGCCTGTAACATTCATTTTTTTTTTTTTTTTTTTTTTTGAGGAACCGGTAAGAAAACATTCAAATTAGAGAAAAGAAAATTTGACAAGAACGTAAATGCAACCTTTACTATTTAGTAAGTTTAATGTTTGACTTACTGTAAGTTTCGGAATTATAAGGATTTATGTGGTAATGTAAGAAATTTTTTTATTTGTATAAAATAAGTTTTTTGGGGAGTGGTGCTTAGTATCAATAAGTCTAGGCAAACAATTTTTTTAACAATTGCTACACTATTTGTAATGATCAGTGTATGGTAAAAATTATGTTCGTGATGGACTCATTTGAAAGAAAGCAATGTTGTTCTAATCACTTCTAGCCAACTTAGTGAAAAATGTTTTTGCTATATAGTATTGCGCTGGCCATATATAATTCCTATTTACCTTTGCTTTGATGCTAACTCCATTTTCCATGTGAATGATAGCATAGGATGAGCCTTCTTCTACCTGATTTACAACGGACTTGAGCTTGGAAGAGTAACGGACGGTTTCCATGGGCAATTCCTCTGCCAGAGCTTCCAGTAAGGCTTTACGATGTACTATTCTATGTTCATGTCCATTCCTGCGTCACCACCAATGGGTAATAATGAACTTGGGAATGTGCAGGGAAGATGGATCTGAATCAAAAGAAAGTGAAAACATGAAGGATGTGGTTCATGTAACATACTTATCAGGTTTGGTGGAAGGGACCTGTTGAGTTTCTCCGGTGTCAACATTTGTTACGTTCCTCCTATTATATAGAAACATGGGAAAAAAAAATAAGCAAAAATATAATTTGGGGTAACAGTTAATTTGGTTTTTACATTTTGGTAACAGTTAATTTAGTTACTGTTATTTTTAACTTGCAGTCAATTTAGTCACATAATGGAATATGCCTACATAGCAAACAAATTGTACACTTGGCACACTTAAACTTAAATGGCAAGTAAAATAATGTTAAACAAATTTATTTGACATTTAGGGTCCGTTTGGATACAGCTGAAAACTGAAACTGAAAACTGAAAAACACTGTAGCGAAATAATTTTTAAATGTGTGAATAGTATCGTGGGACCTATTTTTAATGAAAAAGTTGCTGAAAAGTGAAATTTGTGGGTCTGTGAACAGTACACGATATGCTGTGATTGGTCCAAAAAAATTTGAAAAGTCAAAGTTTGCGGCTACTGTTCATTGAACAGTAGCCGCAACACCCAAAACGCTCCAAAACGCGTGAAAAAAAAAAAAAAAGCAAACAAAACGCAAACACAGTTTTTTTCAGCCGAATCCAAACGCTCTCTTAGTGCCGGTTTGGATCCAGCTGAAAGTCAAGTCTGCGTTTTGCGTTTTGCGTTATACTTTTTTTTTTTTTTTTTTTTCTGCACCGTTTTTGCTTTAGGGGGACAAGAGTACTATTCACATACTGTTGAGCACTGTTCATATACTGTTTGGCACTGTTCACATGTTAAAAAATATTAAAAATGGGTCCCATGATACTATTCACACATTTAAAAATAATTTTGCTATAGTATTTTTAGTTTTCAGTTTCAGTAACAATAAGTTCAATCCAAACGGACCCTTAAATAATGTCACGTTAGCATTTAAATTAAAAAATAAATAAAATTTTCAATTTTAAAAAGGAAAAATATTTGTAAAAACGTTCACAATTTTTTTTGGCATTTTCTTAGTAACCAAACACACCAACACCAAAACACAAAAATCATATTTACCAATCACCAACTACCTAGCAATTCAAACCGCAACATCATCTTTGTAACAACATGTTAGGTCTAATCCCTTCTCTTTATCTTCAGTCTCTTTTCTCTTTTTATTCACCTATACCCCCTTAGAGAGAGAGAGAGAGAGAGAGAGAGAGAGAGATCCTTTGCCTTGGAAGCCAGCTCCTCAAATTGAACCATAAACTAGGAAGAAGAATACCATTTGATGTAATGTTTGGAATCCCTTCGTTCGTCAAATTGGTCAAACCTTACCTTTTTTTTGTTGTTGTTAATTTATGAGATGAGAAAGCATAGGTCCACAAAGTTAAGCAAATAACTCAGTTATGCCAAAGATGCATCACTTTGCTACACGTTGTGGGTATTTTGTTCTAATTTGGGGTTTTTTTACTTTGGTTTGCTTGAAATCTAACTTCTTTCATAACTTGCAAATATTTCTTTTTGAAAATCTACCATTTTCACTAAAATACGTGGACCCACTTGAGCAATTTGACTTGTGCTCTCTTCAATCTTTACCATTTCTTCGGATTTCCTCTTTGGACAATTTTATATTTTTTCTTCCTATTTTTTGAATCACAACAGTTTGCAAAGTCAATCCAAGAAGCTATATGAGTTACCCGCAAACCCAATAAAGTCAATGCTTTCTGCCCTTCAATTCTTCAATTCAAATTTTAATTTTAAATTGAGAAATTAATTTTTTTGGGTTGATGTTGTTCTTCTTGGTTCAAGTTCTTCTGTTCTTTATTTTATTTTTATTTTTTTGGGTTTATGATTTTTCTTTCTTGTTCAAATTTTCTTTTCTTTTCTCCTTTAAAATTAAGAATTTAATTTTTGTTTATTTTTCAATTTAAATGCTAAAATGACATTTTTTAAATGTGAAATAAATTTTTTTAATATTATTTTTATTTGCCATGTAAGCTTAAGTGTGCCAAGTGTACCATCCATTTGCCATGTAGGCATATCCCGTTTGTGAGATAACGGCATAACTAAATTGATTGCAAATTGAAAATAACATGGACCAAATTGACTGTTACTAAAATATAGGAACTAAATTG
This sequence comes from Quercus lobata, assembly GCF_001633185.2. Classification (NCBI taxonomy): domain Eukaryota; kingdom Viridiplantae; phylum Streptophyta; class Magnoliopsida; order Fagales; family Fagaceae; genus Quercus; species Quercus lobata. Next base: position 31,059,098 of record NC_044909.1, on the reverse strand, counting down.
ACAATAACCCCAAAATGTAGGGACTAAAATAGTGTTTTTACCAAAAAAAAGAAGAAGAAGTAGTAAACATAGATTGTTACCTCCCTCCCCCAAAAAATATATACATCTTTACTGTGATATGTATATGATCATTTATTTTTGGACATAATATATTTCTACTTTATCATATTAATTTTATAAGATTATGGAGATGAGATTTATATGTGTTTAAGACAATTAGGCAAGGCTTAAATTGAACATAAATAATAAAAAAAATTAAAAAACTAAATAAACAAAGCTAATCCAAGGTAACACATGCGTATGTGTACATGTAAACTGCAAAGTGAGCAAAATGTCTTCAAAAAGAATAAAAACTCATGAGGAAATAGTAAATGAATTATTTTAGTGACACCAAATTTCAGAGTTTGTTGAGATTTGTGATTGTGGGTGGTGGGCACATTTTTCCCATATAAACCCACCACTTTTTATTGAGCACTTACTCGACAAGTTGGGAAATTAAGAGTAAAAATTGCTGTGTCAATAGTAATATTAATTTCAAATAGCATTAAAAGAACACATATACAACTGTTATTTGAAATGAAAGTGGTGTGGAAGTAAAGTACTTTTTGCAAGGGGCATAAGTGGTGGTGAGCTTGTGAGATACGCCGAGGGCATCAAGGGCAAGCCAAGCATTTGGTTGAAGACCCAAGGCTCCACCTGTGGCTCTTAGCCCTTCTGATTTCTCTAATACCAATGCTCCAACCCCAACTCTCTTCAAGGCCATTGTCGTTGCTAAACTTGCTATTCCTACCCCCACTATCACCACATCTTGCTCCTCCATCTCTCTCTCTCTCTCTCTCTTTCTCTCTCTCAATTAATCTCAAAAGCATGAATACAAATGGGAGGTCTAGAAGTGTTCTATATATATAATTTGTATTGGACCCAAACCCTTTTTTGATAAAATGAGCAGAATAGGAAGCTCATGTGAAAGGGAGTGGAGGACTATTCCAAAGGGTATAAAAACAACGGGGAAATTACACTTTACCACCCTAAACTATGCCCTAGATTACACTTTGCACCCTAAACTATTCGAATGCACAATTTACACCCTAAACTATGACAATTGTTACACTTTGCACCCCAACGTTAGTTTTACAGTTAAGTTTGACAAAAATATAAAACATGTGACTTGCACATGGGTATTACTTAAGTGACACAAACTTAAAAGACCAAACCCCCCATCTTCTCAATCAATTAAATTTTTTTTCCAGCTCTCTCATGCGTACCAACCCCTCTCCCCAAATCAAAAATCTCTGCTGTCATAAATCCCCAAATCAAAATCATCTTCGGCACACCACCGTGACACCACTCTTAATTGTGGAGCAACACATTTTATTTATCAACTTTCAGATAAGCCAATGATTTTGCAACATAGCAAGTGAAAATTCCTGAATGGTTTTGAAGGAAAAGCTGTTACGGTGGAGCAATGAGTAATGGTTTTCAGAATAACCCTCCATGCTAGTTTCCTAGATTGCTGTAAAAAACTAAATATGTGCACAAACAACAAAGAACAGCAAATGATGATAGAAAAATTCAATTGAAAACTTTGTACATAATCCAATTATTAATACCGCAGAATAGTATCTTCTTGTCCTTACCTAGGCATTAGGATCAAAGAATGTCAAATGCATCCATATCTACACACTTCCCATCCTTGAAGCACACTACCAACTATATAAATATGAATAGCAAAAAAATACTAAGCTACAACGAGCAAGGAAATCTAGATCTCTATTATTATTATTATTATTTTTTTTTTCAGAAGGTTATCTAAATCATGAAGTCTAGAGATTGATGCTTCTAGGAATAACGGTAGTGGAGTGGCAGTGGTGTCAAAGATGATTTTGATTTGGGGATTTAGAGTTACAAGGATTTTGAATTGGGGGAGAGGGGCTGATACGCACACGCATATGAGAAACCTGGAAAAAAAAAGTTTTGTTTTTAATTGATTAGGAAGAAGGGGTTTTTGGTCTTTTAAATTTGTGCTACTTAAGCAATGCACATGTGAAAGTCACATGATTCATATTTCCATTAAACTTAACTATAAAACTAACATTGGGGTGTAAAGTGTAACAAAGATCATAGTTTAGAGTGCAAATTGTGCATTTGAATAGTTTAGGGTGCAAAGTGTAATTTGGGGCATAGTTTAGGGTGGTAAAGTGTAATTTTCTCAAAAACAATATCATATATAGGCTGTGTTTGGTTCGCGTAAAATCATTTCTGGAAAATATTCTATTTTCCGGAAAGGAAAACGTTTTCATGTGTTTGGTTGTCACAAAATTCATTTTACGGAAAATTAATTTTGGTGTTTGGTTCATTTAATCATTTTACCAGAAAATACATCAAATCCGGTGAAACGCTCGTCCGACGAGTGGCGCTTGTCGATTGCGATCGTCGATCGACGAGAGACGAGCGCGCTCGTCGATCGCGCTCGTCGATCGACGAGAGACGAGCACGCTCGTCGATCGCGCCGCTCGATCGACGATCGCGATCGTGCACCGCGCCGCTCGTCGGTGCGGTGAGATCGTCGGACGAGCGGCGCGATCGTCGATCACGCCACTCGTCGGCGCGATCGTCCCTCTCTCTCTCTGATCTGGGCTCTCTCTTCTCTCTCTCTCTCTCTCTCTCTCTCTCTCTTTCCGGAAGTCAATTGAAGTGAAAATGAAGGCAGAAATCATTTTCCGTGGTCAACCGGAAATCATTTTCCGAAAAATAACGTTTTCCGTGACAGCCAAACGCATGCATTTTCTGGAAAATCATTGCCGGAATCACTTTGAAGTCGATTCAAACGCAGCCATAGTCAACTAAAAGTTGCATGTACAAATTTGCATGTAGAGGCGACTAGTCAAAAAAGTTGGACGGTTAAGCATTACCCTCTACTAATTTTTTTTTTTGATAGTGAAACTCACAAGCATTTTCATTACTTAGGACAAATTGTCCTCACAATTTACATCCAACTGAACTTGAATAGCAATTACAGGGGGGGTGTCTTCCACCCAAATCTGACAGTCATGAATACCTCTAGCTTCCCTAGCCATAATATGCGCAGCAAAGTTATCATGTCTGCTAATATGGCTTACTAGCCAATGCTTAAAGGAACCAAGTCCCAATTTTATCCCTTCCACCACCTTCAAGATAGAGCTTGGCCACGATACTGCATTAGTGATTGCATTGACTACGACCTGTGCATCACTCTTTATTTCTACCTCCCACAAACCCAGGTCACGAGCCAAATTAATCCCTTCTTCCATTGCCATCGCTTCCACCTCCAAAGCACCTAAAGGGAGGGGAAAATTTCTGCTCAACGCGCCCATAATCTGTCCAACCTCATTCCTAATGACCACCCCGATACCACAACTTTTCAGGCTTGTAAACACTGCCCCATCAATGTTGACTTTGAATCGCCTTTGTTGAGGTGGACGCCATTTTGTTTTGATCGGGGCTTGGCTGCGACTAGAAGGTCAAAATTCATCTGCTACTTCTTTTGCATACTCCTTGGCCTCCAAAGCAATTCTCTTAGGATCCTTACATCTCCCTTCGTGCTTGAACACGTTACGGTTGTTCCATATCATCCACGCTGTTATGGCAAATAGCTCCCAATCTGAGTCACCATCCCTCTCATAAAGCGACCACACCACATCAATAAAATTATTCATGGGCTGCTTTAGTATGGGCAAGTTGATATCTACTTCCTTCCATACTTCCGTTGCAGCATAACAGTCCCATAATGCATGGCTAGACGATTCACAGCCTCCACAGAAGCCACAACTATTGTCTGAGGTCACTTTTCTTGATGCAAGGCAGAAGTTAGTTGGAATTATGTTCTTACACGCCCTCCATAGGAAATGCTTAATTTTATTCGGACAATGAAGCTGCCAAACCAACTTCCATAATCCTGCAATCTTCCCCTTATCTGAGCATTCTCCACCTCCTTTAGCCGGGCGCACTTCTTTAAGCACCTTGAGTGCCACAATGTACGCGCTTCTCACTGTGAATTCGTCGTTCTTTGACCAAGCCCAAATCAGGGAGTCCTTCGGCAATCTTGAGCTTAGGGGCATTCTGAGAATAACTTTCGTTTCATGGGGGGAAAATGTCTCCTTAATTTGATCCACCTTCCACATACTCGTATACCCGTCAATAATTTGCGCCACCTTTACCAGCTCAACATTCGGACCTTGGGGGGTAATTACCTTAAAATTGTTCGGGGTTGGAATCCACCTATCCCGCCAAATCTCCACTGATTTGCCATTACCAACACACCACCTAGACCCCTTTTCAGCCGTCTCCCTTGCTGCCATAATACTTCTCCACACATTGGAAGACTTTCTCCCCACTTGTGCTTCCAAGAAAGAACAACCTGCAAAGTACTTTGCTTTAAACACTCTGTGGGTAAGAGAGTTCAGGTTTTTACTTAGCTGCCACCCTAGCTTTGCTAGAAGAGCCAAATTGAATGCTTTAAGATCCTTAAACCCCATTCCCCCTTCTGATTTGAGTTGGCATAGTTTTTCCCATGAAATCCACGCCATCTTTTGCTCCTTCTCTTTTTGCCCCCACCAAAATTGACACACCATTGAATTGAGTTCATGACAAAGGGAATCTGGGAGTTTAAAACAGTTCATAGTATAGGTTGTAGTCGCTTGTGCTACTGCCTTAATTAGGATTTCACGACTCGCATTTGACAGCAGGTTTCCTTTCCAGCCTGCAATTCTCCTTCCAACTTGGTCCTTAATGCGACTAAAGGCCTTCTATTTCCCTTTCCCCACTAGAGTAGGCAGCCCCAAGTACCTTTCGTGCTTTTGGATAATTTGAGCTCCAAAAATCCCTTTTATCTCCTCCCTTATTTCCTTGCTGATATTCCTACTAAAGAAGAGTGATGTCTTCTTTTTATTTAGTTTTTGTCCCGATTCTTTTTCATAATTAGCTAGCACCTTTAGTACTCTATTGCCTTCCTCAATACAAGCTTTTCCAAAAATGATGCAGTCATCGGCAGACAAAAGATGAGAAATACGTGGTGCCCCTCTACAGACTGAAACTCCACTGATCATCCCTTCGCATTCCTCCTTTCTAAGCATAGTTGTCAACCCCTCCGCACACAAAAGGAAAAGGTAAGGCGATATAGGGTCGCCTTGCCGCAGTCCCCTTGTAGGTATGATCTTTCCCTTTGGCTCCCCATTTACATCACCTAAAAGAGCTCTAAAACATATAATAATCACTCATATTTACCACAAAAACAAAACTTTTGTTCCAAAACAGAAGAATTAGTCATAAATCTTTTATATACTAATCAAGATTATTATTTTTATCCCCCAAAAAAAAAAAATCGAGATTATTATATGTATCTTCTTATTATTCTATTGTATCTAAAATTAGTGGCTGCCTGCAATGATTTTCGAAAAGGATTTATAATTAAGATAAATATGTCTTCATACACTAGCCAACATATGAAGACACATATTACAAACACAGACATTATATATATATATATATATATATATATATATATATATATATTTATATATTTATACTGTTTATTTGTTAGAATCTTTTTACATATGAATAAGTTGTATTGCACTTATAATTCTAATGTAAAATTCTTATGAAATAATTTTTAGTAATTACGTAACTCTCAAATACAAATTATATTGGTTTTGTGCAACTCACAAAATAATTAAATTATAACATTTTAAAATCATATAGTATTCAATTGTACAAAAAAAGTTTAAAATATAACTTGATAACAACATCAAATTATAGAGTTTATTATACAATTGTAACATCAAGAATTTGAAATCTGCACACATTTTTATGAAAATTACTAAATTATTACATTAAAATTTGAGCACTTTGCGTTTTTGAAATGTATTTTTTATTTATTTACGATTTAGTACCAAAATTAACAGTTTGGTTGACAATTATCCACCTTATACTGTAAGAGTATTTACAATGTGAATCATAAATAATGAGAGGTTTTGTAATTTGCTATTTTTTTTTTTTTTTTTAATGTGAAATAAAGCAACTTTATTCAGAATAGGACAAAAACATTACATCCTGGACCACCAGGTTTTCAATACAACTTGGTGTTTCTTCTACCCATGCATGCAAAGATGACACACCTTTAGCAAACTGTGCTAACGTGTGGGCTACTTTGTTACCAGTGCGCGGTACATGATAGAACTGGACAGATCGAAACTTGTGAAGATGGGACACGGCACCAGCTACAATATTGGCAATAGACGAAGGCGCATCAGTGAGACAAAGCATGGCATTCGTTACTATTTGCGCATCACTCTCAAACACATAGTCCTTGATTCCCATATTCCAAGCAAACTCAACTGCTTCTTCCATGGCCTTAGCTTCCGTCTCGAGAGTACCCAGCGGAGCTGTCAACTTCTTACTCAACGCCGCCACAACTACACCATGGTGATCCCGGATAACAACTCCAATTCCGGCCTCTTTCTGATGTTCAAATGTCGCACCGTCCATGTTCGCCTTGTACCATGGTGGTTTAGGGAGTTGCCACATTGCCTCCATAGGTTCACGGTAAGGCCGAACTTCATGGTTGGCTGTTAAATATTCCTCCAAATAATTTTTTGTCCACCAAGCCAGAGTAGTAGCTGGCTTCCCACTCTTCCCATGCCGGACCTCATTCTGATTTGTCCAAATACCCCATGCTGTCACGACCATCAACCCGAGATTCTCCTCCGACCACTTTTTAATGTTTCGACCATACTACAGCAGGTCCAAAAATTCAGGGCAGCTATCCATGATGTGATCTTTATCAATACCCACCTCATTCCACACCTCCTTAGCTCGATGGCAGTGCCAGAGCAAGTGACCTGTTGTTTCCTCTGCTTTTCCACACAGCTCGCATATGTTGTCCGGAGTTACTTGACGACGGTACAGGTTAGCTTTCGTGGGCAAGATATTTCTGCATGCCCACCACGTGAAATTCTGGATTTTGTTTGGTACCCGCAAGTGCCAAATGAACTTCCAGAATTCTTTCATACACGTAGCGTTAGAACTTTCCTCAGATAATTGCTTACTCCTTTCTTGCAAAGCAACCTTATAGGCTGACTTTACCGAAAATTTTCCAGAAGAAGTAAGAGCCCATATAAAACGGTCTTCAGGCAGAGTTGGACTCAGAGCAATGGATAGGATAGACTCTACATCAAAAGGCATAAGAGTGCTACGAAGGGCTTCCAGATTCCACTCTCCAATCTGGTGGTCAATCAGGGTGGACACCATCACATCAGAGCTAGCTTCTGGACACGGTGTGACTACTTGGTAGGTAGATGATATAGGTAGCCATCTGTCACCCCAGACTTGCACCTTTTCCCCATTTCCTATCCTCCAACGACTACCTTTTTTGACAATTTGCTGTGCAAAGAATATGCTTCTCCAAGCATAAGACGGCTTTGCTCCCAAAGATGCAGAAAGAAAGTCTCCGTGGGGAAAATATTTTGCTCGGAAAACACAGTGAAACAGAGAGTTGGTGCAAGTTTGGAGCCGCCACCCTTACTTGGCAAGCAAGGCCAAATTGAATGCCTTCAGATCCCTGAATCCCATCCCACCACATTCCTTCGGTGTGCACATTTTCTCCCAACTAAGCCAAGCCATCTTGTCTACACCATTATTTTGTCCCCACCAAAATTTCCTGACCATCCCTGCTAGCTCATCGCATAGTGAATCCGGTAATTTAAAGCAACTCATGGTATATGAGTGTATAGCTTGGGCCACTGATTTTATTAAAATCTCCTTTCCTGCATTCGACAATAGCTTTTCTTTCCAACCTGAAAGTTTCTTTCCAAGCTTATCCTTAAGGTCATTGAAAGTATTCTTTTTGGATCTACCTACCAGGGACGGGAGACCCAAATATTTTTCATGTTGACGGATGACCTGGGCTCCAAATCTAGTTTTGATCTCCTCCTGAAGTGCACGTGGGGTATTCTTGCTGAAAAATAGAGCGGTCTTGGCCTTATTAAGCTGCTGACCCGAGGCAGCCTCATAAAGAGTGAATATACGTTGGAGCTCATTGCACTCTTCTAGAGTTGCTCTGCAAAACACCAAACTATCATCAGCAAAGAGTAAATGGGAGATTCTTAGGGCTTTTCGGCACACTGCAATTCCATGGATGGCTTGTCTTTCTGCTGCACGATGAAGGAGAGCAGACAAACCTTCTGCACAAAAGAGAAATAAGTAAGGTGATAGTGGGTCCCCTTGGTAAAGGCCTCTGGATGGAACAATTCTGCCTCGGGTTTGCCCATTAATACAAATGGAATAAGTGACAGTAGATATACACCGCATAATCACCTCAATCATTTTATGTTGAATACCCATCTTCCCCATAATGTTCTCCAAGCATTGCCACTCAACTCTATCATATGCCTTACTCATGTCTAGTTTTAGAGCCATCTCCCCCACTTTCCCAGTCTTTTTTTGGCTAATATGATGCATAGTTTCAAAGGCCACCAATACATTATTAGTTATAAAGCGCCCTTTTATGAAAGCACTTTAGTTCTCACTGACAATAAGAGATAGTACATTTTTCAATCTATTAGCTACTGCTTTAGAGGCTATTTTGTAAGTCACATTACATAAGCTAATGGGTCTATAATCAGTGATTTTCCTAGGATTAAGAACCTTAGGAATCAGAACAATATGGGTGTCATTAAAGTAAGGAGGAACAATGCCATGGTTGAGGAAGCCAAGGGCAGCTTGAATAACACAGTTGCTAGTGAAGGACCAAAACCTTTGGTAAAATAGAGGGGGCAGTCCATCAGGTCCCGGCGCAGTATGGGGGTGCATTTGCTTAATTGCCTGTGCTATCTCAGAAGCTTGGAAATCTCTTGCCAGGAGTTGGTTCATTTCTTCTGTGACTGAAGGAGTAACTGCATTAAGGAGCTCCGTCATTTCACCAGGCCGAGAAGAAGTGAACAAAGAGGAGAAATACTGCGTAGCAACATGCTCAATATCATCCAACCCCTCTTGCCAAACGCCATTATCATCTTCCAATCCCTGAATCCAGTTCCGTTGTTTTCTATTCGAAGCTTTTGTATGGAAAAAGCTGGTGTTTTTATCTCCCTCCTTTAGGTACCTGTTTCGAGACCGTTGCTTCCACATTACTTCTTCCGTGTCTAGCCAAGAGTTAAGGGCTAGTCTGACTTGTCGAATATTGTCCATGTTGTTCTCTGGGAAAGCTTCAAGCACCTGTAGTCTATTCTTCAGCAACTTAATTTGGCGGCCAACATGATCAAACTCTTGTTTATTCCACTGAGTGAGTTGAGCATGGCACTCGGAAATGCAGTTTTTCAGTGGATGGCCTATGGCAGTACATAAGCCATACTCCCATGCCTCCCGTACTACTTCCTCGCACCGAGGGTCACGAAGCCACATGGCTTCAAACCTGAAAGGTCTTGTGCCAACTCTCCTCCGTCTCCCATTCTGACCCCACCTTAGAGCGAGCATGCAATGGTCTGAGGCCGTGGTGGACAGATGGTGTAACTTCGCGTTTGCGAATCAGGAAAACTACTCCGGAGTGGCTAGAGCACGATCAAGCCTTATCCACCAACTATCTCCATTTACAAAAACCTTGCTCCAAGTAAACCGGGACCCCACATAGCCCAAGTCTCTGAAACGACATCTATTCATCGCTTCCTTGAACCTCTCCATTAGTTTCGGTGCTCTCGGGTTGCCTCCCAGTTTCTTTGCATCACTCAAAATTTCATTATAGTCCCCTATACACAGCCATGGTAGTGAATTTGAACTTCCTAACCTCTCAAGAATCTGCCAAGTCTCCTCTCTTCTACTTGTCTCCGGTTGCCCATAGAACCCCGTAAACCTCCATCTCCCCGAACCGTCATTTCCTCCTATTTCAGCATCTATGTGCCATGGGCCAAACGTTTGAATGTTAACCATAACATCCTTCTTCCACAATAAGGCCAAACCTCCCTTGCTTCCTATGCTGCCCACTACTAATCCTTTTGTGAATCCAAGCGTGTACTTTTTATTCGTCATATCTTCTTTGGACAACTTAGTTTCCATAAGGAAAACTAAGCTGGGATCTTCAAAGGCTATCACCTCCTGGAGTGCTCGAACTGTTCGGAGATTCCCAAGCCCCTGACAGTTCTAGCTTAATGCACTCATTGTTCTCGGCGGGACTGCCAAGCAGCCACTGCCGTTTCATTAAATTCCATAGCCATCAACCTGATCAACCTGCTTATTTCCGCCACCTCCATGTCCGTTTTCTTCTTTTTTAAAGTATTTTCTAACTCATTCTGTTCATGGTCTTGGGCTCCTCTTTTACTCCCAGCGTGGGTCTCCTCAGTAACCGGGGTAGCAATTTTCAGCCCTATAGTAATTCTTTTCCAAGTTCTTATAATTGGGCTATTTGTTTGAGACCCACTACAGGCAATAGCCTTCGTACTTGGGCCTTGATCCAACATATCCACCTGAATAGGCCCACCACTCTTACTGTCAGTCAACTCCTTGTCAGCACCTCCAAAGTTCCTGCATTCAATATCATCATCAAGATTATTAGTCAACATAGCAGAATCAGTGTTATTATTGAGAGCAATATCAATCTCCTTGATATGCGCCTGGAATTTATCATTGTCTGCGAGTTATTCTAGTAATGTTGTTTGTATTTTTTAGTAACGTTATTCTAGTAATGTTGTTTGTATTTTTTGGAAATATGTGTCTTTGCTAATTTTGCTTGTCCAATTTAGACTCCAATTCAGATGGTAAGTGGTTATAATATATTGTTCTTAAATTAGGGAGTTAAATATAAACTTTTGAGGTTTAGAAATTATGCTCCAAAGATTTAACCAGGTGATAAGATGAATAATTTTGGAATGCTATTCAATATGACCAAGTCACACACTTGGTTATTAGGATGAATCACACACTTGACCAACTCACTTGATTATTAGGATGACCAATTTCTAAATAAAAACTCTCTAACTTCTTCTGATATCTTATTGAAATTGATAGGTGAATACATTGAATGTGAAATAAATGCTTACAACTAAATGTTTGATAACTTCCATGACAAATGACAACTCTTTAAACTAACTCAGCATCACATCAGATTTATTAGGCTGGGACAACTACCAACAAGGCTTATAATTAAGTTTGAATGAATATTAAAGACAAATAAAAGAATATTGACTTATAAATAAATGACACAAGTCACCCATATAGCTGCCACATAAATTGACCCTACGCACCCACATCACTTGATCCCGGATTTTAGCTAGTAAATTTTTAATACATGTGTCAATTTCTTATTGGACCTAGAAACACCATATGGATGCTGAGTTGGAGTTTCAGAAACAATATATACTTTCTCATGAAACACAAGGCAACTTCCCACAATCATACTGCTTATCATTAGATATCAATCTAGAAAAATGCCTATAGAATATTGAATCCCTTAAGAACTTCATAAACCATCCAGACCCATCTTGTTGCACCCAGCCCGCTAGATACGAGCCCACGATCAACTTAGCAACACGCCACTTCCTTTCCTTAACATATCTTTCTAAGGCTTCAGCAACTTGATCTCCTGCCACAAGCTTTTTGTTCTTGATGATTAAGTTCCCAATGTGTCTTCCTAAAACAACAGCATCTTCCAATGCTGAGCAACCACCTTGTCCTAGGTCAGGTGTCATTGGATGCATAGCATCACCAGCCACTGTGATATTCCCTTTGCTCAGGTTTCCAAGTATTACGTCCCATGGAAATCTAAACAACAGGGGAGCCCAAGTCACTGTTGAAAGATCTGAATGCTGGACAACTCTCAAGTATGATGTAGGGAAGTTCTTGGCAAAGTTACTAATAACTTCTTTTTTTATCATCTCAGGGTCGTGTGGGATGTCCTCACCTGGAATGATAAAGATTGTTAGAATTTATAATAGTTAAAATTATTGAATTCAGTTTTAATTTTTGGGACAACCAATGATTTATAAAAAATACTTACTCCTTTTAATTGGTAATAGATTGGTGAGGTACTAATAATGCAATTTACAAATTGATTGGCAATTTTGACTCAATCAATCCCATTGATGTTGTCCATCATTTCTTTGTTTTTAGAGTATCAAATAGCTGTAAATATGGACTCAAAAATGAAAATATTTGATTGTTGGGCATTAATATAATAGGTAGAGATCGATAACTTAATCTAAAAGTTTAAGCCTAGCTATTAAGTTACGACCCAATTATTTTCTATTAATTCCTCAAGCTTTTATTTTTTTTTTCTTTGATGTGAGACTTCCACTCACGCTTGTATACTCGTGTTATGGTAAATATAACTATAAACTTCCAGTAGGTTTATTTTGCTTGGGGGTGAGGTAGCCTACTTGTATTAATGATCATAGTAGAAAGTTTATGTGAGGTTGGAAAACTGGCATAGTCACTTAAAATTCAAGTCAAGGTAGCAAGTCTGAATTTTACTCAATAATATGGACTCAATTTTGAAAACCTTTGACAAGATTAGTATAAATATAAGAGAAGGTATTAAGGTGGAATGAAAAGGCCTAACCTTTTGAGGATTTGCCTAAGAGAAACCAGTAGACCTCTTTATCATTGAGGGCAGCAAAGCCAGCCTTTTTGCCAATAGTTACAAATTGTTGGAAGTCAACGTCTAGCCCATGGCCTTCAGGAAATATGGCCAACCCACGCACGGCCCATCGGCCTGAATTGACAGGCGTGGTCAGTCCTAACCAACGGGCCACCACAGAGTGAACCCCATCACACCCTATCAGAGCCTGTAACATTCAAAATGGAGAAACAAAAATAAAAATTAAGCATGTAAAGTGTAACCTCTACTAATTAAGAGGTATAATATGGGCCCATAGTTGAGGCTAAGAGGTGGGTCTCAATATGGGCTTATTATACTCAATGACATTGTAGTCTCTTTATTATAAAACATAAGGTTTAAGGTTTAAGGATTTTTTTTTTTTTTTTTTTTTTTTTTTGGCAAATAAAAAATGGTTAGGAGAGGGACAACTATTGTGGCTTCTCTACCTAACTGTTAGCTTAATAGCCCCTAAACGCTCCCAGTCTCAGACTTCATCTATAATAAAATATAAGGAGCACCAATATGTCTCTAGTGGGAGAGCAATAACTCGAATCCAAGATGTTTTGCATAATAAAGTCTTGTTGGCCTAAGACCCCTTCTACTAGGCCATTAAATACGTTGGTAAGGTTTAAGGTTTGACTTATACTAAGTTTAGGATTTATAAAGATTTATATGGTAATAGGATTATAAGTAAGAGTTTTTGCTTATAAGGATTTATGTGGTAATATAAGGAATTTTTTATTTGTATAAAATAACTTTTTTGAGGGATTGTGCTTACATCAATATCTAGGCACACAATTTTTCACAATTTTTTTTTTCAATTGCTATTTTTTTTTTGTCATGATTAGTGCAAAATAAAAATTGTATTAATGGTGGACTCAATTGAAAGTGATGTTGTTCTAATCACTTCTAGCCAAATTATTAAGCAAAAAAGTTATCCTTAACAATGTGCTTAGTATATAATTCACCTTTGCTTTGATGCTAACTCCATTTTCCATGTGAATGATAGCATAGGATGAGCCTTCTTCTGCCTGCAGGTTTGCAATGGACTCAAGCTTGGAAGAGAAACGGATGGTGTCCACTGGCAATTCTTTTGCCAGAGCTTCCAATAAAGCTTTACGATGTATTGGTCTAGTTTCATGTCCATGCCTGCGTCACCACCAGAGGGAAATAATGGGTCAAGCTTTGTGAACTTTGGGATGGATTTGAAGCTGAAAATATGAAAGATAAGGTTTAATTAACATACTTATCAGGTTGGGGGAAAGTGATTTGTTGAGTTGCTCCAGTATCAATATTTTTTACGTTTCCCCTATTAAAAAAAAAAAAAAAAAAAAAAAAAACCGATATAGATCAAAATCTTAACTGTTATAAGATATGTACATGATCATATATTTTCTGGACATAATGTATTTCCACTTATTCATATTAATTTTATAAGAGTATGAAATGGAGATGGGATTTATGCACTTTTTGAATTAATTTATATATATATATATATATATATTTATTTTGTGAAAGCACAGTTATACTTTTATAATAAAAAAAAGCTTTAAATATATTTTTGGAAGGCAAGCTTGAAAATAATATATTGTAGATAAATAAATAAAGCTAGAAGCCAACAAAGAATAGCTAATCCAAACTTAATTTAGCTTTGTATTTTATTTTTTTAATAAATTTTTCTCTCGTTTCTCACGTCTCTCACATCAGACTGTCTCTCTCTTCTCCTCAGGCTCTCTTCCTTCTCTACCTCTTCCACTGAACAAATCATCAAATTCATCAAGTTCAAAACCATATCATCAAACCCATATATAAATTTATGCAAATCATCAAAGAAGAAGAAGAAGCGGTCAAGAAGAAGAAAAGGAAAAAGAGCAGTGGCTAGAAGTTACAACAGTAGCTAGCACAAGAAGAAGTAGCGGCTACAGCTGTAGCACCAGAAGAAGCATCGACAGCGCCCAGCAGATGAAGGAAACGGAGGTACTGCCATGGAGGTTTGCCTTTATGGTGGCCATGTGAGCTTCAGCCATGACCATAGAGGCCCAACCATGGAAGTTTTGTGGTGGTCAGGAGAGAAGAGAGCTGAGAAATGAGAGAGAAAGACAGATAAAAGAGACAATGAGAACTAAAAATAATAATAATAAATAATTATTTAAATAAAAGGGTATATAATAGTCAATAGATAATTTGAGTGTTCTGTAGAAATAATGGTCTAAAATAAAAAATAGAAAAAGTAGATTTTTATGTTAATATAAAATGAAATATTTAATCAGACTAACGTGAATGCTTGCATAAGTGAGAGTGTGTGCAAATAAAAGTGAGCAAAATGTCTTCAAAGGAAGTCTAAAAATTTCATGAAGAAATTTAAAATGGCATAGAAACGCATGATTGTTATCTGAAATGGAAAAAGGAAACTCCTGAAATGAAAATGGTGCGAAAGTACAGTACTTTCTCAAAGGGGGATAAGTAGTGGTGGTGAGCTTGTGAGGTACACCGAGGGCTTCAAGGGCAAGCCAAGCATTTGAGTGAAGACCTATGGCTGCACCTGTGGCTCTTAGCCCTTCTGATTTCTCCAACACCAATGCTTTAACCCCTACTCTCTTCAAGGCTATTGCTGTTGCCAAACCCGCTATACCTGCCCCTACTATCACCACATCATGCTCCTCCATCTCTGTCTCTCTCTCTCTCAAATAATCTCAAGCATGAATGAAAATGGGAGGTCTGAGTGTTCTATATTTATATATACCAATTCTTTTAGAAATTTCAAAGACAAGTTCAAAACAATGAACATTATTTGTGTTGGACCCGCACCCTTTTACAAAAAAATGTATTTGCGTGTCATAAGGTACTGGTCAAAAATGACCAGTAAAAAAAAAAGACTAGTAAAAAATGTTGGGCGGTTGTGCAAAAGATAACGTATTCAATTTTTACACGAAGGAATATATATAGATACTTATGTTGCACATGTGAAAACCTGATGTTTCAACTGTCAGCACCATCACATTAAAGAAAAACTTTGGTTTAGATATTCAAAACAAAGGAGAGGCTGCACGTGTGAGCAACCTCTCCTTTTTGTTTTTTGTTTTATTTTGTTTTTCGTTTTTTGTTTATTTCACTATATTCGTTCACGGCGAGCGGAACCGAATGGCAAATTGTTCACTAAAACTGTACGTCAACCATTTGGAATTTTTTCTGCTCAAAAAAAAAAAAAAAAAAAAAAAACCCCATTTGTTGTTTTGATTACATATGCTGGGAGAATCTAGCCTTTAGCCCTTGTTTGGCAACATATTTGGCAATATGCTCATGTTTGCAAATTATATAGGGGTGTGCCCCTGTTTTAGTACTCGATGACACTAAAATCGAGTTACTTAAAGTACTCGGTTATGCTAATGCTGAGTTATATGCAGGTTCCTGCGACATTGGCAGTCCAGCTTGGCTTTTGGGCAATAAAATATTCTCGCGTTACTATTTGTAACTCAGTAGTGGGGAAATTGAGTTATGTGCAGAGTAAATTTTGAATGTACAGTATCCAAAACAGTTTGTCTCCTTCTCTCAGTCTGATTAGTTGCCACCCTTAATCCGTTTTGTCTCCCACCCTTAATCCCCACCCTTAATCCGTTGTCTCCCACCCTCAATCTGTTCAGAATAGAGAAAGTGAAGTTCGCATTTTGAAGTTCTCTTATTTCTACCCATTTCTACCCATAGGCCGAAGCGCAACGCAAACCCACACCCAAAACTCTCACCATAACCCTCACCATAGCATAAGGTCAACCCAATCCATCTTCAGAGTTAAAGGATTAGAAACATATTAAGGTAATTTCATCATTGCTGAGTTCAATTTTTTTCCCCTTGCATTTAATCTGAGTTAAGTGTGGCTTGTGCATGTACTTTGATTTGAGTGTGGGTTCTTCAGTTTTGCTCTGTTAGATTTTTCTCTATTCATTATTATTATTGCCGTTTGAGCTTTGTTGGGTTTGGTTTTGAACTAGGTTTTGATGCATAAGTAGAGCACAAATTCATGTAAAATACAGTTGGCATGTATTAGGGAATTTTTTTTTTTTTTTAATTCATATAGTTTATTTCAACAGAAAGTTAAAAGAACAAAAAAAAAAAAAAAAAAAAAAAAAAAAATCTAATCTCTACCCTGGAACTATATTGTATTTGGGCTTTAATATGGATTGTGGGTCTAATTTGTTCTCTTAAAGTAGGAGCTTAAAACATAATTTTTCCACATACTTATAATAAACTGGCTAGAGACTCAATAATTTTTCCACATACTTATTGGTTTTAGTTTAGTCCTAGTGTTGATATGCGGGAATTCAACCTGATTTTTTATCTTTTACTTGAATCTGAAGTATGTCTATCTTCTTCATATACGTAATGGTCTTGACAATTTGAAAACATAATTTCTATAGTAAGTTTCCCCTCCAAATTTCATGGTGATTGGTTTTTGATGGAAATTCTGTTTTGCCAAATTTGAACCTCATTAACCTTATGCATGTTTTCTGTCTAAAGTTGCATGCTAGCTGTTATGATACTTTCATACTTAATATGCAAGTTCTATTGTTTTTTGTAAGTCCTGGGTGTATTGGAAATTATGAATGTTTATAATTGCAAGTCCTAGTTGTATTGTTAATGTTTGCCTGCGATCAATGGTTTATTAATTAGATTGCATGCGTGTCAGATATGCAGCAACTTCCAAATATGGATCCTGGACCCGTGGATGGTACACAGTTGACGCAGCAGCTAGCTCATCGATCCATGGCGCTATGGGAGACGCCTGTCATCTGTCAGGTACGTAGTTGTACTGAACTTCGGACGTGTCAAAGTCATTAATTTTTCTTTCTGTAGGGTTCTTTGATTATTTGAAAAAAGAAGTTGGAAATGGTATCATTACTGTTTTGGTTTAGGCAGAATTTTATTTAATCCAAAGAGAAAATGATCTCGAAACTACTAATGCTAAAAAAAATATTAAACATCAGTAGTGGCTAATAAAAAAGTATATTCAGTATTAGTAGATCTCATTTAAAAGTTATAGTAATCAATTAAAATGAACCCACTGCCATTATTTTCCGAAACATAATGCTAATTTTAAACAATGTCATTGATCTTGAGTTGATCCTATCTACTATTGAGCTGAGTGAATAACCAGTTAGCATCTTAACTAACATATTGCAAAATGTTCGTAACTAGAGATGAACCTACTGTTTCTTGCATATTATTATTACGTAGCATTCTTATAGTTATTTTGTGTGCATTGTCCTAAGACAATGCTCTTTCGTGTGCAGGTAGTGCCAGGCGTGCTAAAGTGCAGACGTCGATCTTGCAAGTTACCCCGGCATGGGCTAGACCCAGGGATTGCCCATTATGTAGCTGAGGCGAGTTTGGAAGGGTTATTTAAGGTTCCAAACATGGAACTTGATCATGCATTGATCACAGCACTAGTCGAGCGTTGGCGTCCGGAGATGCACACATTCCACTTACCGCACGGAGAGATGGCTATCACCTTGCAACACATTGAGGTGATGCTTGGGGTTCCTATTGATGGGTTGTCGGTGACTGGGGGTGTGAAGCTGGGTTGGCCTGCGTTGTGTCGTGAGTTACTGGGTCATCGTCCTCCAGACCCCGTACCGCATCCCCATGAGAACAAGTCTATCCTTGCTGGGGCGAGGATAGGAGTCAGCTGGCTGAAGGAATAGTTTAGAGGTCCCCTACCGGCGGATGCTACTGACGAGGTAGTGTAGCAACATGCGTGCTATCACATACTGGTGTGGTTAGGGTCGATTCTGTTTATGGACAAGTTGACAGACCGGGTGTCGGTGATGCCTCTATAGTTCTTGAACCCAATTAGCGATGCGAAGAAGTACAGTTGGAGCAGTGGAGTATTAGCCTGGTTGTACAGGCACCTATGCAAGGCATCAGAGACGAAGGCGAAGCAGTTTGGAGGAGCACTTATGTTGGTGCAGCTATGGGCGTATTCGAGGTTCCCACTTATATGCCCTGTTATGAGGTTGCCACAACCGCCGGTGGAGGCAGGTCCTCTCGCCAAGAGGTATGTTATTTGATTACTTTGATACAATTATCATGTCATTTGTCATTCACCGTGCATGTGTCTTTAGTTGACTTTAATAATAAATCCATGTTGGCACTAATCTCGTTTAGCACACGATAGGTTTTGATTGACATATGATTTTCTTTATTTTGTGAAAAATATATTATAATTTTTAATATAATATAATTCTAGAAAAATATTGCTTACACTAGTAAATCTGTTATTTTCGATCATTTTGTCAAGATATCCTAGCTTGTAGCCTAGTAACATAATTGGTGCATCATGGGGCAATATTTACCTGAACCTTGAGTCAAACAAAAGGGACAGTCAAGAGAATTGTGTATCAAAACACACGCATAAAATTCAAGCTATGTTCTTGACATTTTGATTTTTGACGTTTTCTTTGGGGTTTTGCCCAAAAATAACAACCATTTATTTATTTATTTATTTTCTTCTTGTCTTTTCCCATTATACTAATAAAAAATGATTTTTTTCTTTTCTTCTTTCGGTGCTGTAACAAAAATGAATGAGGCATAGGTATGAGAATGGACTCTCATCTAGTAATTGATACAAGTGCATCTTTATGTACTATCTATGTGTGTGTGTGTGTGTGTATATATATATATATATATCAACATTTACATCCCTATCAATCAAAAAATATATGCACAGTAAAAAATGATGATAACAGATTTACACTACATAATTCTTAAAGAGCATCATAAAAGTAGCTCATCGAACAAGACTCCTTCAACTCTAGCACAACTACTCCAAAAACAACAAACCATTTTTAAAAATAAAACAAACATAAATCTCAATATTCATAAAGTGAAAAAAAAAAAAAGAAAAGAAAAAAAAAAGTGAAATAAGTTCCAAAACTTGAAAGGGTGTAAAAGGCTTACTGCTTATCATTAATTGCTATCTCCCAGCCATGCACCACCTACATTTCATTAACTGCTTATCCTCCTTACCATTCAGATTAAACAATCTCCATGTCATCAAAACTTGTGGTTTGTTTTCTCAGTCCTTTTTAGGGTTTTTTCATCCATGGGGCAATTACGTTATCTTGTGTTGCTCATCAGAATGTAATTTTTGTAACACTTGATCATTTGACGTTGCCACTCTTGATGGCAATCTGCATCTAGTGTAAAGGCCCCTTTTTGGGTGCATTTAACTTCAATTTCTTGTCTTCCTCCTTTTGCACTCTCTTTTTTTCAAGCTCAATTTACTTGCAGTTTTCCTCATGTGCTCGTATAAACATCCTCACAAAGTTGAACAGAGTAGATACGACTACAAGACATACCAAATAAAATTAAAGACAGAAAATGATATCCTTTAGAAAGGAAAAGGCAAAAATGTTTACTACAAAAGTAAAGACACAAGGTTATTATTGCTTGGCATAACTGGGAGCCAAGAAATGTAATATATATATATATATATATATATATAAACATAATAAGTATCAATTAGAGAAATTCTAAAAGCTAATATATATATATATATATATATGCAATTGATTGTTCATCAGCTCAAAGAAAAAATAAAAAGAATAAGCATGAAAGTCAAGTGTTGCCTAATAGGACAAGAAGTTGTAATAACTGAATTAATTGCAATAAGAAAAATAAATCTAAAATAAAGTAACTTAGATTTGAAAGCAGTTGTAGACAAATGGCAGGTGTTTAAAAAAGAAAAAAAGTCATGCCTTCTTGAGATGGTGGTAGATCAAACAGAACGCTCTACCATGTTAGTGCACAAGGTGACAAATATTGCAATTATTTATGGCTTTTATATCAACTCTTAAGTCTTGTTAGAAACCTTTTAACTATAGTTAAAACAACTAGTAAGAAACATTCAAAGTCAAGTTTACAACTGAACTTGCCCCCCCAAAACCCTAAATAAATAAATAAAAAGCTTCAATTGTTTTGAATGAATCTTTGTAGTTCTATTATTATAGCAAGTGAATAAGTTCTACCTCAACAGGGTAGATGGTAAAGTTGTGGATTTATGGCCCGCACGTGCAACTTACCAATAATAGGAAAAACAAACACTATTATTACAGCAAGACTTTATAAGTTTTATCTTACATGTCATGTAATGTAACTTTCATTGTTTCAGCTTTCAGTACATGTTATTTCATTTATATATGTTATTTCTTTTCTTTTTTTGATAAGTAAATATTTAATTAAAAAAGAACAAAGACCACCACCTCGGAAGCAGGACACGTGCGTAAGGGGCACCACAAATCAACGAAGTTAATTGTTGAATGGCCACTTAACACAGAGATCCAAACTCATATTTTCTATAGTAATTAAATCAGAAATAAATCCAGGGGCACATTTTGGTTAACCATTGAATACTCACATTTTATAGAACATCTAGAAGTACAAAGGTTAATAATAAATATGGGTTCCACACTTAGGCAATCCGATTACTCTCATATCATATAATAAATGGTCTGATTCTTAAAAACCTAAACAGCTCTTTAGCAACTAGAGACACCAATGCCATTCACTATTGAAGTAGCCCTAGTTAATTGTATATAAAATGGATAAGAAAAATTACAAACCACAAAGATGGATTAAGCGACGATTTTTTTACCTCTTCTTCTTTTTCTTTGTTTTGCTTAATTACTTACCTATTGAAAATGGGATTTGAACCACTTGGATCTTCATGTTCACTTGCATTGAAGATCTTGTCTTGCCATGTCAATGGTGAATGGTGGTTTACTATCTTGGTACCTTCCTTCTCCTTCTACGTGGTGAAGGAACATAGATAGCATTGGTTGTAGTTGATTCTAGGGTTTTGCCCCCTATTGAGAAAAATAACATATATATAAGTGAAATGTCTTTTGCTAAGCATTTTACTCTTATGGTAGCATTGTTGTTTGATATTAACTCAATACCATTGTCCAAAACTGTATGTTTACTAGATGGAAGGGTCTAGAAAGCACGACAAAGCATGCCACACATGTGCTAGCTGCGTATCGTGCATCACTGTCGAGTATACGGGCAGACCAGGTCATCTACCTCTTCATGTCATGAGGATATAGTTCTCTTTAGTTTTGTTTTTTACTTGGTAAATTGTTGGCTATTGCATGTGTAAAGTTAATAACATATTTGATTTGTTTGTTTGTTGATTGTATATCCAGGTTGTTTGGGAGCCGTATAGGGATGTCATAGACTTGTTGCCCCTATATTGCACTACCGGCCGACATATATGAAGGGCCATTGTGCCATTGATCTATTTTTGGATAGTTGAGGATCATCATCCCAAACGTGTCTTTCATCAGTTTGGGATGAAGCAAGCGTCACCGGATTTTGTGGATACGTTGGTTGATCTCCATAAAATCTCCCTCCAGGGTAAACTAGATAAGGATTAAGTGCAAGAACATGCTGTCTACATTGACCGATGAGCCCATAGAGGGGAACATCTTGCTAGCGCACCGACATTGGATGGGGACACAATGTACCTTGTTGCTTACATGGAGTCGTACCAAAGGATGACCAGGCGGTACATTACGCGAGAGTCGGCATATTGGGACATCTTGGTAAGGCAACAATTCGAAGCTTCTTTTCTGGATTGACAATATATGTGTGTTGCTACATGCATTCTGAAAATTAAGTCTTGTGGAGCCAATGAATCAATATTTTGACATTTATTGTAGAGAACATTTCATTTCTTGCCACTAGATATGCATTTTTCACAACCAATATGTGCTGGTGTGCCATTTCAATAGCATCGGTGTATATGAATAAGCTCATCATGTATAATCTGTTTCCAAATCGGTCATGAATGTTACAGCAGAAAAGTTTTAACGCGACTACTTTATTTCATAGGTTGGGTCCAATTTTACAGCACTATTGCAATGCAAACCAGGTTCCCAAATGTTCAACCACTTGCTACATACACTAGATGTTGTCGGAGAGTTAAGCCGAGCGGCATTGGAGAACTCGCGTGTACAGAGTGAGGCGAGCACACAGGCCACAGGTTGTGGCGGCTGAGGCGGTAGGTTGATAGGGCATGGAGGCGCTGGAGGTCGTAGAGGTGGTTGTGTGCTTGTGCCTATGCCAGTATGCTGTTGTGAGGATGAGGATGAGTTGGGTAACTTCCACCTCTAATACCTCCCACTCTTACTGACTTCCAATTCTAGTACTTTTAGTTGTAATTTATTTAGATAAATATATAAGTAGCGAAGTATATTTTCATCACAGCCACACATGATATCTCATTTTGCTGATTTCACAAATTTCAATGGCTGAAAAGAGGGTAGGCAAGGTTTACATGTTGAATGTTTCTTAGCATTTGACTTCGTTTTTATTTTTTTTCAATATGGAGTAAGTGTAAGTCAGAGAACTTTAGGTTATAGTAAATCAAGTATGCTTATCAAATTCAAAAATGAATCAAATTTATGGAAATTCAAAAATGAAAGAATTTGCCATGAGACAATTCAAAAATTGAATCAAGTTTATGGAAATTGAATCAATTTTGAAGGTGCATTTCACACGTCACTTAGTTTTCATCCTGTTGGAGAGGTTTACAGAGTACTCTATTTAATGTAACGCTTCAGTCACAATTGTTTTCCATATGCTTATCAAATTAACAGAATATAAACTTTCATAATTGTTTTTCTACAGATGATGAGGCATTCGAGGGTGATTGGGGCATGTACATGGATGGCGTCAGGTCATCGCGATGCACGCCTGACGCTACTCAAAGGCCATCTGATGCTCAAGCCAGCCCTCGGTCCCCACCACCCACTTGGCTGTCTCCCCCATTATTCACTGGCTCTGCCCATGACTGTGGCTGTATATTTGTACCCACACTTGGCTGACCGACCCCACCTGTAGTTCATGCTGAGCCCATGCAGGACCCTTCACTCCTTAACCCCGACGAATCAGCTACACAGATCGAACAGATACGGAGTGAAAATATTGTGCCGGTACATGGTTTGCGAAGATCGCTCCGCACTGACATACATCCCCCTGGTTGTGGGACCGGTGATGGTAAATACCATGATTTATGGAAATATTTATGAAATCCATAGACAAACCATAATTATAAAAGATTTTTGTTATGATTTATTCCTATGTCTACCTTCGTAGATTTTTGTCCTAGTCTTCTATCTTTAGAATGATAATGTAATGATTTGCATAGCTAGGAAGGCATCTTTCTTAACTGCTATCTGTTAATTAGAATGTTCAGATTAATAATCAAAATGAAGAGTTTGCATTAGATTTTCTTATTTGGCCAGTACACCTCCATGCTATGTAAACCTTTTATCATTAACCTTAATAAAATGTCACAAGACTCGCATATAATGTTGTTCGCTTTAACGAAAGATCATACTCAGATCAAACATTTTTTGATAATGACATTATTACTATTTGTGGGTTCATCAATTATTACTCACCTCACTTGGTAGATATTTCAAAGGCTTCATCATCAAATGCATAATCCAAGAGTCTTAAGTATATCCTCTATAGTAGTATATTATTGTTGCCATTGTTGCAGTGCAGTTATTCATGTATTCACCAGCATTATTTGTGGTTGTAGAATTTGAAGTGGTCATGTGACATTAGATGGCAACCTAATTCATCACCCAGCTTATTAGTGGTGTCAAGGGTGATCAATCATTGCTATAGAATTTTTCTTATTAGTTTTTCTTTTTTCATTCCACAAAATCCTCACAGAATCTACATAATGATGTAGCCTATTCAGTGTTGACCCCTAAACACACATTTTGCTTTGGTCTATTTAGTGGATGAGTAAGAGAGAAGCTATATAGCTCATTTCAACATCATTGTGGCCTTAGGGAACGTGTGATCCCTCTCTTTAAACTCTACTTTGGTTGTTAGCGAATGCGTGCATTCAAGTAATGTGCTCTGCTTTGAATTTCAAGTAGGACGAGACCGGCCAAGGCAGCTATGAGGAAGCAAAAAGATCATTGAGCTGTTGATGATGTGGAGCATATGGAGGTAAAACCTTGCCCAATATTGGGACTTTTTAATCTATTTTTGTTTTTGAGGTTCATTTTTCGATAATTACAAATCACAAGCAAAAAAGAAGAAGAAGAAAACAATATAAAATTTGACAGTTGGGATTTTAGAACATATAAAAGGAACTTGTTACTCTTAAGCAACTGAATTTCTCTCTCCTCTCTCTATATATACGTAAGTCCATGGAATGCAGTTCATTTGATATGACCAGTCTTGTATATTCACTGTTCTCTCTCACATGATGCCCAGAGTTTGCATGTTTTGCTAACTCAACAGACGAGCTTGTCATCTTTATCAAGAACTTAGAAGGCTAAGAAATTAAAAAATAAATAAATAAGTGTCATAATAAGCAAATGAAAGTACTTGCAAATTAGTCATGTAAAAAGCACAAAAGTTTCACAAGGGGTTAAGAATCCTGAATGATTCATGTCAGGGAATGTGGGAAGTGGAATACTCAAACATCATCTTGTTGAAAACTATATGTATGTAACACCATTTCACATCACATGCAATGTTAGATCATTTTTAAATAGACAAGTCTTTGTTTCTAACTTTAAACTATAGTTTTTCATATCACTGTTTATGTGAAAGGTGGTGGCAAAGTGCGAATACATAAAATATGTGAAGGATCTGGTAGGAAAGTAATCGATTTCCCAATCGGTCACAATCTAATTACCAGTAAAGTAAATGAAAAAACACAGAGACAATTCCTTGCTTATTATCTCAATTCACCATGTAGATGTAGTACTGATGAAAAGGCCAAAGGTAAGATAGTAGTAATTGAAGGTTTAATTAAATCCATAGAGAAGATAAGATCAAGTAGCACTATATGACTAAAAATAAAGCAGTCTGAGTAATAGCCATATGTAAGATAGTAAGTAGTATTTGCTTAAAAGGGAGTTTTATACTTATTTGATTAATTAAATTCCTTGGAACAACAAACAAAGTAGATTGATGCAGACTAGGTTTGGGAGTGTAAGAAGGGCATGGTGATGGTGATAGAAAATACAGTAATTGGGAAAAATTTATGAATATACAATGGATTTTCATTGGAAAAGAAGAGAGAATTGAAAGGGAAAAGAGGGTTGTGGGTGGGTCAATTAGGTAATTTGTAAGCATTTTGATAATTGAAGGGGGAAAAGAGAGAGGGAAAAAAAAGTAATGCAAGATCTAAAATTATTGCATTAGAAAGAGATAGTTGCAGTATGCAAATTTTCTTCCTTGCTTTAAACTTTGTTTGATTTGCAAGAAAGTGATTGACATGACTGCAAAAGATGACACCTAAGTGCTGTTTATACTTCAACCTAACCATGTTTGTATTTGGTTTAGTTACAATGATTTGGAAACTTGTTATTTTGATACTTGTTCAAGTGGCATGTCTGTGCATCTTGTTTCAAAATGAAAATGGAGTTAAAGATGTACTTTGTGATGAGGATAAAAGGAGAGCCTAACCACACGGACATAAAACCGACGGTTTAATACATTTCCTTTGGGCGTAACAGACGGTGCTCATGCTGACGGTCATAGGGTCGGCTGACTCCATGGTTGACGGCTCTAAGGCTGACGGCATAACAAAGGTGAGGGAGGTAAATTGAAGCTGACGGACCGGGCACAAGTTTACTTCCTTCCCACGCTAGATAATATTCAAAGGATCCCCATAAGGAAAAGATCCCGTAAAATACGCTCAAAAGGACTCCTATAAGGAAAGGACTTCTACTCCAAGGTAAAGAGGTCAACCTTCTACTAGTATAAAAACCCAAGCACCCTCACAAACTAAGGTACGCATAATTTACCCTCTCTAGCACTCTAGAGCAGTGAGAATAGTTCTAACTTGACCTTCGGAGGGTGTTTGGCCGGTACCACATCGGTACTCTTTGCTAGGTTATTCCTTTTTGTTGTGCAGGTGCCATTTGCGATCGTACGAGGAACGTGTGACTCACTGGTGGTACTATTTTCGGCATCATTAGTTGGCACCGTCTGTGGGAAACGTAGCACATTCTCGCTTCCTAGGCAAAAGAGTTACATGGTACTCACTCGCTCAATGGCGACTACCAACGACGTTCAAGAAGAAGAAGCCCCTACGACTGCTCTTGAAAGACAGGTGAGGACACTCGCCGCTGCCGTAGAGTGCCTCACCAAACAAAACCACGACCTAGAAGAGCAACTGAAACAGAAGAATGCAGCCCCCAACAACCAAGGAGCAGATCAAGAAGGAACCAGCGCCGACAGGAGAAATCAGGAAGGGCCCCAGGCCAGCAACACCCCGAGCAAACCAGAACGGCAGAACACGAGCATTCCCTCCCTCATAGAAACTGCTCCGCCACTTGTTATCGCGGAGATGCAGGCCATGAAGGAACAAATGGAGGTTATGATGAATGCTCTCAAGGGACGAGTATCAAACGACCTGGACGACCTTGTCAACCGAACTGACTCGCCGTTCACTGCCACCGTCAACTCCTACCCTTTACCAAGTAAGTTCCGCATGCCACAGATAGACAGTTATGACGGGGTCAAGGACCCGCTGGACCACCTGGAGACCTTCAAGACCCTAATGCACCTTCAAGGAGTAGCGGAGGCCATCATGTGTAGGGCCTTCCCTACAACACTGAAGGGCGCAGCGAGAATTTGGTTCAGCCGACTGACACCAAACTCCATCAGCACCTTCAAAGAGTTCAGCGCTCAGTTTACCGCACACTTCATTGGAGGCCATCGATACAAGAAGTCTACAGCGTGCTTGATGAGCATGAGACAGCGAGAAGATGAAACTTTAAGGGCTTACATCTCCCGCTTCGACAAAGAGGCACTCTCAGTCGACGAAGCCGACGATAAGATCCTTGTTGCGGCATTCACGAATGGCTTGAAGAAGGGAAAGTTTTTGTTTTCCCTATACAAAAACGACCCTAAGACCATGTCGGAAGTGCTTTACCGCGCCACAAAGTATATGAACGTTAAAGATGCGCTATTGGCTCGGGAGGAGAAGCCAAGGAAAAGAGAACGGCAGGAAGACAATCGGCAGGACCAAGGCCGAAAGAAGACAAGAATAGGAGACCGGAGGGAAGAAAGGCGCCCTAGACCCATGGGGGGAAGGTTCACGAGCTTCACTCCGCTAACAGCCCCGGTAGATCAAGTCCTTATGCAAATTAAGGACGAAGATGCTCTGATGTTCCCAGGAAAACTGAAAAGCGACCCCAACAAACGTTCCAGGGATAAGTATTGCCGTTTCCACCGCGACCACGGCCACGACACGGCTGATTGCTATGACCTCAAGCAGCAGATTGAGGCCCTTATCAGACAAGGAAAGCTGCAGAGATTCGTTAGCAAAGAGAAAGCGGATCCCCCCGCACAAGACCAACACCCCCGACGGGACAATGAGCGACCGAGACCTCCGATCGGGGATATCAGGATGATCGTAGGAGGAACGGCTGCCGTCGGGTCATCCAAGAAAGCCCGCAAGACCTATCTTCGGATGGTACAAAATGTTCAGCTGACGGGAGTCGTGCCGAAGATAGCACGGAGAGAAGGTCCCATAATCGGATTCTTAGAGGAAGACGCGCGACGCCTTCACCATCCACATGATGATGCGCTCGTCGTCAGCCTGCGTGTGGGGGACTACAACATGCACCGGGTGCTGGTCGACAATGGCAGTTCAGCGGATATTTTATACTATACAGCGTTCCAGCAGATGAGGATCGACAGAGAGCGGTTGATCCCAACCAACGCCCCGCTTGTTGGCTTCGGCGGGAGCCGGGTATTCCCATTGGGCGCAGTCACATTATCCGTCATTGTAGGCGATTACCCTCAACAAATAGCCAGGGACGTGACATTCTTGGTGGTCGATTGCTCATCAGCCTACAACGCTATCCTCAGGCGACCCACGCTCAACTCATGGAAGGCAGTAACTTCCACCTATCACCTAATGATCAAGTTCCCGACTGATTACGGAGTAGGCGAACTGCGCGGGAGTCAGATGGCCGCACGCGAATGCTACATAGCCATGATGGAAATGGAGGATCAGGTTCAGGCTTTAAGTATAGAAGAGCGCCGGACGGTAACAGAGCCGGTCGAGAAGTTGGAAGAGATACCCCTTGACAGTTCCGATCCTAGTCAAACGACCAAAATTGGAACGCTCGCTAACACCATGATCCGTCAGGAGCTCATAGCCTTCCTCAGACGCAATCGAGACGTATTCGCGTGGGATCATGAAGATATGCCGGGAATAGATCCTTCAGTCATGGTGCATAGGTTGAACGTATCGCCCGCCTTCCTACCTATCAGACAGAAGAAGAGAGTGTTTGCCCCCAAGCGAGACCGAGCCATAGCAGAAGAAGTCAGAAAGCTACGGGAAGCAAGTTTTATTAGAGAAGTATACTATCCCGACTGGCTAGCAAATGTGGTGATGGTCAGGAAGGCGTGCGGGAAATGGCGGATGTGCGTGGACTTCACCAATCTCAATAAGGCCTGCCCCAAGGATAGCTACCCCCTCCCGAGGGTCGATATCCTAGTAGACTCTACGGCTCGACACCAGCTGCTGAGCTTCATGGACGCCTTCTCGGGGTACAACCAAATTCGAATGCATGAAGCCGACCAAGAGAAAACGTCATTCGTAACCAGCCAAGGCCTCTTCTGTTACAAGGTGATGCCCTTCGGCCTGAAGAACGCAGGCGCAACGTACCAGAGACTCATGAACAAAATGTTCACGCAGCAGATTGGGAGGAATGTCCAAGTCTATGTGGACGACATGTTGGTGAAAAGCCGAAGGGAGGAAGATCATCTAGGAGATCTCAAAGAAACATTCGACACACTTCGCTCCTACAATATGAAGCTCAATCCAGGAAAGTGTGCCTTTGGGGTAACGGCAGGAAAATTCTTAGGACTTATGGTGTCGCAGAGGGGCATCAAAGCAAATCCGGACAAGATCCAGGCCATCCTGGATATGGCACCACCAAGAAATGTGAAGGAGGTGCAAAGTCTTAACGGAAAGATAGCGGCACTAAACAGGTTCGTGTCAAGGGCCACGGACAAGTGTTTACCCTTCTTCCGAACATTGAAGAAATCCTTCGAGTGGACTGACGAATGCCAGCAAGCGTTCGAAGAATTGAAGGCTTACCTTTCCTCCCCACCATTACTAAGCCCGTCGCAGCCAGGAGAGGAGCTTTTTCTCTATCTAGCCGTCTCCCCCGCGGCAGTTAGCGCGGCCTTGATCAGAGAAGAAGAGAAAGTGCAAAAGCCCATGTACTACGCAAGCCGAGCGCTTCATGGGGCCGAAGAAAGATACCCGCCCATGGAAAAACTTGCCTTTGCATTGGTTACGGCAGCCCGCAAACTCAAACCGTACTTCCAAGCCCATACGGTGAACGTCCTGACTGACAAGCCTTTAAGGCGAGCAATGAGCAGTCCCGAGGCCGCGGGACGATTGGCATTATGGGCTATAAAACTGAGCGAATTTGATATTCAATACCGCCCACGGACTGCCATCAAGGGACAGGTCGTCGCCGACTTTATAGCTGAGTTCACTCATGATGAAGACAAGGGGGCAGCAGAGTCCCCTCAATGGAGTATATATACGGAAAGGTCATCTAACAGACAAGCCGCAGGGGCCGGCATTGTGCTATTATCGCCCGAAGGAGACACCATTGAATGTATGGTCCGTCTCGGCTTCCTTGCCACCAACAATGAATCAGAGTATGAGGCTCTGATAGCAGGGCTCGACCTCGCCAAAGCGGCAGGAGCCGCGAGGGTAGTCATCTACTGCGATTCACAGGTCGTCACTAACCAAATAAATGGAGACTATGAGTGCAAGGGCGAAAAGATGAAGAAGTACCTTGGTGAAGTAAAGGCGAGAGTGGATGACCTAGAAGCTAAAGTTGTCCAAATTCCTAGAGAAGAAAACAAGCGAGCCGACCGCCTCGCGAAAGCCGCCTCAGCAGAACAAATGGTCATCCCTGGTAATGTACTCTCCTTCATACAGCTTTCTCCGCTAATAAACCTCAGCAACATGCAGGAAATATGCTCCGATAGAAGCTGGACGACGCCGTTAGTTTCATACTTGAAAAACGGGGTCTTACCAGACGAGAAGGAAGCCGCAAGGAGACTTAAGGTCCAGGCAGCGAGGTTCGTCCTGATAAAAGACGTCCTTTACAAAAGAGGTTTCTCTCGACCATATTTAAGATGCTTGGGTATGGAAGAGGCAGACTACGTCATGAGAGAGGTGCATGAAGGAATCTGCGGAAACCACTCAGGGTCTAGATCGTTGGTACACAAGCTTGTGCGAGCAGGGTACTATTGGCCCACCATGCAGAAGGACGCCGAAGCCTATGTCAGGGCCTGCGACAAGTGCCAAAGGTTCAGCAACATTATTAGGCAACCAACCGAAGAGCTGACCCCAATGACGGCCCCATGGCCGTTCGCACAGTGGGGCTTAGATATTATGGGACCCTTCCCTACAGCAGCACGACAGCTAAAGTTCCTGGTGGTAGGCATCGACTATTTCACAAAATGGGTGGAAGCTGAAGCTTTGGCCATAATCACGGAGAAAAACGTAAGAAGCTTTGTTTGGAGATGCATCATATGCAGGTTTGGCATTCCTAGAGTCTTCGTCTCGGACAACGGACGGCAATTCGACAACGACCCCTTTCGAGATTTCTGCTCGCAACTAGGAATAAAGAACCACTATTCCTCCCCCGCCCACCCTCAGGCTAATGGCCAAGTCGAAGTAACGAACCGATTCTTACTCAAGATTATCAAGACTCGGATCGAGGGGGCAAAGGGTATATGGCCCGATGAATTGCCAAGCATATTATGGGCTTACAGGACGACAGCAAGGACACCCACATGAGAAACACCATTCCGACTGACGTATGGAGGCGAAGCGGTCATTCCAGTAGAAGTTGGGCTCACAAGCTACAGGGTGCACAACCACGACGAAAACAAAAATGATGAGGCTATGCGACTACAGCTGGACCTAATAGACGAAATCAGGGCAATAGCAGAACAAAGGCTCGCTCGGTACTAGGACCGTATGGCTAAACATTACAACTCCCGGGTTCGACACAAGGACTTCCAGGTTGGAGACCTTGTTCTTAGAAAGGTCATGGGCGCCGCTAGGGACCCTACCCAAGGGAAACTCGGCCCCAATTGGGAAGGACCCTACAGAGTCACGTCGTGGCAAAGGAAAGGCACATACCATCTAGAGACGTTGGAAGGAAAGAAACTGCCGCACCCGTGGAACACCGAGCACCTACGAAAATACTACCAGTAGGAGCGACAGCACAAAGTTCAATTTTTTCTTATTTTATTTTACATTCCAGCAAGACTTTAGTCTCACTCCTCAGAACTATCATTTACTTTAATCTTTTGCAACAATTCTTCTTTTTAGCCCAAGGGGCAAGATTTGGTTTTAATTACTTTTATTTGAATGCATGGCAATAAGAGGAGTTTTTCGGAAATTACTGAAGTGTATTTTTTCTACGGTCTACTAAGTTCGCGGCCAAAACCGCCAAGTCCGTAACATACGGACCAAAAAGATGTCAAAAGACATCAAGGCTAAGGCCGACGGTCCAAAAGATGAAACAATCATCATATGGACGAGGTCCTAAAAAAAACTAAGGACTAATGAAGGTGTTAAATACACCAAGGCTTAAAAAGCTGACGGGCCAAAAAGATGTCAAAGACATCAAGGCTAAGGCCGACGGTCCGGGAAATCTAAAAAGCCGACGGTCCAAAAGACGAAACAATCATCATATGGACGAGGTCCTAAAAAACTAAGGACTAATGAAGGTGTTAGATACACCAAAGGCTTAAAAAGCTGACGGGCCAAAAAGGATGTCAAAGACATCAAGGCTAAGGGACTAATGAAGGCTAAAAAGTTGACGATCCAATAGATGAAAATATCATCATATGGACCAGGTCCTAGAACTAACGGACCTATAAAGCAGACGGTCCAATAGATGACGGTCTAACGAAAAAGTAGGACCCTACTTACAAACGTGGTTCTCAAACCAACAAGCCCGTAGAAATGACAAAAAAAGGGGCTAAAAAATCAAAAGGTAACGATAAATGGGGCCATAAGAAATTAGAATCAGTATACATGTTCAAAGCAACGGATTCCAAGTGCCATAAAAAGGGGCAGATAGAGTTACAAGTAAAAAGCCCAATAAACGAAAGGGCATTTAAAAACATTGTTCAAAAATTACAATAGAAAAGCCAGGGTTAAGTGGCAGGAACATCCTTGGAGACCCCGTCAGCTTTATCCTTGGCAATTTGTGCCGCATCTGAAGACTCGGCAGGGATAGTGACGGCTGGCTGGGCCAAGATAACTCCGGCATCATTAAGCAAAGAGTCCAAATTAAGGGGTCCGTCACCTTTGTCAGCAACAGTTTCACGAGCAGGAGTCATCGGCACGGAGGCATCCATGGTAATTCCGGATAGATCCAACTCTGGATAAGCTGACGCTACTTGCTTCAGACAATCGTCGAAACCTGTGCCATAATAATCAGCGCAGGAATCAATAAATGACTGGGTTGTCTTGAATTTTTGGACCGCGTCAGTCCCAGCCGTCTCTACTTGTGCACGTAAGGATGAAACCTCCTCCTCAAGCTTCTTCTGCTGACCCTCAGCCTCTCCCAACTTCTCCTTTACATCCTTCAGATCTGAGTTTAAGAGACGGACGGCCTCCTTATATTGCGCTTGCTGATCCATCAGATTGGCGTTATGCCTCCTAACCCGAGAAACGACGCCTTCTTTGGCCACGCACCGGTCTTGAAGTGCTTTTACACGAACCAAGGCCTGAATGAAGTACAACCGTCAGCCACAAAGCAAGGCAAACATTAAATTGATCGAAGTAAAAAGCATACCCGTGCTATGTCAAAGAAAGCTGACGCCCCCAGGTCTTCCGTCCCTAGCTGAGCACAAGGATCCAGATCCGTCTGTTTTATGAGAGATTCTACCCCCTCAACAGCATAATCCTTGTGGGTCAGCAAGCAACGGGGTCCCCCAATGACGGGACCAGAAGAGGTCATCATTCCTTTCCCAGCACCGTGACTAGACTTGGGAGGCGACTTCGTGGAAGGCACATCCCCTGCACTGACGGCTACCTTCTTAGAAGGAGGATCGTCCTTTCCGTCAGCCTTCCTCTTAACTGAACTCTTCAAAGAGGAATGAGGGGTTGACGCTCCTTCTTTTCCCTTGGCTTTCTCCTCCTCCTTCTTACGGGCAGCAGCGGCCCTCACCCTTTGCTTCGCAGCTTCCATCTCTACACAAAATAAACTGACGGATCAGTGATAGCCGACGAAAGAAATAAACCGACGGGTCATGTAAGGCATCGACTTACGTTTACGAGAAAAGTCTTCCAACCTCCGAGCTTCAACCGTCGGCTCTGGACCCCCACAATACAAATGGAGAGTGTCTAGGGTGATCAAGTCCCTACACTTCCGTTGCTCAAGCGGTATGCCAAGTATCCGACGGATGAATTCCCTTTGTTCGTCAGATATCTCCGGGCGAGCGCTAGCTGAAATAGAAGGGAATAGACGGTGTTAAAGGAGACGGTCTTAAGAAAACTCCCTGATAAATGAAAAGAGACGGTAGGAAGAAAGACAAGGGGGCAACCTGACTCCCTAATATAGGCCCAAGTGTTATCAAAATAACCGCTGGGCAGTGTATCCCACTCATCTGGACGGCACACCCAGTCCGTCCCTTTAACAAAGAAAAATCTATTCTTCCAGTTTCTATTGGAGTCTGGCATATCAGACACTAATCTTAAGCTCTTCTCACGTGGAGCAAAATGGTAGGTCCCCTTGGCAGATACTTTATGCTGGGGTCTGTAGCAATAAAAGAACTCGTCTAGCGAAAGGTGACGGTTCCCCCCACTCAAGCGACCCCAAAGGATCTCAGCACCAATAAAAATCCTCCAGGCATTCGGAGCAATTTGGCTGACGGACAATCCCAAGAAATCCGCCAGCCGACGGTGTAAAGCCGTCAGTGGTAATCTAAGGCTTGCAGCAAACATGGCATCGTACATCCCCACATCAGCAGTCCTCCCTGTATAACACTTCTCGTTTTTTCTAGGGAGACGGATAAGAATGTGGTCTGGGATTTGGAAACGGGTACGCAACTAGTTAAAAACTCTGTTGCTCATCTTTGGAAGGAATTTATTGACGGCCCACTCCTCCGGGAGGATGAAGGGACGGTTACCTCCAGAACTCCCTGAAGTTCCATCACAGGACTCTTCATCACCTTCATCCCCATTTCCGTCACTACTAACCTCGTCACCTTCATCCCTACTCCCGTCACTATCCGACTCCTCGTCGCCTTCATCCCCATTCCCGTCAACAACAATCTCCTCGTCTCTCCCCTCGACCTCAACCTCACTTAACACTTTATCCCTAACTTCCTCAACATGGTCTTCTACATCAATACTAGGGGACTGGGCTGACGTTTCCTTTCCTGACGATTCAGAAAAGCCGTCGGACTCTTGACCTGAGCCAAAGAATTCGTCATAGCCCGCTCCATCGCGGACTGACGACTGATCACTCGACGCGTCACTTGACATCTGACTACCTACAAGTGACGGATATACTCTAAGTTCCTAGACTGACTTTGTTTTTTCAGGCAAAAATAAAAAAAGAAAGAAAAAAGCAAAGAGAAGGAAAGAAGAACTTACAGGTGAAGCAGATCTTGAATGGATGGAACGACCTTGAGAGTGACGGTATTAATGACAGCTGACGGATTCTCTCTTAAAAAATCAGCAAGGTTGAAATGGTGAAATGAGGCAAGGGGCGTGGTATTTATACAAGAGAGAAAACGCACGGAAGACGAGGCGACGCCCGTGCCCAGAAACGAGGCCAACGACTGAGTGCCACGTGACCTTGCATTTAATAGCTCGAAGATTGAGGAGTCATTCATATTTGGTCTTTCTCTAATCATCTTCTCATTCTAACTCCACATGCTGACGGTCTTAGGCGTCGAACATGTAGAGTAGGGGGCAACTGATGAGGATAAAAGGAGAGCCTAACCACACGGACATAAAACCGACGGTTTAATACATTTCCTTTGGGCGTAACAGACGGTGCTCATGCTGACGGTCATAGGGTCGGCTGACTCCATGGTTGATGGCTCTAAGGCTGACGGCATAACAAAGGTGGGGGAGGTAAATTGAAGCTGACGGACCGGGCACAAGTTTACTTCCTTCCCATGCTAGATAATATTCAAAGGATCCCCATAAGGAAAAGATCCCGTAAAATACGCTCAAAAGGACTCCTATAAGGAAAGGACTTCTACTCCAAGGTAAAGAGGTCAACCTTCTACTAGTATAAAAACCCAAGCACCCTCACAAACTAAGGTACGCATAATTTACCCTCTCTAGCACTCTAGAGCAGTGAGAATAGTTCTAACTTGACCTTCAGAGGGTGTTTGGCCGGTACCACACCGGTACTCTCTGCTAGGTTATTCCTTTTCGTTGTGCAGGTGCCATTTGCGATCGTACGAGGAACGTGTGACTCACTGGTGGTACTATTTTCGGCATCATCACTTTGTATTATGGAACTCTAGGTCTAGACAGAGAATGAGTGATATGTTTTTAGTAATAGTATTTCTCAAGTATGACTTTGAAGTGAGTTTACTAATAGTGGATTGCATACATGCATTACTTCAAGTAACTTTGTCTCATTTTTAGTTAGCTATGTGGATTAGCGTTAATGTCTATCAGGGAGTGAGTTGTGAATTTTGAAGCAGAACTTTAAGGCTTATAAATATGATGACAATCTAGCTATAGTATCAAATAAGCATTAATTTTAGTATTCGGTCTTTGAAAGTTTCAAACAAGTTCACTTGTAAAGTAATATTCTCTTTACATTATAAAAGTGCCCTATATATTCAAGAGGAAATGTCCTGTAGTTATGCTTGCCCTTTAACTCTATTATTTTATACTATGCATCAACGTTAAAGGACGTGGCTGGCAATTTAGGAGCCCTATATATTATCACACTTGCAATCTAGTATGTGCCTTTTTGGCCTTCGTTGTACTCTTGAGAGGGAAAGAAAGGCATTTGCATCAGATTATTGACAGGGGAGACAGCTTACTCTTGGAACAAATTTTATTAATAGGCAAAAACTGATTATTAATACCAAAACTAAACTAATAAAACCTTCCTTTCTGTAAAGTTTTTCCCCTGACCTGCCATTTCCCTCTTATTGTGCAATTTTTGTTGTTTTCTTTCATTTACTAATTCATATTTGGTGGCATATTTTGCAGGCTTCAGTAGCTCCTACTATAGATCTACTTTGAAAACCAGCATATTTGGTTGTTTTCCTTGCTTTTTGCACGGTAGTTGGACAACAAAGAGGAACAGTAATAACAGCTAGTGGACAAAACAGTGACAAGATTTTTTGGACATAGAAGACTTTGACATATTTTTGGAGAGCATATATGACAATTTGGACAGATTTTTCTGGACAGCTGATTTGAGCTTATAGAATCTTTTTAAACATATTTTGTAAGTGCAAACAAGCTACTTAAACATCTTAGGTCCTATGTGTGCATGTTTGAGTAAGCTTCGAGTTAGGTACCAAAATCCATTGCAAAGGGTGTATATTTTCATATGCAATGGAAAAGTTCATTTCTATATTTATGTATCTATGTATCTACATATTTGAACAAAGGCAACTTTAGACGAATGCAATATTATGACAATGGATGAAAATTTGAATTCAAGAAGTTTAATTTTAGCAAACTTTATTAGAAAATACAAATGATTCTCTTCTCCATGTGATGAAAATGAGAGTCTACATGGAATCTTAAAGATAATTAGACCTGAGTCTTACTCATGTTAATTTATATTTTATAAGTTTTTTTTAACAAATTGTAGCAATTTTAACATTTTTCATTAACATAGCTGGCCCTTATTTTCTTGAAGTTTGTTGATTATATTAGTAAAATTTCATCTTACTTTCATTGTCAGTGTACAATATGCAGACATGCGGAAGAGTCCTATGTGTATATGATGCTCTTCTATAATTTGATTCATAAACTAATCCAAAACAAACTTGAAAGATATTCTTTGGATATGTTTCATTTTCCTTAAAATGAAAAAGAAAAAAAAAATTGGAGTCCAAATTCTACAAGTTTTTTAACTAAATTGGAACACATTTTAATATATTGTCCCACACACTTGTCGAGTATTTGTGACTATTAACAATTTACACTTCAATGAATCAACCAACACGACGACAATTGATGCCCAACCCTGTTTTCAACGTAGTACTCGGGTGGAATCAATGAAGCAAATACTAATTATGAAACTCGATACTAACATAGTCGAGTATTGATGACGAATTTTATTTGACCAGTCAAACTGAGATTCGACCCATCAAAAAATGCTTGAGTCCACCCGAACTTCACTGTAAAAAAAGATTGGTATTTGATTGATGTTGGATTGGTCAGTTTTATTAAACTCGGCTTCTAAGATAGCGAGTATTATGTGTACACAATTTCCTGAACATCCACAATAAAACTCGATACCGCTGTAGTTGAGTATTATAGATAATTAATGCCCAACCTTGGTTTCAATTTTAAATATACTAATTATAAAACTCGGTACTAGTGTAGTCGAGTATTTATGATGAATTTTATTTGACCGGTCAAACTGAGATTTGACCCATCCAAAAGATGCTTAAGTCCACCCGAACTTCACTGTAAAAAACGATTGGTATTCTATAGATATTGGATCGGTCAGAATTTATGAAACTCGGCTACGGAGATAGTGAGTATTATTGAGAACGATGTCCTGACCATCGAGTACTTTGTCAGACTGCACAGCGACCAATAACTATAAAACTCGACACCAATGTAGTCGAGTATTAGAGGTAATTAATGTAAAACGTTGAACACAGCAAATACAGATTTGGTCTTCCCCTCAGAACTGAACCGAACCTCTGTCTATGACTCTTAATTCTCAATCTCAAGAGTGTCTCTTAGTTTTCGTCGTCAACCTTTACTCTGTCTGTGACTCTTCTTCTTCTTCTCAAAACTCCAACCGCCCCTCTTTCATCTACACTACACTACAATCATTGATCCTACACTATAAAATCAAAACCCTACCTTGAACATGTCTCTCAACCTTCTACTCGCTCTTCCCCTCAAATCCCTAGCTGACCTGTCTAATTTATCTTCTCCTCAAAACCGTGGCTGCCCTCTGTTCTTTTTCTTCACCTTAGAACCATTGAATCCACTAGCAAGGTATATATGTTGTATATATTTTTGTTTTGTTTACTTACTAATTATATTTTCAATAAGATTTTAGATTTTGTTTACTATGTTAATCATTATCATGTCGATTGTTTAGTACTAATAGTAGGCTTGTTTGTTTATTTTTTATGTTGATTTTAAAATAATTGCTCTATGATTTCTTTTCAAGTTTGTTTCTATCTGTCATCTTAGAACAAAATAATTGTAGATCCGTTCTGAACATGGTTAATCACTATGATGTTGATTTTTTTTTTTTATAGATAAAAGATGGAGGTAGTATTAGATGGAATTTTTGTCACTGTTACTATTTAATTAAATTATCATAAACGAAACATTGTTACTATCTTACCTATTAATTAGAGTGCTCATTTTTTAGTGAGATTGGGCTTACACTTATAAGACTTTTAACTACTCATACCCTTCACTTTAATTATCTAGCCAGAAGAAAGGACTTATTAGTTGGTAAGATAGTTTACTTGAGGCAGAACTTTATTACCACAGTTTCAAAGTTAATTTTATAATTTCACATAATTTTATAATTTATTTTAAATTATTTTGATAATCTATCATATGTTGCATTTAATATAATAAAAGTTAATCTTATATATTATGTTGTGTCATTGTCAAGTAATTAACATACGCGTTGTATGTTGCAAATTTATATACTTTTGCCATGTGACTTATTAATTATTAAGATGATTAATTTGTTATATATGTGAAATTCTATTAAAGTTTTAATTTTCAAGTGGCACGCTACTGATCAAGAAATTTTCAAGTGGCACACTACTGATCAAGCTAATATAACTTTGGTTATATTAGTAATATAATTTGTTCATTCACATATAAGTTCTGCCAAATTGTGTACTGTATGATCATAAAATCAGTTCATATATAAAAATAGAAATAGAATTCATCAATATCATCATAATTGAATAAATAAAGTATTAACAAACTAAGTACAAATAGATGATTAAAATAAATATTGGAACTTCATATAATTAGTTCTTTAGCAGCATTATGTTAATTAACGTAGTAATATAAATAAAGCTAGTTAGAACTTTGGTAATGGAGTCTGATTTGTAGTAGAATTAAAAATTTTCACGTACTTAGTGAGGTGAGGTTGAAAGTTCAAAAACGTGTATAAACACCCTTGAACGTTTAGACCCCCAAATACAAAATAACCAATTCAAGCTTTATGACAAACAACAAGTGTGCGGAAAATGAACATAAGCTATAAACAGAATTGGAAATCAATCTAAACCAATTAAAAATCACATCCACAGCAGAAAATAAAAGGCAAAGATAAAGGGAAGTGAGATGCAAACACAAGGACAACACACGATGTGTTATCGAAGAGGAAACCGAAACCCTCGGCGTAAAACCTCTCCGCCGCCCTCCAAGCGGTCAATAATCCACTAGAAAATGTAGTTGGGATACATGAACAGTAATAGACCCTCCAAGCCTAATCTACCCAATGTACCTAAGCCCTCCAAGCTTCTTGCTCCAACGAGGTTGCGCCGAACCTTTTTCTTTTCTAGCTTACCGGATTCCGCTACTAGACCATAGCATCCGCCATCCTTGGCATCTTCCAATGCTTCCCAAAACTCCAAAAACACTCAACACTCTAAATGGGTGTGGGTAGTGTTTGGATAGAAATCTCCTCTCAATAGGTATGACAATGAGAGAGGGAATGAGAAGAGACTACAAAGATTTCTCTAGGAATAAGTAGCTCTCTCTAATTGGGTGGGTGTTTTGAAGAAACCTCTCTTAGCGTTTTTCTTTCTGAATGGCCACACATATCTTGTGGGAATGAGGGGTATTTATACTGGTATGAGAATGGAATATGAAGAGTCGCGAGTTCAAGTCGCGAGCTAACTTAATGGCCAGTCTGGATTTTTGTCGTGTAGTGCTCCAGGTGGCGTGACTGTTCAGCTCCCCTGCATGCTCTGCACGTGAGCAACTTTTGGCGGCTTGCAAGCCGCAAGCCACCCGCGAGTCCTAGCCGCGAGTCTCTGCTTCACTGCACTGTCTTGAGCATTTCTTCACACTCTCTCACACACTACCCTTACATGATTCCCACCTAAATACAAGGTTTCTAAGTGCTATATTACAAGCAAATTTGTCATGGAATAAAGCCAACACATGGTTGATTAAATTCAACCTTACAATCTCCCCCTTTGGCTATTCCATGACAAAACACCCTAAAACAGACTCTAGACTTAAACGTGAGTTTGGGAACAATGGCAAAACTCATTCACACCTAAATCTAGAAGCTGTGCAGCTCTTGAATCATATGAACATGAATCTCCTAAAACACAACAATACACCATGATCATTGTAAGCAGAAAATCATATAATGCATATGAAACAGGCAATATGTGATCAAGCAAAGATGGAGTTAAGAAACAAACCATAGCTTGATCAACCAAGTGAACACCACAAGGTAGTGAACACAGTGCTCATTCACACTTGGAATGAACACAAGGACATACAAGTTAACAAGCACAAGGCAAGACACTTGTATGTTCAACACTCAACCAATGCATAACACACAAGGTATATGCATCTAGGAACAATCCTACAAGGGCACAAGAGTGACAGTACATAAACCAAAATGCAGAACATTTAGATTAAAGTACTGATTTCAACAAAACATAAAAGGCTGCATAAAGTATGGTACAAACCATAAAGCCTACAGATATGCATAAAAACAAAACCCTAAAAGCTTACAAAAGCACATGGGTACAAACACAATATATTGAATAAAAACTTAAACAATATAAACTAAAAGTGCTTAAAATTTCTCCCTTTCAAAGTGATGAGAAGCTGTGATGCACTTGGAACATATATATACTTGTACCCTGAAACACTTGCACAAAACACATTAGACCCTTAAGGTAAAGCAAGTAATAAAAGACAAGTATAATATAACAAGTATAGAAATGACTACAATGATCACATAGCAAAGCAAATGATCATCTGAACATGCATTTAATGAAGCATAATAACATAGAGATATATGCATGTCCAAAGCACAAACATGATGCAATGAGAACACCAAAGCATAACACAAAGCACCATAAAGCCAACAAGAAAACAAACAGAACAAGGTTTTCTAGTTAACACAATGTCTTCTCCCCCTTGGTATATGCATCTCCCCTATGGAATATCTCTCCCCCTACAAATGTGCATGAGAAATAAAATTTCTCCCCCTAAGGATGTGCACAAGAGTCATATAGAAATGACAAAATACTCCGAAACATTTTCTAGAGTATACTCTCCCCCTTTTTGTCAGGAATAGACAAAGGGCCAAGAAGAAACGAGGGCAAGAGATGAAGGTATGAACAATGCTAATGATGCATGAGGGGTGCAAGATGAATGAGAAAATGAAGCTCAAACCTAAGATAAAGTAACATGCTACAAAGCATAAGGTAAGCATGACATGCTAGGATGAAGAAATAAGGTAAAGACCAATGCAGGACAAGGGTAACAAAAGTGTGTGCAAGAGGTGGCTAAATGCAATGCGTGTCCAATGCATGAAAAATGCACATGTGGGGCAAAGTGTGCAAAATACACAACTAATGAACCAAACATGTTCCTAATGAGGAAACATGAGAAACCCCAAAGTTTGGTACTCATCGGAGTCCAAACAAGCGAGAAAATGTCTAAGAGGCATTTTATCAAACACCTAGCATGCACACTATGAACTATAATGTGAAACAATGCATGAACATCATGAAATCCACCCTTAATACACGTTCTTTCTGCCACAAGGGGCCAACATCCAATGCATATCAACAAAAGAAACCAATCCCATGAAGAAAACTGACAAAAAAATAAGTTTTCCCAACCCCTATGATGAAAATCCCAACCAAGAGCACAAAACTCTCCAAAACATGATCTAAGGATCAAAATCAATGAAAAGAGTTTATAATTACCTTAGAGATGTTAATGGATTGAAAAACCATTCAAATTGGTTGGGTTTTGATGTAAAAATATTGAAAGAGGGGTTTTAGAGAGGATGGGAGAGGTTTAAAACAAGTTTCCCACGAAAAAGCTGTTTAAAAAGCTGATTCTGGGCGACTCGCGACTGGCGAGTCGCGAGCCAAGTCGCGAGTGAGCCGCGAAACCTCTCTGTATGGACTCGCGGCTTAGACTCGCGGCTTGCAAGCCGCCAAATCGAGTAGCCAAAACTGGCAGCTTGCTGGCAGCTTGCGCAAGTAGCCAAAATGAGTGGCCAAAAATTCTGATACTTGTTTTTCAAAACAGAACATGTTTAAACATTGAAAAACAAAGTAAGCACTAAACATAAACACAAAAAATGATAAAAATCACTTCCAAAAACATATAAAATGATCAAAAATCTTTTTGGATTAATCCATATAAGATTGAGCACACACACATCACATTTAGACAAGTGCAATCTAACAAATGAATAAGACATTCATTGAACATTAGGCATGTGTGTTGTGTGTGTGTATCAAATGTGGAATAGTCCTTAGTCTAGAGTGAAACTTCAATGATCAATTCAATCAAGTCATACACAACTAGTGCTAAGTCAAGTGGTCTATCTCAATTATAGAAATGAGCATATATGACCTCCCACAAGAAAATGATTAAATATGATGAAGCTTTTCATTTGGCTTCTTTACAATTCATAACATTTGATCATTTTGAATCAATACAACTCATTTTGAGCAATACATCTCATTTTTGAGATTGATGCCTGAAATTTTTGATATTTCAAATTGATGAACAAGCCTTTGGCTTTTTGGGCATCATACATTTTCATATAAGTCGCTTTCCCTTTTTCCTAGTCGAATACTAGTATGTGCGACGGCTTTTGCAGCTCATTATCTCTTTTCATTTTGAGATTTACATTTATTGAGCTCTTTAAACAATAAAAATAAAAGAGTGGGAAGAGATATAAGCACGAGTCTACGCATGTATCAAAACCAATATGAC
The DNA here is from genome assembly GCF_001633185.2 of Quercus lobata. Lineage (NCBI taxonomy): Eukaryota > Viridiplantae > Streptophyta > Magnoliopsida > Fagales > Fagaceae > Quercus > Quercus lobata. The sequence goes on along the minus strand of NC_044909.1, from coordinate 31,015,233 downwards.
TATTGACAAATCATTCATGACAAGCTTGAAGATCGATTTACAACAATCACACAAAGATGTCAAGATTTTTCCCACAAAGATATAAGTGCAAAAATAACAAGCTAAGCTCGTAAATGCACAAAGCCATTTGTACAAAAGTACAAGGCCAAACTCACATGTGATATGTGCTCAAACATATACGATCAAACTTTTTGAATTTTTCACTTTTTATGTGGTTTTGGATTTTTTACTCACACAAAACTGAAATATAAAAGTAAGATCAAAAACAAAATAATGCAAATAAATAAATGCAAGATGCACAAAATGCATGAAGATATGACATTTAATGCATGAAGGTCCTACAAAGATCGAAAGAATTAGATCAAGGACCAAAAGAGCAAAAGCTCAACCATAGGAACCCTTCCTCATCCAAACGGAACGATTGTTTGGAATGAGTGTCTCAAGAGAAGCGAGACGAGGGTTGGAAGAATGAGAACCAGAGAAGCACATAGTCAAGGAGTTAAGAGCATTAAACATTTTCTTTAACAACATGCTATTTTCACTCAAATCCAGTTTACTCTTTTTAGCACAACTTCCAAAAAGCTCAAGTTTCTCTTTTCTTTTGATTCTCTTAAGAGCTTGAAACTTAGAGCAATGAAGTCTAAGATGACCAAAGGCACCACAATGGTGACAAACAATGTGTTTAGGTCCACTAGGCTTTTTGGGAATGGATCTAGCAACATGGTTTTGTTCCCTCTTCAACTTATGACATTGAGGTCTTATATGACCAATCACACCACAATGGTGGCAAGTTGGAACAAACTTAGATCCATCCAAAGCCTTAGGTTGAGACCTAAACGAAGGTTTTGACTTAACAACCTTTCTCTCCACCTTTTGATTTCTTTTATGTGGAGGAATGTACACCGATTTGTCCTTTAAGGTAGAACACACACTAGGCACAAAATCGGGTACCACAACATGATTGCAACAAATATTATCATCCATTTTATCAATGGGTTCAGCAATCAAATACTTGGCATGCATCTTAAGAGATTCAATTTCACATTTAAGATCATCAACAAATTTGTTAGACAAAACAAGTTTAGCATCCAAGTCCATATTCAAACATTCAAACTCTTTCAGCTTTTCAAGAGAAATTTCAGCAAGTTTTTTATATTTCTCAACCAATTTGTTGGATTCATTGAGCTTAGCAATCAAATCATCCTTTTCACAAAATAACTTGCTCAAATTCTTTTGAAACTTCTTAGCATTTTTCTTCAAGAGTTTGTCAACAACACCCATGGATTCAAATAACATGTCATCACACTTATGAGAATTAACACTCATAGAGGTATTTTCACAAACACGTGGCATGTTACATTCATCACCAACCAAATCATGCAAAGAGTCATACAAAGCACAATCCATGGCAAATAAACACAAGGGGTCAAGGATCACACTTAGGTAATTAAACCACAACAAGTGTACCCGCTCTGATACCAATTGAAAGTTCAAAAACGTGTATAAACACCCTTGAACGTTTAGACCCCCAAATACAAAATAACCAATTCAAGCTTTATGACAAACAACAAGTGTGCGGAAAATGAACATAAGCTATAAACAAAATTGGAAATCAATCTAAACCAATTAAAAATCACATCCACAGCAGAAAATAAAAGGCAAAGATAAAGGGAAGTGAGATGCAAACACAAGGACAACACACGATGTGTTATCGAAGAGGAAACCGAAGCCCTCGGCGTAAAACCTCTCCCCCGCCCTCCAAGCGGTCAATAATCCGCTAGAAAATGTAGTTGGGATACATGAACAGCAATAGACCCTCCAAGCCTAATCTACCCGATGTACCTAAGCCCTCCAAGCTTCTTGCTCCAACGAGGTTGCGCCGAACCTTTTTCTTTTCTAGCTTACCGGATTCCGCTACTAGACCATAGCATCCGCCATCCTTGGCATCTTCCAATGCTTCCCAAAACTCCAAAAACACTCAACACTCTAAATGGGTGTGGGTAGTGTTTGGATAGAAATCTCCTCTCAATAGGTATGACAATGAGAGAGGGAATGAGAAGAGACTACAAAGATTTCTCTAGGAATAAGTAGCTCTCTCTAATTGGGTGGGTGTTTTGAAGAAACCTCTCTTAGGGTTTTTCTTTCTGAATGGCCACACATATCTTGTGGGAATGAGGGGTATTTATACTGGTGTGAGAATGGAATACGAAGAGTCAGTTTTTCCAAAAACAGGGCTGGCTGGCGACTTGACCTCGCGACTTGACTGAGTCGCGAGTTCAAGTCGCGAGCTAACTTAATGGCCAGTCTGGATTTTTGTCGTGTAGTGCTCCAGGTGGCGTGACTGTTCAGCTCCCATGCATGCTCTGCACGTGAGCAACTTTTGGCGGCTTGCAAGCCGCGAGCCACCCGCGAGTCTTAGCCGCGAGTCTCTGCTTCACTGCACTGTCTTGAGCATTTCTTCACACTCTCTCACACACTACCCTTACATGATTCCCACCTAAATACAAGGTTTCTAAGTGCTATATTACAAGCAAATTTGTCATGGAATAAAGCCAACACATGGTTGATTAAATTCAACCTTACAGAGGTGAGAGATTCTTTTGGGATAAGAAGTCTTTTTAGCTGTATAAAAATACGTCTAGGGTAAAGATTGTCCACATGGTTATTTGATTGATTAACTTCTAGGGTAAATACTTGTTTTGTGTTTATCACTATACTGGTGATTTTTGGTACTAATACGAGATCTTGATATAAAAAAATAATATTATATCTGTTTATTTGTTCTTGATTTTAAAATAATATGTCTTGCTCTATGATTTCTTCTCAAGTTTTTTCTGTTTCTGACATCTTAAAATAAAATAATTGAAGATCCATACAAACTATGTAATGTTGACTTTTTAGTACTAATAGTAGATTTGTTTGTTTGTAGACATTGATTTTAATTTCATTTGTCATTCTTTAATTTTTCTTAGAATAACTAAATTTCTTATCAATAATTTTTCTTTAAATTGGTCTAGATGGATCGTGATGGGATGGTTCCCAAAGGAAAAGACATTGACTTAGATGCCCAACTTGATGAAGTGGCTGAACTTCCTCCGCTAGCTCAACGTCTACAAAAGGAGGACTTCAACTCTTTGGTATCACTTTCAGATGCTTCCGACAAAAGATGAAGAACGGCCTACGTGCACATGCAAGAAGTGTGGAAAGGAATATATTGCTGCCGGCGCATATGTTGGGTTTAATTTGAAGCGCCATTTGGGGGTATATCCAAGGAAATTTCAAGTGCCATTGAGCATTCCTGGTTCTACAGTGGCAGATGTAGGTAATGTTTTTTTTTTAATATTTTATTTATATGTTGGCCGAATGAGTTCTAATATGATCATTTTTTAAAAAGAAAATAATATATATGTCAAAATGTCAATATTTATTTTAAATATTAATCATGAAAAGGAGTAGAGAAAACTTTAAATGGCAGAAAAGTTGCTTTATTAGAGGATTTGAGTTACCAAAATAGAACATATAGAATATGCAAAATATTTTTTAGAATTTAAATGGAATAAATTGAGTTGAATGATGCATGATGGTATGGTTGACGACTGTAATACAAATTACATTCATGCATATTCAAAATATAATAGTTTATAGATTGTGTTGGCAGACTTGGTAGACAGTAGACAATACATTTTTATTTCCAGTAATTTTTGTTCTTACTACTATGCAAATAACTTATTTATTTAATTGATTCATTGCTTCAATTGCTTGATTACCCAGAATTTTTAAATTTCTTATTTATAATGAATAGATAAGTTTTTAATGTTTCATTAAATTTATTTGATGTAGAAGGTGCACAATCACAATTGGAAGAGCTCACTGAAGATAAAACGAGCATGAAGAACAATAACGATGAGCACAAGAAAGACACCTCTTCAATGGAAACCCTTAATCCAGGCGACGTTAATCAATGATGTCTTTTACTTTTTCTATTGTTGCACTTGGATGGTTGGACTTGGATTTTGCCATTAAGGATATTTTGATATGGCATGTAATCATTTTGGGTTTTTATTATCTTAATCTGTTATGTCTTTTAGTTTTTTATATGGAACTTGGATAGAGTGTTACATAATCTTGGTTATTTGTTATGGAACTTTGACATAATAATTTGTTTGACAGTATGGAGGGTGGAATATTTTGGACTAGTAGTTTTATTTTTAATTCTGGAATGATTTGCTTTTGTTATTATTTTAATTTTGATTACTTGATTTATGGTTGAATTATCTATACTACTATTTAAGCACCTGTTTGGACCGGATTTTTTTTTTCTTCAAAAAATACCCCTGCAACCTAAGTTTAAGTTGATATAAAGCTTGAGGATAATATGGTAAAAATACATCTTTTACTTTCCCCTATAACTTTGCCTACAAAATAGGCAATATTTAACTCCCACGTTTAACTCCAACCATTACTCCATGTTTTCACTTTTCATTCTTTATTTATTTTTTTATTTTTTTCCTTCCTGTATCAAAACTAAACTTTTTTTTCTTTGCAAAAAAAAAAAAAAAAAAAAAATTAATATAAATTTTTTTTTCAATAATCGGTTTCCCTCAATCTCATCTCACGTTTTTTTTTTTTTTTTTTTTTTTTTTTTTTTTTTTTTTTTTTTTTTTTTTTTTTTGAAAAAAATACTAAAAGGTAGAAATCAATCATATCCAAAAGAAATCCAAAAAATTACAATACCACATTGAAATTTCAAACCCATGTTCAACTTCTATCAAAAAAAAAAAAAAAAAAAACCCACTTTCAAATTTATCCCAAAAAACCCTACTTTCAAATATTTAACAAAACTTTTAGATAACTACGGCTAAAAAAACTGAAGTTAAAAACAAATTCATAAAATTTTAAATACCACGTTTAAAATATGGGGGTAGAATTTGAGTTCTAGCCAAGGGGTTTAATTGGTGGGGTCAGTGTTTAGAGGTATGGGTTTTTACAGATTTTGTGAGTGTGTGTGTGTTTTCAAACCTTCATTTTTTTGGTATTGGCTTTGAATTCAAGTATATACATTTTATTTTATATTATATCATATGTCTGTCATGTTTTTACAGATTTTGTTAGTCACATTTGAAACTTATATTTCTTTCAATGTCATGACCACAATATATAAGGATCTCATAAAGTAAACAATGTCTGAATAATAAAAATGTTTTCTAAAAATTTCATCCATAAACAACACACACACACACACACACACACACACACACACACACACACATATATATATATATATGATACTGTATGACAATGAGCATTCATGGTTCTGCATCTTTTATTAAGCCTTCCAAATGTTTTACAACAACATTTGCAACATTTGCAGTTTACCACATTGAAAGACTTTTCTATTTTTTCTTTTTCTTTATTTATTTTTCGCTAATAAGTTTTGTAAGGTTATATGTAATGAATAAATAAGAAAATAGAAATTTTTTTTTACAGTAATTGATTCAACTAAAACCTCTCTCCTACAATATGTGTGGGTTTCCTACACTGTCATTACATATCTCCCACAAACCCACCCAAAATGTTTTTCCTTTTGATATGTTCGTAGTCATTTTGTCTGAAATTTTTTATTTTTAAAGCTTCATAAGATTTATTTGTTACTAAACTTTTGATCTGCCTTATATTTTTCTTTTTCATGATCTCCCTACTAAAGTGTTTGGATAATCAAATTACGTTGGTTACTAAAATATACTCAGAATTATCTATATTGCACTATCAAATGACAAAAAATAAAAAATAAAAAAGGGAATAATATAAAAACATAACGAATCAACAATATAATGCAACATAAAAAATGAAAAGAATTTTAAAATGAAATGAAGAAAATAATCAAGTACAATTACCAAAACAACCTAGTCAATGTTAACAACAATATAAGCAATTATAGGCCAAGACAGATTCCAAATTAAAGTCCAAAAGGGAAACAAAAAAGCTATTCCACAACATTTTAGCCCATCTGTAGTGCAAACTTGAGGCACAAGGGGCATAAAAACACGTCATTCGTATTACTAGATTCATAGATGCCACAAGTAGAAGCCATAGTTTCGCGTTCATTTTGCAGTTCCTTGTCGTGTTGAATCATGAACTTCATCATCCCCTATAACATGGGCTACCACTTCATTGAGCATGTTAGTACTCAAGGTTGCAATCCTCCTTGCGTGGTCACACTCCTCAATGGCAACGTCTAACTGATACCTCAACAATCTATTCTTAACGTCTCCATCACAATAGCTGGTTCCTTCACTTTGAGACGCCCCCCCCCCCTCGAGCTTGATGTCGACATGGTAGGAGATGTCCACGATGAGGAAGCACCATATTGCACGTTCCTACCATTACATTGCATGAACTCCATGTATGCAAGTTCTGCTTCCCGTTGATCTTTGTATGACTTGTGTTCGGCGTTTGTGAATTTATGAACTTGTCTACTTGCTTCTGCCCAATTGTCGTATATGCCAGGAGCACGACCAATGAAAACAACATAGTATCTACCACCCTAAAAGAGGAACATACAACAACATTGTATGTTAAGACTGCATGAGCTTCAATGGGGGTTAGAACTTACCAAGTTTTGAATCTGACGTATCAGATAAACATTTACCAGATCGCTTTACCAACAGGTGCTGGAGGACTACAGCAACGTTGACATTGCTTGTTCCAAGATCTGAGAAACAGTTGCATAATCTATAACTGTGCAGCAGTAAATTATTTAACGACAACTATAAAACAGGTGGGCATGTTACCTTTAGTAGCAAAGGAGGCTTCTCTTCTCCATGGTTGAATGTTTTCTTCTTCTGCCCATACTCCCTAACCATAATGAAGGGAAGCTGACTTTAAAAATGAAGGATTTAATACTCGATTTCCCTAAAATTGAGTACAGTACTAACACAACTCGTTTGTTTCAATGCCGAGTATACATAATTGCTGCCCGACCAAGTAGGTGAAGTAAATAATACTCGATTTCCCCAGGGCCGAGTTACATTAAATCCATTTCAGTGTAACTGTGTTCGTACCACATTTTAATGTTACTCGGTGTTTCAATAACCGAGTTATATATAACTCAATTTGTGTAATCTCAAGTACTATGGAAGTATGTCACCCCATCCCCCCCACAACCTTCTGGGACCACTGACCATTTCAGTATAACATTCTGGATTTCTCTTGAATGTGGACCGGTCTTCGAGTTCTACCATTGTGTCATGCGTTCTACTGCCAATTTCAACTTGAATTGACCAACTTCACCATACACTAATTGTCCCAAGTCCACGTCTTCTCCATTCTGTCACCACACTATTGATAGGTAATAACTGATAACAATTTAGAACAATACAATTTTTTTGAATGTTGTGGGTCTTCAATGGGGGTATGTGAACATAATAATGTGGTAAAATTTATGAGAACTCAAATTCTTTGAATGGAAATTTAAATTCTAAAATTTTAAATATAGTGTTTTTGTTATTCACTACATTATATATATAAATATATATATATATATATACACACATATATATACATAAGCAAGGCACATAATGCAATTTGGATAGTAGGAATGTTGTGGGTCTTCAATGGGGGTATCTGAACATAATAATGTGGTAAAATTTATGAGAACTCAAATTCTTTGAATGGAAATTTAAATTCTGAAATTTTAAATACAGTGTTTTTTTTCTTCACTGCATTATATATATATATATACACACACATATATATACATAAGCAGGGCACAAAATGCAATTTGGATAGTAGGAATGTTGTGGGTCTTCAATGGGGGTATCTAAACATAATAATGTGGTAAAATTTATGAGAACTCAAATTCTTTGAATATTGTGGGTCTTCAATGGGGGGTATCTAAAACATTATAATGGGGTACATGTTGCATGCTAGGAAATATCTCACTTATTTGTAATGCTTCTAAATTCTCATCTGTTTAACAATATAGTGTATTTGTTTTGCACATTGTGTGAACAATTTTGTTTTCGAAATGAAGTCCGATGGACTAGATGATACAATTATTGAATAGTATTTTTTAGTATCTTTAGCACAATTTGCTTTGGTTTGTTTAGCTGCATGAACACCCAAACATAAGGCATGTATAGTTAGCCTATGGTTTCACAATATTACACAACATGATACAATTATTACTATTTGTGGTTCAGGTTCGTTATGAGTCCACATTACTTCTACGTTTACTACGACGGGGAGGCATGTATTAATGATTTGCATGGGCTATCATACCGAAGTCCGAACCAAAAGCAGACACTTATTGCAGTGAAACATGGGATACACATGAGAAAACTTAAACGGAAGAAAATATCAACGCTAGAGTTAGACAAGGATTCTCATGATATCTCCATTGTATTTCAGGCTCCGCAACAACTGGTGGGTACCCAAGTTTTCTACAATTCAATTCTATTAAAATGCGACGATGATGTGGACATAATGTGGGGAGTGATAAAGCAGGCAAGGAAATTCATAGGTTCTGACTTGTATGTAACTGTTGACACTGTTGGGTTTAACGTCGATGGGGGTTCGTAGTATGCCAGTAGAGCTGGAGAGCAAGAAGCAGTTCTTGTAACCGTTATGTACCCTTCAGTTACAGGCGAGACGTCTTTGCCCTACACCGTTCAACCATGCAATGCAGTTTCTATGGACAATATTGAAGACGCCGGAGTGTTAAGGTCTATCCAAACCCGTTAGGGTCGAGGGTATACTCACGAAAATGAAGATATCCAAACCTACTTGGACGAGGCAATTGAAATGGATGACACTCTAGATGTGTACGAGGAGTTCATTAATAATGAAGGACCGGTAGACAATCAGGAATTTTTAGATGAACTAGAAGTAGAAAACATGTGGATGCTTGCCCAAGCCAAACCCTAACCCCGAATGGTTCACGTCAAACACATGGGATGACATTCACGACCCATCACCTTCCCTACAAACAGGTCTAATGAGTTGGCGACCGAGGGATGAACCAAGCAAGGGGATGGTATTCAAGAATAAAGTTGCAGTTCAGCACGCATTAAGCATGTTCTCTGTAGGGCTCAATAAGAAATTTAAGTACATGAAGTTAGACCCCTCGAGACTGGTTGTAACGTGTGTAAACGATGCATGTCCATGGTCAATTCGAGCAATTTCTAGCAAAAGGCACAAGATGTGGATGATCACAACATGTAAGGGTCCCCACACTTGCTCGTCACTCCAGGTGGATCACGATGGAAGGATGCTGGATTTGAAGTTCATTGCCATCACACTTGAGTCATACATACGGGAAGACATTTCAAGAACAATAGCAACCCTACGTAGTCTTCTGCATGCGAAGCATGACCATTGGGCATCTCACTATAAAGTTTGGGATGCAAAACATAAGGCAGTTGCAACCATCTACGGGGATTTCGATAAGTCATACGTAGAATTGCCTCGATTTCTAGCAGCGTTAAAAGATGCAGATCCAACCACAGTGACATAGTTGAAGTGCGACCACCGTGGTGTGTCGGGAACTTGCACATTTAATTGTGCCTTTTGGGCTTTTGGTCCGTGTATTGAAGGGTTCAAGCATTGCAGGCTAGTAATAAGCATCGATGCAACACACCTCTGTGGCAAGTACAAGGGGAAGTTGTTGATAGCAATGGCAATGGATGCTAACAGCAAGGTTTATCCGCTCGCATTTGCCGTTGTTGAGAGTGAGAGCAAGGAGACATGGGGATGGTTCTTGGCATGCCTGAAATGATTTGTTACGGACTGAACCAATTTTGCATCATCTCTGACTGACATTCGGGGATAAAAGCTTGCTTTGATGACACAAGTATGACTTGGTTGTAGCCTCCCTAGGCCCATCACCGGTACTGCCTCCTCAGCAACGGTAACACAAAATGGAAAATTCCGGAGTTGAAGAACTTGGTATGTAGGGCAGCAAGTGCGAATCAAGTCAGAAAGTTTCAAGCCACACTGGAATTAATTCGCAATGTCAAACCGGCTGCACACAGGTACCTCGAAGCTAAAAACAAAGAAAAATGGACACTTGCACATGATGGAGGACGTCGATAAGGAGCAATGATAACCAAACTATCGGAGTGCTTTAATGGAGTACTAAAAGATGCACGCAGCTTGACAATAACGGCAATGGTGAGGTTCACCTTTTTCAAAGTGAACTCGTACTTTGACACTTGTCGTAATCTCACTCTAGATCAGTTGGAAGTGGGTCAACAATGGTGCAAGTATGTTATGGACAAGTTCGAAATAAATCAAGCGAAGGCAAAGGACCATATGGTGACATGGATGTGCGCATAAGCGCGGTTATATCAGGTTGACACACCGGGTAATCCTCTAAGTAATGGAGGCGAACAACACACACATAGGGTTGATCTTCGGGGTATGACATGCACATGCAGGAAATGGGAAGCGTACAAGATCCAGTTTTCACACGTAATAGCAATTTGTGCTAAGTATAAGCACGATGCGTAACAATTTATTAATCCTTGCTATAGCGTGAGTCATAGGTACCATAGCTATGAACCAGTATTCCAACCGTTGAAAGATAGATTAGCATGGCCGGATCCGGAAGAAACTAGACTAGTGATGCCCAACCCACGATTGATCCGGAACAAAGGTCGGCCAAAATCCACACGAATCCACAATGAGATGGACGTGAATAATGATAGGGAGTTTCCGAGCTCCGTATGGATTGAGAATGGACCTAAGTCAAGATGTGGGTTGTGTCGCTAAGAGGGGCACAACCGTAGAACATGTCCTACTCGAAATGCAGAGTCAACGAGCGGTTGAGATGCATCATAGGTAAAGCTTCCATTTCTCCTACAACTTTTGTCATATAAATCATTACGTGACTGTTAACAACTCAATATTGCTTCAATTGTTCTCTATTGCCATAGTAAGTATTTGGACTAGTCATGAAAGCAACGTTGGTGTTCATACTTTTAATATAAATGAGTCCCTTGTTGGTATTTAAATATGATGCTTACTCTTCTATCGTGAAATGAGGTTGTTCAATTGTTTTGTCACATTATTCGTCGTAATTCATGAATCTGGGTGTTGTTGTGGCTATTTTGCTTGTTAATAACTTATATAGGTCCAGTGTACATAACATATTTGAACTGTTTATAGTAGGTATGGCAGCCAAGGTGGATGGGTGATAACGGACGTACGTTGCGCAGCCAAGGTGATCCCTACCACCTAAGGAAGCACCCGAACGATAGTAGTTGAATGGGCACATGACGAGAAGACGGTCTAGGATTGGTCATTTTTTGCCTGGAAGTTGATACTAAGTTTTGTACTTATGTGGTCATGCACTTTGTTAGTGGCATTAATGTTATGTACTAGATGTGGTTTCACTAAACTGGTCAAGCAAACAATTAATTTACACTTCAATAAATTGTAGTTATTACAAGCACTGTGTTATGTTTAGTATGATTTTATAAAACTATAAAACTTGGTGGCATTCATATTTATAGCAGGGGCAATCTCAAAAGCAAAAGTTGTATGGGGTATGACATGCACAAGTGCTTCATGAACATTGTAATAAAGATAACTTACCTGGTGTATTGATAAAACTGAGCTGTAGTTGACAACAAAAGAAACATGCATGGAACATGGTATTGCACATAACTCGATTAACTCGATTTCACCGAAATCGAGTTACATTTAATATAACTCGATACTAGTAATTTCGAGTAATATGCAAACATTTCTAAAATACCACGACAACATAGTACTCGCTCTCCGAGAAAGTAAGTTACTATATAAAAATCGACATCAACGAAGTCGAGTATTAACAAAAGATGCATTAGTCCAGAGGAACTTGTCTGTAAAAACCGATTGGTAATCAATTGGTGTTAGATCGATCTCATTTATGAAACTTGGTTTTTTAGTTAGCTAGTATTATAATACTCGATTATATTAAAATCGAGTAACATGGATTCTTTTTATTGCAACAGGTCAGTGCTTTCTATAAAGTTTTTGGATTGCTGCACTCGACTCCCCACAGAAGCAGTAGTCGATTGCACTCGATTCCTCAGCCTCGAAAGCAACTTCCTGGGGTCCAGACATCAATCCTCAACTGTAGTAAGACTCTTTTACCCTTGCTTCCCATTCAAATTAACTGAAAATTCTGCATTAATCTCCCTTTAAAAGTTGAAATCTCAAACTATGCAAGTGTGGGGATTTTCATGATTTTGGTGCTGTGGTCTGAAATGGTTCATGGGTTTTTACATATGCATGTTGTTCATACGATTTGTACCCTTTAATTACATAAACATAGCTGATTTTTAAAAGCCCATTGAATTTAGGGTTCATGTGTTTATATGGAATTTGGGGATTTTCATGGGTGTGGATGTTGACGTGAAACATGTAATGGGTTTTTTTTGTATGGATGTTGTACACACGTTTTCTATGGATATATTGCAAAGAACATATGATTTGTGAAAAAAAACTCACATTAGGGTTCATGTCTTCATATTGGGAATTTGGGGATTTTGAGGAATAAGAGTAGTTTTGATCTGAATTGGTTCGTGGGTTGTTGTGTATGCATGTTAGCGACACGTTCTCTATCGTTTATATTCAAATTATACTAGCCTCTAGTTATGCATGTTGGTTCATTCGCCAATCTTGTTCTTCATGGAATTTGGGGTTTTGTTGAATTGGGTATAATTGCCTGAAATTGACCACTGTGGTAAGTTGGACTGATTGGTAGTCACTAGTTTTACACCCGCTACACAATGTGCACTGTGGGTTCACATGTTTTTCAAATAACTTGACTATATGGCTAAATGATGAGTATATACAGAAAATTGATCATTTCAATGCATTAATTGATGCCCCAATTGTGTCCATGCATCATGTAGTCTTTTTGTCATGCATATGTACATTGTGTTTATGTGTCTCCAACACAGTTCTGAATATTGGTTTTTTGTTGTGCTTTCGTTCCGCCTTTGTAGATCCTAGTTATGGCTCCTAAGAAGTCTAAAACCATTAAAACCAAAGCCAAAAGAGTGTCTATCTCCTCATCTAAGCCTGCAATTATGTTTGATCAAATAATGTTTCAAATGGTTACAAACAAGCAAAGGTTTCATAACGTAATCCAGCATAGGAATATTTGGCCAGAACGACAAATCAATCTAGATGAATTATCTCTTTCTATCCATTGGAATCTACAATCTAGGAATTGGTTGTCTCTATGTAAAGATTTACAACCCCTTCCAGCTGCCCTGATTAGAGAGTTCTATTCCAATTTCCAAATTCGTTCTTATGATAACTTGGGTACTTGGATTCGAGGCCAAAGTTTTGTCATAACTAAGAATGATGTAGCCAATGCTCTTAATGTACCTCGTGTCATTAGACCTACTTATCCATACTCAAAGCATCCTCCTATATCTGATGTTATGACTTATCTTTGTGGGAGATCAGTGACATGGGGATCTGACCGAAGAATTAACTCAAGTGAGTTAACCGAGCTTCATTATATCTTCTTTAGGATAGCTTGTCACAACATCTTCCCCATCTCCCATGTCCACACTATTCCTATAGCGAGGTGTTTCTTTTTGTACGCCCTCGTCACTGATGCCTCCATTTTTTTTCCTTCCCTATTCTATCAAACGCTTGTTGAGGCGCATAGGAGCAAGTGTAAGAAGCATGGTTTATTCTTCCCAATTTTCATCTATAGGGTTCTAGACTATGTAGGGTTAGAAAACTTTCCTTCCCTAGAGTTGATCCACATCATTACCCTTATAGGAGCCACCTTTCTCAAACAGTAGAGTACACAAAAGAAGAATGTTGGACCAGGTGTTGGTTCATCAAAAAGACCACGAGTACAGTCCACTGCTGGAGTTGTTCATGCTGAGGAGAAACTTGTTGATCCTACAATTGCTATTGCTGACGATGGTGACGATGGGGTACATGCTGACAGTGCAATTGCAGAGCCCACTGTTCCTCCTCCTCTGTCTCTTCGTGCGATGATGGAGACATTTATAATGACTCAAGCAGCTCATGGACAGCTTTTAGATGGGCTTATTGCTGAGGTTGCTATGTTGAGAGCGGATTTTGTCAAGTATAGGAGTGCTTTTCCACCTCCTCCACCCTCTGACTCTTGATGATTGCCTTTGGCAATACATAACAAACAGGGGAAGTAAGGATTGTAGCGTAAGGGGGAGAGTAGTTTTTGTAGCTGGGGTAGATTATATGAAAGTTTTTTAATGTGATTCTCAAGTATTTGTATATTATTAGATGTACTCTTCAAGGTCCACAAACATGGTTTTAATTTTATGATAATATATCCCCAGTAGACAATGTGTGATGACTTTTATGTTGAATGATCATTTTTTTTTTCCTTCAACTGGAATGTGGACAAGGTAACCTCACTGATAACATATGCATATTTGCTCTCAAAACTACAGTCATTGAAATGATAACAGAAAGGAACCTACCTTATCAGATGCATTATCGATTAGTTCTACAATGGCTATACCAAAAAAATAAAAAGAGATCATAAAAGTAGATTAAACAGATACTAGTCTCTGAGCACGCGCGTACGCAGAGGCTGTTCTATTTTGTGGGTAAGGATTAATTTAAATCATTGATTATAATTTGGGATTACTACATTTTCCAACAGAAAATTTTAAAAAAAGTATGGTGTTGTCATGGACAATTATTTCACCACACATAATACTCATCACACCCCTAGGTTATATTTTTGTGATTGGAAAATGTAGTAATCCCAAATTACAATAAATGCTCTAAATTAACCCTTACCCAAAATAAGTGCTCAAAGGCTAGTTTATAGTTAAAATTAGATTAAATTTGCTATACTCATACACGTTTATACTTTTGGATGAACGTTATATAGATTTATTTTAATAATTAATACCTATGTTTCCTATTTCCTGTCACTGATTATCCATTTATTTTGTGTTTCCACTTCTCCATCCATATCCTTATATTTAGGCACTAAATATCTGATTGTCCAAGAAAATAAAAGGCTAAATTGTAGGGAAATTTAAAAGATTAAGGTGGGGAATTTGTGTGACCCTTCCTTATTTAAAAGTTTATCAAAATAAGAAAATCTACATGTTTAAAAAAATCCCACTTACTACACATCCATAACAAAAGTGTAAAAGAGTTGAAATTTCAAATATAATTATTTCACGGTGAAGGAATCAATAATGGTTAGCCAGTTACTACACATCCATAACAAAAGTTAAAAAGAGATTAAATTTCAAAGATATTAATTACCCTTATAACTGAGAAAATGTACGTAACATCCCCATAGAGCAGTAAAGTAATGCTTGATAAAAGAGAAAATGTAAATTGAATTTCACATAGAATTACACAAATGATAAATATAATTTATTTTACAAAAGAAGTCTGTTTACATGGAAATACTTGTTTACAAAAGAAGCTTGTTTAAAAAAAGACCGTAAATTACATGGAAATACTTGTTTACATAATACCCTCTAAATAAGAGTTGTGCAAATTACATTAGGAAAAAAGTAGCGTAAATTACCACTTCAAGCAACCTAATTCCCTTAAAATCCAACACCAAATTGGCCAATCATGCATACATTTGCTCCAGCCTGCAATGCCTCCATAAATTTCATTTAGATCCGGTCATAGAGTGTTTTCTTGTAGTTTTTTGTTTTGTTTTTTAAATTAAATCAAGTTTTGAAATAAATTATCTATAATGAAAAATTTTCTAGAAACTCTTTTATGGTAAAGGTTTTAGAAAATATACTAATATTAACTCTTCTTGAGCAATTTGATATAAAAATAGACAGAGTTAAACAGAAAAAGTTTTGGTTCATGGAAAGACGAAAATCAAAATCTTTTTCTTTCATGGGACAAATAATTGTTTTTCCAAATAATCGGAGAATAAGATTCTTAGATTCTTTTAAAAAAATAAGATTCTATTGTAAGGTACCCAAATAATTGAAGCTCTACTTAGATTCTTACTTACTTTAAGTATGTGATTGAAACAAATAAGAAACGGAAAGATAGACAAAAACAGAGTCAAAGAGGTATTGCCATCACACTATTTGGAATAAAATCAGATGCCACCTCTTCTACCGTCGCATCCACAGGAACATCAAATAAGCTGTCATCTATAACTTCTTTGTCACATTCAATTGAGACAACACTAGCGTATTTTCCACATTACCGAGATGAAAATCATATCCAATAATAGGAGCCTTCACTAATTGTTTGTTGATAATTCCCACTGTTTTCCCCGATTTCAATCTCTTAGTAGCACAATTTTTATCATGACATTCAAAGGTACAGATACCAGAACCAAACTTCTCTAGGTACCTCAAATAGATTTCCATTGATGGTTTTACGTTGAAGGGCAAAGGTACCAGGACCATACGAAATAGGAACATCAAATAGGTTGCCAGGATCCATTTCACTTCTACAATACATTTCTATAGTAAGTTCGAATAGCTCTTTTTTTTTTTTCTTTTTTTTTTTTTAAATTTAAAATGAAATGCCTTTTTGACCATCTAGCTCGTGCTTCATCCATAACTATCTCAAATAATATACTTCTATATAATACTAAAAGTTGAAGCGTAGCAATTAATATTGCTACGCTCACGTCGAGTCAAATTAGCAGCCATGTCATTTTCATCATATTTTCTGAATTTATCCTACAATTTTAAAATAGTTTTTATCAATTTTAAAATACTAATAAATCTATAATTCCTAGCCCTATCTCTATCATAAAGCCCACTTCTTACACATTTAATTCCACCATAAAGCACAAATCCAAAGCCTTTTTAATCAAAACCTTTGTGAAACCTTTTGTTTTCTTCCGTTCCTTTTGTTTTTAATCTTTTGTCTGCTAAACATTTTTTCTTTTTCTTTTTTGATAAAGTTTGCTAAACGTTTGGCAGAGGATATATATTAAAAAGAAACTTTACATGATATATAAACGAACATATATCTGCTAGAGAAAGAGATATAATCGACAAATGTTTGAGTTTCACTGTCTGCTAAACGTTTTTCTTTTTTCTTTTTCTTTTTTTTTTAAGTCTGCTAAACATTTGGCACAGGATATATATTAAAAAAAAAAACTGCCAGATAAATAGATAAATGAACATTTTTTTTGAGAAATAATTACAGATAAATGAACATATATCTGCTAGAGAAAGAGATATAATCGACAAACGTTTGAGTTTCACTATCTACTAAACTATTTAAAAAAGAAAAAAGAAAAAAAAAGTCTACTAAACGTTGGCACAAGATATATATTAAAAAAAAAAACTGCCAGAGAAAGAGATAAATGAACATATATTGATAGAGATTAGGGAGCATCCGTGAGTCACAGAGAGAGAAATCGAATATGATGCAGAGAGAGTTGGAGAGAGATCTGAGGGAGGCCTCTTCACTATTGTCAGTCCAGTCTCCCTCCATCTTCCGATTCCACATAGTTGTCAGTAAGTTTTAATTTCTTGAAAACTTGAGGATGGTGCAAGGGTACGACCATGGATGCAACTTTTTCAATTTAGAGGTATGGCTCGATAGCAGAACATATTTCTCGGTAATTTTCAACTAATCTCTCATCCTATTGTCTTCTACTAATCGCTTATCCTATTGTCTTCATATAGGTTTGCTGGCAATTTAGGGATTTGTTGAAATCAAGGAAATAACCGTGGTAACTCTTGCTGCTACTATTGGCTTGCAAGAAGTAATGGGAGGACATGCACTATTATAGTAGTGATTTATCTAGAGAGTTTAGTTTGATTTGCATTTTGGTTATTAAAATGTTCCCTCAAACATCACTATGTTAGCTTTTGAAGTTACTATTGCTATATAAATTTTTTTTTTCTTTCAATGGCCTATTGTAGTAATTGTGGAAATTGTTATCAGATGGATAAAAGTATTCGGGGTGCGCAACAATTTGCTATTCAAGATCTGATGATTAGTAAGTATTTGGTTCCAAGAATACTAAAGCCAATCGTGTGAAGTAGTTGCAGATTTTTTTAGGGTTGTTTGCTTTTGTGGCCAAATGTCAATTGGGCATGAGTTTTTTATGGGATGTTATGCATCTAAGTATGCATCAAAAATGTGTTTGGCGTGGTAGCAGTATGAAATTGAGACAACTGATAATGAAATTGAAAATTGGGAAATGATTTGATTGTGCTTTAGAAGCAAGTTAAATCTAGAATGGCTCTTCAATTAAAGGATCATATATAATAATTGTTCAACTTTTTCTTTCAATATATATATATATATATATAATTTTTTTTTTTTGGTGTTAAAAAATGTGATACAAACGTCAACTGGTGTAAAATTTCATTTTGGTAAACTTTGTTGACCGTAACCCCTCTCTAATTGGCCATTGAAACAAAAGTGCATAAATATTAACCTTAAACACATTCAATCCAGAGAAACTCCACTCTTAAGAACTTTTCACCGTTGGTTTTACACATACTCTTTTAGACCCAAACACATTATACCATTAAAAAAAAGTTTAAAATGATATTAAACTATAGATTTACAACTCAAAATGATGTTATACCTCTTTTCTTCTTTTTAATTTTAATTTTCAATAGAATGTAATTTGCTACAGAATGATTACTCTTTATAGAATAAAAGAAATATTAAATCTATTTGTCAATAGCATTCCCGTGCATCGCACAAGTTAGCGACTAGTATTCCATAATTATTGAACCACTAACACAACATTATCGCTAACCACTCACCATATTTGTTAATTACTTGAAAATTTATTTGCTGGGAAAATACAAAGTTCTGGTAGTTTGTGAATACCATAAAAACAAAAATGTTCAAAGCTCTAAAGAAAAGCATATTAACAAGAAGTCATATAATTTAGCAGGTGTAATAACAACACTATCAGTAAAAAAGTAGCTAACCTTTTTCAAGAGAATAACCTATTATTGTACTCCATTATCAGGGTTAAATACTAACCATACTTTTGTAATCACAACATAAACAAGGGAAAAAAAACTGACATTTGTTAACAAAATAAGCAGATACTATGGAAAATCACAGCTAACTACTTCTCATATTTTTTAATGACTTGCAAATAGATTGACGGGATAATAGGGTGTTTTGAAATTGTGACTACCGAATAATTGACCAATAATAATAACAACATAAACAATAAAAAAGAGCTGACCTTTGGTAAGGAAATAAGTAGTTAAAAAGCCTCAGTTTGTTGGCAACAAAATATCCCAATTTTATGACAATCTCCCATGGGGGAAAAAAGCACACCAAATAAGGACATAAATTGTAAAAACATAGATGACCTTTGTCAAGACAATAAGTTGTTTACAGACCCTTTATCATATAAGTTACCGACAAATTTTTATGCTAAAACAAAATATACTATTACACAATCAAGGGAAGAAGAAGAAGTAGAACCAAATGTGTTTCGAAATTCGATTCGCAAAGTATGGGGAGACAGCCCTATGTGTGCAATATAAACAAGTTTTTTGAAATATATCATGGAAATATTAATGCATTATCAGAACTCTCAAATTCAATCCAAACAATTCCCTAGTTTCCTTGCAACTTGTTCTAAAACAGAAAATAAACATGCAACATAAATCATAGGAAAGGAAAAAAATTATATAATTAAAGAATAAAAATTCTTCACAAAAAGGAAGGAAAACATAGGCAGATGAAAGAAAGGAATAAACAAAACTTAGGAATGGTTGGAATTCGTTTTGCATAGCATAAACCAGGACCAGTAAAATTCTCAGTTTCCTTGCAACTTCCTATGAAACAGAAAATAAACATGCAACATCAGTGATAGGAAAACAAAAAGAAAAAATATATAAGTAAACAGTATAATTTTTTCACAAAAATGAACGAAAGTATAGGCAGATGAAAGAAAGAAGTAATCAACCCTTAGGAAGCATAAACCATCACCATTAAAAGTGTGAGTTTCCTTGCAACTTGTTATGAAATGAAAAATAAACATGCAACGTCAATCATAGGAAAACAATAAATTTTTTTGACAAAAAGGATCAAAAGTATAGGTAGATGAAAGAAAGGAGTAATCAAACTTGAGGAATGGTTGGAATTCAGTTTGCAAAGTATAAACCAAGACCATTAAACTTGTAAAGAAAAGTAAAATCAGAATAGATGGAGAACCTCTTCCTATATAAGATACATAAATTCCCAAAGACATGCATCATTAATACTGAGGGATTCTTTTGAAATTCCATAGCATTCATTGAAGAAGAGAGTTGTATGTTAAGGTGCCTGAATTGATGTGGTAACTGGGAACATGCATCGTTAGCTGAGTAGGCGAGGAATGATTTTGGGTTTTGATTATTGTAGAAGAGGAGGTGAACCTGAAAAATACGTGGGTGTGGGAAAAAAAGAAAAAAAGAAAAAAAAAGAAAAAAAAGAAAAAGGAGCACAACTAACTTTCACCTAACTTCTTTATGACAGTGAGCATAATTACAACTAATCCTGGTTAAATTTAAACAGATGGAGGAAAATTAGACAACAATTTCATATTTAAATTGGTGTGGTCCTCACATGAAGCTAGACACATGACATTGGGAACATTTATGACCCTGTTCATATAGTGTTTTTCCAGCCTGTATTGACATGACAAGCCTTAATAACTTTGAATTGCAATGCTTGGACCATGAAATGAGGTTATAAATGTACCACAATAATGATCTTCTCTCTACCCCGCTAACTTCGTAGATTGACTAAGCTATGAGTTGCAACGCTTCAATGCCAAATCGTAAAATGCGAAACAAGTTTGGATCTACTTCAACATGTGGATCATCACAAGTTCCAGCAGATCAACAACTACAGATATACACAGGCCACTATGGAGGGAAATGGGTTGAAAAGAAGAGAGATTTCGTTAATATTCCAATATACACGTATGAGAGTCTTGGAAGCGTTGGGCACATCATGGTTGGCAAACCTATAAAACTAAGTATAGATACCACCGCAACAAAGTTCACCATAGCAGAACCACTTTGGTCAACCCTATACGAGAAGAGGTGCAAGTTGGAGGTGTATTGTCGATGGCACAGGTTATGAGTTCCTAAGGCACGCTCAGCCGAGTTACCTAGAGATAAACTTGCCAACATACTTGCTCGTCTTGAACAAGAGAACAATAAAATGCAAAGGTGACTAGACCCTTTTCACGCAATTGAAAAAGCTAGGAAGCATCTAAAGGAGAAGGCGCAAGAGCGAGTCATGAAGTCTATTAATGAAATTACTGTGTTAGATGATGAAGAGATATTTCAAACTTCTCAGATTCAAGCAATGATGATTTCCAAAAATTTCTAACTACGAACATTAGACATTGTTGCTAATGTCTACACATTCTGTGCAATACAAAATTTTGTTGTTAATGTCTGACAAATGATGATTATGTACATTCAACTTTTGCAAATCTAAAGATTAACTGTTCATTAGTTTTGTCTAAGTTTATATGAAATCAATTTCTCATTTTTTCCCTGCTGTTCTTTGTTGCTATATATGAAAATTTAATACAAAATTTTCATAGATTCAATACATATAGACTCAACCAAACCACACACACCAAATGCCAGAGTAGAGTGGGCCCCAACTGGGACCATCACTGTCGAGGTGTAGACACTCACATTTGTTCAAGATAATACTCCCTTCCACCATGCATGACATGAAACTGGTAATGTATTACATTGCTATGTCAGTATGTTGCAATGTTTTCAACGAATTGGCTAAGTGTATATGAAATCACTTGCTCATTCTTTCCCTGTTGTTCTTTGTTGCTATGTATAATTCTTTTTTTCTGTTTTTGACAACGTCCTTTGCTTTGTAATGTAGGAAAAACCTTACATATGTTGATGTTTCCAATATTCTGTCTGTGTAATTTGAAATGTTACCCACATAACACTCATCACCCAACTTGGATTTATTGCACATTACTTGTAGGAAAACTTAATAGATTCAATACATACAGACTCATCCAAATCACACATACCAACCACAGCTATAATTCAACAATACAAATAATTCATATATATGATACCATGAGTCGCTGTATTATATACCCATATCTGTATATCGTAGTTCTGCTAGTATAATACTTTATATAGATACATTACATACAGACGCATCCAAACTAGACTAACCACTCACTCTCTCTTCCTCTGTATGTACAAGAAAATTTTTTCATAATACAAACTAGTCTCTGACTTCATGTTTTGTGGGCAAATCATCTAAGGGATATGTTTGTCTCATCTTCATCTAAGTCTATTATTTCTACCTGATGATCTTCCAATTTACAGTTCTTGCTGGTTGGATATTGAATCTTAGTGCAGTCTTATCAAATATAAGAACATGGAAGATTGAATTTCCTTCATATCTGAAGACTAAAAAATAACCATAACAGATAGAATGGTATTCAACGAAATTCTGCCAACCATTACAAAACCAAATGTTGTTATCAGCTTTCTTTAATCCCACTTGCCAAATACCGCCATAGGGAGCAGTGAGTGTAGCTATGGTGGATAGCACAGATATGCATCCTTTTGCAATGCACCGTTTTCAAGGATGTAGAGCATCCCTGAAAAGTGTATGATAAATTTAACACAGCTTAGCACTGTTTCGTCAAGTCATGTCAGATGAAGCATAGGAGTGCTGAATAGTCTTCACGTGAACCCTGTCCAGTCATATCACTTACACGCACGTCAATACACAGATATGCATCCTTTTGCAATGCACCATTTTCAAGGATGCAGAGCATCCCTAAAGAGTTTATGATACATTTAACACAGCTCGGCACTGTCTCGTTAAGTCATGTCAGATGAAGCACAGGAATGCTAAATAGTCTTCACGTGAATAAATACGCAACCTCAGTACTATTGAACCCTAACCACAAGTACCCATCCACACTCACGTGAAAACACAAAGCATCCCTTCAAAATTTATGCATCAATTTTAGGGGTAAGCTGTCCACCATTGCTACACTGATATTTGTAGTGCTGCATGTGCTGCTCAACAGTTTCGCCCTGTTGAACCCTATCCAGTCATATCACCTACACGCATGTTAATACACAGATATGCATCTTTTTGCAATGCACCGTTTTCAAGGATGCTCATTGAAAAGTTTATGATACATTTAACACAGCTCGGCACTGTCTTGTTAAGTCACGTCAGATGAAGCACAAGAATGCTGAATAGTTTTCATGTGAATAAATACGCAACCTCCTTTGCAGTACAAATCACTAGCCCGCTGCTGTAGTATAAGCTATAGCCATATCAAATAGCTACCTCAGTGAACCACATGCACCAACAGAGGCCACTGTACAGCCAAGTCATGTTCGCAGTTTTGCATGTGCTTCTCAACACCTCACTGAACAATACACTGTCGAGTCATATCATCTTTATTCACGTGAATACTTACCCTTACATATGGTCACATCCACATGAATACTTGCCCTTGCAAAACTCCTATATAAAGTCCCATTTACATCTACCCTAGCAAAACATCTACACCTACTGAAGTCCCATTTACAATTACATCTACCCTTGCAAAACATCTACACATGCTGATCTGAAGTCACATCTTCCAATGTCAATGCGCAATTGGATGCTACCTCGTTTTCCAGATAACTATAAGAGGGTGAGAGATTTCGACAAGAGGGAATACTATGCCGGACTGCGGCGGGAGTGGGACTTTCGCGTGAATGAGTCCAACGCTTTGCACAATGATCTCATGCGACTCGGAGCGCCTCTTGTTGACTATAGCTCGCTCACACTGCCATAGCAAAACTTGTACCAATATGAGCGTGCTATGACCAAAAAAAAAAAAAAAACAATCTAATGATACTCCGTAGGTCTAGGTATCACATACTACAACTGGCGGAAGAGTTGACCGTCGCAACAAACAAGCAACTCACTCCGGCGGAACATAACAATGTCTTCAACTACGAGGACTACCTGTCTAAGTAAATGCCTATGTGGTATGTGTGTTATGTCTAAGGTTAAGTTAAAAAAGTTAGTAGTGTTAGTGTTCAATATGCAATGCATGCATATTGGTACCATCGTGTAAGTTATTTAAGTTTTCTGTGTTATGTTGTGGGTGCTTATTGAAAAACATCATGTGTGAGAATATTTAACTTTTATGGGTTATGTGGGAATAATCTAGATTACGAATAACGTGCATGCTCCTCACAATCAATAATAAAGTTTACATAGTACAAATGCAATAACAGTGACACATATACATTTAAAACATAATTAAGCAAAATAGTTCTCCAACAAAGTCTAATTACACCATGACACGATTACTCTTCATCTGACATCTCCACATTTGATTGATAAATGGGATCAGTAAGAAGTGATTGCATGAATTGTGCGTGCTCGTACCATCCTCCCTCCACTGACTCTCGAATCTCGACTTGGGTTCGATATCGATTAAGACGTATCTTCATTCGATTATTTTCTTCTCTTATGCGGTTCAATGCTTTACGAAGTTCGTCAATCATGTCTCTAGGCATTTGCGATGCGAGTCACCGAGGCAACTTAAAACCAACCAACTCATCATAAAACATTTGCTATTCAAGAAATAACCAAGCCCACTCCTGTTTCATGGTAGTGTGAATGTAAGCACTATTTCACAGATTCAAATTGATCGGATAGCTAAACTCATCTTCCAATACCCAACAACGACCCATAACAGTGAACACATCGTGAGGCCTATAGAGTTGTGGGTTGCCAGAACCAGACATTGACGCTAAATACAATAACATCAAATCATCAAGTTAACAGTGTGCATCAACTGTTGGTAAATAATGTAATGCTGTATAAGCTGGTACACGACAAAGACATTCATAAATTTCTGTACTATTACATGCTAAAAATGAAATACTAACACTCACATTTGACCATAAACATTAGACGTTGTTGTTAATGTCTACACGTTATGTGCAATACAAAGTGTTGTTGTTAATGTCTGACCATGATGAGTATGTACATTCAAGTTTTACAAATCTAAAGATTAACTATAAATTAGTTTTAGCAAATCTAAAGATTTTCATTTTCTGTCAATGAAATTTACACCAGCAGTTTCCCCAATATAACTCAATGTACACACATAACACTCATCACCATTTCTATAGATTATTGTACATTTCTTCTGGCACCAAACAACTAATATAACCCTAATCTACTCACATAACACTTATTCAAGAAAATACCAAAGAACAAGTAATACAACCTATTAAATGAAAATTCTTCTCTAACAAAAAACGTACATTATAGTTGATAAAAGTTTATAATATCTACAACTACTTTTACCTACACAATAAAATTCTCTATGTATTTCAAAAGAGAAAATGAGTTTCTCACCTGAGATGATAGAGAACTAACACCAACTTCTGACAGAAAATTCTGAAAATGAGGAGAAGCTGATCTGAAAATGATGGGGAGAATTTAATTAGAAGTTGATTTGTGGAAGGGGGGGGGGGAAGTAAATAGCTGAAAAACTCGACTATATCAAAGCCGAGTAAACATAATAACTCGATTTCCCGTTAATTGGGTTTGGCTTCATATGCAAATAAGTGATTTGAAATCCCGTCAGAGCATTAGCAGTGCAACTCGATTATGCCAGAGCCGAGTAACATTAATAACTCGATTTTCTATCCATCGGGTTCAACTTCACATGATAATAAGTGATTTGAAATCCCGTCAGTAACTCGGTTTCCCCATTGCTGAGTTACAAATAGTAATGCAGGAATATTTTATTGCCCAAAAGCTAAGCTGGACTGCTAGTGTCACAGGAACCTGCCTAAAACTTGGCGTTAACATAACCGAGTACTTTAAGTAACTTGATTTTAGTGTCATCGAGTACCGAAACAAGGGCACGCCCCTATATAGTTTGCAAACAGGGGCATATTGCCAAATATTTTGCCAAACAAGGGCAAAAGGCTAGATTCTCCACATATGTTGTTGAAACTGGAAAAGGTACAATTAATCGTGTAAAAGAAATTCAGTTCCTTTGGATTTATTCAAATATATAAGAGTCGTTAGAGCATCTCTAACTTTGAAGGGTGAACTATTTTATTTACTCTTTATTTACATATTTTTTAAAATGTACTTACTAATAGATTCTCTATTCTTTTTTTATCTTATTTAAATATTATTTCTTCATTAATTTTTTTTTCTTTATTCTTTTTTTATTCATTCTCAACAACTATATATTTTAAAATCTCTTGATGGGTAAAGATTTAAAAATTGTAGGTGGTCTTTTTTTTTTTTTTTTTTCAATGTATCTCATGAAGCACTTGAGATAACAATATAGTGAGTTGTTAGTTTTATTGTAATTTGAAATTCATCATATTTATGTTATTCTTGTGCAAGTTTTTTATTTTTTTATTTTTTTTATAATATATATCTATATATTTTGAAATTTATCAAATCTATCTTAGTCTTGAATTTATCAAATTTATGCAATTTAGATTGAATTTATCACATTAAATTTTTTCTAAAAATATTTATTAATTTAACCTTTTCCGGGATTATTGTTATTCTTTTTTAGTGAATTTTATTTATTATTATTCATTCATTTATCATTAACCCATTTTTTTCTAGCACACATGGACACACCCCTTTCATAACTAGAACCCATTGTTGTGACCACCACACACACTCCTTTAATTTATAATTCCAATTCAATTCTCCACTACATATGGCCCTGTTTGGTTGTGTGGTTCAAACACACATTTTCACATTTTAAACAACTTTACACACATTTCAACACACTTTTTCACCCACACGTACATCAAAAGTACTCAAACAACATTAATCAAATTCCTCTACCAAACGAGCTCCAAAAAAAGTTTAGAATAGGAAATATCTTATCTGAAACACAAAGACTCATCAAACAGAGTCAAACTTTCATCATTAAAATAAAAAAAAATAAAAAAGAAAAAAAGAGAGAGAGTTAAGACTCAAAGATTCATTATAGTTTTCAAATCCGAACTAAACCATATAGTCTGATCCGTTAACTGAGAACTGCCTCTTAGAACGATTATTTTAACTTCAAAAGCCGTTCTACACAAAAAATTTTGAGGACTTTGTGAATTGCAGTCAAACCGAACGGATTTAAGAACCGTGACTGTCTCATGATTCAGGCCAAAGCTTAAAAAAAAAAAAAAAAAAAAAAAAAAAAAAAAAAAGAAGAAGCAAAAACGACTTTTCTCTTGTAAAACATCGTTCTTTGCCGATTTGTGCTATTTTCTCTCTTGAACTCTTGTCTTTTTATCACTACTCCTCACCCTCAACTTTGAAATTGCAATCACTAAAGCTTTTCTTTATACTTTCTTCTTCTAAGGTGGAGTTTGGATCCACGTCCTGCATCTACGTTTTCAGCAATTGTGCAATTTCTCTTCTTTTTTTCCTTTATTTATTTATTTATTTTTTTTAAGATCAGTGCCTGTGTCACTATTCATTGTTCATGAACAGTAAAAAACAAAGTGAACAGTAATTTTTCACACATTTAAAAATTATTTTGCTACAGTGTTTTCAGTTTTCAGTTTTCAATAAAATAAGTTGTATCCAAATGGACCTTAAGTTTTCCTTCTTCGTACTTCTTCTTCTGAGTTTTCCTTCTTCCTATTGCTGAGTACCCAAAACTAAAATAAGACAAGCTTCAAGCCTTTTAAATTTTCAATTAGTTGTCTTGTCTAACACTATGGCACGTACATCGGCAGACACTACACCCCTTTCTTATGTGAAAAGTTGGACATGTGACCATGTCTTCACCCTTCAATGTTTGTAATTATTATTATTATTATTATTTTCATATGATTGTTTTATTTATTGGTAGTAACATGACTTTGAATGATGTGATTCAGTCTTCATTTATTTTTTATTTTTTATTTTTTATTTATAATCTATAATTTAGTCTCCTTAACCAGTAACGTTGGTGTCATACAAAATTTCATATATTTTTTTACAACTTGCCTCATGCAGTGAGTCATAAACGGTGAAAATGTGAACCCCATGAACCCACTAATTTTTCTTCACCACACATAATTCGCTATGTAGCAAAACAAGTTGTAACGAAAATTGTGAAACTTTTTGTTGCATTAACATTACTTCTTAATATTGGGATGGAAACAATAATTCTAAAGATTTTTAGTTTCTCTCTGCCTAGGGACGTAGCTCTCTTTCCTGCCTCCCTTACAGTGTAGAATTGTTTGTCCCTTCGTAGAAGGTGTTTAGTAGTCTCCTTGGAATTGCAAGGATTTTCCTAGGGTTGTTAGGGTTCTCTTTCAAGGGATTAGGGAGACAGTTTGAGGGGATTAACACTATGGACAATCTGGTTCACTCTTGGAAAAAGCTCACTTTATCCGAAAGAGACGGTCCAGGTTGTAGTCTCACTTCTGATCATAGTATCACTGAGTTCTCCATTGCTACACAGTTCTTGACAAAGAGGGCTATTAACATGGAGGTTATAGCTCGTACCTTTACGCCTCCATGGAGGGCTAGAAATGGATTTAAAATCAAGAGGTTTAGTGACCATAAACTTCTGTTTACATTCAACAATGAGAAGGATGTTGGCAGAATTCTTGTGAGCGACCCTTGGAGTTTCGACAAGCATCTGGTAGTCATACAAAAATATGATGGTAGTTCTCCTTTGCAGGATATTAAATTTGATAGAACAACCATCTGGGTTCAAATTCATGGCATTCCACTTAAATACATGAGCTTTAAAGGGGGGTAAAATTTGTGAAGTTGTAGGAGATGTGACCAGACCTTCGGATACTAAGCTATTTGATGCTAGAAATTTTATACGACTTCATGTATCCATTGATCTATCCCTGCCTTATCTCTTTGACCGATGGGAATGAAGTATGGGTATCTTTCAAGTATGAAAGATTACCAAATATCTGCTATTGGTGTGGTCAGCTAACTCATGACAATAGGGACTGTGACCCTTAGATTAAGAGCGAAGGGGCTTTGAAACCAGAGCAAAGAGCTTTTGGTCCTTACCTCCGAGCTCCGCCATTTGTTGTGGCAAGAAAGAATGTGATCAACGTCCCAGGTTTTTATGCAGAAAAAAAGAAGGCCAACCATGCTACTTCCACGGTCCGAACTTCAGGCCAGCCACCATAGTCCGACAGGGTAGCTGAACCGGTGCACAAACATAAAGGAGAGGACATCAGTGTGTATCGAAACTGAAGGAATTAAGTCCTTGTCAAAAACTGAAACCAGCTCAGCAATTCCAGCCAATCCCGTAATTGTTGGTGATTTATTGGAGCACATTGAGGTGGATTTGGCCTTTAATGATAACTAGTCGTTAACCCGTGCGATGCACGGGATAGTTAAACAAAATTTATACACATTCACCTTTATTGGTATAATCATTTGAAAACAATTCTAACTAATAACCAAATGTAAGAGATACATGGATTTACTATTTAAAGTAGCATTCTGAAGAATTTACACATATTGTGCAACTGAGCCTTAAAATTTAATTCCTGAACACCACAACTCCATAAAATTCATACTAATAATAATATTTTATGATAGTGCAGTTAGAATTTTGGTTTAATTCTTGAACACTGAATTGGAAATTGATTATATGAGTATTCAACGGTGAACAAAGTACTATGTATTAATTAATATATAAACAAAACTAACCTTACAAAAGCTAAGCTTTATAAGCTAAAATCTATACCGTGCGTTGTAGAACTTGAATGTTATAATATAAAACCACTCCGTTATGGTAAATCAGTCAATAATAAGATTATAAAGAATGATAAATATTCATACTCATATCCAACTTATAATGAATGCCAAATACATAATAAGAACGAATTATATATATATATATATATATAAATAAAAAAAATAAAAAATAAAGAGCCAAATGCATCTTACCTGCTCATCACTTGCTTGTTCGGTTGTTCCTTAGTACCTGCACTGTTGGCTTTGTCGAGTAAAACTATACTTTCTACATAAGAATCAACAAAAGTTTATTGATATATATGTCAAGATTGTTAGAGAGCATGAGAGAAAATAGAATAGTCATTATATTTCTTAACTTGAGAGAGGGGTAAGGTTGCTAGGGTTTTGAGGAGTTATAATGTTTTTATTTTTATTTTTTATTTTTTAAATATTGTGCTGACGTGGAAAATTGTGGTGTCAGCAAAGGCTTCGGTTTTATATATATATATAGATGATGAGGTTTTACTTAGGTTTGGGGAGGCTGTGTCGGTGGAAGAATTGTGCGACAAATCAAATGCATGTGAGGCTTTAAGTGATTCTAATGAGTTGCCTACCAAGCCATGTGCACCTAATGCCACGGCTAGGGTTTCTTCGTCACTTGAGAATAGACGTGTTCTCCCAATGTGGACAAGAAAAATTAGAGAACTTGCTACTGTTAGTACAGGTAAAAGGCAGAGACTCTCAGGCTAGAAAAGAAAAATAGAGGGAATTGAGGAAGAGCTCGGTTTTTATACCAAACGTGTCCAAACTTCGCATTGTGATGATCACACAAATTTCATATTGGTGGAGGCTGATAATCAGCCCCGCCAAAAGCAACGAGTTGGCTAGTGTGGAATTGTCACAGTCTTGGGAACCCGCGTATAGGAAGAGAGCTCGGAGAACTTGTACGGGCAAAAGATCCTTCTGTTATGTTTTTAGCCGAGACACTAACAAATGAAGCAAGGCTAGAATTTATTCAAAATAGTATTAATTTTGATCATAGGTGGGTGGTTCCAAGAGTGGGCAGAAGTGGTGGTCTGGTTCTTTATTGGAGATCATCAATCAATCTGTCAATTGAGAGGTCGGATAAGTATTATATTGATGCAGTCATTAACAAAGATATGGAAAGTGAATGGCGGTTTACAGGTTTCTATGGTGAACCTAACATAGCAAGAAGACAGGAGGTGTGGGAAAAACTTAGAATTTTGAGCTCAAGAAGGGAGAGACCATGGTTGTGTTGTGGTGATTTCAATGAAATTATCCGACTAGATGAAAAATTAGGTGGAGCAACTAGCTTATACACCCAAATGCAGATGTTCAAGGAAGTGATTGACGAGTGTGGTTTTATGGATTTGGGTTATGGGGGCTCAAAATACACTTAGAGTAGGCACTTTGAAAATGGCAATTCAATTTGGGAACGACTTGACAGATGCTTGGCTACTAGTAGTTGGTTCTTGAAATTCCCAGGATCAAAGGTTTATCATTTAAGGTGCGATTCATCTGACCATATTCCTCTCTATGTTGTTCTCTCGGATTTGGATTTTCCTAAGAGGAAAAAATTATTCCGCTTTGAGGAGATGTGGTTGTCGAATAGGGGGTGTGAGGAAGTTGTTTTTTCAGCTTGGAATAGTGGTGGAGTTCTCGGGTCTAGTGGTGATGAGTTGGCTAAAGTTGAAAAATGTGGCAAGGACTTGACTTGGTGGGACAAAAATGTTTTTGGGAATGTGAGAAGAGAGTTGGACCGATTGAGGAAGCTACTCACAGAGGCCGAATCTGAGGCCATGGTTAGTGGTAGTAATCTTCAGGTTTTGGAGCTGAAAAAGGAGATTGATGTATTGCTAGATAGGGAGTCTACCATGTGGGCTCAAAGGTCGAGATTATTATGGGCAAGGCAAGGGGACAGGAATACAAAGTACTTCCACAGTTGTGCAACTAGAAGATATAGAAGAAATAAGGTGGAAGGAATTAGAGATGAGGAAGGTAATTTGAGGGAGTAGCAAGGTGATATAGCCGAAGTGTTAGTAAAATATTTCTAGGATCTATTTGCTGCAAGTGAGCCGAATGGGTCCCAAGAAGTGCTATCATGTATACCTACCATCATTGATGAGGATATGAATGCTATACTAGGCCAAGATTTTAGTGAGCAGGAAGTAGCTGCTGCCTTAAAACAAATGGTGCCTTTGAAAGCTCCTGGACTGGATGGAATGCCACCACTTTTCTACCAACATTTTTGGGGCACAGTTAGCCATGATGTTACCTCTTCTATATTGGCATGGTTGAATTCAGGTATCTTGCCAACTCCTCTAAACCACACTTTTATTACTCTCATCCCAAAAATTCATAACCCCGAGCATGCTCATCAATTTCGCCCCATTAGCCTTTGTAATGTTTTGTATAAGATTTATTCCAAAGTCCTAGCAAACTGTTTGAAAAAAATTAATGCCACACACTATCACTGAACACCAATCGGCCTTTACAAAGGATAGACTTATATCTGATAATATTCTTGTAACTTTTAAGACTTTGCATAGCTTACAAAATTATAAGTCTACTACTCATGGGTTTATGGCTTTAAAGTTAGATATGAGTAAGGCCTATGATCGGGTGGATTGGAATTTTCTTGAACAACTTATGAGAAAATTGGTGTTTAATGACAAATGGGTACATTTGATTATGGGGTGTGTCAAAACAGTCACCTATTCGATTCTAGTTAGGACAAAGTTTAGCTACAAAATTGGTTGTAGCTTAAGGCTACAAACTCACTCAATAAAATAAATACTATAACATATTTTGAAAATCTAACCGTTGAATTGCATGTTCTTTACACCCTTAATACACATGTTAAATTTTATGTCAATCGGATATCATTTACTATATGATCTATAAGTTTATATTTTGTGCATAATTTTAAATTACAAAAACTTGCAATTTAAAAAATTTATTGATGGCATAGCTATTGATCTTTAATTTTCTTGAAATTTTGCAAGCATGGAGGATATAAGAAGAAGATATAATCCAATGGTGGATTTGTTAAAATTCACATCCAATAAAAAGATATTAAGTAAGTTTGTAACCTAAGGCTACAACTAATTTTATAGCTAAACTTTGTCCAGTTAGTTAATGGTGAACCTTGTGGCATGATCCAACCTACCCATGGGATTAGACAGGGTGACCCACTATCCCCTTTTTTATTCTTGCTTTGTACGGAAGGGTTGAATGGGTTTATCAAGAGAGTAGAATGTAATGGCGATATACATGGGTTTTCTCTTTGTAGGAGAGGACCAAAACTAACCCATCTACTCTTTGCAAATGATAGTTTACTCTTTTGTAGGTCAACTATGGAAGAATGTGGAAAGGTCTTGGAAATTTTGAATAAGTATGAGATGACTTCAGGACAAAAGTTAATAGGAGCAAGACATCACTATTTTTTAGCAAAAACACTTACAATGATGTGAAGTATGAAATCAAGGTGGCTTTGGGTGTTCCAGAAATTATGCAATATGAGAGATATTTGGGGCTCCCGTCATTTGTAGGGAGAGGTAAAAAAGCTAGCTCTAGCTACATTAAGGAAAGGGTGTGGAGGAAGTTGCAAGGGTGGGAAGGGAAATTACTATCTCAAGCTGATAGGGAGGTATTGTTAAAAGCACTCATCCAAGCTATTCTAACCTACACTATGGGCTGTTTTAAGTTACCCATTGGTTTATGCAATGAAATTGAAGTATTAATCAAGAGATTTTGGTGGGGACAACAAGGTGATAGGAGGAAAGTGCATTGGGTGAAGTGGGGAGAGATGACAAAATCAAAAATAGAAGGCAAGATGGGATTTAGAGACTTAGCCATGTTTAATGATTCATTACTAGCAAAACAAGCACGAAGACTTCTGCACAATCAAGACTCACTCTTTTACAAGGTGTTCAAGGCATGTTTTTTCCACAATACCACTATCATGGAGGCTTTGGATTCAAGAATGCAGTCATATGCTTGGAAGATTATTTTAGTAGGAAGGGAAGTCATTAAAAGGGGCTCAAGATGGAGGATTGGGAATGGTGAGAAAGTAAATATATGACAGCATAGATGGCTACCAAGAAAACACCCTCCATACCTGCCCACATGCCCCATTGAGGATTACAAACACTCCACAATGAGTTGCCTCATTGATCCCAGTACAAGACAATGGCACACAGACATGGTGGATGGTTTGTTTGTGGAGGATGATGCAAAGCTGATAAAAAAAATCCCACTGAGCAAGAAGGTAACAGAGGATGTTCTTTATTGGCCTTTTTTGAGAAATGGTGTGTACAATAGTAAATCAGGCTATAGATTCCTCAAGGAAGAAGCAGATCAGTTGGACACACCTCAAGTACCACCGCTGCGAGACAAAAATTTATGGGAGCTGTTTGGGCTATGCCAATGCCTCAAAAGGTGAAAAATTTTATATGGAGGGCCTGCTATAATGCCATGCCAAAGAAGGAAGCTCTGGTGAAAAGAACTATCATCACCGACCCAACTTGTGACAGATGCAGAAGTGATACGGAAAGCCCATTACATGCGTTGTAGTCTTGCTTAAAGATTGATATCGTGTGGGTTGATTTGACCTTATGGGATTTTAGAAGCCATGTTGGTTTGGGTGATTTTAAACAGCTGGTGTCATGGATAGTTGAAGAAGAAAAACAGCTCGAGCTCTTCGCATTCACGGTCTGGTCAATCTGGCATCAACGCAATCTGGTCTGGGTTCAAGCTTCTGCAATAGCGCTTCACCAGGTTGCTGAGGTAGCACGAAATTCTTTGGCTGATTACCACTCCAGGTTGTCGGACACGGAAGTACAGGTTGAGCCTCACAGTCGCCGTTTACAAATAAATTGGCTGCCTCCTACAGTGATCGTGGCTAAAATAAATTTCGATGGTGCGGTGTTCTTAAAGGAAAACAATTCCGGGATAGGGATGGTGGTCAGGAATGAAAACGGGTTGGTGTTAGGCTCTTGTACAAAGAGTTTGGCCTAAGCTTACACTGCGACGTAGATTGAAGCTATGGCAGCAGCAACCGCCTTAGTTTTCGCAAGTGAGTTGGGTGTAAGGCGAGCTATCCTTGAGGGAGATTCTATGGCTGTTATTAAAGCATTGAAAGAGTTTGATTATCCTTTAACTCCTTCAGGTCTTTTACCGGAGGATGTTAGAATGGTTTCCCAAAGATTTGACACAATGCTTTACTTTCATACAAAAAGAGAAGGCAATTCTTTAGCACATAGTCTAGCTAGAAATGCTATTAACATACTAGACTTTTTAGTGTGGATGGAGGATGTTCCACTACACATTTAGCATTTTATACAAGCTGATTTGGCTTGCTTCAGTTAATAAAGTTTACGTCTTTCATTCTCAAAAAAAAGAAAAATAAAATTACTTCTTAATACTGCAAACCCACCTATTGGTATATTAAATTCATTTATTGCTTTTATATTATGATTTTTTTTTTTTTTTTGAGAAGATTATATACATAGCAAAACAAGTAGTGACAAAAATTATGAAACTTTTTGTTGCATTAACATTACTTCTTAATACTGCAAACCCACCTATTGGTATATTAAATTCATTTATTGCTTTTATATTATGATTTTCTTTTTGGAGAATATTATATTATGAATTTAAGATTGACATTTTTTATTAAACAAATGCTTACAATATTTTACATATTTGTTCAGTTTATAATGTAAATCTTACATTGATAATAGTATAACATAAACTACTAATTTATTAATAATATTATTATTGTTTTTTAATGATTGTTAATATTATCTTGATTTTTGAAACATTATAATGAAAGTTGTGATGTAAAAAATACATTTGAAAGATGGTTTTTATATTTATTTTGATTATTTTAGTCTATTTTTATTACTATAATATATTTATTTATATTTTAAATCATTATTAAATTAATTACGACGTCATCACGGTTCAACCTCGGTCTGATTTTGGTTTGACCTCAAAAATCTTGAACCTATTTCTTTTACGGTTCATTGAATGGTACGGGTTTCAAAACCATTCATTCAACTAGAGAGATAAAGAATTGTTGGAGAACAAAGATGAAAGACCCATGGAGATCCTTCACATCAGTCAAAGCCTCGTCGTTGATCTACTCCGCCTCCACAAGCGCTTGTCCTCCTCTCCACCACTATGCAGCCCAGATGGCTCTCTCTCTCTCTTTCTCTCTCTCTCTCTCTCTCTCTCTCTCTCTCTCTCTCTCTCTTCCTGATTTCATTAGGCTTATGAGAAAGAACGTTTTCGTGGTTCGAATATTTTGATTGTGTTTTTGTTTTGATTGTGGTATGTTGTACTTTTCAACTGTTGAGATAAAGAAGCATTAGAGAGAGAGATGAACAAAGAAGAAATGAGGAAAGAGAAAGAATTTTTTTTTATTCAACCGGGTATTTTTTTTAAATAAAATAATGATTTGGAGTTGCTACAGTGTTCTCTAGATCAAGAGAACACCTGTAGCAACTTCAAAAAAGATTTTGGAAATTTTTTGCTTTTGAAAATTTGTTAGAGCTAATTCTTTGGGTTTGATTTCCAAAAAATGACTTTTGCTAATCTATTGAAAATGCTCTATAAAAAATATAAAAAAAAAAGTTTATTTGACACATTAAAAAGTTACTTTATTTATTTTAACACACCACTTTATAATACACTATCTCATATTCTATTCTTTTTCCATTTTATTTAAATACTCTTAATTAATTTATTCTTTCTTTACTTTTTTTATTCTTTATTTATGCTTTCTTTTTTTGTTGTTCCCAAAGTTCACTAAAGAGATAGAGGAGAGAAAATCTTTCAATAATTATTAATTAATTTCAAGTTCCCAATAGTTCTAAAGAGAGAGAAATTTTTGAATAAAAAAGCCAAATATTTATGGTCAAAATGGATATTTAGCCCTAATTTGAAAACTATGTAGCAAAATACCACTGTTTTGAAATTATTTAGCAAAATGTCATTATTTTTTTAACTTGATTTTAACAAAATCAAGTTAGAGGTGGATATCAAGTTTTACACATAATTCGATTTTGTTAAAATCGAGTTTCAATTCAAGGAAATTTTACTAAATAATTTCAAAACAATGACACTTTGCTACATAATTTTCAAATTATGAGTAAATATCCATTCCTATTATTAGAGCATTGGCATCAGGAAATTTTTGACATTTGGCACACCAAACGCTAAAAAGCCTCTAATATTAAATGTTTTAAATGCTAACATATGAACAGTATCATTCCAAATTTGGATAGGTACGGTTCCAAATTCTAAAAAAAATATAAATACTATTTAATTCGGTTTCTCTCTCCTCTCTCTGATTATCAGGGTCGGCCCTTCCACTAGGTGAGTTAGGCAATTGCCTAAGGCCCCCAAGTGGAAGGGAGGCCCCAAAATTTTAGAAAAGAAGGGGTAGTAAAGGAAAAAAAATTGGTTTCAGATGAATCTAAAAAAATCTAAAACATCCTAATGACCAAAAAACAAAATTTCTGTTATACCCAGTTAATCATTGATAGTACAAAAAACTTTTTTGGTCCAAATAAAATCAATTATCCTAAAAATAACATCATTAGCCTCTAGACAAACCAAAATTCAACAAGATAAACTACAAATTCAGTCTAAAAAATTAACCACAAAACAATTAATAATCAAAACAAATAAAAAACCTCAAATCCCTAAAAAATTTATTGTCTCTTTCTCATTTTTTCTCTCAACTCTTGCTCTCCGCCTCTCTCTTTCTTTCTCTCCACTATTGTTGGGCCTGACTGCTATTGACACCCTATTTTGTAACCTACATTTAACCTCACATGGAGGGTAAAAGGGTAATTTCACCTTGGAAATATGCATCTTGATTTTGCTCATTAGATCCTTAATCTCATTTCACCAAAATGATCTTGATGTTGTAACGATTAAATTGACTGGTCATAAGCCCGAATCGAACCATCAAATTGAAAGTTATCATCAAATCAAGTTTTAATGGCTGAGATGCACCATCACAAATTGAGTCTGACTATATATGATTATGAACAGTTGATTTCAATTGGTTATAAGTATAATCAATTTGAGATCAATGATATGTTATAATTTGATTGGTTAGGACTACATTATATGGTAGGGTTGCACACATCTAATTAACTAAATAGTTAAACATTAATTATTCAATGAGTAATTTGTACAATTATCTTTTAATTAGAGTAATTTTGGAACCAGTTAAGTCTGAAATGGGAGTGATTGGAGCCATTTAATGTTAATTGGGAGCTAATTTAGGACCTATTAATGTTAATTGTGCTGAAACCATTTTTTAACAAATGACCTCTGCTCACTATTTCATCAATATCTCTCAGAATATCTTGAATCTGTGAATGAGGTTAATTTTCCTAGCAACTAGACATCCAGGGGCTTCAATTTGAGCACAAGAATAAGATAATTCCGATCAGAATTGAGTCGGATATGATTTTTCGAAGTTGGCTCTACAGACTGTTACAGCAGTTATGGGAAAACCAAACTTTACTTGCTCCTCACTCTCATCAATCTCTACATTTAATGCACCAAATTTCCCCAAAGGCTAAAATAAGGTTTAGGTTCATGATTCTTTGTCAACCCTCATTAAATGGCCTTCCATTCATATTTCTTTCACCACTACTATATAAACCCCTCATCTCCTTCATTTCAAAGCACACAAAAAAACCCCCTCTTTTCTCTTGAGTTCTAGTGAAGTTGAGTAGTCTTGTCATATCTTGGTCTTCCTGAGATTCAAGGTATTGAGTAAGACTCACTCTCCCTCTCCTAGATCTTCTTTTCCTCCACCTTAGGACCTTCATCAAGAATCCCCTCCTCCACCATATGGATCTTGCATGAAGGTATAATCTCTTTCCCTAACTGTTTGTTTATGTTGCCATGATAAGAATTTAAGATTAAAGCATGATAATTCCCTTTAATATGTTTAAATGTTCTTAATTGTTCTTATGTGTTCATCACATGTTCTTGGTTGTTCATCACATGTTCATGCATATCACTAGATTTAATCTTAAATCCACATCAAAAATATGAAAAACATGTTTATTTAATAATTCTTTCAAATCCTTGAATCTAGGTTATCACTATCCACACACATTCACTAGAATTTATTTTTTCAATCCTTAATAAATTGAATTAGGGTTTATCACATGCACACACATTAAATTCAACATGCAAATTGATTGATTACATATTAGATGATGTGATATGAATGTTGGCCACCATAGTCTAGAAGACCGATTTCATCGGGTAAGGTGGATGCCTAACACCTTCCCACCTTGTAACATAGCCTCCGAGTTTAGATTAAGGGTTAGTAGATCAAATGTTTATCCATGTAATTTTTGATTTTTAGATTGTAACTAGGAAACAAAGCCATGTACTTTATCTTAGATTGTATCTAGGACCAAAGCTTTGTAATTTTCCTAT
Source organism: Quercus lobata (assembly GCF_001633185.2). Taxonomy (NCBI): domain Eukaryota; kingdom Viridiplantae; phylum Streptophyta; class Magnoliopsida; order Fagales; family Fagaceae; genus Quercus; species Quercus lobata. The sequence goes on along the minus strand of NC_044909.1, from coordinate 30,976,023 downwards.
GATCAATGTAAATTCAATTACAAATTAATAAAGTGAGGAATTTTTCAATTATGGTTTTTTTTTATTTATCCTAATAATTAAATAGGTGGCAACTCCATTGTAAAACCCTTAATCTAAAGGGAAAAATATAACTAGTCGAACTTCCATTTTGAGAGGCAATAACACGACACTACCCATTCACGTTGGTTTGGCCCAACATCATAAAACGGGTCGGAGGCGCGGTCTCTCACAACTGCCTGGCTCAAGCTTCCTTTCCTCTGATCTAATCTAAATCATCCGACTACCTGGCTGCTGGCTCAAGCTTCCTTTCCTACACCAACTGCCCTTTTTTTTTTGGCTACTACCATTAGTGCCGTGCTACGTTTTGATTTTGGCTGGATAATGGGTTTTGACTTTTGAGCTTCAGGTATAACTAACAACTTATAAGGCTTAGGCTCGCTTTCTATTCTACTTTAGATTTGTTAAGAGGCCTGGGCTGTGCTGTGTTTTTTTTTTTTTTTTTTTTTTGGTTATAGGTGTAAATGTAATAGGATTAGTTTTATGTTTTTTTGTGGGTGGGTCTTAGCAGGTTCTTAGCTGGGCTGGGCTTGTTTTTGTTATGGCTGTGATTAATTTTTTTTTTTTATTTTAATCTTGTGTTTATATATATATATATATATATATATATATATATATATATATATATATATATATATATATATTTAGTGATTGGTAATATAATGAATAAGTCTTTATTTAAGCAGGTTGAGATTGCTAAAAACTTGTTATTATTCGGTGAAACTACAACAATATTTTTTATATAAATCAAATCTATTTTTCATTTGCTCTACACTTGAAAGTTATTTTTTATTTTAGTATTTATAAATATATTGTTTGATTAGAAATGTCTACTAGAAAATATGCATTTGGATATGAAAAACTTAAAAAAAGAAAAAAAGAAGAAAAATTAATTGAGTCTCAAAAAGGATCAATGGATAAATTTGTTATTAGTAATAAACAAAATATAACACAAAATTTTGATGAAAGTATCACAAATGAACAAGAAATTCACCAAAAAGAATTAGAAGATAATGAAATGATACAAAAATTTAATTAGTTAGTTTGCATCTCAAAAGGAAAGAAAAATAGATTTTAAATAAAATATATTATAATATAAAAATATTAAATAAATATTAATATAATTAATACATAAGTATAAAAAATGCCCCATTTTAGTTCTCGCCTTAGGCCCAAAATGTCTAGGGCCAGCCCTGTTGATTATCTATCATCTCTTGCCTATTTCTTTGTCAGCTACTCTCCTCGCTTTTCTTCCTCACATGGTCTCTCTTCTTCTTCACTTCCTCACAGTCTCTCTTCTTCCTCACTCTCATCGCCTCTCTCATGCCTCTTTCTCTCTCCTCACCGATTAGCCGTCTTAGTGGAGATCGACCCTTGCCATTGAGATTGGCCTTGCCTTTGAGATTGACTTAGTGGAGATCGCATGTGATAGAGTTTGGTTGGTTTTTCCCGGTTTGGATTGCATGTGATTGTGGGTGATGGAGTTGGCTTTCGTGGTGTGGTGGGTTGTGGGTTTAAGGTGGTGACACTACAAAAAACGCGGGCTATAGTCACTCTTTTTTAACCGCATTTACAAAAAACGCGGCTATAGCTGACCTAGAGCCACTATAGCTAGCCTATAGCCGCGTTCAAAAAACGCAACTATAGGTCCAGCCGAATAAATTTTTTTATTTTAAAGGATGACCTATAACTGCATTAAAAAAAACGCGGCTATAGGTCAAGCCAAATAAATAAATAAATAAATATATATATATTTTAAAAAAAAAAAAATTATGACCTAGTGTTGCGTTTAAAAAATGCAGCTATAGCTAGCCTATAGCCGCATTTTAAAAACACAGCTATAGGTTAAGCCTATAGCCGCGTTCAAAAAACACGGCTGTAGGCCCAACCCAATAATTTTTTTTCTTTAAGGATGACCTATAGCCGCGTTTTTTAAAAATGCGGCTATATGAAAAAAAAAAAAAAAAACAAACAAACAAACAAACAAACAAACAAACTTTTTCTTTCTTTTCCCATGTACCCCCACTTTCCCACCTACATCCCTGCTTTCATCTTTTCTTTCTTTTCTCTTTCTTTTTTTTTTTTCTTCCTTTCTTCAAGTCACTCCTGGTTCTTCAGTGGTTGTTTTTTTTTTTTTTTTTTTTTTTCTTTTTCCTTTGTTTCTTTGGAGTTGCTGCTTCTTTTTTTTCTTTTTTTGCTCCTTTCTTCTACAAGTCACGCCAGGTTCTTCTTTCTTTCTTTTTTCTTTTTTTCCTTCTTCACTGCAGCACAACTATTTTTTTTCTTTGTTTCTTTGCAGCTACTTCTTCTTCGTCTTCTTTTTCTTTCTTTCTTTTTTTCTTCATCTTAAGCATATTGATTTGTCTATAGATCTAGGCTTTTTTTTTTTTGGTTATTTTATGTTTAGTTATTAAGAAAATGGAGGAAATGTTGAAAATTTTGAATGAAGTGGATATTCTAGCAATATTTGGGCCTATGCCTTGATTTGGATTTGAATTTTGATTTTGAATTTTTTGGATCTGTACTTGAATTTATGCTATTGTGTTGCTGATATTGTGTTTATGTTTAAATGGGTTTGTGTACTTGAGCTTGTTCTTTTGTGTTTATGAGCTTGTGCTTTTGCGTTCCTTGAATGGATTTAGTGTTAGATTTGGTTTGATTTGTTGAATGAGAGGAGATTCATTCGTTTGTGTTCTTATATTTTGGAGCATGTTGTGTTTGTATTGTGAGTATGTTGTGTTTGATTTTAAATTTTCTGGGTGTGTATTGTGAGTATGTTGTGTTTGATTTTGAAATTTTTGGGGAAAAAACACTCATAATTTAAAATTAAAAATAAAAAAAAATAAAAAAAAACCTATAGCCGCGTTTCAAAAACACAGTTGTAGGAGGCTTTAGCTGCGTTTTTAAAACGTAGCCAAAACTGTACAGCCACATTTTTAAAACGCGGCCCAAACATGGTCTATAGCCGCGGTTAAGAAAACGTGGCTATAGGTCTCAACCTATAGCCGCGATTAAAAAACGCAGTTGTAGACCCACAAGAGCTATTGTTGTGCTGTATAAGTCGCATTTACAGCCTATAGCTGGTGGTGGTGGGTTCCAAACCTTGGTGATTATGATTTGTTTTATTTTTTTGTATATAAGAATTGTGACTTGAGGTTGTGGGTTTGCGGTGTTGATGGTGATGGTGTTCTATTCTGTTTTGTTTGTTTTTTATTAATTTCGATGGTGGTGAATTTCAAACCAAGTGATTGTGATTTTTTTTTTTTTAATAAGTATTGTGATTTGTTTTGGATTGTGATTTGGGGTGGTAGGTTTGAGGTGTTGATGGTGTTGGTGTTCTGTTTATTTATTTATTTATATTCCAGTGGTGGTGAGTTTAGACTTTAGAGTGTGGATGAACGAAGAGAAGAGAGGGGTTCATATTAGAAAGAGAGAGTGAAAAACTGACGAGGAAGATAGACAAAGGGAGAAAAATGAATAAATAAATAGAACAGGAATATCATATTTTAATGTATAGAATTGAAGAATAGAAAATGTGATGTATGGTGAATTATAAAATGGTGTGTTATATTTATTTTTTTATTTAAAAAAATAGCCTTTTTGATATGTTAAAATGGCATATTTTTAGAACATTTGATGTTAATGTTTAGAATCTCACTGTAGCTAATACCAAATTCATTTAGCATTTGACACATCTCGATCTCGTAAATGTTTTTTTTTTTTTTTTAATGTTTGGTGTGATAAATGTTAAAAATTTAGCATTTAGCACACTCCGCTCCTTTGAGGTTTGAAAAAAAAAATTAACAATCTACCCTTTTGTTTATATTAGTAATGAAATGTTCTAAATTTTTATAAGAATCTTTTAACAAAAGTTTAACTATGATTAGTAATAAAAAAGTAAAATAAATTTAGAATAAAAATGCAAAATTTATGAAGCACCAAAATTTTGCAACAACAAATCTCTCCATAACTCATTGAAAAAAGAAAAGAGAAGAATTTACACATAATATTTTTAAAATACTCTTTAATTAAAATTTTAAACATTGAATTTTAATTACAAAATAAGATAATTTTAGAAACCTGCCTTGCCCTTAAGCATATGGCATGTTACTACACAACATTTTTAATATTAATTTAAAAAAGGTGGGTCAATCGGATGTCAATAGAGGGAAAGTGTTTTTTTTTTTTTTTTTTCCTTTAAGTTTGAGGTGAAATGTCATTTCTCCAAATCTCAAGGGAGACAAGGGTAATTTCTCTTTTAATTTAATATTAATAAGGTCTTGTACGAATATTCTCCTTGTAGAAAGCATATCAAATATCCACCTACATCACCTAAAAGAGCTCATATACCTATAATAATTACTCATACAACAATAACAAAATTTCAATTAGTTCCAAAAAAAATGAAGAATTAGTTATGAATCTTTAAGGGACTAATCAAGATTATTATATGTATTTTCTCATCATTCTATTATATCTAAAAATAGAAAATCAGTGGCACCCAAAATTTGATTTCCAATGAGCATTTATAATTAATATAAATATGTCTTTATACACTTGCAAAAATATGTAGATACACACATATTACAGACACATACGTTATATATATTAGAGTATTTACAATGTGCAACATAGTAATGAGAGCTTTTGTAATGTGCACATCTAATTTGGATTCTAATTCGGATGGTAAGTGGATATAATAAATTATTCTCGAATTAGGATATTAATTAAAAACTTTTGAGCTATAGAATTTACGCTTCAAATATCCCTATATTTTAGGGTATAGAAAGCTAACCCAATAGACAAATATTGGCATCCACCTTAATTTGTTGTGACAATAAGGCAGCTTAGTATTAGAATAGGCTTACTCTATTTTCAGCTTATTCATCTTAATTTAGTCTAATAGAGTAAATCAATCTAGCAAGGCTAAATAGAGTACAAACTCATGTCAAGGCTAAATTATCTCACCAAGAAAAACTTAGATTTTCAGCTCCCTGCATGAGGAGACACAAGGCAGCTTCCCACAATCATAATGTATAACATCCAATACCTTATTGTGAAGAAGCCTATAGAACACCACATCCCTTAAAAATTTCATGAACCATCCAGACCCACCTAATTGCACCCACCCTGACAAATATGAGGTAGTAACCCAGCTGCACGCCACCTCCTTTTCTGAGCATATTGTGTTAAAGCATGGGCCACCTCTAATGGCACAAGCCTTGATCTTTGAGCAATCAATTCCCCAAATTGCTGGCCCAAAACAACAGCATCTTCCAATGCTGCACATTCATTTTGGCCTAGATCAGGAGTCATAGGGTGCATGGCACCACCTGCCACTGTAATATTGCCCTTGCTTACATTTCCAAATATGATATCCCATGGAAATCTATGCAATAGTGGAGCCCATGTTATAGTGGAAAGGTCAGAGTGCTGCACTATCACTGTGTACAATTGAGGCAAGTCTTGGGCAAACTTATCAATCACTTCTTTTTGGATCACTTTCGGGTCCCTTGCCATGTCTTTACCTACAATGCAAAATGTTAGAACATGTAAGAATGTATTATGGGCCCAAGGCCCCAAACTCATTGTCTAGGTCTTTAAGCTTATATAAATGCCTCATCTGTACATTTTTAGATGAGAAATACAGAAATTACACTTACTCATTACATAAAAGATTTTAGTTACGAACTTGAGTGTGGTGTTAAGCTTGAAATTAAATTGATGCTATGGAATGCTTCAGCTTACTATCAAACAATTGTATAGACATCACGATATAATGTAAGCTGTCAATGTTAACACCTAAAAGCACCATTATTGACTTTATTTTATAATAAATAGATGTAACACATGGATATTACATTCACCAATAAATTAAGGCGTAAATGCACTTTTAATCCCTATATTTTGACGTTTTTCCATTTTAGTCCCTACATTTTATTTTTTCCACTTTTAGTCCCTAAAACCAATTTACACCTTTCGTTTTAGTCCTTAAAGCCTCATTCCGTCACCAATTAACGGGGAAACTGACGGGATTAATAAAATATTATTTTTTTTACACGCTGGTGAATAAAATAAGGAAGGAATAAGATTAATAACTCACGTGAGTATCACGTGAAGCACTTACCCTGCATTTACCTTCCACTGGCGCACAGGTAATGAGATAATCACACAGCACTTTACATGTCCAGCCCCCACACGTGTGTACTTACCCACCCATGGCGTGCACCTTTCTCCCAAATCAGACTTAATCCCTAGTGAAGTGAAGTGAAGTGAAGTGAAGCTCTGCTCTCTGCCTCTGCCTAAACAGCCATCATCATCAACCTAAGGAAAAATTACACTTCTCTCTCAAACCACCATCATCATCAACCATCTCAAGATCTTCAACCATTTCGAAGTCCCTAATCAGATGGAAGCAAGCTTTTCATCCAGTTCAAGCTTGAGAAGGAGAGCTCCATTTAGGTGCTACTGTGGTGAAAAACCAGTGTTAGTCGTTTCGTGGACACCAGAAAACCCTGGCAGAAGGTTTTATGGCTGTATAAACTACTGGGTATTTCAATATTTGAGTATTTTTTTTTTAATTAATCATGTTTTTTCTACTGGGTATTGCAAGCTTTGTTACTGTTGGTGGGTTATTGATGTTACTCTGTTTTAGTGAGATGGGGTTTACTTCCTCTTCATTGTTTTTGGTTTTTTTTTTTTTTTCCAATGTCTATTATTTTCTGATAAAACAAGGGAAAATCTAGGAAAATTGATTTTGAATCATGGGGTTTTCGTGTTTTTATTTTTATTTTTATTTTTATTTCATTGGGGTTAAGAGAAAGGGAGGAATTGTGTTTTGCATTGGGGTTTTCGTGTTTTGCATTTATTTCGTTTTCCTGGGTTTGGAAGGAATAATTTTGGGTTTTTTCTTTTCTTGTTTTACTAAGCTGTTTGGTGGTGTAAAAAATGGTGGGGAATTGTGTTGATATATCTGTGAGTTTTCTAGTAGATGTTGTAACCGTGTCCTGGTAGCTAATTGCTAGGGAAAATTCAAGGAATCACACTGTTTATTTATCTAAGAGATTGGCAATTGTATGATAATGGTTCTGCTGATAAGACTAGTTACTTTATATGTTTACCTGGGCTGGCAACATGCCAAATTATTAAGCAAGTGGAGAATTTAATGGTATGTTTGTACTTATAAAGAGGAAACCAGTGTGCAAGTGGAGAATTATCATCAGTATGGTAATGTTTATAGAATTAACTGGGGAATATTTTCCTTTTGTTGACAATTGTATTATTTTCCTTGACAATTGTTGCAAGTGGAGAATATTTTCCTTTTCAATTTCATGGCAATTGTATTATACAGTCCTTATTGGTCATTAAGTAGCTTGATGGATAAAGAATAGTTTCTTAAAAATTGGATTGCTATGGTTATATGTAAACAACAATGTTTTTTCGCTTATCAAAAAAAAAAAAAAAAACAATGTTTTTTCAATTTCATGGCAATTGTATTATACAGTCCTTATTGGTCATTAAGTAGCTTGATGGATAAAGAATAGTTTCTTAAAAATTGGATTGCTATGGTTATATATAAACAACAATGTTTTGTCAATTTCATGGCAATTGTATTATACAGTCCTTATTGGTCATTAAGTAGCTTGATGGATAAAGAAATTGGTTTGCATTTCAGGTTGGGCGAAAGTGCAAATTCTTCCAATGGTGTGATGATGAGATATGTGAACGTGGTAAGGTGCTCATCCCAGAGCAAAGGTAACGGATTATCAGACTAGAGGCCGAGGTTGCAAGATGCTACAGGAGAGAGAAGTTTTACACTGTGGCTTTGGCATTCTTATTGGTGATATGTGAGATTTGTGTCTTTAATTGTATGGGTTGTTAGACAAGTAGTGGAAGTTTGATTAGGCAGCAACTGGGAAGTGTGGAAGTGTTTATGTTTGGTTAGCATGTTACATAGATAGGGGAGTTTCAATATCCTGTAATTGCTAATGCATAGGGCTGGCAGATTGGCAGTGTGTAAATTTTTTGGTTAGGCAGTTAGCATGGAAACACCCGTTGGTTTTTTTTTTTTTGTACCATTCCTGGAATGAAATGAATACCCCTGTTTTCTAACTGTGTTGTTCAATGGTAAAATATTAATAATGATCCATTCTCTCCTTTGTAACTTTTTCCCCACATTGAATGATATGGAATTTGTGTGTGCTTGACATTTGTTTAGTATTCATCAAAATTTGGGGCTGCTGGAATGTGTTTATGAACTGTATTCATACTGGTTTCAGTTTAATAAAATAAAAAATACAAAGTTAAATAACCAATTTGAAAAAAGAGATGTGAATATGAAATTTTATAATTTCAAAGTCAAAGAGAGTAAATGATGACAATTCAAGGCATGTTGGCACAGACAGGCTACTTAAAAGATCAGAAATTCCATGTGTTAGCAATGTTACCAAATGTTACCAATGTGACAAAAAACAATCCCAAAGCCACAAAAAGAATAGATTATGAATTAAAGAGTTTTGACCAAGCTATATCCAAAAAGTTTATAAATCTTATTATATTGTTTTGTCTTTTTGGATATTGCAACTTATATAGCATCAGACTCCAATATTAGGGATAGATAGACAAAGGCCAGGTGACCCTTCTGGTTCCACTGTTGGGCATGCCTTGTTTTGCTATGTTCCATGGCAGCCACAGAGCCAGGTGTGCAAAACTGCAAATATATTCAGGCTGGTAAAATCTTTTGACAGATTGACTAAGGCACACTATCCAAACTTGATGAACCAAACTTTTTGCAAATTTCTACCAACAAATTTCTGCAGCAACCCAGCAAATTTCTGCAGAAATTTGTTTGATTTCTGCAGCAAATTTCTGCTGCAATAAAAATTTCTGCAGCAATCAGGCAAATTTCTGCAGAAATTTGTTGGATTGCTGCAATACAAATTTCTGCTGCAATCCAACAAGTTTCTGCATAAAATTTCTTGCTGCAATACAAATTTCTGCTGCAATCCAACAAGTTTCTGCACAAAATTTCTGCAATACAAATTGCTGCGGCAAATTTGTTGGGTTGCTGCAATACAAATTTCTGCTGCAATCCAACAAATTTCTGCAATACAAATTTCTGCAACAAATTTTGCTACAATGCAACAAATTTCTGGAAAAAAAATTTCTGCAGCAAATTTTTGCAATAACAATTTCTGTAGCAAATTTCTACTGCATATTTCTACAGTTCTACTGCATACAGTCATAGTTCTACTGCATATTTCTGCTGCAAACAGTCACAACTCACAGCACACAGCACACAGTCACAACTCACAGCACACAGCACACAGTAACAACTCACAAATTTCTGCTGCATATTAATAGTCAAAGTACAAAAAGTTGTACTTTCAGCTTGTGCCAACTAAGTCACAGTTTGTACAAACACTTACAGCAAACACAGTCAAACAAATACAAACACTTCCAGCAACACTACAAAATATCAGAACACAGTCAGTTCTACAAATATCAGCACTAGACCACAGTCACAGTTATCACTTTCTACAAAATAAAGGGCAATGTTCCATAATTAACCCTATCACCATAAATACACAAAACAAGCAAAAAAATGAACTTGTGCTCTCTTCACTTTCTTGGACCATGCACAGATGATGACTAACTCCCACCATGTCTGATTGCTTCCATGTATCTGGATGCATTCTTAGAAGCCTTTACAGTCTCTGATGTAACCACCCTTGCCTTTTTCTGCCTTGGCTTTGGGTTGCTGCTGCTGGAGTTTTGATGTGCACGTAGATTCTATGTGGTGCTGCCTAACTGGTGTGGTGCAGCTTTAGTGGAGCTGTGCTGCTGGGTATATGTGCTTCTGGTCCTGGCATGAGGTGTTACATTTGGACTGGATTGGTGCATCCTGGTCTGAGATGGTGCAAATTGAGTGGCTGAGCTTGTCTTGGCATGAGATGGTGCACCTGGCCTGAAGCTGGGCTTGCTGGATTGGTGTGGTGCACTTGGAGTGGCTCGACTATGCATACTAGACTGAGGTGGTGCACCTGGAGTGGAGCTGAAGCTATGCATGCTGGCCTACAAATAGCAACTAATAGTTGGATTAATGCTGTGTGTTCATAGGATTAGAAAAATCTATTTTAATAAATGGCTAGCAAAGCAAGCCATTCTCTAACAAGCATATCAAATGTGTTATGAACAAGTCACAGGGCATGCAATGGCTAATGAGAGTCATGGAAAAGCACATATGTAAGCGTGAGTTTATTGTAAAATTTAAATGAGAAACCAACCGGCTAGAGAGAGAGCAGGTCACCTAAGCATGAGTTTACTGTAAAATGTAAATGACAACCGGCCAGAACTTTTTTTTTTTTTTTTTTTTGGTTTTGTTTTTGGGGCCAAGCAAATAAATTACTATGACAAGCTCATCTACAATTGTATTTCACATACGTACATATATTACCTTTTTAGATGAACCGATTCTATTTGTGGAGTTCCCTCCAATCTCACCCTTGCAACTTCTTTTATTATGCCCTAACTTACCACAGGTCTTGCATTGCTTAGAGATGCCGGCTCTCCTTGTTGGCTCATTAGGTTCCCTTGCTCTCTTCTTCTTTGGTCTGCCAGGTGGTCTTCTTTTGATGGGAGGCTGAACTGGGGTAACACCACTAGGTCTCCATATATTCTGTCCATTGATTGGTGTTATGATTGGCTCATAGCAGGCCTTGTATGTAGAGACATGGTAACATGGATGAACATACTGCTCAGCATCTTGTCTGTTAAAAAATATGCAGCTATTGCATGAGCACAAGGTACGCCACTCATATTCCACTTCCTACAACTGCAGTGTGCTGTGGCCAAGTCAACGGTGAAACTTTGTAGACCACTTTTTACTTCAAACTGGGTTTGTCCTGCCCAACAAGCTACCCACCTATTGGCTGCCAATTTTTCCTTGTGAAACCTTTTCAGAACCATACTGCAGTAATCAATTGTCCCCCAGACCTGTTCTTCAAATGGCAGGCATCCAAACCAATGAATGGCCTGCATCCAGACAAAAACCAGTTATTGCAGCCCTCTAAACATATGTATAGCCTCTCAAAATAAGGCACCCCACACACTAAATCCATCTCAGCTGCTAAATCACCATCATGGAAGGTATGTACCTTCATAAGTATGGTACTACCAGGACTAGCTCTCTTTAATTTCTCATAGTACTCCCACAGCTGGTTGTACTGTTGTGTATAAGCCCCATCAACATATTCTTGAGCCTTATCCCTAGCCCTACCTGCTTTTCCTACACTTATTTTTAGGGTGTACTTGTCATGGACAGCCTCTTGGATGTCTTTCAGCTTGATATCAGGCTGTCTTTTCACCTTCTTCATCAACTTCTTCCCAATGTATGATGAAGTACACCTAGGATTCTTATAAGTTCTAGAGCAGGTGTGTTCCAATGTCAATGTCCTTAATTGGTAGCTCCTCTCCCTTGGCACCTTTGTTAGATATGCAACAAACTTGCACCCTTCTTGGCAGACAGCTCTTACCCTTTGTAGATCATTTTTAACAAATTTGATCCCCCATCCACCAGAAACTGCATAATCTGTTATCGCTTCCTTGAATTGCTTAGGTGTAGTAAATAGCATATCTTTCTCAAAATAAATATGCTCAGCCTTAGTCACTGGCTTAAACATAGGGAACTTCCTCACTTGCTCTTTTTTCTGTTCCCTTTCATCTCCCACATGTGTCTTGTTATCATCCTCAGACTTATCATCACTATCATACCCAAACTCATCATCAGATGATGATTCTACAAGACTGTGCAATTCCTCACTCTCATAATCAGAATTCATTATACCAGCACCCATTTGGCCTGGTTCATTAACTTCAGCATCATCCTTACCATCCCAACTGTCACTACTATCCTCAACAAAGTCCCTAACACCATGGTTCAACCCTACATCATCTTCTAGGCCACTTCCCCCATCATCACTTCCCACACTACCACTGCTATCACTTATATGAATGACCTCAGGTGGATGCTCAGTGATAGGTTCTTTACCTACTCTTCTTGAACCCACTTAAGAAGCAGCCACCTTAGTAGGAACACCAGCATTAACCTCAAACTCATCCTCATTTTTAAAAGTTTGATCATTAAAATACATGTTATCACTATCACTATCATAAAAATCATCCCCATCATCTTCACTGCCATCATTATTGTCATAATAACCTGTAAAGTCTTGCTCCAATGCCAATGGCTGCACACCCTCACTAGCATCCTTTCCTTCATCAACTAATATAGGCTCATGTATTGGGTGCTCTACATACACATGAATATCTTGATGACTCCTCACTAATTTTGTCAGGTACATGGCATCACTATCATCAACAATCAAATGGAAGTCTGCCAGTTCTTGGTCCACTTCAGGCATTTTATACCATAGCCTGCTAATAGATGTGTACCCAAAATCCCTACATATACTCTCTATCTCAACCTTAGACCACTTGTCAGGGTCACAATTATCAACTATATCTACTGCACCTCCCACATATTTTCGACCATTCTCAATAAAATGGCCACCATGATGCACGGATATACTAAATAGGTTATCCATTCTGCATGCAACATAACACCAAAACCAATTAAACAATGCTAGGTACAGAACAAAATATATATTATATTTAACAAAACAACACTCATTCCTAATAAAATATTCTATTATGCATGCAGACAACACAACACTTAATCAAATATTTAAGTAACAATCATACTAAAAGAAACAGAGAAAACACTTTTGTCATACACGGGGAACACAAGGACCACACAGTAAACCACAAACAAACACATGCAGACAAGGACCAACAAACAGTCAAAAAGCCAAAATATACAAAAAGACAACACAACACTTAATCAAATATTTAATTAACAATACAACATTTCAATAATTTTGTCATACTAAAAGAAATAGAGAAAGCACTTTTGTCATACATGGGAAACACAAGGACCACAATGTAAACCACAAACAAATACATGCAGACAAGGACCAACAAACAGTTAAAAAGCCAAAATATACAAAAACTTTGTGGCCCCTACTAGGAAAAAGCCAACAAGCTTCTTGTAAAGCTATAAATAAGGGCAGAGAGAAGACCTTTTCACAAAGACAGAGGCCTCTAAGTTTTCATTTTCTCCACTGCCAGGCACCACAGTGTGGGTATCAAGTGGGATTTTTCGGAGATGGGCTTTGAGAAAGAAGTGTCTCTCGTGTGGGTATCAAGTTAGTGTCTCTCGTGTCTCTCTTTCAAAGATGGGCTTTGTGAAAGAAGTGAGATTTTTCTTGAGATGGTTGATGATGATGGTGGTTTGAGAGAGAAGTGTAATTTTTCCTTAGGTTAATGATGGTGGCTGTTTCGGCAGAGGCAGAGCTTCACTTCACTTCACTTCACTAGGGATTAAGTTTGATTTGGGAGAAAAGGTGCGCACCAGGGATGAGGGGTGGGTAAGTACACACGTGTGGGGGCTGGACGTGTAAAGTGCTATGTGATTATCTCATTACCTGCGTGCCAGTGGAAGGTAAATTCAGGGTAAGTGCTTCACGTGATACTCACGTGAGTTATTAATCTTATTCCTTCCTTATTTTATTCACCAGCGTGTAAAAAAATAATATTTTATTAATCCCGTCAGTTTCCCCGTTAATTGGTGACGAAATGAGGCTTTAAGGACTAAAACGAAAGGCGTAAATTGGTTTTAGGGACTAAAAGTGGAAAAAATAAAATGTAGGGACTAAAATGGAAAAATGTCAAAATGTAGGGACTAAAAGTGCATTTACGCCATAAATTAAAATTGGTGTACAAGTTAAATCTCTCTAAAATCATGTAAGGTTGAATTTAATCAACCATTTTATTGGCTTTATTCCGTGCCAAATTTGCTTGTATATCAGCATTTAGTAATCCTGTATTTAGGTGGGTTTGTTGTAAGGGTAGTCAGTGAGATAGAGTGTTGATTGCTCAAGAGTGTGTAAGAAAACAGAGACTCGTGGCTTGTTCTCGCGGGTGGCTTGCGGCTTCAAGCCGCCAGACGCAGCACACGTGCCAAGCATGCCAGAAGATGAACAGTCATGCTAGTTGGAGCACTACAGGACAAAACAAGACAACTGGCCATACGGTTATCTCGCGACTGGATCTCACGACTCAGTCAAGTCGCAAGGTCAAGCCGCGAGCCACTCCTGTTTTGTGAATCCTGACGTTTTACATTCTCCTCTCACTCTGGTATAAATACCCTTTATACCCACAAATGAAAGAGAGCTTCCAGAGAGAATTTTGAGAGAGAAACCCTAAAGAAAAACAAGATTGATTCACCTACAATCTATACATTAGAGTCTCTTCAAATTCCTCAACTCTCTTCCTCTCCATTGTCAAATCCTTAAGAGGTATTTTACCAAAACCTTGTTCTCACCATATTCATCACTGTGAGAGGGCTGTTTGGTTTCCTGGGAAGCAGTTAGGAAAGAATCAATCTACATTGGTTGATGCTATGGTCTAGTAGTGGAATCCGGGAAGTTAGAAAAGAAAAAGGTTCGGCGTAACCTCGTTGGAGCAAGAAGCTTGGAGGGCTTAAGTGCACTGGGTAGATTAGGCTTGGAGGGTTTATTGCTGTCCATGTATCCTAACTACATTTTCTAGTGGATTGTTTACCGCTTGGAGGGCGGCGGAGAGGTTTTACGCCGAGGGCTTCAGTTTCCTCTTCGATAACACATCGCGTGTTGTCTTTATGTTTGCATCTTCCTTCCCTTTTATCTTTGTCTTTTATTATCTGCTGTGGGTTGTGATTTTAATTTGGCTTAGATAGTTTATCCAATTCTATATTATAGCTTATGTTCATTTTCTGCACACTAGTTGTTTGACATATAGCTTGAATTGGTAATTTGTAAATTGGGGGTCTAAACGTTCAAGGGTGTTTATACACATATTTGAACTTTCAAATCAAAATTCATACATGATTATAAAGTTCATTGTCTTGAAAAAAAAAATTCATTTAATTATTAATTTATCCGAGAAGTGCAAGATTTGTTAGTTTAAAATTCATTTTCGATTAGGGCAACATGTGTAACTGGTTTATCCCAATTTATCTTCTATGCAAAAATCTAATACTAACCCTCTAACTTTCAACCTTTTTCATTTCAGTCATCTAACTTTTAATTTTGTCATTTTAGTTCTCTAAACTTTCAATTGCTGTTAATTTAATACTCTGTTAGACTTCAGTTACCTGCTTCTGTTAAGTGAGCCAAAACAATTTCATTTTGGCTTTTTTTCTTTCTTTTTTTTTAATAAATTTCGGAATTAAAAGAAAATTAAAAAACTGTTATTTAAAAAAAAAAAAAAAAAAACATTTAGGGGAAGAAGAACTCTTGGCTCCTGAATATGGATCAGACAACTCTCTTTCTCCAGAATATGCTTCTCCTGAATAAATGCTTACAACTAAATGTTTGATAACTTCCAATACAAATAACAACTCCTTAGACTGACTTCACATCACATCAGATTTATTAGGCTAGAACAACTACCAACCAGACTTATAATTAACTTTGAATGAATATTAAAGACAAATAAAAGACAAATGTCACCCGTATAGCTGCCACATAAATTGCCCCTACACTCCCGCATCACTTGATCCGGGATTTTAGCTAGTAAATTTTTCTTGGGTCATTGTCCAATTCATTATTTGATGATGAAACACAAGGCAACTTCCCACAATCATACTGCTTATCATTAGATATCAATCTAGAATAATGCCTATAGAGTATTGAATCCCTTAAGAACTTCATAAACCATCCAGACCCATCTTGTTGCACCCAGCCCACTAGATACGAGCCCACGATCAACTTAGCAACACGCCACTTCCTTTCCTTAACATATCTTTCTAAGGCTTCAGCAACTTGATCTCCTGCCACAAGCTTTTTGTTCTTGATGATTAAGTTCCCAATGTGTCTTCCTAAAACAACAGCATCTTCCAATGCTGAGCAACCACCTTGTCCTAGGTCAGGTGTCATTGGATGCATAGCATCACCAGCCACTGTGATATTCCCTTTGCTCAGGTTTCCAAGTATTACGTCCCATGGAAATCTAAACAACAGGGGAGCCCAAGTCACTGTTGAAAGATCTGAATGCTGGACAACTCTCAAGTATGATGTAGGGAAGTTCTTGGCAAAGTTACTAATAACTTCTTTTTTTATCATCTCAGGGTCATGTGGGATGTCCTCACCTGGAATGATAATGATTGTTAGAATTTATAATAGTTAAAATTATTGAATTCAGTTTAAATTTTTGGGACAACCAATGATTTATAAAAAATACTCACTCCTTTTAATTGGTAATAGATTGGTGAGGTGACTAATAATACAATTTACAAATTCATTGGCAATTTTGACTCAATCAATCCAAATGATGTTGTCCGTCATTTCTTTGTTTTTAGAGTATCAAATAGCTGTAAACATGGACACAAAAATGAAAATATTTGATTGACGGGCATTAATATAATAGGTAGAGATCACTTAAGCCTATTAAGTTATAACCCAATTATGTAATATTAATTCTTCAAGCTTTTATTTATTTGTTTGTTTCTTTCATGTGAGATTTCCACTCACGCTTGTATACTCATGTTTTGGTAAATATGACTCTAAACTTCCACTAGGTTTATTTTGCTTGGGGGTGGAGTAGCCTACTTGTATTAATGATCATAGTAAAAAGTTTGCGTGAGGTTAGGAAAACTAGCATAATCACTTAAAATTCAAGTCAAGGTAGCTAGTCTGAATTTGTACTCAATAACATGGACTCAATTTTGAAAACCTTTGACAAGATTAGTATCAATAAAAGATTTTATGAAGAGGCTTAACCTTTTGAGGATTGGCCTATGAGAAACCAGTAGACCTCTTTATCATTGAGGGCAGCAAAGCCAGCCCTTTTGCCAATAGTTACAAATTGTTGGACGTCAACGTCTAGCCCATGGCCTTCAGGAAATATGGCCAACCCACGCACGGCCCATCGGCCTGAATTGACAGGAGTGGTCAGTCCTAACCAACGGGCCACCACAGAGTGAACTCCATCACAACCTATCAGAGCCTGTAACATTCAAAATAGAGAAACAAATTTAACAATTAAGCATGTAAAGTGTAAGCTCTACTAATTAAGAGGTATAATATGGGCCCATAGTTGAGGCTAAGAGGTGCGTCTCAATATTATTATACTCAATAACATTGTAGTCTCTTTATTATAAAACATAAGGTTTAAGGTTTTATTTTTGGTAAATAAAAAATAGTTAGGAGAGGGGAAACTATTATGACTTCTTTACTTAACTGTTACCTTAATAGCCCCTAATCACTCCCAGGCGTAGACTTCATTTATAATAAAATATAAGGAGCACTAACATGTCGCTAGTGGGAGAGCAGTGGCTCGAATCTAAGACGCTTTGCACATAATAAAGTCTTGTTGGCCTAAGGCCCCTTCTACTAGGCCACCAAACACGTTAGTAAGGTTAAGTTTTGACTCATGATAAATTTAGGATTTAATTATAAAGATTTATATGGTAATAGATTATAAAGAAAAGTTTTTACTTACAAGGATTTATGTGGTAATATAAGGAATTTTTCATTTGTATAAAATAACCTTTTTGAGGGATTGTGCTTACATCAATGAATCTAGGCACCCAATTTTTCACATTTTTTTTTTTTAATTGCTACTTCTTCTTTTTTTTTCATGATTAGTGCAAAATAAAAATTGTATTAATGGTGGACTCAAGTGAAAGTGATGTTGATCTAATCACTTCTAGCCAAGTTATTAAGGAAAAAAGTTATCCTTAACAATGTGGTTAGTATATAATTTACCTTCGCTTTGATGCTAACTCCATTTTCCATGTGAATGATAGCATAGAATGAGCCTTCTTCTGCCTGCAGGTTTACAATGGACTTGAGCTTGGAAGAGAAACGGATGGTGTCCACTGGCAATTCTTCTGCCAGAGCTTCCAATAAAGCTTTACGATGTATTGGGCTAGATTCATGTCCATGCCTGCGCCACCACAAGAGAGAAATAATGGGTCAAGCTTAGTGAACTGGGAGATGGATCTGAAGGTGGAAACATGAAAGATACGGTTTAAGTAACATACTTATCAGGTTGGGGGAAAGCGACCTGTTGAGTTGCTCCGGTATCAATATTTGTTACGTTCACCCTATTATAGAAAAAAAAAAAAAAAAATTCAGATCAAAATCTTAACTATTATATGATAGGTACATGATCACATATTTTCTGGCCATAATGTATTTCCACTTATTCATATTAATTTTATTAGAGTGTGTAATGGAGATGTGATTTATGCACTCTTTGGATTTTTTTTTTTTTTTATATATATTTATTTTGGGAAAGTACAGTTATACTTTTATAATAAAAAAAAGCTTTAAATATATTTTTGGAAGGCAAACTTGAAAATAATATATTGTAGATAAATAAATAAAGCTAGAAGCTAATAAAGAAAAGCTAATCCAAACTTACTGTAGCTTTGTATTTTATTTTTTATTGATTTTTTCTCTTGCTTCTGATGTCATGCTCACATTAGACTCTCTCTCTCTCTCTCTCTCTCTTCTCCTCTGACTCTCTTCCTTCTTTACCTCCTCCATTCAACAAATCGTCAAATTCATCAAGTTCAAAACCATATCATCAAACCCATATATAAATTTATGTGAATCATCAAAGAAGAAGAAGAAGAAGAAGAAGAGGTCAAGAAGAAGATGAAGAAAAAGAGCAACGACTACAGGCTACGGCAGTAGCACAGGAAGAAGCAGCGGCTATAGCTGTAGCACAAGAAGAAGCATCGACAGCGCACAGCAGATGAAGGAAACGGAGGTCCTGCCATGGAGGTTCGCTTTTGTAGTGACCATGTGAGCTTCAACGTTGACCATAGAGGCCCAACCATGGAAGTTTTGTGGTGGTCAGGAGAGAAGAGAGTTGAGAAATGAGAGAGAATGTAAAGAGAAAAGAGAGATAAGAGGGACTGTGAGAACAAATAAAGTTAATAATAATAATAATTAATTAATTATTTAAATAAAAATGGTATATATTAATTAATAGATAATCTAATGTTTTGTAAAAATAATGGTCTGAAATAATAAAAGTAGATTTTTATGTTAAAATAAAATGAAATATTTAAACGGACTGACGTGAATGCTTCCATAAGTGAGAGTGTGTGCAAATAAAAGTGAGCAAAGTGTCTTCAAAGGAAGTCTACAAATTTCATGAAGAAATTTAAAATGGCATAGAAACACATAATTGTTATCTGAAATGGAAAAAGGAAATTCATGATATAAAAATGGTGCGAAAGTACAGTACTTTCTCAAAGGGGGAATAGTAGTGGTGAGCTTGTGAGCTACGCCGAGGGCTTCGAGGGCAAGCCAAGCATTTTGGTGAAGACCTATGGCTGCACCTATGGCTCTTAGCCCTTCTGATTTCTCCAACACCAATGCTTTAACCCCTACTCTCTTCAAGGCTATTGCTGTTGCCAAACCCGCTATACCTGCCCCTACTATCACCACATCATGCTCCTCCATCTCTCTCTCTCTCTTGCTGAATCTCTCTCTCTCTCTCTCTCACAAATAATCTCAAGCATGAAGGAAAAATGGTGGGTCTGAGTGTTCTATATATATACCAATTCTTTTAGAAATTTCAAAGACAAGTTCACAACATTATCTGTATTGGACCCGCAACCTTTTACAAAAAATGTATTTGCGTGTAGAAGGTACTGGTCAAAAATGACGAGTAAAAAGAAAGACTAGTCCAAGGATGGTTCTTTTAGAAATTTCAAAGACAAGTTCACAACATTATCTGTATTGGACCCGCAACCTTTTACAAAAAATGTATTTGCGTGTAGAAGCCTAGAAGGTACTGGTAAAAAATGACGAGTAAAAAGAAAGACTAGTCTAAGGATGGCCCAACATAATTTGAGATCTAAGGTAAAAAATTTATGTGGGACCTTTAATATGTAAATATTAATTAAATAAAATTATTTAATACTAATCAAACTAAGGTTAATTTGATACATTAAATACATAAATAATAACAATTAGACTAATGTTAATTTCATATAGAGAATTGAATATCATAGTTGAATTATAAATATTAATAAAAAAATAAAAATATATTGTGATTGATAAAGATACTTTATTTTGGATATAAAACGATGCATAGTTAAGTAAAGTTATAATTTAATTTTATATTTTATATTTTGATTTTAAGAGAGAGAGATAGATATTATTTGGTGTGTGGCTTTGTAGGATATTAGTTTACAAAAATCAAAGTCTCAAACTATCAGGGGAGAGTAATCTATAATTGATGATTTAATACATTTACAACATCTTTTTGAAATATTTTAGGGTTTCAATTGAGTTAAGGTTCTACTGGTCTCGTAATTTGAGAGTCTTAATAGAAATGAAAAAGAAAAATACACTAATTAAAAATACTATAAAATGTTCAAAATTTAATGTGACATTGTCTCTCATTGATGAACTTCATCAATTTAACTAATGAATGTTTATATCACTTTTTTGTGATTAATAACATGAAAATTTGTAAACTATTAGTAAAATTTGTAATATCCTTAACATCACTAATAAAAAAAATGTACAATATTTAGAAAATATATATAAATTTTATAAAAATTTGAGTTTTTAATTATGAAAAATGGGGCCTTTTTTTTCCTAAGAAAATTTTTTGCCTAGGCCTTGAGCCGGCCTGGTCACTAGTCAAAAATGTTGGATGGTTGTGCAAAAGATAATGTATTCAATTCTTAGACGAAGGAATATATATGGATACTTATGTTTCGACTGTCAACACCATGACATTAAAGAAAAACTTTGATTAAGAAATTCAAAACAAAGGAGAGGCTGCACATGTGACTATGTGAGCAACCTCTCCTTTTTGTTTTTATAGTTATTTCACTATATTCGTGCACGGCAAGCGGAACCGAATGCCAAATTGTTCACTAAAACTGTACGTCAACCATTTGATTTTTTTTCTGCCAAAAAAAAAAAAGAAAAGAAAAAAAAAACCATTTGACTTTTTGACTGCACATACAGTGGAAACTCGAAAGGGTACAATCAATCGTCTAAAAGAAAGTCAATTCCTTTGGATTTATTCAAATGAATATAAGTCAGCAGAGCATTTATTCATTATTTACCTTTTTTTTTTTTTTTTATATATTAAACAACAAATTTCTTTTTTTTTTCTTTATTTTATTTAAATATTATTTCTCCATTCATATATTATTTTTTCTTTAAACATTCTTTATTTTTTAATATTTTTTTATTCATTCTCAAGAACCATATATTGGAAAATCTCCTAATGCGTAAAGATTTTAAAATTGTAGGTTGTCTTTTTTTTTCAATGGATCTCGTGAAGCACTTGAGATAACAATATAATGAGTTGTTAATGTTTATTATAATTTGAAATTTATCATATTTATGTTATTCTTGTGCAAATTTTTTTTTTTTAAATTTATCAAATCTATCTTAGTCTTGAAATTTATCAAATTTATGCAATTTAGATTGAATTTATCTCATTAAATTTTCTCTAAAAATATTTATTAATTTTACCTTTTTCAGGATTATTGTTATAATATTTTTAGTGAATTTTATTTATTATTATTCACTCATTTATCATTAACCCATTTTTTAATTTTTTCAAAAAATGAAAAAAAAAACTCTGATCATAATTTTTTTTTTTTAAATTTATCATTAACCCATTTTCCCCCCCACACGGGCACACCCCTTTCATATCTACAACCCATTGTTGCGACCACCACACACACTCCTTTATGACTCAAAGACTCGTTATAGTTTTGAAATCAAAACTGAACCATACGGTCCAACCCAGTTAATTGGGAACCCCTCTTGGAACGGTTCTTTTAACCTCGAAAGTTCAAATAGCGTTTATAACACTAGGAACGTTTAGACCCCAATATACAAATTATTAATTCAAGCTTAATATCAAACAGTTAATGTGCGGAATATGAACATAAGCTTAACAAGGAATTGATAAACAATCTAAACCAATTAAAATCACATTCACAGCAAAAATTAAATGGCAAAAATTAAGGAAAGAGAGATGCAAACACAAGGACAACAAACAATGTGTTATCGAAGAGGAAACCGAAGCCCTCAGTGTAAAACCTCTTCGCCACCCTCCAAGCGGTAAATAATCTACTAAATAATGTAGTTGGGATACATGCACAGCAGAAGACCCTCCAAGTCTAATTTACCCAGTGTACCTAAGCCCTCCAAGCTCCAAGCTCTTACTCCAACGAGGTTAAGCCGAACCTATTTCTTTTTTAGTTTACCGGATTCCGCTATAGACCATAGCATCAACCAATGTGAAATTGGTCCTTTCCTAACTGCTTCCCAAACACTAAATGGTCTTCTCACAGATGTGAGTATGGTGAGAAAATGTTTTGGTAATGAACCTCTCAAGAATGTAACAATGGAGAGGGTGAGAATAAAGGAATTTGAAGAGTCTCTATGTGAAGATTGGGGATGAGTCAATCTTGTTTTTCTCTAGGGCTTCTTTCTCAAAATTCTCTCTGGAAACTCTTTACATTTCGTGGGTATAAGGGGTATATATACTAGGGTGAGAAAGGAATGCGAAGAGTCAGGTTTTTCAAAACAGAGCTGGTTGGCGGCTTGGCCTCGCGACTTGACTGAGCTACAAGTTCCAGCCATGAGGTAACTGAATGGCTAGTCTGTACTTTTTGTCCTGTAGTGCTCCAGCTGGCATGATGCTTCAACTTTTGGCATGCTTGGCACGTGTGTAACTTCTGGCGGCTTGCAAGCCGCGAGCCACCCGCGAGATCCAGTCGCGAGTCCCTGCTACTTTGCACAATCTTGAGTATTTCTTCACACACTACCCTTACATTATTCCCACCTAAATACAGGGTTACTAATTGCTAAAATACAAGCAAATTTGGTATGAAATAAAGCCAACAAGATGATTGATAAAATTCAACCTTACAAACCTCAAAAGCCATTTTACACAAAAAAAAAATCCAGTATACTGTATGAACCGTGGTCAAACCGCACAAGTTTAAGAACCGTGACCGAGTCTCACAATTCAAGCCAAAGCTTTAAAAAAAAAAAAAAAAAAAAAACGACTTTTCTCTTGTAAAACACTGTCTTTACCAATTTGTGCCATTTTTTTCTCTCTTGAACTCTTGTCTTTTTTTCACCATGCCTCACCCTCAACTCTGAAATTGCAATCCCAAAAAGGCCAAAACACACTAAATCCACATAAAATAAAATAGAAATGAAAGAACAAACATTTTCTTTACACTTTCTTCTTCTAAGTTTTCCTTCTTCTTCTTCTGATTTTGAGGCCTTGTTTGGTAGAATAGTTAAACAACATATTTTCAGTTTTTAAACAACATTACACATTTTTTTATCCACACGTATTTCAAAAAATTACAAACAATATTACTCAAAATCCTCTACTAAACAGGCCCTGAATTTTCCTTCTTCATATTGTTTGGAGCATTCTCATTAAGCCTCCTAAATGCTATTTTTTAGCATCTTAACCCCCAAAAACCAACTCCATCAAAACTCTTATATGCTATAAAATTTACAATCTTGTTACAGTGCACTCTCATTTTTGAGAGCGCATTGTAGCAGTATTGTATAATATTTTATTGATTTTAATTCTCTCTCTCCTCAGACTCTCATACTCTCCCTCAAACTCTCAGACTCTCCCTCTTGTTCTCTGGTTCTACCTCATAACCCAAACATCATCTCCCATCCCTTTTCATCACGCTGCCTCCGTTCTAATGAGCATTTGATCTCCGTTAAGCTTTAATGGTTTGTGGTCGGTGATTGTGGTCATGATTTGGTGGGTTTCATGGGTCTGATTTGGTGGGTATCAGTGGTGCTCGACAACGGTTTTAATGGGGTTGAGATTGAGGTTGTGGGTTTTGGCTGGGGTTGAGCTCGAGGTGGTGGGTTTTGTCTGGGGTTGAGAACAAGGTGGGTGAGTGGTGGTGGGTTTTAGTTGGGGTTGAGATCGGGGTGGGTGGGTGGTGGGTTTTGTGGTTGCGGCGATGGAGGTTTTGTGGTGGGTTTTCTGTTGTGGTTTGTGGTAGTGGTTTTGGTTCGGCGTGGGGTGTGGGTCGTGGGTCACCGATCTTGGGTTTGTGTGTGTGATGGGTTTTGGTTGCTACAATGGTGGTGTTGTGACTTGTCATGGTGGTGTTGTGACTTGTTGTGGTGGTGGCTGTGGTGGGTTGTGGTTGCTATAATGGTGGTTATGGCAAGTGAAGCAATGGTAGGGGTGATGGAGGAGGGGGTTGGCTGGTTGCTATAGTTTTGTGTAGTTGTTTTATTATTATTTGGGATAATTACACATAACCCACCTGTGGTTTGGGCGAAAATCACTTTGCCTACCCGTGGTTTGAAAAGTATCACTTAACCCACCTGAGGTGTGTTTCCGTCACTCTCCATAACCTACCTCGGTCTCTGCCGTTACAAAAACACCTTTTAACCCCAAAACAAAACATAACGCGAATCAAAACACCCAAAACTCAAACACTTTTCGAGAGAGAAACCCGAGGTGCGATCAGCTTGTTCTTCGTGATTTGGAGCGTTTGGAGAGGGAGAAAACACTTGTTTTGCATCATCGAAGCTAGGCAAGGTATGTGTGATTGTTGTTCATCTGCATTTGGGTCTGTTCTTGATTTAGGGTTTCAGATTTTGTTCAAGTGCGAACTTACTGTGTGAAAGTCTAAATTTGTACTTCCCAAGAATCGTGTTATGTTGATATGTCTTCATCAAGTGGTAATTTCTCGGGTTCATGTGGACATATATGCAATGAGCAGACTTGTGTTTTGAGAACAAGTTTGAGTTTGTACAATTTTGGGAGGAGGTTCTTAGGTTGTAGCTGTTACAAGGTTGGTCCTAAATGTCCTTTCTTTGTTTGGATTGATAACCCAACCTGTCCTTGTGGGAATGAAACTGCACCTTTGGCTCTAGGGAAGATGTCTAGGCGTCAGAATACTCTCCAACTTGCTAATGAGAGGGAAAGGATAGCTCTGGAAATGGCAGAAGAAGCTAGGCAAATGGCAGAAAAGGCTCTTGAAGAGGAAGCCAAAGCGAAGGAGAGGGAAAGAAAGGCTCGAGCTATTTGTGCAAAAGTTAAGGAAAAAGCCATGTTTGCTGAAGAGAAGCAAAGAATATAGAAGTTTGCATGAATTTTGTCATGGATATTTTTTGTTATTGTTATGTTGTTGTGTTTTGGCTCAATTGAGTTCTCTGGAGTGAAGAGACCTAGATTGTTGCCCTGAAGTAGTTAATTGGTAAGTAGAGATAGTTATGGCAATGGTGTTAATGAATTTGTATTGTAATAGCACTAGCCTACTGATGTAATGTTTTGATGTGTCAATGAATGAAGAATTGGTCAATTATTGAGTATTTTGTGCATATCATAACAACCATTCAATGGAAGAAATATTGGTCATGCCACTAGTCTGTGGGCATATAATGAAAGAAGTATTGGTCAATTATCAATGACTTGTGCATACCATAACAACCATTCCACAATAAAAACTTCCATACACTATATTGGAAAAATATACTTGGGCACAATCTGTAGTAGTAATAAATAAACTTCCATATAATTTGGTTGTGCATACCATAACAACCATTCCACAATAAAAACTTCCATACACTATATTGGAAAAATCTACTTGGACACAATCTGTAGTAGCAATAAATAAACTTTCATATAATCTAGTTTGGACAAATATTGTTCCATACAAACTGTAATACCACAACTTCCATATAACAACCTGGAGTGTATTGTACCTTAATTACAAAAAAGTACATTCCAAGGCCAGCTACATATATATATATATATATATATATATATATATATATACATCTATACACATACATATAATTGCTCAAAATAAGGTGATTGTTTTTTACACTAATTGATAATTACAAAAAGCCAACAGTGGTCTTCACAAAAAAACAAAAAGGCCCATATGTTCCCACTAGCTTTACTCCCGATGCTGGCATGCTTACCCACTAGCTTCATTCATTTCTTGCCTTTACTCTTTCCTCTTTCCACCCACTGAATTCATTTTTGGTAGCCTTTGTGCAGCAAGCTGGCCTATAGTCCTTACACCACTAGTGCTCCTATTTGCATGTGAGGGCTACAAAATAAAAAATAGATCTACTTGTTAAAAAATATCCCAGTCTACACAACCATCCAGGAAAGAGAAAGAGGTTACTCAACTAAGTTACCTGTGAAGAACTTGGTAAGGTATCCTAGGTCTCCCTAGGTGTGTGAAACTCTAGTTATGAGAAAGAGAACCATCTTGCTCTCCTGTGAGATGGCCTAGGTTGATTTCCTTGCTGTGTGGATGAAGGCTGAGTGGCAGACATCATGTTGTAGGTCTGCGTAGGCTGCTGGGATGGTGGCTGGGGTGCAGGCTGAGGTGCAAATCTAGGTGTAGGCACCCCTCTGCAACAAAACTCAGTTTTAATACAGTGTTTATTGTAAGTTTAAAAACAAGTTTTTTTTTTTTTTTGGCCATTTAAATCCTAATTACTTACAGTTTTTTCTCTTTGAAATCTCTGTCTCCTCTGCCATGGTGTCTCCCCAGTGATGCCAGCCTTGCACCCTCTTGAGTTATGCCCTTCCTTTTTGCATTTTTCATATCTTACAAGTCTGTTCAGCCTACTTGCTTTGTAAGGGTTCCTAGGCTCATCAAAAGCCCTCTTTCTTTGCTTGGGTGGTCTGCATGGTGGTTTGTATATGTGAGGTGCCAGGGGAGCAGGCTGTCCAGTCTCAGCCCATTCTGACTGGCCAGGCATGGGAGGAAGTACCTCCTTGTATATCTCCATGTAAGTTTCTTTGAAGTAGCATGGGTGGGTATAGTCTTCTGGTGTCTCAATGTTTGTATAAATGGTTGTTATGGCATGTTTGCAAGGAATGCCATTTAAATCCCAAGACCTACAGCTACATGTCTTCTTCACCAAATCAACTACATGCCTCTTATACTGATTGCCTACCTCATAAAAGAAACTGCCAGCTGGGGTAGCACTAAATGAGTTACTTTCAGCCTTTAATTTCTCCAATCTATCTTGTATGCTTGGACACAACTTTCCAGCATACTTCTGTATCCCTTCCCTTTTTGTGTAAAGCCTAGTCATAAGTCTAACCCTAATCCACTCAAACATTGCCAAGATAGGCTTCTCCCTAGACTTCAATATCATTGCATTAAAAGACTCACTCAAATTATTTACAAAACAATCTGTTAAGGATCTAGGAGTGGAGTGTGACCTTGTCCACTGTGCAGGTGCAATGTTTGCAAGATACTCATATGTCTTTTCATCCAAATCTCTTATGTACTGCATGCATCTCTCAAACTCCCTTACTGTTGTGGCAACAGCACACCTCCACAATGCATCCTTCAGCTCCAATCCCTTGTGATTAACTTTGAAATTGTTGTTAATGTGTTTTACACAGTATCTATGCTCCACAGTAGAAAATAGTGTCTCTATTGCAGGTATAAGCCCCTGCAAATAAGCAAACAAACAAACAAAAAAAGTTAGTTCAGCAAACAAAGTAAACTATTCAAGTGTAACTGAACAAAACAAAACTTGCATACCTTTTGCCTATTAGAAATGAAGACCAACTGAACCTCCTCTAGCCTCCCTATATCATCACCAAAAATTTCCAAAAACCATATCCAAGACTCCCTGGTTTCTTATTCCACAACAACCATGGCTACTGGAAAAATGTTGTCATTTGCATCCTTGGCAGTGGCAGATAAGATTTGCCGACCAAATCTATGCTTTATGTGACAACCATCTAAACCTATAAATGGCCTGCATCCACCTAAAAATCCTACATTCTGAGCATTGAACCTAACATACATCCTTTTAAATTTTAGCTGGGAAGTCTTATTAGCCATTTCTATCTGCAGTATAACCCTACTCCCCTTGTCTACAGTGTTTATCATTTGTGCATAGTCCCTAAGTACACCATATTGCAGTTGCTCATCTCCATTTATCAAATTCTTTGCCTTTCTCTTTGACCTATACACTTGGTTTACACTTAGATCAACAGATAAATTTTACATCGCATGGTTGTCTACACCACTCACCTCCTAATTTGGATTTTTGCTAAAATTCTCAATGAACCTCTTAGCAACATAAGCTGATGTTGCTTGGTTGTTTTTAAAAGACTTGGGGCAAGTACAGTCATTAGTCAATGTCTTAATTTGAAATGTTAGCTCTTCACTTATTTGAGATACATAACATCTCCACCCACACCCATTCTTGCAGTGAACTAATATCTTGGTTCTCTCATTAAGTTTAAATTTGATGTCAATAGGTTTTTTGATTGCATACTCCCTCAAAGCGGCTCTGAACACCTTTGCATTAGGGAACTTCATCTCCTTCTTTAGTACAACATTTCTCATGTCACTCTTAGCATTAAACTCTACTTGCTCAGGTACCTGCTCATCATCAGATCCATCCATGCTTACCAGGTCTTCCTCAAACGCTGGCTCAGCCCACTCAGGGTCTGCATGGAATGCATTACTTGATTTTGGGGCTGTATTGGGAGCAGAACCTTGTGGAGCTGAGTTTTGAGCAGTAAATATATCATCACCAAAGTCATCCCCCTCTAAGCCTTCATTTAGCCAATCATCATCATCATCATCTCCTTCAACATTCTGTTCTTCATCTCTTGCATCAATCTCAACATCCTCAACATCTTCTTCATCATCATTCTCATCATCTTCATTATAATCACTATCCAAATCTATTTCAACACTTACTGCATCACCACATACATCACCACCTACACCATCTGCCACTCCCCCTCCATCAGGATACTCAACTGCCAGTGGCTCCGCATCTATGTTAGTATAAATTATGATTTTTTCAACAGGCCATGCCCTATGAAGGGTAGTCATGTTTAGGACATCTGCATTTGTTTCTATGTCTCTTAAATCATGTTGTAGATCACCTTCAGGAAGTAAATACTTATATCTACTGTGTTCTTTAGGAGCACCAACTAGATGGCATAAATCCCGAATTTCAAAGTAACTCAACTTGTCAGGGTCAATCTCGGTCAGTAAACGTACAGACCCACCCACATATTGTATGGTTGGCTCCTCCACAAAACGTCCCCCAACATGAATTTCAATGTCAAATGTGAAGTCAACCATCTGCAATTAAAATAAGTAGTTTGTTTACACATTGACATGCAGAAAATGACAAGAAGCCAAAAGAGACAACAACACACGGACAAAGGACCACATAAAGCACGTGCAAAACCAGATTCCCAACAAATTCATAGGGACCACACTACCCATAGTGTCACGCCCCGAACCCAACTATAAAGATAGGCACGTGACAACCGC
This sequence comes from Quercus lobata, assembly GCF_001633185.2. Lineage (NCBI taxonomy): Eukaryota > Viridiplantae > Streptophyta > Magnoliopsida > Fagales > Fagaceae > Quercus > Quercus lobata. The sequence goes on along the minus strand of NC_044909.1, from coordinate 30,946,523 downwards.
CACACGCTTATAAAGTAAGCCCTTTACAAGTGTGCAAGGCTCTCTTAGTAACTAAAATTTATCCTCAAAATTAAATAAATTAAATAAATCCAAAATACCTCAACAATTTCATTATGAATAGATCTCCAATATTTAATAGGAACAAAATCCAAACCTTATGTACATAATGCCAATTGGCCAATAAATATAAAACTATTCGAAGACCATTCAATCCCAAAATCACTAAACTTCTTTTTCCCGCTCACTTCACAACATCAAAACTCCTAAAACTTATTATTCTTCATAATCTGAAATTGGAGGGAAAAAAAAAGGGGTGAGTTGACAACTCAATAAGTAACCAAAATCCTCATAAGTTCTATCAAGCTATAAATCTGTAAAGTAATAAGATGTAATAAAAGTTTTCAAAAGTTATAATATACTATGACTTTCCAAGAATAACTAAGAAGTTTCATAGTCTTAAAATAATAAGTTGCAAATAGATAACATAATTTAACCTTACAATATATATCATAGATGGTTTAGAAATTAGTCAATTTTCCATATATCAGAAGCTATAGCTTACAATAGTTTCCAAAGATACATAAGTAGTTTAAGTGACTCAAATAGTTAAATACTCAAACGTAATTTATATTCTTAAAAATCTTATGACTATGGTCACGCTATATCCCTGTAACCGGGCATCAGTGTACCAATGAATAACCCCCACTGGCTGGGTATCAAAGTACCAATGAATAACCCCCATTGGTTTGAGTATCAAAATAAAGTACCAATGAATAACCCCCATTGGCTGGGTATCAGAGTACCAATGAATAACCCCCATTGGTTTGAGTATCAGAATACCAACGAATAACCCCCATTGGTTTGGGTATCAGAGTACCAACGAATAATCCCCATTGGTTTGGGTATCAGAATACCAACGAATAACCCCCATTGGTTTGGGTATCAGAGTCTCGAATAACCCCCATTGGCTGGGTATCAGAGTACCAATGAATAACCCCCCATTGGTTTGGGTATTAAAATCAATTCATAGTCAAATTGTCCATAATCATATGTATAAAATCATAGCTTCTAACAAAAATATATCTTATTTAAATACGTATATATAATCATATATTCAATAATCAAATATATTTGTGATATTTCTATATTCTTATTTTAAATCAATATAGCTAACAAATATCAATTAAATAAAATAAATCTTATATTCACTGCTCATAGGTATTTGTGAAAATTCTTCATTCGTTACTTTGAATCAGTATAGCTTAAAACAATTAAATAAAATACATCATATATTCAGTAATCAAATCTATTTGTGATAATTCTTTACTTGAAATCAGTAATACAATAGAAATAAAATTGTAATGACTGTATACAAATTTCAGGAGTTAAAATACGTAAAATAAAACCAATTAGGATAAGGTTACTTACCTCCAAAAGCCATACCAAAAGAAACTTCACCCTAACACTTCTTCTAAAAATCCTTAGATATCATCACTTGAAACAATTTTTGCAGGTATCATTTACTCAATAATCAAATAATTTAAGAATGACTTATAACAGTATCTGGCCAACAGAACGACAGCTAGAAATATCTAATAATTTCTTTTTATTATCTCAAAGTAAAAGTCCTTGTATGTATCCTCTACTGCCTCTAAGAAAACCTAAGATAAATATTGTCATATAGGGTCAAAAGCATGGCCTAGCCCATGTTCCATGATCACTTGCTGACTTCACCATACGCCTCAGTTACCAAACCAATGAACTAATAATAATAATAATATAATATTAATAATAATAATAACAATAATATTAGAAGGAAGCTAGCGTTGCTATGACAAGGGGATTATTCTATGGAGTTATATATATATATATATATATATATATGCTACTGCCGCCTCTAGGTTTTTTTTTTTCAAACTCCATCAATCCGGTACTATTCCTTTAAGAAAATTATGCAGAACAGACCCATGCAGCCATGTCTAAAGAAAGTCACACTGTTGGCCGAAATACTCACATTAAAAAAAAATACTTTAATTCTAAATAATACTTAGATTTGACAAGAAAGCGATTTTTAAGCTCTTACCTCAAAGGCATAGTCAATCATTCTCTACTTCAGTCTTCTAGGTAGTCTCCTCTCTCAAAATATCTCTCCATATACATTGACTTAATAAACTTATATTTATAGCTAGGGTTTCAACCTTATTTTCTAAAAAACCCCTTAGCAATGTTAATTATAACAATTGACCCCATAAACAAATTTACTTAAATACCCTTCCTTTTAAATCCTTTTTTTTTTTTTTTCCGGGTATTACACATAGTTTACAAACAAGTGCAATCATTGACAAATAAACTTGATTCTTTCAGGTATATGCATTATGTAAACAACCATAGCAGTACATTAGCTACATCCTAAGCGATTCTACATATAAATAACAAAATGCACATTTAACATCCAAAAAAAATTTTAATGTGCAGAGGAACAGCAAAACCTAACTACGTGGGTGGGACACGATAAAAAAATGACATCAAGAACCCAAATGCAAATGAACAGCAGTCACACATACCTTGCCTAGCTTCGATGATGCAAAACAAGTGTTTTCTCCCTCTTAAGACGCTCCAAACCATGAAGAACAAGCTGATCGCACCTCGGGTCTCTCTCTCAAAAAGTGTTTGAGTTTTGGATGTTTTGATTCGCGTTATGTTCTGTTTTGGAGTTAAAATGTGTTTTTGTAATGGCAGAGACCGAGGTGGGTTACGGAGAGTGACGAAAACACACCACAGGTGGGTTAAGTGATACTTTTCAAACCACGGGTAAGTAAAGTGATTTTCGCCCAAACCATAGGTAGGTTACGTGTAATTATCCCTTATTTTTTTAATGAGTAGTTTATATTATTTAAATGAAATGGTAAAAAATATAAAATTTTTGATATTGAGTGTATTATAAAATGAGTTGTCAAAAAATAAAATTTTGAGTTTTGAAATGGTATATACTAAAAATTTTACACCCCTTTGATGGAAATACTATTAGTACCCAAAACTACTAAAATAGGACAAGTTTCAAGCCTTTTAAATTTTCAATGAGTTGTCTTGTCTAACACTGTGGCACGTACATTGGTAGACACTACATCCTTTTCCCATGTGAAAAGTTGGACATGTGGCCATGTCTCCACCCTTCAATGATTTGTAATTAAATTTTTTTTTTTCATGTGATTACTTTATTTATTGGTATTAACGTGACTTTGAATGATGTGATTCAGTTTTCTTTTATTATTATTTTTTATTATTTATTGGTAGTAACGCTGGTGCCATACAAAATTTCATATATTTTTTCAAAACTTGTCTCGTATGAAGAGTTATGAGTGGTGAAAATGTGAACCCTATAAACCCACAATTTTTTCTTCGTCACACATAATTCGCTACGTAATAAAACAAGTTGTAACAGAAATTGTGAAACTTTTTGTTGCATTAACATTACTTCCTAATATTGCAAACCCACCTATTGGTATATTAAATTCATTTATTGCTTTTATATTATGATTTTTTTGAGAAAATTATATTATGTATTTAAGATTGGCATTTTTTATTAAATAAATGCTTACAATATTGTAAATATTTGTTTAGCCTATAATAATATAAATCTTACATTGATAATAGTATAATATAAACTACTAGTTTATTAATAATATTATTGTTATTATTAACGATTGTTAATATTATCTTGTTTTTTGAAACATTATAATGAAAGTTGTGATGTAAAAAATACATTTGAAAGATGGTTTTTATATTTATTTTGATTATTTTAGTCTATTTTTATTACTATAATATATTTACTTATATTTTAAATTATTATTAAATTAATTATGACGTCATCACGATTAAACCTCAATCTGACTTTAGTTTGATCTCAAAAACCTTAAACCTTTTCATTTTACAGTTCATTGAACGGTACAGGTTTCAAAACCATTCATTCAACCAGAGAGATAGAGAATCGGTGGAGAACAAAGATGAAAGACCCATGGAGATCCTTCACATTGGTCAAAGCCTCATCGTCGATTTTCTCTGCCTCCATAGCCACTTGTCCTCCTCTCCACCACTATACGGCCCAAATGGCTCTCTCTCTCTCTCTCTCTCATTTCAGTAGGCTTATGAAAAAGAACATTTTCATGATTCGAATATTTTGATTGTGTGTTTTGTTTTGATTGTGATATTTTGTATTTTTCAACCATTGAGATAAAGAAGCATTAGAGAGAGAGAGAGATGAACAAAGAAGAAAGGAGGAAAGAGAAAGAATTTTTTTTAAAAATAAAATAATGATTTAGAGTTGCTACAGTGTTCTCTAGATCAAGGGAACTATTGTAGCAGCTTCAAGAAAAAAATTTTCTTTTAAAAATCTGTTGGAGCTGATTTTTTGAATTTGTTTTCCAAAAAATGACTTTAGCTAATCTATTGGAGATGCTCTATAAATATATCTATATATATATATATATATATATATATTTATATTGTTTATTTGACACATTAAAATGCTACTTTATTTATTTTAATACACCACTTTATAATACAATATCACATATTCTATTCTTTTTCCATTTTATTTAAATACTCTTAATTATTTTATTCTTTTTTTATTTTTTTTATGCTTTCTTTTTTTTTTGTTCCCAAAGTTCAGTAAAGAGATAGAGGAGAGAAAATGTTTCAATAATTATTAATTAATTTCAAGTTGCCAATAGTTCTGAAGAGAGAGAAAATTTTGAATTAAAAAACCAAATATTTATGGTCAAAATGGGTATTTAGCCCTAATTTGAAAATTATGTAGCAAAATATCACTGTTTTTTAATTATTTAGCAAAATACCATTATTTTTGGAACATGATTTTAACAAAATCAAGTTAGAGGTGGATATTGAGTTTCACACATAATTCGATTTTGTTAAAATCGAGTTTCAATTCAGGAGCATTTTACTAAATAGTTTCAAAAGAATGACATTGTGCTACATAGTTTTTAAATGGGTTTGGCTTACCTCTAGTACTTTTTTAACTAAAAGTGTCATTTTGTTTTAAATACACAATTGCAAGTGGAAGTGGGTTTTAATTTCCACCTTTTATTTAGTTAGTGGGTAATGTGACAGTTTCTCATTAAAACAAAAGGAGATTCTAGTTAAAAAAGTATTAGAGGTAAGTCAAACCCTTTTCAAATTATGGGTAAAAACTCATTCCTATTATTAAAGCATTGGCATTAGGAGATTTTTGGCATTTGGCATACCAAACGTGAAAAAGCCTCTCATGTTAAAGTCTGTTTAGAATCCGCTTATTTTGCTAAAATTGGAAACTTTTTGCGGAAAGTACGATAAATAAAGGTAAATATTAGTTGAAATAGTACAGTGGGATTCATGAATAGTATCAAAAAGTGCAGTGAGACCCATAAATAGTAGCAAAAGTAAGTTAAATAGTAAAATAAATTGGCAAAAAATAAGTTAGCCAAATTTGAAACGGTACAGTTCCAAATTCTAACATATGAACAATACGGTTCCAAAAAATAAATGCTAACATATGAACAGTACCATTCCAAATTTGGAATGGTACGGTTCCAAATTCTAAAAAAATAAAAATACTTTTTAATTCAGTTTCTCTCTCCTCTCTTTGATTATCTATCCTTTCTTGCCTATTTCTCTGTCAGTAACTCTCCTCTCTTTTCTTCCTTATATGGTCTCTCTTCTTCTTCACTTCCTTACGGTCTCTCTTATTCCTCACTCTCATCGCCTCTCTTATGCATCTTTCTCTATCCTCGCTAATCAGCCGTCTCAGTGGAGATCAGCCCTCACCGTTAAGATTGGCCTCACCTTTGAGATTGACTGGTGGAGATCGCATGTGATAGAGTTTGGTTGGTTTTTTATTTTTGTATAGAGTTTGGCTGGTTTTTTTCTGGTTTGGATTGCATGTGATTGTGGCTGATAGAGTTGGCTTTCGTGGTGGTGGGTTGTGGGTTTGAGGTGGTGTTGGTATTATGTCTATTTTGTTTTTGTTTTTGTTTTTGTTTTTGTTTTTGTTGTTTTTTTTTTTTTTTTTTTTTTTTTTTTTTTTTAATTCCGATGGTAGTGGGTTTCAAACCAAGTGATTGTGATGTTTTTTTTTCTTTCTTTAATGAGAATTGTGATTTGTTTTGGATTGTGATTTGGGGTGGTGGGTTTAAGGTGTTGATGGTGTTGGTGTTCTGTTTATTTATTTAATTATTATTTATATTTTGGTGGTGGTGAGTTTAGACTTTAGAGTGTGAATGAACGAAGAGAAGAGAGGGGTTAATATTAGAGAGAGTGAAAAATAGACGAGGAAGACAGACAAAGGGAGAAAAACGAATAAATAAATAGAACGTGAATATATTATTTTTGCTATTATTTATGGGTCTCATTTTTTGATATTATTTATAGGTCAGTTATACTGTTTCAACTAACTTTTACCTTTATCTACAGTACTTTCAGCAATAAGTTTTCAATTTCAGTAAAATAAGTGATATCCAAACAGACCTTAAATATAAAAGTAGCATTTTTAATATGTTAAAATGACATATTTTTAGAACATTTGATGTTAATGCTTAGAATCTCACCGTAGCCAATATCAAATTTATTTAGCATTTAACACATCTCATAAAAGTGTTTTTCTAATGTTTGGCGTGATATATGTTAAAAATTAGGCCATGTTTGGTAGGTGTGTTTTAACACATAATTTTACATTTTAAACAACATTACACACATTTTCATACACTTTTTTCATCCACATGTATATCAAAAATACTCAAACAACATTACTCAAACTCCTCTACCAAACAGGCTTAGCATTTAGCACACTGATGCTGGTGCTCTAAGTCTATTCAGCATACTGAAAGTTGGATCCAAATTTCTAGAGTCAAGGTTGAGTGTTTTGTTGTAATCTATGGTATCTATCTCTTTTTAAGTGCAATCTCACATGAGTTAGTTAAATAAGTATTTATTTATTTATTTGCTTTAATTTCTATCTAATGCTTTGGGATCTAATATATTCATTTTTAAGAGCATCCACAGCAGTGGAGCTAAAAATTTAACTTTTTAACTCCACCAAAAGTTACTTTATCTATTTTACCTACATACATGCTGCAACAGTTGATTTATTTTAGTTTTTAACATAATAAAATAATATATCCACTACAATAAATAACAATTACAACCACCTACAACCGCCACTGCCACCGCCGCCGCCACTGCCACCCACTCTTTTACCGCCACTGCTGTCGTTGCCGCCACCGGCTATTCCGCCGCCACCGACTATTCCACCGCCACCGCCGTTACCACATGATAGCAAATAATCGTCTAGTGTTAACAAGTGATTTTTTTAACCCCAAATTATACTTATACACTTTTTTTTTTTACTAAAACAATTTCTCAATTATCATGATAGCCTATTATCGTCTCAATTATCCGGAAGTAATCTTGGAACAATGTGAACTATGAAATGGAGGAATTTTATAAGAAAACATATAAAATAGAACACATATATAGCAGAAACAATGTAGTCCATAGATTTACTCACATACATAACTCAAACCAAATTACAATAAAACTCACACACTTGCACAAGTTCCTATAACTCATGCTTCTCAACATACAAAAAAGAAAGTTCCTACAACTCACCTTGCAATTGCCATAAATGTTCAATAAGGTCCGGCTAGAGTTGAAAATGAATTTCTCGGTCTCTAATGCGTCCATGCCTCTTAATGTATGACAAAAATTCATCACTTTGTTCATGTTAAACTTGCAGAGGAGGATTATCCACTCCATCATTTTGTTCATAATCCAAGTCTACCACTTCATTATCATCCCGCTCATCTTCCCACTCATCTTCAACAATCATGTTGTGGAGAATTATGCACGCTTTTATGATCTTTTGGAATGTTTCAAGATGGAAAAATTGTGCAGGTCCATGGACAGTTGCGAAACGTGCTTGAAGCACTCCAAATGCACGCTCAACATCCTTCTTACACGCCTCTTGGGCTGCTGCAAATAATTTATACCTCTGTCCTTGTGGAGCTGGGATTATTTTTACAAATGTTGCCCACTTTAGATATATGCCATCAGCAAGGTAATATCTCATTGTGTAGTCATGACTATTGATTAAGTAATGTACTGTAGGAGCACGTCCTTCAGCAAGTTCATTAAATACATGAGATCGTTCTAACACATTAATGTCATTATTTGACTCAGGTAACCCCAAAAATGCATGTCATATCCAAAGATCATATGATGCTACTGCCTCCAAAATAATAGTAAGCTCATGAATATGACCACAATATTGACCTTTCCATGCAGATGGACAATTTTTCCACTTCCAATGCATGCAATCAATTGAACCTAACATATCTGGAAAACCTCGGTGTTCGCCGTGAGATAACAGTCTAGCAATGTCTTCATTGTTTAGCTTTCTCAAGTATTCCTCAGAGAAAACATCAATTACTGCAGTAACAAATTTTTTCAAACTTTCTAATGCAATAGTTTCTTCAATCTGCACATATTTATCTATCAAATCACCTGATACTCCATACGTAAGCATTCTAAGTGCAGCAATTATCTTTTGTAATGAAGATAAACCAAGTTTTTTGACACTATTCACTACAAGAAAAACGGCTATTGCGGCGGTCCAGAACCGCCGCTAAAGCCCCAAAAACCACCGCTAAAGGTACATTCGACCTATAGCGGTGGGTGCTATTGCAGCGGGCCGTCCCGTCGGTGCTGCAGTGCCATTATAGGTAGATTGTGGCGGTCGCAAAAAGCACCGCTATAGATGTACCTTTTAGCGGCGGGTGAAGGTTTATTGCGGCGGGCATAAAACTGCCACAATACGTCTTTAGAATTTGTGGGATTGACTTTTAGCGGTGGGCAAAGAGCGCCACTATAGACAATCGATCAAAACAGCTATATGTACTTTTAGCGACGAGTGCATGCTCGCCGCTATATGTTTCAACCTTTAGCGGCAGGCGATAAGCGCCGCTATAGGTATTTATTTAAAACGTAAAATGTGAACCTTTAGCGGCGGTCTTTGACCGCCGCTATAGGTTTTTTTTTTTTTTTCAATGGGTTTTAAAACTGCTGTTTGCTAGTAAATAAATGGTTCACAAACCTATTACAAAGGACCTGTAATAGTTTTAGCTCTACTAACACAATACCACAAATGTAATTAATTAAAACCACAAATGTCTTGAAACTAATGTAATATTAACATAGAAATATATTATCAAATACATAACATTGTCTATAACCACCATCTTAAAATTAACAAAAAAAAGATGTGTTCATTTGAATAAAACAATCGCTGAAATTAATCTAATACTATAATCAAAATTCTAAAGTGTGAAATAAAATTCTAAAATGTTCTCAAAACAACATATCTTATATTGTTTTTAAAGATTATGAAATAAAATTCATTTTAACAAAAGGGAAATCCCTTGTGTAATCTGTAGCATATCCATGTCAAACTTGTAAGTTTACCCTCAACCTTTAGTCACGTAGAAAGCATCCTTAAATAACAAGGTGCTTTGAGTTCCATATAATTCAAGCATAAGTTGGCCAACAATTTTTCTTTTCTTTTTTTTATACAAAAATTTTATTAAAAAAAACAAAACTAAGTACAACGGTGGTGTACTCAGGGAGAAAGGCCAACAATTATGATGAAAGACAGAAGCCAAGACAGGTCTACATAATCTTACCTTGATATCTAATTATGAAATTAAATGCAAAATATCACAGAAGACAGTAATAATCTAAAACTTTTGAAATGTCCTTAAGCACTTAGGCAACACACAACTGTGATTTAAAAATTTTGATACATAAAAACTGTTAATTTCTTTTACGCAAAAGAAAACAAATTGCAAAGCAGACAAACTTGCCAATACTATTTTCCAACTAGTATAGTGTAAATATATAAAGTCCTAAGATATTCATCTTGAAAGACATATAGTCCCACATTACTAATCAAGCAAAGAAAAAATTTTAGGACTAAGTAATAGCTAAGGTTTCTGCACCAAGTCATGGTTATAAGTAACTTAAACAAAGTCTAGTTTTTCCCAATGGAGAACCAAATCTAACAATCTACATGAAAACTTATACTTACACAAAGTAGGATCCTCTCTCTGAAAATGATTCAAAGCCTTTGAAAACTATCAAAAAAGAAAACAAGAAGATTGTCATGTAACATTGGACACTAACAAATACAACATGCACACATATAGGCACACTTAAACAAACCACTCACTTGTCCTCCTGAATCTTTTGAAACTGGTTGAACGGCTAAAGACATCATTGGTTTAGGGACATTCATAGAAGTCATTGTGGATTTAACTAACCCATCAGTAAATGTATATCCTAATCACACAAAAAATGCATAAGTTGAGAAAAATCATAAAAGAAAAAGAAAAAAGCAACTAGAAAAAAAAAAAGTCATAATCATCAGGTTTCAAAGCCTCATGCCCTCATCTCAAATATTAGCAGTCTAAGTAATTATACCCATTTTGAAAACCATTATTATTTTCATACATTTCAAGTCGGGGAAGGGAGACTCGAACCCTAGACATCTCAGTTGCAAACTATAGGGAATGTCATTTTACTTAGAGGTCATGGGCTTGAATGTCCATTTTGATATTTTCCTCTCACTTTTAGAAACTTCAACTTGCACTAGCTCCTCACTTCTCACTTCGACCCCCATTCTATTCAGACAATTATGGAAAACAACACAGAAACATAAATTATTGTGTACACAAGTGCAAAGGTATAAGTGGGACCTGATGCACAATCCACACCAAATACAACAACTATTTGCCCAGCATGTGCCTCTTGAATATCCTATAGATATAAAAAAGAAAATCAACAACAAAAAGCCAAGAAGGAAGAAGAAAAAGAGTAAATTAGTTTGGATAGAAAACATATGACTTGAAACCCCAATCTATTAATTTAACACAAATATTATTTTGTTCTAAAAGATTAGAGTGCAACCTACCCCAACTTCACCCCTACCCCTTTACCACCTAAGCCACAGCATGGGGACAAGTAGAAGACATTGTAGAGATAGTTGGTTCGCAAAATTTGATTTCATGTATAAAAAAATCCCAATCATATCATTAGAATTAATTACTAAGATGAATGTCAAAGCAAAACTAACCTCCATCTCATCAGAATGCATCCAAACCAAGCGAGGAATCTGTACCAGGAAGATAATATATCCTTAACTATTAAATTTAATTTAGAAATTCAATTAGTATCAAAGCGCTGATAGCATGATAAAATGGGCATGCCGGAAAATTCATTAACAAAATATAACTATTTTTCAAAATTTAATGGATGTAATTGTCCAGATTATATCATTCATAAAAGCACAAGTGCATAACACACATACAACATGTCTTACCATATTGAACCATAATAACAAGCATTGCAATCAGATAAAAATAGAAGCTTGGTCACCTTGCAGTACATATTGAAACGATCATAACATATGCAAAACCAGTCTATCCCATACACTTCCTCTGTCAAAATGTTAGTCCCTTTTCCAATTTTAAGATGTTCCAACAGGGATGTCCCAAAATTGATGTCCAATTTGAAAATTCATTTTTGATTGGTAAGTTACACATGAAACTGATGGGTTCTGAACCATGACCTAACCTTCCACCTTCCTCTTACAAGGGGAGGAGGAGCATCATATTCACCACTCAATGTGATTCAAGTTTTTCCAAAAATTATTTTTATATGGTGTACCATAGAAGGTTACAAATTGCAATATTTTCAGGCAGGAACACATTATAGAAGGATAAGTTTTGAGAAACAAAAATTTGTTGACATTTGCATATTATCTTCTTTCAAATGACACTAAAAGATGCTAAATGGATTAATTAACAGGATAACTCAAAACAAAAGATCTCAAGCCCATAAGCGAAACTTCAACCGGAAATAAACAAGCTAATAAATTACACATCTTGAACTGACCTTAGCCTTCTTTCTTGTATTTATGTTATGTATAAAATCACCCTTCCGAATGACACATTCATAGATTCTTCATTTAAAATACAATAAAAAACCAAGTTAGTATAATGGCTCATCTACATGTCTGAGTACTAACATTGCCACTACATGAATAAAATAATAAGATAGTTGGACTATCAAGAAAATGAAAATATACCTCTTAGACAGGCATACCTCAGATATGTCAACTGACCAAAGCACCCTTCCTCCAATTTAAAAGCTAACACCACAAGAGGCCCATCTGGAGTTCCAGACAATGTGACCTTTACGAGAATAAAATATATCAATTCCCCAGTCAGGTTATAAAACAGATGATTGTACAAAATATTTTTTAGATAAGAGATGAAAGTACAGAAGATTCAGAACAAAAATTTATTTTCATCAACCCAATACCTTCTCTTCATTCTTACTTTGGCCAAGAGCATAGCTACTGACTTCAGTTGGACAAGGCAAATAACTAAGTACACCATCCAAAAGTGGTGTTCTCCAATTATGAAAATTATACATATCAACAATACATTTAACAGTTTATCAAAAAAAAGAAAAGAAAAAAAGAAACACATTGAACAGAAACCGTAAAAATAAAAACTCAATCAAATATATTACATTTACCTAAACATATTTAAAAATAAAAATGCCTAAAACAAACAAGAATTAAGAAAGAAAGTTAGGAATAGAATAGAATAGAATACTTACAACAAATTCAAAAAAGCGTGGCATAAATCTGGATACTCCTCCAGTAATCTTTTTCCAATACCCTAAAATTCAAATCCAAAAAAAAAAAAATAATAATAATCAAAACTAAACGAAACCAGGAAATCTGAACCAGCACGAACAAGCTAAAAAATCAATTCAACAAACCAACAGCAACGCTTCAGCGTCGCGATCGGCGAGCTGAGTGTCGCGTACGCGATGCTGAAGTGTCGTCGTTGAGCTTCAGCTCGCCGACGAAGCTCAACGGCAAGCTGAGCGTCACGATCGACGTCACCGTTGAGCTTCAGCTCGCCGATGAAGCTCAATGGTGAGCTGAGCGTTGCGATCGCGACGCTGAAGCGTCGTCGTTTAGCTTCAGCTCGTTGATGAAGCTCAACAACAACGCTTCAGCGTCGCGATCGGTGAGCGAAGCGTCGCGAACCGGCGAGCTAAGCGTCGTGTTCGCGATGCTGAAGCGTCGCCGTTGAGCGTCAGCTCACCGATGAAGCTCAATGGCGATGATTCAGCGTCACGGTCGGCAAGCGAAGCGTCGCATTCGCGACTCTTCAGCTCACCGATCGCGACGTTGAAGCGTTGCCGTTGAGCGTTAGCTCGCCGATGAAGCTTAACGGCGATGATTTAGCTTGCCGAAGCGTCACTGTTGAACTTCATCGGCGACGGTTGGCTCAACGGAGCTCATCGGTGAAGGTTTTTTTGTTTGGGTTTTTTTGGTCCAGATGGTTTTTTTTTTTTTTTTTTTTTGACTGAAATGCTTGGGTTGAAATGTTTTGAGGTGGCTGCTGGCTGGGTATTGTATTCAAAAAATAATTATAAATTTTTCTTTTTTTTAGACCTCACATTAGATTTTTTTAATGTATAAAAAAAGGACTCACTTTAAGTTTCAATACAAAGAAAAGTAAAAAGAAAGACTCACGTAAAAAAAAAAAAAAAAAAAAAAAAAAAAAAAAAAAAAAAAAAAAAAAAACCTTAGAAATTCACATTGAAGATAATGTAATCTAATGGAAGATTTGTCAAAATTCACATTGAATTAAGAAATATAGGATTGGGTTCAAGTTTCACTTGATGTAACTCTAAAAAATTTTACACCAACTAATAACTTATTTTTGAATTCATATTTTGAAAATCCAACCGTTGGATCACATTTTCTATTTGCTCTTAACATGCATGTCAATTTTCTTGCCAATTGGATGTAATTTACCCTTTGATCTTTAAACTTATCTTTTATGCCTTATTTTAAACTACGAAAACTTGAATTAAAACAATTAATTGATGACATGACTATTAATCTTTGATCACCGTGAAATTTTTTAAGAATGAAAAATATATGAAGATAATGTAATCCAACGATAGATTTGTCAAAATTCACATCAAATTAAGAAATATAGGGTTGGGTTCAAGTTACACTTGATGTAACTCTAAAAAATGTCACACGAACCAATAACTTATTGTTGAATTCATATTTTAAATATCCAATCGTTGGATCACATCTTCTATTTGCTCTTAACATGCATGTCAATTCTCTTGCCAATTGGATGTAATTTACCCTTTGATCTTTAAACTCATCTTTTATGCCTTATTTTAAACTATGAAAACTTGAATTAAAACAATTGATTGATGACATAGCTATTAGTCTTTGATCACCGTGAAATTTTTTAAGCATGAAAAATATATGAAGATAATGTAATCCAACAGTAGATTTGTCAAAATTCACATCAAATTAAGAAATATAGGGTTGGATTCAAGTTACACTTGATGTAACTCTAAAAAATGTCACACGAACCAATAACTTATTGTTGAATTCATATTTTGAAAATCCAACCGTTGGATCACATTTTCTATTTGCTATTAACATGCATGTCAATTTTCATGCCAATCGGGTGTAATTTACCATTTGATCTTTAAACTCATCTTTTATGCGTTATTTTAAATTACAAAAACTTGAATTTAAACAATTGATTGTTGACATGACTATTAATTTTTGATCACATTGAAATTTTGTATGCTTGAAAAATATATGAAGATAATGTAATCTAATAGTAGATTTGTCAAAATTTACATCGAATTAAGAAATATAGCGTTGGGTTCAAGTTACACTTGATGTAACTCTAAAAAATGTTACACCAACCAATAACTTATTTTTGAATTCATATTTTGAAAATCCAACCATTGGATCATATTTTCTATTTGTTTTTAACACGCATGCCAATTTTAATGCCAATCGGGTGTAATTCACCATTTGATCTTTAAACTCATCTTTTATGCGTTATTTTAAATTACAAAAACTTGAATTTAAACAATTGATTGATGACATAACTATTAATCTTTGATCACCTTGAAATTTTGTATGCATGAAAAATATATAAAGATAATGTAATCTAACGGTACATTTGTCAAAATTCACATCGAATTAAAAAATATATCGTTTGGTTCTAGTTACACTTGATGTAACTCTAAAAAATGTTACACCAACCAATAACTTATTGTTGAATTTAAATTTTGAAAATCCAACCGTTGGATCACACTTTCTATGTGTTCTTAACATGCATGCCAATTTTCATACCAATCGGGTGTAATTTACAATTTGATCTTTAAATGGGAAGACGAAAAAATAGAGGGAAATTTAAATGTCTATTGCAGCGGTCCTACCCGCCGCAAAAAGGAGTACAACCGCTATATCTAAGATTAATGCCGCTAAAATAGGTCTATTGCGGCGGGTCATTCGCCCGCCGCTATAGTCTGCCGCAAAATACTTGAGCTATTGTGGCGGTTCATTGACCCGTTGCTATATCTAAGTTGAGTGCCGCTAAAACAGGTCTATTGCGGCGAGTCATCAGCCCACCGCTGTAGTATGCTGCAAAATACTAGAGCTATTGCGGCGGGCATATGGAACGCCGCAATAGATCTCATGTACAGCGGCAGGCCAAAAAAGCACCACAATAGGCAACATATAGCGGCGGTTTTTGCACCCGCCGCAATTGCTTAGTTTTCTTGTAGTGATTTCTTTTTTGGACAAAGTAAGAGTCATGAGCTTCTACCTTAGATTGAATACGAAGAAAAAGAGAACATTTCATTCGAAACCTCCTACAAAATAAAGCAGGTGGATATATTGATATGGGAGCAAAATAATCAAGAAAAAACCTCTCATGGCCTACCAAATGATTACGTCGGATAGAACGACGACGTTTAGGTTGTGATGTTTCCATAACAAGTTCTTCGATTATCACATCTTTATCTGAGTCATCAAGAAGGAACTTGTGAAACAAATAGTGATTCATGGATGCAACCTTCAAGACAATTGGAAAGCAATTATTACTATAGATGCAAGATTAAAGTCAAGTGACATAAGCCATAACAAAATGAATATAACCAATTCACGCACAAGTCACAACACAAACACATACATCTAAAAAAAAACAACTTGGAAATACTATGAATGCTCATTGTTCATATATTTATTCTAAGACTTGTCATCTCAAAACCAAGAATATGATACTAGGAATGTTCAATGAATAGAAATAATTGGATCAAAGATACTCATAGTGGCTGTAACAGCAAGATATATAATAGACACTTATAGTGGCTGTAACACTCATAATGGCTCAAATAATAGTTTCATTAGATCAAAGAATTATATCAATGCCTATCACAAGACCGAATGGAACTTAAAAAAAGATAAAAAAGATTGCACTTCAAAGTCTTTGTTAGATTGCACTTCCAGTCACAACACAAACACATACATCTAGTTTAAGATTAAAGTCAAGTGACATAAGCCACTACAATATACATAAGTTATTACCAAAATACATAAAGGCCTACATAAGCCACTACAAAATACATAAAAGCCTAAACTACATCCAAAATACAATCAAACCCATTAATTACGTGAACTTTTTCTTGCCAAGATTTCCTCTTGGAGTTGTTCATAAAAAGCTTTTTGTGCTCCGGTCAAGCCACTTGTATCTATCATCATGATTCTCTCCGCCTCTAACCTTTCTATCATCTCAAATTTTTTTTTCTCAATCATGATTCTTTTCTTCTCAATCTTAAGTTTTTCTTCCCTGCTTTCCTTCTCAATCGCAGTTTTTCCCTCTCAATAAACATTTTTTCCTCTTCCAACCGAGTTACATCCTCAATCAATTTCAATTTCTTGGTCAAATATTTCCCTACATCTTTTCCGGTGGCTTTGTTCTTTCGGATGGCCTTTTCGGCCTACCTACCAATAGGTCTTTCAAAATTGGAAGTGTCACCAAGTTTGGACCCACAATCCCCTTCGCCAATAGATATTGACTCCGAAGTTGGAGGCATGGATGATCTTGATTTAGCATTGTTAGGATTGGCAAACTTTGGTTGGTCCTTTAACATGAGTCAACAATGGTCAAGAAAAAAGGGTTTCTTGTGCTTCTCTAAATACAAAGCATTCGCATTGGTAATCGAAAAAAAAAATTAAAAGAAATATAACATGATTAATATCTTCAAATTATTGACACTATTGCAATATAATTTATACCTTATCTTCTTCGGTTATACCACTTTGATGATGTGCGTTAATTTAAGCCGTATACCTAGCAAACTTATTTGTCTTTTCACTAATCGCTCCCCAACGACTTAGCAAGGAGATAACAATACGTGTGGTACCGGATGTATTGTACTGCATGAAGCATAACTAAAATTTTTGACGAAAGGTATTTTGTGTTTATTCATTACTGTTTATGGCATCAACACTAGTATTGAGCCATGCTGCCACTAGGAGTTTATCTTCCCCTACATTAGAGTTAGAGCACCGTTTTCCTTTTGTAGAAGAGACATTTTCAACTTGAGGTAGAGGTGGAGGTGGAGAATCAGAAACTGACACAGGAGTATTTTGAGACGTTCCCAAAAATTGTGAGTCAATTTCTATATCCCTGTTCATGATACCCGTGAAATATGTTAGGTCTCTACGTAACTTTGTGTCCCTACGTAACTCCATAAAATTAGAAAAAATATATATATACTTCCCTTCACACAAAAAATTCCCAAACTAACATTTATATCAAAACTTAAAACACTTAGAATTATAACAATAGTACATGATTATACATAAATACTTAATTTGACATGTAGCTTAATCTCATTAAAATGACCTCAAGAAATCCTTTTTGTGTGCTTCTGTTTATGGTTTTGTGCAACATAACAAAATACAGAGACAACAAAAATGTAAACTTCCCTACACAAATTACGGAGACCACAAGAACTTCTATTACAAGAAAACCACACAACAAATTCCTACAAATAGAAAATTCCCAATACATTCCAATACAAATACATTCTGTCCATTCAGATGTTATACCTAGCAAAAATAGCAAAAAAATCCTAATACAAATGACAGAACTTTTCATTGATCAAGAATAGCAAAAAATTTATTGCATCTAAAATAATAAATTGAAAGAACACAAGAAAGAAATCATTGAGCACATTCTTTGATGTTATACCCAAATCAAAAATCCCACATTCTTTGATCATATACCCATTCTTTGATGTTATACCAAAATCAAAAATCGCACACCTCACACAGTTCAACATCATTGCAAACAATCCTACATAGTGCCAACTGCCAACACACCATATCATATAGCTATATTTTTCACATAACACTAAGTGTATACAAAGGTTTTTTTTTTTAATTTTGCCTAAACATCCATGAAACATACTTAACATAGCAACAACACACCATTTTCACCACAAAATAACATCATAACATTGCATGATGACATAAACCCAGAAAAATTAAGCCAAAACAATGAACACCTAGATGGAAAAATTCACTACAAAATGACAGAGACAACTGTAGGATTATATCTCCTTAAAGAGAATTTTATGTGGCCCACATTTGAGTGAAGATGAAACTCATGTCTTAAGTTTCTTATTTCATGTCTTAAGTTTCCTATTTGTGAAAGTTACATGTTAGATGTAACATCCTTTGGTAACTCTCAAATGGTGTAACCCATTTGGTTAATAAATACCATGAAGTTACAACTTTTAAGCTCCTTGATGGAAGGAGAGTTATGGAAATCTTCATTTAAAAGGGTCCCTAGTCTAGCCTATGTATATAGCCTGTCTCAATTAAAAGGATATATGTAAAGTAAAGGTCATAGACTAGAAGACACCTTTTATAAACACTATTATCATATAGTGAGTCTTCTTTTTCTCTAAACATTTAAACAACTATGGCTGAAGGTATGTCTATGTTATTTTGTTTCCGCTGCACTCTGAATTTTGTCTTACAGCATCCACCTTAATTTGTTGTGACAATAAGGCAGCTTAGTATTAGAATAGGCTTACTCTATTTTCAGCTTATTCATCTTAGTATTTAAATGCATGAATAGTGCCGTGAGACTCAGTTTTAAAGTTTTTTTTAAAAAAAAAAAAATACTTGCGAGTCCTGTAAACAGTGATGAGACCCATTGTTTTTCAGCAAACGCAAGAACGCATGGAAAACGTGCATTCCAAACGCACACTTAATTAGTCTAATAGAGTAAATCAATCTAGCAAGGCTAAATAGAGTACAAAACTCATGTAAAGGCTTAATTATCTCACCAAGAAAAACTTGGTTTTTCAGTTCACCGCATGAGGAGACACAACACAAGGCAGCTTCCCACAATCATAATGTATAACATCCAATGCCTTATTTTGAAGAAGCCTAGAGTACAACACATCCCTTAAAAATTTCATGAACCATCCAGACCCACCTAATTGCACCCACCCTGACAAATATGAGGTAACAATTAACCCAGCTGCGCGCCACCTCCTTTTCTGAGCATATTTTGTTAAAGCTTGGGCCACCTCTAATGGCACAAGCCTTGATCTTTGAGCAATCAATTCCCCAAATTGCTGGCCCAAAACAACAGCATCTTCCAATGCTGCACATTCATTTTGGCCTAGATCAGGAGTCATAGGGTGCATGGCATCTCCTGCCACTATAATATTGCCCTTGCTTACATTTCCAAATATGATATCCCATGGAAATCTATGCAATAGTGGAGCCCATGTTATAGTGGAAAGGTCAGAGTGCTGCACTATCACTGTGTACAATTGAGGCAAGTCTTGGGCAAACTTATCAATCACTTCTTTTTGATCACTTTCGGGTCCCTTGCCATGTCTTTACCTACAATGCAAAATGTTAGAACAAGTAAGAATGTATTATGGGCCCAAGGCCCCAAACTCATTGTCTAGGTCTTTAAGCTTATATATAAATGCCTCATCTGTACATTTTTAGATGAGAAATACAGAAATTACACTTACTCATTACATAAAAGATTTTAGTTACGAACTTGAGTGTGGTGTTAAGCTTGAAATTAAATTGATGCTATGGAATGCTTCAGCTTACTATCAAACAATTGTATAGACATCACAATATAATGTAAGCTGTCAGTGTTAACACCTAAAAGCACCATTATTGACTTTATTTTATAATAAATAGATGTAACACATGGATATTACATTCACCAGTAAATTAAAATTGGTGTACAAGTTAAATCACTCTAAAATCAAAATTCATACATGATTATAAAGTTCATTGTCTTGAAAAAAAAATTTCATTTAATTATTAATTTATCCGAGAAGTGCAAGATTTATTAGTTTAAAATTCATTTTAGATTAGCGCAACATGTGTAACTGGTTTATCAACCAGTTTCTCCCAACTTATCTTTTATGCAAAAATCTAAAACTAACTCTCTAACTTTCAGCATTTTTCATTTTAGTCTTTTAACTTTCAGTTTTGTCATTTCAGTTTTCTAACTTTCAATTATTGTTAATTCAATACTCTGTTAGAGTTCAGTTACCTGCTACTGTTAAGTGAGCCAAAACGATGTCGGTTTTTATTTTTTTTATTTTTTTATTTTTTTTTTTATTTTAAATTTTCGGAATGAAAAGAAAATTAAAAAACTATTATTAAAAAAATAAAAAAACATTTAGGGGAAGAAGAGCCCTTGGCTCCTGAATATGGATCAGACAACTCTTTCTCCAGAATATGCTTCTCCTCCACCTTATATTGAAGCTATGGCACCTGAAACTGAAGGCAATGGCTTCTACTCTTTGCTTGAAGCTCTTGTGCCCGCTCCATCCATGGCAATGGAATCGGACACTAATGAGTCTCCAAAGCTCCCTCTTGCAACACCCTTCAGTTACAGAACTCCATCACCTTCATCTCTGTCTCAATCTCAATATCTCGGTCTCGGTTTCAATCTCTGCAACTCGGTTTCATCTCGGTCTCTTTCAATATTTCTTTGTTTTTGATTTCAGGTAATGGGAATATCTTGGTCTCGATTTCAATATTTCGTTTCATCTCAGTCTCCATCACCTAAATGTTTTTTTTTTTTTTTAAAATTTTAATAACAATTTTTTTTTGTTTTCTTTTAATTCCGAAATTAAAAAAAAAAAAGAAAAAGAAAAAAAAAAGACGTCGTTTTGGCTCACTTAACGACAGCAAGTAACTAAGGTCTAATGGAGTACCGAATTGATAACAATTGAAAATTAGAGGACTGAAATGACAAAATTGAAAGTTAGAGGGCTGAAATGAAAAATACTGAAAGTTAGAGAGTCAGTTTTGAATTTTTGCTTATCTTTTAATATAGAAATCATATATAGCTTTAAGAAAGGCATACCTATCCAAGTAGCTTTGCCTGTGAGAAACCAATAAAGCTCTTTATCATTGAGAGGAACAAAGCCAGCCCTTTTGGCACCAGCAGTTACAAATTGTTGGAAGTCATGGTTTAACTCATGACCTTGAGGAAACCTAGCCAACCCACGCACTGCCCATCTGCCTGAATTGATAGGCACAGTGAGTCCTAAACAACTTGCTGCCACCACTGAGTGTACCCCGTCACACCCTATCAAAGCCTTTGATTGATTTCCAAATTGGAAAAAAGTAAAGGTAATGAGAAAGTATAACAACTCAGAGAATATGCTAATATGGGATAGATAAATAGTTTTACTAAAATACTAGAAACCAAGAATTACTTGTATTTGTAAAGAGGAATGAATGATTACTTCAAATCCAACCGTGCGCACACTATGGTATAAAAGAGTGTACATTGTTTGATGTGAAGTAATAATTAACCATTTATAAAATATTCTGTAAGATCAACTAAATAAGTTTATACTAACACGTATTAATATAATACAACTTTCAACTTTCTGAGAATTTTTCAAGTTAAAAATTTTATATATTATGTTTCTGTTTGAAACCTTTTAGTTTTCAGTAGCTTATTTACTTTTATATAAATATATATATATATATATTTATATATTAATAAAAAGACAAAAATTAGTTTATTATTTTTATGAAAAAAACTAATTTTGTTAATTAAAAAAAAAAATCAATTGAGACAAAAAGGAAAGAACAAACAGCCAATGGGCACTTATATGTATATAGAATTAGAAATATTACTATGTTACATACAAATAAACCCGAAAATTTATATCCACACAATCAATCAAATATACATATTTTTGGCTTACCAAATTTTTTTGGGACATTATATTTTGATTATTTTTAAAATGCAACACGATGAAGAAATAAATTAATATAATTCATCAAATTTAGATTTGAATTAATGTTTTAATATAATATGTATTTTCAATAATAATCTATTGATTAAACCAATGACCAAAAGATATTCATATTCAATGCAAAATTTTGTTTAATAACTATGGAAATAGGAACATAACATATTTCACAACATTTTTCACAATCCAATGGCAAGGTGTGTTTAAAACAATATCACTTTTATATAGAACTACTATTGATACTATTTTCATTATGCACCAATCTCAACTACGTTAATAATTGTAAAAAATTTTGAAACTTTAATCTCTTAACTTTTTGATAAAGTCCACCTTAGTTATTCATAGATATATGGTAGCAATAAAAAATGCATCTCATTAATTAACATACACATAAGAGTCAAGAGACTCTTATAATTCAACTGATATTTTGCTATGTCTGCAACACACGTGGAAGCTAAGGGAACAAGTGATGCAACTGAAGTTGGACTCTAGAAGTGGCCGAAGATAAAGCAAAGCAGCTGAAGATAAATGCCTCAAGTGTCATATTTGAATTAATTGATAGTTTCGTATTTGAATTAGGATGTTGTCATTAGTTGTTGTTATCAATAAACTTCCTGGAGATAAGACTCATCCTATTATCTTGGATAGACTTAGCTATTAGGTTGGTTGTTGTCTTTTTAATTGTGGTTATCCTTTTATTTGAGTTAGTCGTGGTTGATGTATTTAAACTAAGAGTTATGGAATAAGAGGCAAGCTGATAATATTTACAGAATTCCTTTCTTTTCTATTTGTTCTTGGAGGGTTGTCGTCTCTAATACGACTAGTTATTTCTATTCATTCAACCAGGTCACAGCATATTTCTTGTTGTCTCTAATAAAATAAAATAAAATAATCCTTTTCATGGTGCTAGGTACTATGTTAGACTTTTTCTTTTTTCTTTTTTGTTTCTAACTACTGTAATATTTGCATTAGGTATTTGAAAGTTGAACTGACAAGTTAGTGGTAGTTACTTTTGCTCTGATAGTGGTTCCATCTTCCATTTGAATGAGATCAATCGATGACCCTTTCTGTGCTTTGGTTCTCATGGAGGTGAGTTTGGAAGAGAAACGGATGGTATCCATTGGCAATTCCTTTGCCAAAGCTTCCAATAAGGCTTTACGGTGCACCACTCTAAGTACTGCTCCACTTCTATATATCAGAAAGTAGAAAAAACATTTGAATAAATTACAAATACCTAAACTTCCTTGGTCTTGAAAATATATATATATATATATATATATATATATATATATTATTGTAAAAATGGTCTGGTAAAAAAATCACAAAATGGTCTTGCACCTATCAGCTCCGGTGAAAGAGACTTCATGAGTTGCTCCAGTATCGACATTTGTTATGTATGCCCTATTATAATATGAACAAGGTTACACAATTTAAATTTAGAAAAAAAAAAGGTTAAGTAGTATTTGTGTGTATATATATATATATATTTACACACATGTAAGTATGTGTGCAAGCACAAAAGGGCATTTAGAATACAGAAAACTATAGAAGGACTAACTTGATAAATGGAAATGAACTTCTTAAATTTCAGGTACTAAAATAGAAGAATTTGATCTGAATTTTAGAGATCAAACGCATAATTTTATTTATTTTTCTCAAATTAATGAAGATTTAAACTAAGACCTACATGAACTGCTATTTTGAATATAGTTCAAACCCATTCTATTATTTCATAATCTCTAGAGGTAAGACATAGGATACCTGCAGCATTAATGTAATAATCTATATCTATATATATATATATATAACTGAAACCTCTAAAGATCTCACAATTTTCCATGTCACCATTATTTTCTTTTTCTTTTTATTTTAGATTTTATACCTTATATATTTATTATTTAAATAACAAAAATAATTCATACTTAAACGGTGAAACCCCCGACTCTATTTTATAACCCTAAACTCAAAACCCTGAAGGGAGCCATTGTCTTTGCTCTGAAGATTGACACTAATGTGACTGAGGTTGAAGGAGATTTTGCAGTTGTTATCAATTTCCTTAACTCTGAAAGATGCTGCCTGGCGGGTTATGTTCATGTGATTAAAGACTCTCAGGTAGAAGTAAATTAAAGATACTAATTTTAACTCTTTTTCCAATGTCAGACGCAATGGTATTAATCCTAAGGACATATCTCTTTTTGTAATTTGTGACAAAGTTTTGATTCAATAATATCACGGTCTTGATTCAATAAATCTTTGGTTTTCAATGCATGATTTTCTCCACGGTTGCCGACCTTTGCTTTCCAATGTAATGATTTTGGTAGTGTTCCTTGAGGTAAGCTTTCTTTTTCTCTTTATTTTTTTAGAGGGCTCATTCTTTTGAAGAACACTGATTGTGCAGGAGTTATAAAGGTATTATATGAAAGAATTAATATATGAAGAACTATTATTATTATATTTTTTGGATATTGTTGGAAGTTTTTCAAATCTTAATTTATGAAGTGTGAGTAATATCTGAAGCATAAGTTCAGCCATTGTTCTCCCTCAAAAAAAAAAAATCAGCAATTGTGCAAGTTAACTCTAATTGTTATATATATATATATATATATATATATATATAAAAGTATATTCTTTATGTCAAGAGATAAAGCAACCTACTAAACAAAAAATTTTGGTCTACTTTTACATATCTCATAATTTATTTAGTTAGTTTGTAGCATTTACATTATAGAATAATAACTACTACTTATGTGTGTATTGCTCATACAAAATAATCTATGCTTTTGATAGTTTTGTGTTGAAGTTGGAAAAGTTGGTGTGTATTAGTTCCCATTTTATGAAGTGGTGGACTTAGATTTGGTTTGTTATCCGTTTATGCTTTTGACAAAATTTGATTGATGAAAATTGAGGTTATTTAATTTTCTATATTATTGTTTTAGCTCTTACTAAATTATCAAATAGTCATAATACAATTGTAGGATAACTTATGTCTCTTAAATTTATGATTTCATTCCCTACAATATTTTTTTGGTTAACTGATATTGGTCTTACTTTACAAGAATCTAAAAATCTTGATACTAGGATTTGTGGTAAGTTCAACTTTAAGTGGAAGTCCAGTGAAATATATGTATTCTTGCATGATCAATTTCTTGCAGTTATTGTTGTGTGCTTGTATTGCATCTTTTGATATGAAATTGTTGTTTATTTTTGTGTGCCACTTTCTATTTTGGTGAGCCTCTTACATATTTTCAAAAGAATGATTGCATCATTGAAGTAAATATTATGCTCTTCCAAGCATAAATTCCTTTATAAAAATGTTGTCCTTAGTGTAGTCATCATAATCTCTCTCTAAATGCAATTCTTATATAATTATATTTGATGATCAAAGTGTATTCTCAATTGGTATTGTGAGGTGAAGTTTGTATATATATATATATATATATATATATATATATATATATATTATGAACTTTTATATATAAATTGAATTACTTATTATCATTCATTTTTAAGTCACTATCTCTTCAAGCAAAAAATATATTTTTTTTATTAAATTATACCGTGCATCGCACGGGTTAATATTATATATATAAAACCGAAGCCTTTGACTTTTGGTTAACCTCTCTACAATTTTTCCACATCAACATTTTTTATTTATATTTTTTAATTTGATTTAATTCTTTTGATTTTATAGTACCAAATTGCAGAAAATTTGAGGAGGGAAGAGAGAGTCCTAACAGGAGTCTCTCTCTCTTTTTTCCTTAATCCTATAGTCTTTTTTTTTTTTTTGAATCCTAAAGTGAGTCCTTTTTTTTTTTTTTTTTTTTTTTTTAAAAAAAAATTCTAACGTGAGGTCTAATTAAAAAAAAAAATAATTATTTTTTAATCTTAATTCTAACGTAAGTCTCACAAAAAGTCAAAAACTTCATTTTTATATTATATATAGATAATAATAATGATGTGGCAAGCTTTAAGAATATGATAATGCAATTTGTAGATCTACTATCAAGATAACATATATTAGATTGGTAATAGATATTAGATTTAATTGCAGTTGAGTATTATGTGAAGTCGTCACCATAGAATAGCCCATGCCGGGATGTATTATGTGAAACCAATGATATAAAAGAAAAAGAATTTTTCTAAACCATTATATTGAACAAAAAATTACTTATTTTCATTCATTTTCAAGTGATACAATTTTTTTTTTTTTTTTTTTTAAGTCAAGTCATAGAACTTTAAGCAAAATAAATACTTTTTTATTTTTATTTAACTATCCCGTGCATCACACGGGTTAGCGACTAGTTGTTCTAATTTTCGTGATTACATAGTTCACTATACGTACTCTGCTCAACCTAAGATTGACCTTAGATTTTGTTCTAGCAAAATAATCAGCAGCATCGTAAATAATTTTCTTAATTACTTTTTGTTTTGGGTTTAAAGTTGATACATAGTTTTATAGACTCTTATAATAAAATTAGTAGTAACCCTATTATCATTTCTACTCTATATGATACTCAAATCAAAGAAGTCAACTACATCTTGATGATGAAGTACCCAAACTTACTATGACAACCTTG
Organism: Quercus lobata; assembly: GCF_001633185.2. Classification (NCBI taxonomy): domain Eukaryota; kingdom Viridiplantae; phylum Streptophyta; class Magnoliopsida; order Fagales; family Fagaceae; genus Quercus; species Quercus lobata. Next base: position 30,919,656 of record NC_044909.1, on the reverse strand, counting down.
TCTGTGTTACAACAAATTATCAATGTGGTGTATGATTGTTTCTGTCCAAGATTTCCACTTTATGAAATGCATGCACCTAGCTTGCTGCAGAAAATGCTAACTGTTCAAAGTTCCAAAATTTGTTCTACATACACATGTCAGCTAAATGTGTTTTAACATTTGATCTCAAAGATCTTCTAAGAATAACAAATAAGGTAAAACATAGATATAGTTTCTTAATTAGGTGTTATCCCTAAATTCCCTTATTATAAATTCAATAAAGTGGTTTCATTGACCAATGAGCTACAATCTTCATTGTTTAATTTAATTGTTATTAGAAAAGAACTATGTGGTTGAATTTAGTTAAGGAACCTAAAGCACAACACTTAAGGAATTATATCTAAGTTTTAGCATTAACAACTATATAACGAATTAATAACAAAAACCAAAGTTATTGGGAGCATAAACTCACACAAACTCTTCTCAGGATGACAAATATAGTCATTGTAAAAAGAAAAAGATTGAAAGAATTCTAACATTACCTTTTGCAAGGAGCATAAAGATTAATAAGCTTGTGAGAGACACCAAGGGCATCCATAGCAGACCAAGCATTAAGGTAAAGACTTAATGTTGCACCAGTGGCACGCAGCCCTTCTGATTTTTCTATCACCAAAGCTCGAATTCCGACTCTCTTCAAGGCTACAGCAGTTGCTAAACTAGCTATCCCTACCCCTACAATCACTACATCCTCTTCCTCCATCTTTATCGCACAGTGCCTCAAACACAGTACATTGAGGGTCTCAATGGATTACGTATATTAATTTTGCAACCATTGAAGATCGTGAATAACCATGACATTTTATTAAAATCTTTTATCTTTACCAAGAAAATTTTAACTCTAGATCAAAACTTTTAACTGAAACGCGAATTACTATGGAATAACTTTCTTCTTGCCCACCAAATGAAAAGTAGTTGACTCTATAATCCTTAAAGTAAAATGAAAAGTCACTAGTAATATAATTCTGCTGAGTTTGAAATTGAAAACCTAATTTGAAGGGTGTATATATAAACTAAAAAGGCAAACAAGTTTAAATGGCATGTTAGAAGGTTGGGGAACCACCAAGGGGCAAAAAGAAATTGGAAATGACTCATTGTAAGTTCTGGAAGTGATTATTTGAAAGTAGCCTAAAAAAATTTTAAAGGTGTACGGCGTAGGAAGGTGTTTGAGGAAGGTGTATGGAATAATTTCTTCAAAAAAATGTGACACTATAGTTATAACTGTATACCTTTTAATTTACAAATAGAAACTTGCGTTCTATATATAATTTAAGGGTTATACTAACGAGTGTCCTTAAGGCAATAATTAATAATTTATTTTATGAAAATTTTGACACCACTTTTATAGAAAAAAAAAAAAGTTGTCAAAACATTAATTGTTTTTTTTTTCCCATAAAAACTTTCTTTAAATAAATTGTTAACCATTGTCCTGAGGGCATCTGTTAGCATTTCTCATAATTTAATAAACACATAGTCTTACACTTACCCTTTTAAATATATATATAAATTTTTTTTATGGCCTTTAAAATGAGAATATGCTAGAGCTATAAACTTTTTTTTACAAATTGTTGATATAGTGAGTAGCTATTAGTAAGCAAAAAGATAATATAAGTGATGAACCAAATACAAATCAGTAAGAATTAAATTGTACCTCTATCATTTGTAAAAATGTTGCAAATAAATTTTTGGTTGTAGACTTGTAACGTTACTCTTAAAAGAATTAATAATATTATAAGGGGGACAAAGTGTAATTTTATAAAACAAAATTATTAAAATTAGTGTAAAAATAATGTTTTTATTTTTTTTTGTGACATGGCAGTTCAATATTTAAAATTTTAATTGAGGTAATCATGGTATAATAAATATCCGTACGCGTGTCTGTTTGCTTTCATGCTTTGGCTTTGTGCTAATGCAAATTCTTTTTTTTTTTTTTTTTGAGAAGCCTGCAAATTCTTGATGTAAGCATCATGCTCGCAACCAATTAGGAGTATATATCCCCTCTCCTTTGCATGTACGCAGAGAAAGATACTTAATCTTCAACAGGTATTTGATATTTCCATCCGAATAAATCTTTCTTATTCAGTTGAGCCATAATATTCATTTTATATATATAAAAAATAGAAAAACACTCAGAACAATATTCTTTTCACTATGCTCCATTCAAAGTTCCAAATGCTTGGAGAATATAATCACCAATAAAAGCACCCAGTCGGTATTATGTTTAAACATAGGCATCAGTCAAAGGTTACCAAATAGCAACTTCTTTATTTATTTATTTTGGCATTGGATGCAAGTTCTTAATTACTATATTTAACATTGGTGTTTTATAACCAAAATAAAAAAAAAAAAAAAACAAAAAAAAAACCTGGGTTCAACTTAATTATGATTTCAAACTTGAAGTCTTGGTTGAAGCGGCCCACATCTTTAGTTATAAAACTCACGTGTGTAACAAACAGTGCTCATATATTATAGCATCTCATGCAAGCATGGCAGAGGAAATGGGAAAAAGTTTTTCCTCAAAAGGCTGAATCCGCTTCTATGTTGAGGAGAATATCAGAAAAGAATGCTCCAACAATTAATTGAATTAAAATGTTTGCTTGGATGGGGCTTGTAAAGAACATTCTTCCCCCAAAACCAAATCCTAGTACGACATTTTTGGTGTAGGCAATAGATATTTTTTCCTAGTCAAAGACAGATCACTCTTTAAGTCTCATTTTCATCTTAATAATTGTTATTTGGTCAAAGTTTAGTTATAAAATTAGTTGTAACCTTAAATTACAACTCTACTCAATAAAATAAATATTACTACATATAAATCTAACTATTGAATTGCATATTTTTTACGCTCTTAATACATATGTCAAATTTTGTGTCAATCGCATATTATTTATTATGATCTATAAATTTATATTTTATACATAATTTTAAAGTACAAAAACTTGTAGTCTAAACGATTTATTGATTTTTAATTTTGTAGAAATTTTGCAAGTATGAAGAATATAAGAAAAAAAATGTAATTTAACGATAAATTTGTTAAAATTCACTTTCAATAAAAAGATATTAAGTAAGGTCATAGCCTAAGATTACAATTAATTTTGTAACTAAACTTTATTCTTCTTATTTTTCTTTTGGGCGCCATAAAAACTAGGATGTATGATGGAGCAATTCTCTCAATACCCATTTGGATTTTATTTCAATTTTTTACTACAAGGTTTTTAAGTATTTTCTAAGTAATCAATTAATAAGATGGTAACTTGGTCTCCTCCAACTAGCAAATCATAGCATGGACTACGTTTTAGGTTTTATATTTTTTCAAGCAACATATTGCAAATGCACCTCAAGAGTCAAGATCTTGCAAGTCCTATAGCACCAATTTGGAGTTCAAATACGTCGATAAGCTAGGCTGAACGGAAGATTTAATTCAACAAAGGCTCTTCATGGGCAAATTGCAAGAAAAAATATTCTAGCATTTTCGTATCAGATTAGCTACAACGCAAATTGCAAGTCAATATTCCAAAATGTTATACGATCTATCTTCATGACTATAATACAAAGGCATCTCTCATGCTTCATGATCTCTTTTGATTCCTCATCGCTTGTATTAACTTGAACACTTTGTTCTTTGTTCAACGTCCATTAATTGGAAATATGATGTCCTAGAAATTCCTTTGATTAAGATTGTCTAGGCAGATTTAATGTTGAAAGTCATGTATATACTTAGTTCTCATTAAGATTATCTAATCCTCATTGACTCTTAAATTTGTGAGCTTTCTAGTCAAGAAAATAATTATCCTCATCTACTTTTAAAATAGAGATGGTCCTTTTCAAAGTGATGAAGATGGTATTCACTTTTTAGTGTCACATTAAGGGTGTGTTTAGATATTGCTTATTTGTTGAAAACTGAAAACTTATTACTAAAAACATTGTAGCAAAATAATTTTTAAATGTGTAAATAGTACTGTGAAACCCAAATTTACCTAGAAATCTGTATTTTGCTAACTTTTGTAGGTACGTAAACAGTACCTATGAGACCCACTAAAAAAAGCAAATGCATGGATTGGGCAAAATGCCCAATCCAAAAGCACGCTAAAAAAAAAAAAAAAAAATTATATCTAATAAATGGAATCTACCACCGTGCACTCTTGGTGTGGTAGAGCAATGATCACTCCAGAAGTGTAAGTTCTTATGGGGTGTAGAGGTAAAAGTCAAGGTTCAAGTTTCTATGAGGAAATTTTACATACATATATATCTAGATTAAATTAAAGTAGAATTCTATTTGAAAGAAAATAATAATAAATAAATAAATAAAATCTTAATTGATGTGGCTTTTATATATATATAAAAATTGTATATGTATATATACACACACATTTTACTTTATGAAAAACAAAATACTATCATGAAATTGATGAATCATTTCCATTTCAAAGCAAATGGACAGCTATCCTCTTACCAACATTTTCTTTTATTGACTAAAAGTACGATACACAATGGAATTAGCTACAACCTTTATTTGTTTCATCTTACCAATCAACGGAAGTGGTTTTCATTTGACTTTTTTATATCCGTTCAACAGTTCAGCAATACCACAAACCCACCTCAAGTGTCAAGATTATGCATCTCCCAACACTTATTTGGAGTTGGGCTCCTACCCCGGCTTCCTCTCATAAATATATATAGGGGGTTTATTTTGGGGTTTGTAGTTGTTAGGTTTTAAGTTATGTTGGTTAATTTCTATGTTAAAATAAGTGTTTATGAGAGTTCTATTCAAATAATTTAGGCAAAACTACAATGATAGTCCTTGAAGTTTACTTGACGTGCGCAGTTAGTCTCTTAAGTTTTAATTGAATGCTATTAATCCCTCAAATTTCAAAACTAAACATTGTTAATCCTTTGTTAACTTCCGTTAGTATTATTGCTTATATGACTAATGAAATAGTGACGTGACATTGTTTTAATTGATATTTGCTATTTATTTTTATTTAAAAACTATACATGTCATAAACTCATAATAGCAAATAATAATTGACCTAGTTCAAATGAGTTAATACCCAAATCAAACAAAAATTATCAATCTAAAACTAACACAAGAGAGTGATAGTCCAAAACCATCGTCCTTCTCCACGTGACAGCAGCGCCGTCATCCTTGACAATCACTTTGATTCATGGTTGTGCTCGCATCTTCGCAGAGCCATTGCTTTGCACCTCCCCTCTCATCTTTGGCCAACCCATCTAGTTTGTGTTGTCACTAGGCAGTTGGGACATGATAGGAAACACTCTTTTGGTGATATGAGTGTTAATGAGGAAATTTCTAGAGCACCATGATACTAATATTGGTTGTGCAACATATGATTTTTATGTGCACCAACTCAATCTGTTGTTGCATTTTTCGATTGATGATTTCTGGACATGGGTTTTGTAGATTATTCAGTTGGGTTTGTTCCATTTTGATTGTACTTGCTATGTACATATGTGCTTTCGATTTCTTGTGGCACCAACTATAATTGGAGGTGAATTTTGTAGAGAAGACTTTCATTGTATTGGATAAGGCAGTAGTTGATGGAGGGTTATTCATGGAGATTCCCTTGTTGAAGGTCAATTAAATTTATAGCCTTTTGACCAATTGCCCTTAGTTCTTTTGCTGTGTGAGCTCAACCATGAATCAAAATGGATGTGGAGGATGATGATGTTGCTAAGGCTCGGGGGAGAAGATGTTGTCGCCAGCAGAGGAAGGTAGCATTGCGTGGAGGAGGACGACGGTGTTGGGGTCTCGTTAATTTTATTCGGACTTTTGATCTGATTTGGCCCACTTGAACTGGGTTAGATATTTTCTTTTATGGGTTTATGGTATGTCTAATTTTTTTTATAAATAAAAATAAATACCACATTAGTTTAAAAAAGTCACATCACTATTCTGTTAGCTGCATAGACAATAATATTAATGGTAGTTAATAAAGGATTAATAGTGCTCAGTTTTGAAACTTGAGGAACTAATAGCACTCGGTTGAAACTTGAAACTTAAGGGACCAATTGTGCACATCAAGTAAACTTTAGAGACCAATAGTGTAGTTTTGCCAATAATTTAATTGAGTTGAGTCAAGAAGCAACTTGAAGAAATCAAGAATCAAAAGACTTGTTCAAGTGAACTCAAAAAAACAAAAAGTTCATGTGACTCTCACTTGACATTTACTCGACTGAATTGAAACTCAAACAAAAAGTTTGCTCAACCAGCTCTTGAGCAAAATTGCAATAATAGTAAACTGATATTGTTGAACCCACATTTTAACCTACTTTTGCTGAAATAATTGTTGCACGAATTTTAGAGGAGAGGGGTTGTCATACTACTATCCATGTGAGAGCCTGATTTTCTTGAGCCAAAACTTTAGAAAACCTTCTCCCTCAAGTACTCTCCTTTTGAGTTCCTTACAAAGTTTCTCATTCAGACCACATATTTACATACCTTTTACAATAAGTTCTTTTATGTGTTCCTCCAAAGAGTTCTTTAATGTACATGAGTGTTAGAAGTTGCGGATGAGTTTGTTTATGAAGGGGGTTTCATAGAAGAATTTGAGTTCTAAAACCACTATGGTGGGAGGCAAATGGCTTGTGTTGCTGAGGTTTCAATAATAAAACTACTATTGCTTGTTTAGACCCCCAATTTAAACTAGCGGTTGAATTGCTTTTATTCTACTTAACTAAGTGCGGAATAAGAGTAAATCAAATGCAATAAATTGGAACTACTTTCTAGTGTATAAACATAAACAATAAACAATAAATGTAAAGCACAAAGAGTAAGAGAAAAGAGATGTAAACACAAGATAACATGAAGACATGTTATCAAAGAGAAAACTGAAGTTTTCAGCGAAAAACCCTCCACAACCCTCTAAGCCGAAATGATCCACTAGTGAATAAAGTTGGAATATAAGGATATCAAAAAGACCCTCCAAGCCTAATCTACCTAATATACTTGAACCCTTCGAGTTCCAGCTTCCAACGGACTTCACCAAATCATGTCTTCACTAGTTACCTGGATCTCACAATTAGTTCCAAATTGCATCCACCAATCAATGACTTCTTCCAGTGCTTCCCACACGCACCAAACTTCTCTCAATACTTAGATTGGGTGGGGTAAGTATTTGGGCTAAAAACCTTTCAAGGATTTGTAATTAGAGAGGTAGGAGTAGAGGAAAACTAATAGAAATTGTGTAGATAATTGTGGGTTTACAATCTTTAACTCTCAATTGTATTTCTAGGGTTTTCTATTTGAAAGTCTTCTTACCATTTCATGAGTAATGAGGGCTTATATAATGCGAGTAAAGAAGTGAGGAAAGCACATTTAAAAAACAGCCAAACAAAGAGTTTCGTGGGTCACTTTCGACTTGGTCCAGTTGCAAAATGACTCCCAAAATGCCTCCTGGCACTTGACTATTTAGTTTCCATAATGTGCTTCTCACGTGACCTTTTGCGAGTTGTTCACTCGCGAGCTAGTCATGATTTAGTTGCGAATTTCACTATTTTCACAAATCTTCACCAAACACTCACACTCAACCCTTACATTAAATCCCACAAACATACAGGGGAAAAATTGATGGAATACAATCAAATTTGACACGAAATTAAAGCTAACAAAATATAGTTGAATATCACAACTTTACAAAATTGATTAGCCCCAAAATGGTTTTGCTTTTGAAAAGTTATTCGAAAGTTTATTTCATCACCAACTCTTTGCTTACGAGTATTGCTTTTGTTGTCTTTTATTGCTTTGGCATTACAAATATTTTTTAAGTTTAGATTATTGTAACTATTTCTTTTATATTAAAATTTCTTTTGGGGTTGATTATCCCCAAAGTTGTTTTTGTCTTTAAAAAAGTTATTCAAAAGATTTTCATTTCATCACCAACTCTTTGTTTACCATTATTGCTTTTATTGCTTTTGGATTACAAATTTTTTGTAAGTTTAGATTATTATAACTATTTCTTTTATACTAAAATTTCTTTTGGGTGTGATTACCCCAAAATGGTTTGTCTTTCAAAAAGTTATTCAAAAGTTTTTAACTTCATCACCAAATTTTTGAGTACTTTTATTAATGTTTTTATTGCTTTTGGATTGCGGTGACATACTTGCAGTTGATTTTTATTGTTGTTACACCATCTGGTTGATTGCTAACTCCAGCCTTAAGCAACATTTTTTTTAGTATTTATGCTTTGTTCTTACTTTTTTGGGTTCTCATGTAGTACTTTTTTTTTTCACCCTAGTAAGGTATTTTTCCTTTTTTGAGAATCTAGTAAGGTATTTTTTTTCAAGAATCAATTGTACTAGTAGAGAAGAATTTTTTAATTTGAAGATTGCATTCATTTTTATGATGACTATCCAAATTGTGGTTCAACTAATCACATTTCTGGAGTCAATCAAAGGGTACAGAAACTACCAGTGATAATGAACTAGTAATAAATTGAAAAGTACATTTTGTACAAATTAATTTCATGACACGCTAATTAGGCCTTTTGTATATATATATATATATATATATATAAAAGAAAGTAGTAAAATAAGAAAAGTAGGGCTTGGCTTGGTTGGAATTGGAAATGGAATGAACTCAATGAAGTTTCCTTCACATGCTTCCCAACTATTTTCTATCAATTACAGGAAAGACTAAACAGCCTTCCATCCCTTACCTTTCCAACTTTCTTTTCTTTTCTCTCAATCAAATACAAACATATTGGTTTGTTGTCCATTCTTCAATCTACCTTTCGATCGGGTCCCTTTGTTTTTTGTTCCTCAATAAATTAAGTACAAAATATTATTCAGGAACAATATATATATATATATATATATATATATATATATATATATATAACACAGACATATTGTTCATCAAGTAATCAACCCTGTTGTCTACATCAGGGTATGGTCTTCTTATTGTTGTCATAAACTCATAATTAATTGACCATGACTTTATTTTTTCCTTCTTCCAGTTATGATAATGCAAGAAATAGATCGAGTACATACCACGGTGACCGGTTTGATGGGTGTTATACATTAGTAATAATATTGCGCCTCCATGCTCCAAACATTTTTGTACTCGATCGTGTTGATGTTTATTACTACGTACAAGAGCAAACACAAGAAGAATGATTGAAAGAGAAAGGAGAAGAGTTAAGAGACACCCACTAGTATACCACCATTTCTGTATGTAAATAACAATGACATTCCTCACAAAGTCATGCATGACACATGACTTAGGTAGTGGAAGTAACGTTCCAAACGTTGCACTTTTTTTGGACAAGAACGGTACACCTAATTAGTTTCCAACTTATAAGATTTAAAATTTGTGGCAATTTTTTTATCATCATAAACCCTTATTAAGAATAAGAATTTTTATTTTTATTTTCCCTACAAATTAATTCTAATATTTTATTCAGTGAATGTGAATGAATGATGGGAATTAGAGAAGCTTTAAAAATACTCCTACCTAAAAGAGGGGGAAATATATATATATATATATATATATATATATGTGTGTGTGTGTGTGTGTGTGTGTGTTTTTGAGAAATAATAACTGTAAGGACACGATTCGTAACGACCTGTAATAGTGTTGGGTTCATACGTAAAAAAGCCCAAAAAATATCATTTGTAGAGCGTGGGTTTAAAAGGCTAGACCTCAGTCACCAAACGGTGGGTTTTTTGTGGTATTCATACATGATTAAGTCATTTTCGCCCTAGGAGTCTTTCTCCTGAAGGTGGGCTGGGAGGCTCTGGTTTTTAGCCATTTTTTCCAGCCTCTTCTCTGGATTACTTACTTTTCCTTTTATACTAGCCTGTGTTCCTTATCCTTCATCCATGTGTAGGATCGGCATTCAAAGACTGATACTTGTCCCATCAGCCCATACCCAGAGTGGTTGGGGGTGATTGTAAAAGCTGGAGAGTATGACTTTGTCAGGTGCAGAGTATTGAATGGCAATAAGGGCAGCTTTCCCTAGTCGTTATACTTTCCAGCGTACCCTTTTCTATTGACACAGATATTTTATTTTAGATTTTTTCCCAAGCTGTTTTCTATACCATTTTTACCCTTCCTTCCTGTGAGATCTCGGACATGCTGAGGTGAATCGTCCTCGGCTGTGTCCCAAGGCTATTTTGTACTTGTATTATTGATCCTGAGCTATAACCCTTCTCGGGTCGGGCCTTAGACCCCAATGAATAAATGGGCCAGAGCCACAAACTATTGGGCCCCATAATCACCAAACGGTGGGTTTTTCGTGATATTCATACATGATTAAGTCATTTTCTCCCTAGGAGTCTTTCTCCTGGAGGTGGGCTGGGAGGCTCTAGTTTTTTGCCATTTTTTCCAGCCTCTTCTCTGGATTGCTTACTTTTCCTTTTATACTAGCCTGTGTTCCTTATCCTTCGTCCACGTGTAGGATCGGCATTCCAAGACTGATACTTGTCCCATCAGCCCATACCCAAAGTGGTTGGGGGTGGTTGTAAAAGCTGGAGAGTATGACTCTGTCAAGTGCAGAGTATTGAATAGCAATAAGGGCAACTTTCCCTGGTCATTATACTTTCCAGCGTACCATTTTCTATTGACACAGATATTTTATTTTAGATTTTTTCCCAAGCTGTTTTCTATACCATTTTTGCCCTTCCTTCCTGTGAGATCTCGGACATGTCGAGGACTGAATCGTCCTCGACTGTGTCCCAAGGCTATTTTGTACTTGTATTATCGATCCTGAACTATAACCCTTCTCGGCTCGGGCCTTAAACCCCAATGAATAAATGGGCCAGGGCCACAAACTATTGGGCCCCATAATAACCAAATGAGTTACTATTACATAATTTTAGAGCTCGTTTTCAACTAAATGAATAATAATAATAATAATAATAATAATAATAATAATAAAATGCATAATTTGTATATTTTTCCTTTTAGATAATATCTCTAATTAAAATAATCAATAAAAAAATTTCTATTTTTTTTATTTTATAATTCCTTATTTATTAATGAAGAGGGTGATTTGAACTCAAGCAGTTAAATAATCTTTTCTAATACTTGCATAAATAAGGTTTTGCTAAAATAATTAATTCCAAACTTAAGATTAAAAAATCAATTGTATTTGTACACCAAAAACAAATTTCATATTTAAGTCTTATTTTGGTATTTCAATCATCTATTTCAGTATTGATTTTATTTAAATGGTTAACACTCTAACCTATACAACTTGAGTAATGCCTTTAATTATATTGTGCTTTAGCCTTTACAAACATATATATTAATATTATACATGAAAAAATAATAAATTTAATAATTAAAACATTTGAAAACAAAATTAAGCCAAAATCCCAATTCATTAATGAAAAAATATCCAAAATTCCAAACTAAAAAAAAAAAGAAAAAAGTTAAGTAAATATAGACTTACATAAGAATTTGGATCGGTGGATCTAATTTACCAAAATATTATCTATAATGTAAATTGATATATCAGGAATTCTAAATTGAATTTAGTTCGACTTTAAAAAAAAATACAGTTATGAAAATTTCATAGGAATCTTACCTTAAATTATATGATCTAAAAGGATATAGGAGGAATTCCGCATACTAAGAAATTAAAAAAAGTTCCTCAAAAAAAAAAAAAAAAAAAAAACATAAAGCACAAATATAATGTTAAAATATAAAAATAGATAAATAATGATAAAATCTTAACAATCAATAATTAAAAGTAACTTGAAATCAAATTGCATTACAGCACATGAAAGACATGTTTTGAACAAGATTTTTCATAGTGATAGTCAATTGAAAAAAACAAAACACTTACAAACTAAATACATAGAATAACCAAAACCTAAAACACACAAAATAGTTCAAAGTTGAGAATTTAGAAAAATAATAAAAAAACTTACCTAAGAGAAACCAAGAACATAAATAGGTGTCCCTTGTTTTGCTTCTTTATAGTATAAAATTTTTGATAATAGATTTTTAGTTGGGACAGGAATTAAATTTCTAAAACTTAGATGTATGTTCCATGTTTTGTTTAAACATTTATGGTTACTTCATCAAAAGAAATTGATAAGAAAAAATAAGTTGTTTTGTCTATTAAGTATTAACTAAAATTTAGATGCATGTTGCATGTTTTGTTAAAAACACTTAGGGTCTGTTTAGATATCGCTTATTGTTGAAAACTGAAAATACTGTAGCAAAATAATTTTTAAATATGTGAATAGTACTGTGGAACCCAATTTTGAAGAAAAATTTGCTGAATTAGACAACTTATAGGTCCCATGAACAGTGCACGGGACCCACTGACAACACCGGTTCCAGTGTTGAAAACGCCAAAACACAACTTATCGGATGTATCCAAATGGGTACTTATTGTTACTTTATTTAAAGAAATTTATAAGAATAAATAAGTTGTTGTCTTTATCAACTGAAACTTAGATATGTTTTGCTAAAACACTTATTGTTATTTTATTTAAAGAAACTGATAAGAACAAATAAATTGATGTCTCTATCTAAAAGCTGTTTTTATCCCTTTCAAAAATAAAAAAACAGTTTTTATCAAAAATATTTATGTAAGTTGGTGAAGCTACTTGGTGCAACCATGATTGGTTGAATTTTTTATTCTCATAAATTGTTTTGCTAATGAATAGTATGTCATCAAACGAAGAGAACCACTATTCATTAGCAAACAATTTTTTCTTAATGAATAGTGATTTAGAGATGTTGGAGCAACTTTTGTGGATTTATTCTCCAAATTTTGGGGGTAGAGAACTTGTCGGAGATGCTCTTAATCACATGATTTGCAAATAATTCAACCATATTACCTATAATATTGAAAACACCATTACTGCCAGTGTCATGTACATATCACGTGGTTGAACCTCTAGGTAAGGAGTTATAATTGTTCATATTGAAAATCCAATGAAATGATTAAATTGACACTATGTCAAAGTTGAGGAGTATTCAGCCCAAAAAAAAAAAAAAAAAGGGTTTAGGAGTGAAATTTGATGAATTCCCTAAAAGATAGCAACACGTGTTACGTGAGTTTCACTCACTAGATTCTGAATACAATGTTTTAGCTAGAAATGGTGAAACTGGAGCTAATCAACTCATTAGGAAATAATAATAAAAAAACCAAATCACATACTTACTTGCTCCCATTTACAGTTTAAAAATAGAATGAAATTAAAATGAGTTTTTAATATTTTATCATACAGAGTACGGACAACCTAATGCGGGTGTTAGAGATTGTCACTACTCACTAGTCATTGGATAATCACAAAGCCAAAAGAAATCCTATTTGGATTAATATTGGAGGGGATAACTAAACGTTATTGTTAAGCACACAATAATTTTGACAAGAATTGACATGAGCCATTGTGATATGACATCACCTTTAGCTCTTCCGCAGCTAATACCACTTTTATAATGCACTAACTAATATAGAAAATGTCAATAGACATGAAAAGTATTACAAAATAAATATATATATAGAACTTGACTATATTGCTTCTCTTCCAGGATAATTTTTGTTTATTATTGGCCACTAATTGATTTTGGTATAGATAATTGTTTTTCTTTTTTTAAATGTTAGGACAAGATAAGAGACACGCGTGTCATTTATATATTATATATTATATATATATGTGTGTGTGTGAGAAATTCCGTTTTGGAAACCTGAATTTCGGTTTTTGTCTCCATTCTTTATAAGCACTTATATTTGTGAAGTGATCATCACATCAAAAGTGTATTGTGATACACTTGTCACTTATTTTGTCTTGGGATGAGATCTCCTCCCATTAAATTCTCCAATTTTTTTTCTATTTTTTTTTTAAATGTTTTAATTCTTGTAATTAAAAATCAAATAAATGACATGTGATGCATATCAGACTAAAAATGAAAGGAAATCCGAAATTTAATTGGAGTGATTCATTTTCTAGTCAATCTTTTCCAAATTGTTTTATTTATTACTTTCTACCTAAGGTGGACAAAAGCATGCTTAGACTTAAACTTGGTTCAAGCACTCGAATGCAATAGAACCAACACGATTCGAACATATGGCAAAAGTAAAAACACGTGTTGTAGACTTATTTGTTCTTAAAAAAAAGTAAATATACATAATTCAAAATAAAAAACGAAAAAAACGGGTGTCAAACGCAGCTTGGTCCGTGGAACTCGAAACCCCCACAAGCCCACATTCCCAACACATCATTTCTACCATAACTATTCATTCACCCATCAAAAAGCTAAAGTAAACCCCAACCCCCCATCATTCACTCTCTCTCTCCCTTTCATTCTGTCTGTCCATCTCTCAAACCCAGCTTCTTCTGTGACACCCATTGAGAATTTTAGAAAAACTAAAACCAATAGCCAAACCCAAACCAAAACAATGACCGCTTCATAGGTCAACCTAAAAAAAAAGAAGCAAAAGAAAACACATTCACACAAAAACAAAACACAATCTTCAAACACTTTCATTTGTGGAATATACCCCAATTTGTCCCCAACTCACAAAAAACCCTTTCACACCTGCAAAAAAAAAAAATCTATCAATCAATCTCGTTGAAGCTCCAGAACCCAGTTCAGCTCTTCCTTACACAAACCTAGATCTATGTTCTCTATCCTCAATACGATATCGTTTCGTTTCAGATCCAGTTTATAAATTAAAAAAAAAAAAAAAACAATGGATATAGATGATTTCAGAACGATTCTAGAGAGTTCAGGTGTGGATGTGTGGACGTTTATAGAGACGGCGATTTCGGTGGCGTCTATGGATTATGGTAGCGAGTTGAAGCAACGGAGAGATGGGATCGTTGAGAGGCTCTACGCTGCGACGGCGTCGTTTCAGTCTCGCTGTCAGAATTGCGATGAAGATGACGGTGATAACGGTAACGCCGTTAATCTCAATCGGAGACAACAGAATAGTAATAGTATTGGTAATGAAGCGAAGACGACGACGGAGACAGAGACGACGGCGGCGGCGGCGGCGGTGAGAGATGACGACGGCAGCGAGGATTTGGATCCGTATTGTGGTTTGTTCGAAGATCAGCAAAAGAGGATTCTCGAAATTAAAGAACATCTCGAAGATCCTCAACAGGTTTGGTTATATTTATTTATTTAAATTTAGTATGTTTATTTTTTGCTTTTGTTTTTAATGTTTTAATTGTGTGTAACAGACTGAGGAATCGTTGGTTGAATTGCTTCAAACTCTAGCTGATATGGATATTACATTCCAAGAGCTAAAGGTAAATTTCATTATGTAACATTCTTTATCTTTTTTATCTTTTCAATTTTTTTAGTGTTAGATTTGTAATTATTTTAATTTTCTATTTTAGGAGACTGATATAGGGAGGCATGTGAATCGATTGAGAAAGAATTCATCGAATGATGTGAGGAGATTGGTGAAGCTGCTAGTCAGGTCTTGAAGAATAACCAAAAATTTTTCAAGTCATTGGATAATGAGATGTGAAGAATAATGGGTTTTTGCTGAATTGGTTTATTTTTGTTTTTGTGTTGTTAGGAAGTGGAAGGATATTGTGGATGAATGGGTGAAGTTGAATCAACCTGGGGAACACACTTCCTCTGCTTTAATGGGTAACACTCTTTGTACTATTTGGAATGAAGTTAATTTCAGTTTCTCCTTTGGGTAAGTAAATGAGTGCAAATTGCATTATAGAAAGTAAGTTAAAATTGGTAATTGTTGTTGTTGGCAGCTGATGGAGACTCACCTCAGCAGAAAGTTACTCAAAATGGTTATCACCAGGTTGAAGAAATCTTTCATTTTTTGTAGGAACAGTTTGTTTAGGTGTTGTACGGTTTCCCAGTTAAATTCAAACACTTGCTGCATTTGTCATTGCAGTTCAAACATTGTTATATTTTAAAGGACAATTAATTGGGGAACGTAACGTATAGCATCTAAGGAACTGAATTTAAGTTTTGTTCTTTATTTTTGTGATTTTCGAACCAACTAATTTGCTTTGTCTGGGAGGAAAAAAAAACTGTTGGAAAATGGGTTTCGTTTTAGAGGTTTCTAATATTCTGTTCTTTTGTAGGTTCCTGATTTTGCATACTCTCCAAATCCACACAGTGAGTGTAGAATCAGATTCCAAGTTCAACTTTTGAGCTTTGTGTGTGTGTGTGTGTGTGTGTTTGTTTGGAGTTTGAATGATCCAACTTGCTTGCACAGATGGGAGTTCTGGGTCAGATAAGTATAATTCAGAATCTGAGCCAAAGCCGAAAGTGATTCCTCGGAAAGAAGCTCCTCCTGCTAGAGCAGCACCTGTATCTGCCTCAGCACATCAAAATGTATGAATACCAAATTAAGAGTCTCTAGCTCTAATGTTTGGTTGATTATCATTTGGAGTAAGAAAATTAGTTTTTGAAGAATTTGATTCCAAAAATATGAGAAACTAAACTCAATTGCATCAAATAGTTTAGTTTAGCTTAATTGAATGGGAGGTGTAAGTTTTCCCATGATGCTCCCTAATAGTGTGAAGTTTGAGATATTTTTAATTTCTTGCCAACCAAATGGATTGTGAATGTTATTTAACTGAATTTGAATCACTTCATTGGGATTTTGCAGAGACAAAGAGAACAACAAAAGGATGTTGACTCTGAAAAACTGGCTTCAGCAAGAAAAAGGCTTCAAGAGAATTACAAGGAAGCTGAAAATGGTTCACTTATTTTCTTTTCTGCTTCTACTCTAATTTTACTGGATTCATCAATTTGGGCTTATGCTGAAGCTGTTTGTGTTTGTGTGTTTTACTTTGGTGAAGCCAAAAGGCAAAGAACGATTCAGGTGATGGACATCCATGAGATCCCAAAACCCAAGAATGCCTTCTTTGGAAAGAACAAAGGTGGTAGTGGTGGCGGTTCTCACGGGAGGCACTGGTGACTGAATACGGCAAATCATACATACTAAAGGGTACATGATGGAGGCCGGAAAGGCCAAAACCGGTTGTGCCTCTTACATTGTTTTTTGGAGTTAAGAAAACAAAAACAATAACACTTTTTTTTTGTTAATTTACTTAATAACAAAAATTAAAATGACTTATTTGGGAATACTGATTTCAAAGTGTTAAAAAGTTTTTAGGTTTTCAATAGCGGGAAACTCTAGTGGGGCACATACACTCACGCCCAAATCCACAACAATCTTAAGTGTCAATTATTGGCGCACTAAATTCACTTTTTCAGCAAGTGCAAGAGGTGGTCTCTTGTGTTAGTGTTGAAATCCAATTATATGTTGACATTAAAGCATGTTGTAAAATTGGGTGAGTTTGTAGGTGGATAATTCATTAGTGTGGCTATTGGAGCATTGAAAAAGGGATATAGCGCAACTTGGTAGCAAGCACGTTTGTTTTGTTGGGTACAAAATGTCACTGAGTTTAAATTTTCAAATCTTGTTATATCGATTTAAAATTTAAAAAAAAAAATTAAAAAAAAAAAACCCTTAATGACTAGTCTTTTATGGTGTTGTATCATAAGTTCCTTAGTTAAATTTGACCTGTAAGTTATTGATCAATATAGCTCAACAATTCGGCTTATTGATCAATGCAACATAATCATGTGATATATTGAATTATTAGTCAATACCCATTCTTGTGTATAATTATAGTCACGCGGATAAATCTAATCGAAGAACAAAGTATGGCATATATTTAGACTGTTTTTGGTTGGTGTGAAAGAGATGATAGAAAAGTTAAATGAAGGATAGATGAGATGGGGGCCTTTTTTCTCATTTGGTTGAATAGAAATGAGAGAGGATGGAAAGTGGTAAAGTGAGGAAGTTAACATTTTTTGTCTGTTTGAACTGAGTGCAAAAGGGGACACAAATAATGGTCCTCATTCTCTACTGTCATCAGGTCGGGTCATTTTGCTTCGCCTTGTTGTCATTTGCATTGACCATTTGAATGATGCGAGCTCTACTTGCCAAGCTTCTATGGGTTTCATAGGAGACGTTGAAATCCATTTTACCTTCTTTTACTCTTATTTTTTATTTTTTTTCAGGGTCAGCTTTGGTTTTTGATCTTGTATTTTTGGGTTATAACGTTTTATTTTTTTATTAAATAAAATTATATAATAAGGACGTAATAATATTTTGTACAAATTATAATTCTAATCTTTTCCTTTTTTCTTTCAACCAAACGATAGATTCTTTCATGCTTTCACTCTTTTTATCATTCTTATCAAACATATAAAAGAAAAAATAAATAAAAATATTATATTCCTTTCATTTTTCCATCTTTTCAATATTATCCATCCTTTACTTTATCATTCCTTCAACCAAAAATATCAGGATGAATATATATTATATGGGTTGGGATAATTTTTATACATAATTTTTATATTCCCTTAAAAAAAAATTCTTTTCCTTTTAATTTGGATTGGGAGGGGCAGTAAAGAGTGAAAACCAGAAAATGAAGCTTTTTTTTTTTTTTTGGAAAAGAAAAGAAAAAAAAAATCCCTCATAATAGTGTGGATAGAACTTTAATATTATTAGGCTACAAAAGGGAAAATTATTGAATATTTTGGAAATATTATAAATGCATAATTCTTTCTTTCATATGAATTGTGGATTTCATCATAAATTTAATTAGTATGATTAACAATAATGTGAGAAAAGAGAATACACATTTATAATATTATAAGAGTACTTAATAATTATTTGCTACAGATATGATACAAAAAGAGCATCTTTACGCAAAGTCTGGATAACTACCACATAATCCGGAATGGATAAGATGGAAGATCTGTCTATTGGTTTTTTTTTTTTTTTTGGTACCCAATGAATTTAGTCTCTTGCAGCTCACATGGGATGAGTGATGATACAAATGGTGCCAACCCATAAGTCAATTGACCTTTATAGCAAGTGAAGGGTCAAGGTTTTGGGTGTTGGTGGTGGGGCTTGGTTGGATTGAAATTAGCTGCAATACCTAAGGTGCATGCAATTGGTATGGATGGTTGAGATTTAAAGTTGCAAAAATGTAACTTTAAATCTCAACCATTAAATATAAAAAATGAGAAAAAGTAAAAAAGTAAAGATAAAAAAGTAAAAAAAGTAATTAAAAAAAAAAAAAAAAAAAGAAGGTGAAGGACTTGGTGAATTGCATTTAGCAATTACACCGGATCCCAATCCTTGGTTTGTGTAATGGGGTTTGGTTGGAGCTGCTCTGGCTTCAATTAGTATAAGTTAGTATTTGATTTATTTATTTAATAAAGTTTATAATATTGGGAGTGAAGGTTCCAAGAAATTGAGATTGAAGTTTAAAAAGTCAAAAGAGGCCGGTTGGTTAATGGTTATGATAAAAAAAAAAAAAGTGTTTATTTAAAAGGGTGATATCACAGAAGGGGTCTTGGATTTGTTTTTTTTTGTTTTTTTTTTTTGCACCAGGTCTTGGATTTGTTAAGATCCTTGAAAGCTTGAAATGGAAAAGCACGCACAGCTAAGAGAGAGAGAATATTTGAGGCTGACGCATGATATTAAAAGACAGCTCTCCCAAAGTGACAACAATACATTATTGCATTTGCTTAACCTTCATGAGCTCACGTGATTAGGTGTCTAGTGGATGTTTATGTGTTAGGCCATTTGAATTTCGATCAATTTTGCTTCCAAAAAAATATATAAATATATATATATATATTTATCAAATTTGTATTATTGAGATTATACTGTTAGTTTATTATTATCAATTTATCTAAGTTTATTTATTTTTATATCTTAACCTTACAAAAGTTTAGAGGAGGGGGGATTTGATATATTTTTTTCATGGGGATTAGGGAAGATCAAGTAATTTTACTGAACTACAAAATTGTTGATTTATTTTGAATTTTATAATAATTTTTTTAAATAAAATAAGGTAATGAAAATAAATTCATTTTAAATCACTTTAATGCAAGTTTTGCTATAAAAAAAAATTACTCCGTTGATATTGCTTGATTTTTCTAACTAGACATGCTAAGTTACATCCGTTGAAAATGAGGGTTTTGATGAGTGCAAGTATTACCTCATTTGGGCAATAGGGTTATTTTATTATTACAAATTGAAATAAATTGAATTCTCTTGAGTTAAATATTTATATTTAGAAGTGAAGCTTCTATCTAGTACTTCTGTATATTGTATGGGGACACAAGACTGACAATTGGTAATTTTAGAATACATATTGCATGCAAAATTGGAAGTGAGCCAAACCTATATTAACATTCATTTATCATAGAAATTGGTTCTTTTTTATTATCATCTAGAAAAATATACTTTCTGTTTATAAATGAAATATTAACTTGGATTGGGATACTAGAAAAAGAGTAATATGAATTTTTTTTTCATGATCAAAGTAATTTAAATTGCGAATCAAAATATATGAAAATTTTAATCTACATATTTGAAGTGGATACGAATTTTTGCCGTTATATTCAATCAACATATGAATAATGAACAAATGTTTAATTTTATTGTAAGTTGAAATTAAGTTATTTATTTACGTACAACTTAAAATATATATATATATATCTTTTCAGGTACAATTGTATTTTTTCTGTCCAACTAATTTTTTAAGCTGAATAAATCAATAAAAATAATTTCTCTTACCAAATATTATGAAGAGAGAGAGAGAGAGAGAGAGAGAGAGAGAGAGAGAATTACAAATACAAATGGACAATAAAAAAAAAAAAATCGATTTTTTTTTTACCAATCCATTTACTATTACTAGTGGGGGAAAAGGGGGGGGGGGGGGAATTGTTAGTACATACATCCAATAATGGCAGGAAAAAAGAAAAGAAAAGAAAAGACAGCGAGCGGAATAGAGAAGTAAAAGTTAAATTGACGTTTTCAACAACACAAATACAACTTTCGTCACTACAATTTCTTTGCAGATTACTATTTCCAACATCTCTATTTTTTATTTCTTTTTTCTTTCTTTCTTTATTCTTCATTCGAAAGAACATAAGAAAATTTTGGGAGAAAAGCAGGGAAAGAACAGCTACAAATTTAGTAATTACTAGCTAGAAATTAGGAAATCCACAATTTGGGTTGAATAACTTGAGTTGGTAGGGTAAGACTTTAGAGAGAGAATTACAAACTTTCTTTTCTTTTCTTTTTTTCTTTTTAAAAATAAATTAGTTATTTAAGAGATTGATATGAGTCTACATTGGAGTCACTTAACACTTGGTTGAAAGAAAGATTAATGCTAAAAGCACAATTTTTTTGCAATCAATTATCACAATTGTTGACATTGCAAATTGTGATTAGGTAAACATCATTTTTATTAGATCCAATCATAATATGTCATCTTAGCAAATTTTGAAAAGAAAAATTGTGAAAATGTTTGCATCTCAACTTATTGCCACACAAAAAAAGGAAAAAAAAAAAAAAGTGTCCGCCCTAATGTTTAATGATCAACACCATTTGCCCAAATTTTCGAGTTTGCTTTTGAAATAAGTAAATAACAGCAAGAACTTGATGTGAAAGCATAGCAGGCATTCATAAATAGAATTAAAATAAGAAAGAGCTAATATAGCCCTTTGGTGCAATATATGAAGATCAGCACCAATAACTTAAAAGGTAAATTCAAGAATAGAAAGGGAGGGGAGGAAGGGGAGAAGAAAATTACTCCATGTACTTATGGATACCAAATTTCATTATAATGCATGGGTTATAACTTTAGGGTAATTATTGAATATTCCTGGAGTACCATAAATATATACTCTCTCATTTCACATAATTATGGGTCTCACTAATTAAATTTATAGTGGGCTCATAATTTATGTGAGAGGGAGGAATACGCATTTATGATACTCCTGAAGTATTCAATAATTTTCCTATAACTTATATATGCCATAACGCCAACATCAATCGGTTAATAAATTCAGAGGGGAAAAAATAATACTTGAAAATGTGGAGGAAAAATAAAGTCAATGCATGAACTAGTGCAATTCCTTGAATGAAAGGAGAATGTCATGCATGAGGCAAAGTTTTGCTCCAAAAACCATACCAGTCCAACATATGCAGCAATCCTACTTGACAGGATGATCAACTAAATGTAAATGATGAGTTACTGATGATGAAATTGCCTCCATATTAAAGTCATGCCTTGACACTCGTGTAAGTAGGCATTAGTGAGATTTGAGTTGCCTGTGATATTACCTGAAAGGAATTGTGTTGGGCAGACCATACCTGGTCAATCAAAAAGAATGAAGAGAATGCTTTAGATTAGAGGCATATGAAAAGGCTTAGGGTTCTTTGCATACGGACAGTATGGAAGTGGTGGATATGGATTAAAAGTAATCAAGGTATGACACACTTCTCTAATGTCATTCCTAACCTTGATTTAAGGCAAAAATCTACTTCTTTGTATCACCAATGATCTCACATTGCACCTCTTACCTTATTAGGATCAAAAATCTTAATAAAATAATACATCTGCAACATGCATGATGTATAATGAGGATTATGACCCATCTAATTCTAATATAACTTTCTCAATAGCCTAAAAATCATACTTTTCTAACATTCAAATTGAACACCTAGGATGCATCATATCCTTGTTTTTGCTTTTACAACCCTTCAGCTCTGCATCCTTGACTCACCTGATTTCTTCAGGCAACCCAATATTCCATCAATTAGCTTGTCCTTGTTAGTATCAACTGGATCAGAAACAAAAGAATAGGTCCTCTGAGGTTTTTTCTTCTTTACGTAGTTTCCTGCATAAGTTTCACTGTTGGTTCCAACTGTAGATGAACCAGATGACTTCAAACCATCTGCTGAACAATCAACCATGCCATCAACATTCTCTAACTTGCTCTTTCTAATGTCACCTTCCTTAGTGCTGTACCATGAATCAAGGATTTGCAGTAGTGAGCTATCTTCATCGTTTATTTTCTTCACTTGCCCTTCTGGCCTACTTATTGCAGTAGAGGTCTCCTCTTCTGAATCAGAAAAGTCATCATCTGAGACAGAAGGTTCATAATCAGGATATTTTGGCCTCCCTGTTTGTTCTATGGCTTTCCTCATTAATATGGATTCCATGTCATTTCTTGCAGAACTTGCATTGGCAACAGGCCCTAATTCTTCCCACGGAGAGTCAAAATCATCATCCTTCTTTGCTGCATCAGACAATTCACTATCTGAAGTAGTGACTGAATGACTAGCATTATTTTCTTGACCATCATGAACACCAATTTCCAGGCCAGAACGATTTGAGGCTTTACCAGATGGAAAGATATAAGAGGACTCTATTTTCACCCCGGGCATTATCTGGAACAGGGAGCCCAGCTTATGGTATCCAATCTTTTGTAAGTCAAGAGGATAGCCATACCTCTCAAGGAATAGTTTTCTGAAGGAGCCCATGTCATATCCCTCTGGATACTCCTTTAATATCTCAGTCACAAGCTTCTGACAATCAGCTAATATATCACTTCTAGACCGGACAGAAGGTTTCTTGTTAGTGATGAGTGGAGAAACTCCAGTATGAAGAATATTTTGATACTTTAACTCTCCATCATGTTTTGGTGATGTGCCCGAAAATATTGAGCTCAACCCATTTGATCTGCGAGATTGAATCATAGCACTCTTTCCAATGGAAGAAGTGAGTTTAAAAGGTGATGTCTGAGAGGGGCATTCCACCACCCATTTCCTCTCAGATATTAACAAATCCACCAAGTGAAGGAGGTCACTTTCAGTTAGAGATCTATGAGACAGAGGCCCTTCATTTTGCAGATTTTGTGCCATCTCTTCCCTGACACAAATCACATATAGCAGAATAATATTAGCAAATGGTAAATTAAATGCAAGAAAATTACCAAGTTTAAACACCAGAAGAAGTTGTCATAGCATAGCATTTAAGGAAATAGTAAGGTTGGAGCACTTTTAGGTTCAACAATATCATTGAACACAAAAGAATAAATATCAATTTCAGAATTAACATCAATCAGCTGAGATCTGTATTTAGATCATCAAGTGATACAAACTACACCAAAAGTTGCAGTTTTGTTGAGAAAACCAAATTGGCCAGAACATGATAAATGAAAACCCTCACATCATAGTTATTTTTGAGGCTCTAAGAGGTTCCAATGTAATGAGCTTTCCTTGGAAGAGTATTTGGTGATTCAAGGCTTCAGAAGTTGCTTTCTTTGCATAGATGGGAAAAAAATTGATCTGTGAAATGATAAGAAAACCCACACAAATGTAGTGGTGGAAATGTGGATCACTTAATAATGCATTGTGCAGTTGCTCATAAGTTGTAGTCTTACATTTATTCTGTGTTTGGGGTTCACTGGGTGATGCCTTAAAGAGTAGTGGACCCACTTGTGGGATGGAGGAATTGGTTCATCAAACAAGGTAGTTGATTTGCTTGGAATGTAGCCCTCTTTATTTAATGTGGATATTATGGAAGGAAGGGAAACAATCACACATTTAGTGAGGGGGGGTGGGGGTCTTGGTTATTGAACCGAAATCCTTGTATTTGAGATCATTGTTTTTAATCTCTGAATTAGTACGCATCTCATTGATACTGATCATGAAAAAAAAAATATGCATCTCATTGTAGATTTTATAGACTACTCTCTTTTCAATTGTAATTCTTTTATATCCTAATTATTTAAGAGAACTTTCTATACTCAAAGGCAGGAGTTGTAAACCTTTTGTTAACTATCATTCCATCTAATGCACCTCAACTCAAATCTATATGAAGAAAAAAAAATCTTGTAAACAAATCCCAACGGAAGGACCAAGCATCTGATATATTTAGTCACTATATGTAGTTTAATTTGAACTCTCTCTCTCTCTCTCTCTCTCTCTCTCATTTTCTCTTGACTAGTTCATATTATGCCAATGATAAGAAAACGAAGAACAAAACCAAATATTTAAACTACACAGCAGCCGAAGCTGGATAAAATGTTGTCATCAGCAGCATGAGGAAGAAAACTGCATAAAAACAAAGAAAAATAAGTGAATGCATAAAACCTGGTCCGTGAGTGGGAGACAATAACTGAAGCATTGGGTGTTCCCATAAAAGATTCCATGTCACTCCAAAAAGAATCCTCAGAAAATAACTCATGCTTTTTGGAATAATCATTTATCTGGTCCAGTTTTTGGCTGGATTGATCACTCAATATATCAGAATTTTGGTCAGTTCTCCAAAATTTACACCAATTTACAATCTTGTTGAAGAAACCTGGATTTGTTCTTGATGTATCACCGTATGCTTCAGAACCTATAGCAGTTTTGCTGTCCATATCTGAATCATTATTGGCAGAAGAATGTGGCACCTGGCATATTGGATTAGCATCCTGACTTGTTGATTTTGCATGTTTCTCCTCAAGTTTTGCCTTTTCTGAGCTATTTAAAGAAGCAGAATGCTGTTCAGTAGTGCTTTGACTTTTTTCCTCAGAGCTAACACCAGAAGTAGAGCATTTTTCTGTAGTGCTTTGACTTTTATTCTTGGAACCACCATCACTACTGCCAAAATATTTTCTCCAGACTCTTCTGAACAAACCCACTTCAGAAGCAGAATCCTGATCTACCACAGAAGGCAAATGACCCTCACTCTCAACAACCTTCTCATCCAATGGAGAATGCTGCTGCAGCTCCCCCGTGTTTAGGTCAGGGGATGGAGGCAATGGTGACATCCCCTCAGCTCCTGTAATAGATCTGTCAAGTGAAGAAGGCTCTTGCTTTTTTTTAGAAGCCTCCTTCACATTTGATTCAGAGGAATGAGGAAATGCTGGCTTCCCATTTACACCTCCAGCAATAGATTTGTCCTCGCCATTTGACTTTGAAGTTGCAATGGGGTCCTGGATTCCGTTATTAATAACAGGTCCAGTCAACACAACTGGATTGCACTCAAATGGTTCATGAATTTTAGGGGTGAGACCATGCACAACAAACTGACCATCACCCCCAGACTGAAGCTTTAAAATGTGTGGCATTGACAGAAGAAAGCGAGAAAACTTTTTATATCCATACAAATCTCTGTCAATGCTCACATTACTTTTTCCCAACTCAGAACGAAGTTCAGTAATGGAGATTCCTTTGGGGTGAGAATTCAATATATGACGAATCAGCTTCATCACTGTCTTTGGAACAAGACGAGGCTTAGAATCTGAACTAGGTTCAGGCAAGTCCTCTGCCCGTGAGCATGCAGGTTGCTCGGTAACTGAGAAGGGATCTTCAAGACGCACCTTAGAGTGGCCATACCAAGAACCATATGGACCATCTGGGGGTTGGTTAAAGTGCTTCCCAGTAAGGGTTTCCCCTCTAATCAAAGCATGCCAATGCCACATGATACTTGCAGCGCTACAGAGAACACTGGGAGCACTTTCTGGACTTGCAAGCAGTATATTGTAGTTGTTCATTCTTAACCTGTGTAAAATGCTAGCAAAGTCCCTGTCGCCCGAAATTAAAAAGAGATGTGCTGGTGGAGGATTTTGCGAAACCCAATACATGAGATCTACAAGAAGAGACCTGTCGGCACTGTTCTTTCCACCTGCATCCATATATGTAAAGATGAACATAAATTATTTGGACTAGGATGTACTAAAATGTCATTGAAGTGAAACTTATGATACTGATAACAATATATCTCCTGCTCATCCACTAAAAAGACATGCATAAAATATTTTAAAATTCAACAGAGAGAAAAGATTTGGAACAAATACATCATCAATAAATTAATTCTCATTTTCCTAGCTAAGAATAATATACTACTACCTTCATATTTGACAATGAAACTTATGGTACAGATAACAATATAATCAAAATTTTACATCTCATTGCTGTGTTTATTAGGTGTAAGGAAAATTTTATAATTTAAATTGGATATAAAATTTTCCAATATTTTACCAAAATTGAAGAATATTGAGTTGCAAGGGTTCAAATTTATTATATGAGTGGTTCTTAATAAGTTATGAATGATTTGCTCTTCCTTTACCACTATGCATATATGTATGGGTGTGGCTACTTCATTTCAATATCAGCTGAAACTCCAAATATAATCCTTCTGCAGACACGTTTAGCTAATACTACAACAACAACAATTAAACCTTAGTTCCAAAACTTTGGGGTTGGCTATGGATTTTCAACAAACTAGTCAAGATCAGCCACATTTTCTTTTCTCTATTCTATCAGAATTCATACTCTCTATCACATTCTTAATTGACATGTCCTTTTAACTAGTTCTACTCATGTTACGTTAGGTCTTCTTCTATGCTTTTCTCTTTCCCTCAACTTGAATCAACTAACTCTTTCTCATAAGTGAATTAATCACTCTCCTCTACCCATGACCAAATTACCTCAAGCTAGTCTCCCTCATACTGTCATGTACTCAATTTTAGTCCATACTTAGCTGAAAGCTTTTAGATTCTAAAGCATCTCTGCAAATTTCTAACTTAACATTAACTCCAATTCTAGTTTCATACACTAACACCATATCATCAGAAAAAAAGCATACTATTTTCCTCACGATATAAGAACTTCACAAAGTGAGCCCATTCAATAAAAATTCAACATTATCCCACATACTTAAACTCAATCACTAATCAACAACAATCCCAAAAATCTCTACAAGAACTCAATCCACCACATTATCTAAAGAAATCAAAGCACCAAACCGTTGGGAATGTGCGTGAGATTGATCCCAGTAGATGACAGCGCCTCCTGGTTAGACCTTGAGAGCTGCAAAACATCTCCAAATGCAGTGATCGTAACAGGACCCTTTATCCCATTAGTCCTCACCGCCGCGGTTATCGTATGCGCAACCTTGAAGACGTTAACTCCAGCTGGCAAATTGCAGTTCTCAAAGTCCCACCACACTGAGACCCTCACATTTCGAGACTCCTCGTCGTGGCGTCTTGCAGAGAAATTGGACTGGGACGAGTAATGCGATGATGAAGATTGAGAGGTTGAGAAATGAGAGATCTTTACAAGTAGTGCAGACGAATTAGAGGAAGTGAAGAGTAAGAGGGTTTTTGGAGAAAGTAATGGAGGTCTCATGGCGGTGGAGTGAGAAAGATAGAGGAATTTGGGGTTTGGGTTTGGAATTTAGGGTTTTGGGTGTGAGATGAGAAATGGGTCTTTATCATTTCATGGTGATATGAGAAGGAACTGCTGGGTTTTTGGGATTTGAATGAGAGACTCTGACAGGGTTTAGGTGGAGAAGATGGAGGTTACCTAAAACCCTAACGCACGTGCAGTGCACACGCGTTCAGTGTGTGTGATAAATTGGGCCCAGGGACCAAATGTTTTAACTATAATGGGGTTTAACAACTTTGCTATACTGGAGGAGAGGCCCATTTTATATTTAAAACAATTTCATTTCTCATTTTCTTTCCTCTCCCTCCATTCAAATATAGGAAAATACTAATGTACATGTAAAGATAGGGTTCTAAACTCTGGCTCAGGAGTTAGAATGCCCATCTTTTTTCTATCGAACTTTACTTTACTTTATGGAATATTACTAATATCACATGGGGAGAGATGATTCAGTGATAGAATGATCTTATGACCCATCACATTTACGAGTTTAAGAGTTGTGAATTCAAGTAATGACCAGTCCCATTAGTGCCCAGATGGCCTCACGCTTGTTTTATTAACATCAATCACCAAATACCACCTACACAATCATGAAAAAGTATGAAAACTTTTGTGTTGTAATTATGTGATAAGTTAGTTGTTTCCATTAGCACCTTACCATAAAATGTTCCATGATTCAAGTTTTGAATCCTGGGACGGGATAAGCTGAATGCCTAGAACAGATTTGTGTAACTAATGAAAAATTAATTGAAATATTAAAAATACTAAGAAGGTTTTCTGATAATAATTATTTTGAGATGTTAAAAATATTGTTATATTTCCCCAAATATAACATTGCGAACCATGTTACAAACACAGCTATAAAAGGGAATGAAGAATGAAGATTGGGGAATCAAGTTTATGCCAAGTGCCAATGTATTCCCCAAGCCCAGCCCTACTGGCCAGGGCTGAAACTGGTTGGCCCGAGCCCATTACGTTTTTCCATGCAACCTAATGACAAAAGCTAGCCTACTCACCCTAAAATTAGTATTGGGCCAATGCGAGGCATATTTGTGGTGTCGTGACTAGGTACTGTTTATTAGAGAAGAAATTCTATTGGTGGCATGGGTAAAAACCCAAATGATCAAACCTTTTTTTTTTCTTCTTCTTCTTCAAAGATGAAGTTTTTATAGTTATGAAAGAAGTTGTTCAAATATTTTAACTTTTAGTAACAATTACTACTTTTTTTTTTTTAGTAATAAATATTACTTCTTTTTCTTAGATAAATTTCATAAATGTAAATTTCAAGCTCATCCAAAGAGTGTTCTACTTTCAAAACAACTTTAGCTTTTATGTCCCCATCAAAAAAAACCTTTAGCTTTTATGAGATCACCATCCTTATTTACATTTTAGTAACGTGGGGCTAGTCCGAGTCTACCAATAAACAAATAAAGGCAAGATTTAATCTTACGTCTATGATATTTTTTTTTGTACCCAATGTTAGGAAGTAAAGTAAAATTTTGATGGAGATTTTAACTCATTTAAGAAATTGGGCAAATTTAGTCAAAATATACATACTGTAGAGTCCCGATTTGTGGTCCAAGCTCAAAGTGTATGGGATCTCGGCTTAATGAGCCCAATACAATAAATTTGTAGAGAGTGGGTCAAAGAACTAGGCTCTAATGAGTTGAACAACGGCTAGTATTGAATTAAATGACAATCAAGCACAAATAAGAGGTATTGATATCAATGGACTTTTAGTCCGAGGAGGTCACAATTATATATATTGATCGCAGTTGGATACAGAGACAATTTAGATTGCTACAGTGTTCTCTCTATCTTTTTCCTATCCCCCTCTTCACGAAGAGTCCTTTACATTATATATCCTCCTCCGGACCATCCTCATCCTACACCTGTTGATCATCCGAGTCTTCACTTGAGTACCTATCTCATCAGATACCCTTTCTGGTTCTCTGTGAGTTGTGGTAGCCAAGGTAGCATTGTTTAGATGTCATCTCCACATAAATGCAGCCAAAAAAGTCGTTCCAGTGCATTTAATACGGTGGTGGCAGTTTTCCCTTAGATATTTCTAGGTCTCCTTCTTTCTCGTATGTTCATGAAGCATGTCCCTATCATTGGAGTTTCTTGGAAGATCATTTTAATTGCCGGATTACATACTTTGAACTATATTCATCAAGTTCGAGGAGGAGCTCCTCCTCGGACAACATTTCATTTGCCCCCTACTTATGAGACCTGAACTGGGAATATCTAATAATTATTTGCTCCTCTTCGGACCTATCTAGATTCTCGGATAAAACCCAAGGCCCAGTATACGATCTTGGGCCCTTATCCCTACACATACCATCAATTAAAAAAAAAAGGAAACAAAAAAGCAAGCAAATATTGATAAATGGTGGGATAGAAACTTTACCACCTATCAGTACAACTAAAACCAACAAAAAACTGTCATTTTTGTTTACAATATGGGAACATAATTGTAGACATTCAATTTTGCACCCATGATTTAATCAAGGAGAATGACTTGAATGACCATCCACGTACCCTAAAAATTATGATTGCATTACATACATTCATTTGTTTTTGCATTACCTGTATCAATTTGTTCTTTACATTATATACATCAATTCATTCATTGCATATAATAAAAATGATCTTGGAAGTTCTAACAATCACAACGATATGTCTGGTTTCCAAATCAGACCACCAGATCGAAAGATATCGCATGATTAAGTTTGCATGGTCAACATGCATTGTGTTTAGGTAGAGTCAACCACACATAATTAATTTAAATTAATTCTGATTTGTTAAACAATTAAAATTAATTAAATAATTTTGTGATTGGTTGATAATTAGTGTTTAAAACAAGGATGCATGCATAGGAATAAAATGGATGATTGGATAATAATAAAATTGTGGATAATCTGAACTTTATCAAGATTTATTTTAGGGTATTTATCTACAAGATAGTTGTTCTTTAAAAAGCCTGAATTATCCAGAAAAGAGATAAAAAAATCATAGACAGAGAATGAAAACGTGTCTAAGTGCAAGGACCTGTCAAAAAACCCTAGAAGAGGAATCAAAACGGCACCCGAACACGAAAGAGTGTTTGGTGTCCAAGAGCCAATTCAGCACTTTTGGAGTGCTAAACAGCACTCTTAAAGGGCCAAATTTTCCCCTTTTGGGCTTTGGCCCAACGACCTTCAAGTGACGATAAGGCACACCTTTTTCGATCTTTTTCGCAAAAGGATGTGTCCGGATTCACATCCTAATCGTCTGTTCCTATTTTTTATAGTCTTCTTGCCTCTATAAATAGAGACTAAATCTCATAATTTAGCACCTTTTTTTATGCTTTAAGAGGTATATGTTTTAGGCTTTCAAATTACTTATATTTTTTTATCCCCTCTCTGATTTTCTGTTGAAGCTAGGCTTTTTAGGTTTCAAAGATAATTGAATAAATTTCTTTGAACCCTAAAACATCCTCTCAAGGACAAGAAGCGCTCCATGCAAAAGGTTGCTTTTTAATCCTTTTGTTTTTATGCTTCTCTTATCATGATGATGCATGTCTACTTGTTTTAAATATTCGTATTCTACCTTATTAATTTAGTTTTTGAAAATATTTTCTTGATTCCTTTATTATTGCTATAATCTGTTTCTTAGTTTTAAAGATTTTCATGTAATTAACTATTTTTCTTAAAAATAAAACAGATATGCATCTTCCTTAGATGTAACTTGTTTTAAATATTCATATTCTACCTTATTAATTTAGTTTTTGAAAATATTTTCTTGATTCCTTTATTATTGCTATAATCTGTTTCTTAGTTTTAAAGATCTACATGTAATTAACTATTTTTCTTAAAATAAAACAGATATGCATCTTCCTTAGATGTAGAACTGAATTTTTCTTCAAAATAAAATAGATCTGCATCTTCCTTAGATGTAGATCTAATTTTTTCTTCACAATAAAATAGATTTGCATCTTCCTCAGATGTAGATCTGAATTTTTTTTCAAAATAAAATGGATCTGCATCTTCCTTAGATGTAGATTTGGATTTTTCTTAATCAAAACTGGTTTGTGTCTTCATTAGATGCAAATCCGAACATTTTTCAATAAAAAAAATGACTTCTATCTTCCTTAGATACAGATTTGAATTTTTTTTTTTAACGCATGCAGATTTTTGAAATAAAGAAAATGATAAAACATGATTGTGTCTGTGTTTGGTTTATTTAATTCATGTTGCATGAATTTAAATTATGAGTAAAACTCTCTTCTTAAAAAATCTTTTTTTTCATTCTTTTAAACATATAAAAATAGATCTAATTTTTCTATTGTCAAAAACCCTTTTTTTTATTATCATAAAATAGATCTCATCTTTTATAAATCAAAAAACCATTTTTTTTTAGTTCTTAAAAATAGATTTGATATTTTTCAAATCAAAAGACTTTATTTTATGTAATAAACACAGATTTGAAATTTTTTATCTCCAAAAACCACTTTTCTCCACATACCACAAAATAGATCTAGTATTTTGACAAATCAAAATCCATTTTTTTTTTACCAATCAAAAACAGATCTAATTCTTTTCAAAAGAAGAGACTTCACTCATAAATAATTTGTGTGATTTAATTTTGGTGTCACATGTTCAACATATCATTCATGACATGCATAAAAAGGTACATTGGTCACAAGAGTCTAGAAGACTAGACTCTGTTTGGCAGGAATGGGTGCCTAACACCTTCCCATTCCGTAACCTAATCTCTAGATTTAGATCTTTGGCTAAGTAGATCTAGCCTTGTCTTTACTTTTTATTTTGGGTAGAATGTAACTAGGACAAAAAACCATGTATTTTGGTATTATGTAACTAGGACTTAAAGCCATGTAATTTTTCAATTTTCCAAATATGTATTTTTTTTATTCAATCAATGAAGAGAATAATTTAGTCATGTATTTAGTTTTTCTTATTTTTTTTATAAAAAACAAGTGGCGATTCCATATCACTTACCCAAAAAAAGAGGTGCCCTAAAAAGCACTCCAAAAATCACTCTCTTTTTTAAGAGGCCTAATTTTCCTGGTCTCTCACAATAACATATTAGATATTGAGTGAGACTAGATAGCAAATATAAAAAGAGAAGGAAATTTTTTTGTTGGACATACACTTTATCAATTTTATCTTTTATAGATTATAAAAGGATATTGGAGGGGGAAATGTCCTCAAGGTCCAAGCCCAACCTGCCCTCGAACACGATCTGAGTTAGCATCTTGTCCAAGGGAGTCAATCTCGTACCGGAGGCTATATTGATTTGACTAGTGGAACGATATATTTTGGTACTGGTTAATACCGGTGTACTGCTTCGAGTTTACCATTATTTTATATATATATATATATATACACACACACATATGTATGCGTTTGTGTGTGTGTGTATACATATATTAAAATAAATATAAAATTTTACCTCAATTCAGAATAAATTATTCATGGTTTTAGACTTTAGCATCAATTAAAAGAAAAAAAAAACACAAAATAAAAAATAGAAAACTTAATTGTTCATTGCATACTAAGAAAACAAATAATACTAATAAGTTACCGTTCTGCTTTTAAAAAAAATTCAAAAATTACAAAACTAAAAAAAAAAAAAAAAAATTTATGTACCGGTCGATATTGAAACCGGTATGAAACATTAGCATTTCGATATCAGTATATGTACCGGTACGATATCAACCACCTTGATCTCGTCTAAAAATTTGCTTGGTCCATAACCACAACTATGTGGTAACCCCATTCATCTAGCCAATCAACATACTTTGGGTGCTGATCATATCATAAGTATAAATGTTTAAAGAAAGGGATCGTTGAATCTTAGGGAAGCATTAGCTAACTTTCACGGATAATGCCCCTTCCTCAATAACAAAACTCCCTTAATCTCAATAAGAGCGCTTGAGAAATGTGATTGATCGATCATATGAACTTTATTATCTGCTCAGCCAACCACTACCTCTTCACCCTTTGTATTGAATGCAGTGGTATAAGTCATTACCTTACAATGTGGTTTTAAAGGGGGGGGGGGTGTCTAACAACTTGTCCCTTTAGCCGACTTGAGAGGATGACGTGTTGTTAGGTTTCTCTCACTTAGAGGAAACTAATCATCAACCCCTACTTAATAAAAACCTATAAATACCCCTTCTAAGCCCAAAAAAAAAAAAAACAAACAAACAAACAAACAAACAAACAAAGGTATGATTTTCCTAAACCTCAATTGCTCTGTAATTCAATTCTAAAATTCTTTTCACTAAGGGTCTATTTGGATACAACTTATTTTTGCTGAAACTAAAAACTAAAAACTAAAAACACTGTAGGAAAATAATTTTTAAATGTATGAATAGTACCGTGGGACTAATTTTTAATATTTTTTCTGAATAAAGTGACCATGGGTCCCGTGAACAGTGTTGTGAACAATGATGAATAGTGTTATTTGTCTCAAAAAGTAGAAAACGAGTGAAAAAAAAAAAAGAAAAAAAAAAAAAGGCAAACGCCGGATCCAAACACTCACTAACTTAACCTTTAGAATGCCCCAATCAATCCAATTAGTTAATTTGAAGTCTAGAAAGTATGCTCTTCAAATCTAGTAGATTTAGATTTTGTGAATTCCAACAAATCCATCACTTTTTTATGTTGAAATACTTTGTATGATTCCTCTTTAAAAAAGGGGGAAAAAAGCA
Source organism: Quercus lobata (assembly GCF_001633185.2). Lineage (NCBI taxonomy): Eukaryota > Viridiplantae > Streptophyta > Magnoliopsida > Fagales > Fagaceae > Quercus > Quercus lobata. The sequence continues at coordinate 30,884,889 of NC_044909.1, read as the reverse complement.
AAAACAATAACTCACCCTTACAAGTATTAATAAGGATCATATATCTTCCTTTGAGAAGCCCTTTTTTTTTTTTTTTTGGGAATAATTTAAAAAGCCAAATTTTATTTATTTATTTATTTTTTTAAAAAAGCCAAATTCTAATGACTAAGAGCATCTCCAACGGTTTGGGCATCTGGCTCTAGTAGCTAAAATTTGGAGAATGAGGTGCACTGTAGATGCTCCAATAGTTTCGGCAAACATGATTTTTTTTTTTGGCTAATGAACAGTAGCCCATCAAGTCTGATGGGCTACTGTTCATTCTTCAAATATATTTTTTTTCTATTATAATAATGATGTGTTGTATAAAAAAATATTGGAAGATGTGTAGTTGTTAAAAAAAGAATAAATAATGAATGAAAAAATAATATTTAAATGAGATAGAGAATGAGATAGAGAATCTGTTAGAAGTGTATTTGAAAAAGTAGATAGGTAAAACCTAAATGTCACTGTTCATTTTCTAAACAGTACAAAAACTTGGAAAAGCTGTTGGAGATGCTCTAACGTGTCAACATTTCATGAGGGACATATTAAATGTGGTGGGCTCGACGTTACTCACTATCACAATGAGGCCCATAAGTTTCATGTACCGCTCCATCTTTTATTTTTCCAAGTTCTTACGATTGGATTGGGATCTTTGATTTTTTGCTCCTTGTTTCACGTTGATATCGACCAATACCACCCTACATTAATCTGACATAATTGCTCACAAAAAATGTTGGATTGTGCATACCAAACTTGCTTTAAAATTTTACCAAAATTTTCAAAAATGAATTTATTTTTGTGTCACCAGTCCAAAGTTCATCACTAAAACGTGCAAGATATCTCTTGGGACCAGAACTGTCACCAGTCCAAACAAACCTGCCATGTGATGTGATGCGATGCGTGATCAAAGGGACCAGAATTGTTAACCATTGCTTTCTGATAAAGGCCTTTGGATTTGATTCATCATCGCAAAGGAACTTGTTGATTTTATTTTGGACCAGCTAGAGTATTGGTTTAAGGAGAAGGGTTGAGTTGGGTCTAGTGCAACTGGACACTAGACTCAATCTAAGTCCCTAATTTACTACTACTCTGCTAAGTTTGAGATTGTTTAGGATATGAATGAAATTGAGATTTTTTTTTTTTTTTGGGTTCAAAACATGAACCAAAAGTATTTTGATTATTTAAGAAAAGCAAATATATTAAAAGTAAAAAATAAAATAAATAAACGAAAAATAAAATTAGTCTATATTATATAAGACTGAAAATAATTCTTTCTTATTACATTTTAATTTAATCATTTATAATCGCTCAAAATAGTACTCAATGTTCTTTTATATGCTGAAAATTATCTATGATTGATTTTGTACTTAATTTCTCAATAATTTTATTTTTTTTCAATATAAAAGAAATTAAAGATTTCATTAAAAAACACGCATGTCATGTTTTAAATATGACAAGTGTAACTTACCCTATTTTCCAATTTTCTGCATATGCACTTTGAATAACTTACCTTTCTATGATTGACTCATTTGGAAAATGATAAGACTTGTGGGAGGAAATGTAAGCAAAATTGTGGAGTCCAATTGTTAGATAAAGGATGAATACTCTTCATTAGCACAATCGCAATCCCAATCATGCACATTCATCTCATTTTATACATGCCCTGATTGTTTGATTTCCTTTGTTTCTGATTTGATATACAATCAAACACAAGTGGCAGGCGATAAATTTCAACAAAGTGACACGCCAAAAATGAATATCTTGTTTTGTTTTTTTAGGCGACATGTTTGATTGTATTATAATACAAGAATAATTTTGCAGTTGGCATTCTTTACACAAAAAGTCACTTGGCTCATATCTTTCTTCTTGTTGTGGGCCACAACCAGTGTTTGGACATTAATTTATTTGGTTAAGATAAAAGAAACAGAAGAAGAAGATTTTAAAGATCTCCAACCCTTAAATGATTTGGACAATCAAAGTACCACATGGGTGTGGATTGATGCCTTTGGATTTGGGACCCAATTTTAAGATTGTAGCATGGAGAACTATTATTTACTATTACCTAATTCAATCAAGTCCTGCTTATGAGTTATGGCAGTTAGCTGAGTGCATTACAGACTTTACAGTTTTGTGATTCCATTATTCTTCCTAAAGAAATGGTCCTTATATGAAATATATATACTTTAAATTTATTAAACTTCTTTTGAATAAGTTAGTGTTGGTTTTTTTTTTGGTCCTAAAAGAAAAAGGGAGGGGAATATTCGAATCATTAATTTCCTTTCCATCGTGATTGTGTTACTCTGTTTTTTATTTTATTTTTAATTTCTTTTTTACTGCTTACTTTTTTTCCAGCTTTTGCCAGAAAGTAACAACTTTTTGAATAGATTTTTGGCAAACTTTGAATCAAAGTAAATATGGGATCCACACGTTTTTTTTTAGGCAAATCCACATTAGGTCGTGTTTCCCTTCGTGAGAGGAGAGAGATCATTACAAATTATACTCATCCAAAATAACACCCACAAAGGCCTGTGCTGAATTCATGTTGAAAATCTCCAAAAAAAAAATCGGCTCTAAATTATACTTATTGCCGTTTCTTTTGGGATTTTAAGATTTCCTTCATATGGGTAATTAAAAGTTAAAACTTGGTTGTCGTTTGAGATTTACTCTAACCTTTTGGTTCTCTTCTTCAGTTATAGTCTTAAATCGTTATCCAATTGAATGTTTCAACTCCTCATCTCTTCCCATTTTTGTTGATGGATTAGATATACTTCCCCTTCAAGTTCATGGCTGGTGGATATCAATGCACTCAAAGACACCAAGATTGTCCACTCTGGCCCTTTTTTTTCCCTCTTAATGTTAAGCATAATATTTCTATTGTTTTTGTCTAATTGATCTGTATATTGATCTTTCAGATGAATGTTTCCTGTTTGGCAAATTTGCACCTATAAGTTTACCTTTGGAATAATAATCTGGAATTTATAATTATCATGTATTTATCAATCCAGGTAAAATTTGTTCCAAATTTCAGTTAAGAAGAGTTGTTTTCTATTAAAAACAATTTTTTTTTAAACTATTTAGTTTATTTGTTTATTCTCAAACCAAATCTTTAGTTTCTATGCCTTTTTCTTTGAATTTTATACTCGAATTATTTGATACATAATTTTCTATTTTTGAACCATTGATTCATTTGTTTTCTTAAAAAAATTACGAAGATGCTTCTATATGAAGACATCCAAGAATTTAGAATCTTGTAGAATATAGTTATTTACCGTTCAGCTTAGCTTTTGCATATCATTATATAGTTTAACTTTTCGGCCACATATTGTTAATTCATTTATTATATCAGTCCAAACTTTTTTTTCCTTTGCCCTCATTATCTTGGCATATTAGAGCATGCTCCACTTATTTACTTGGGAAAAGTCGAAGTGTCCTCTAAATGTTTGACTAAATACTTGGTTATTAGTTTTTACAAAAGATGTGTTGATTTCATACTGCGATTATAACAATACTTTCTTAATTGATTGGTACTATCTTTTAATTTTATAGATGGGATTTTCTAAGTGTAGATTTGGAACTTTATACGAGGAAATACCATACCAAGTGAGTTTTATCCTATTTTTAGCTAACTCTACTCTACTTCCTTTCACTCTCCCTCTTTCCCCCCTCAATCCATATAGGCATAGTCTTGGAAACCAAATTTCTTTGTTATCCATGTATATTTGGTGATTTCCCTCCCTGCAAAGGCCATGGTGGGTTTTAATCACTTCAAAGAAATACGTGGTATAATTGGAATTGAAAGTTTCGATAAAAGGAATTTAAGGGTTTCAACACTTTAATATTAAGGGCTATACAAAAGTCTACAAACCTAGGATGATATACTAGCATGTGCTCTTAGAATGGTTATTTAGTAGTCACTTACAATGTAGTGAGCTTATGAACAGTTGTTACAAATTTCAAGTATTTTATAATACTCTTTAGTTATATGCTATCTTTTATCATATGTCTTTTTAGGAGTTTGAACCAATTGAAGAGATATAAACTATTTCAGCATCATATGTTTGCAAAGTTTCTATTTAAATATTAATTTGGTATTTTAGACAATGCAATTCTTTCATTCGTCTTTGGAATACATGATACCAATGCAATCCACGTGGCTTTGTATGCAATATTGAATATAATTTCATGTCATATTTGATGTATAATTAAAAATTTAATATAACATTTTGTGTGCATCGCACAGGCTAATTACTAGTGGTAAATAATAATATAAAAAGAACTAGCCATAGTCAATTCGATTGATCTAAAAGTTATTTACATTTACTCTGTTTTGATTCACATAGTGATATATAGATTTCTAGTTTACTACCAAGTACTAGACGTGGCAAACGGGCAGGTTGGGTCAAGTCAATCGGGTTTCAGGTTGGGTTAACCTGTATTTTTCATATAATTTTTTTTTTAAGAAAACAAAATGTATTTGCCATTTGAAAAGCCATGTAAAAAATTACTTGATGTAAAATACATTATATTACTTTGAACTCACCACTCATATAAAAAAATGAGCTTAACTAAACAAATTAATACTTGTTTAATAATTTTAAAATTATACAAATCCCAACGTTACTAACCAAAAAAAAAAAAAAAAGCATAAAAGATAAGCAAAACAAATAAACAAGTTTCATTTCTACACAATATCAACATCCTAAAACATAAAACAAAATTACTACTTTTACAATCTTGAAAACTAATTTTATAATCTATTATCAATTGTGATTGACACTCTATTTCAATTTTAGAATATACATTAAAGTTTGATTGTTTATTTATTTATACATGGTCTCTTTTATGACTATCATGTCATTGTTAAGCAACAAATACTCCAAGAAATATCATAATTTATTTTGAAAAGCTGTTTATTTTGGACATGAATTGTTAAAAAATAGGTATAAGTATTTATGCTAATTTCATTGATACTTTGGGTTCACTCTTTTCATATTTATGAATGTTTCTTATATATGTCTATAATTTTAAATGTATGTTTTTAACTCTAAAGTAACCAAGTTATCTTGACATGTACTTTATTATTTGTATCTAAAAATCTTTACTCATTACAGAATGCCTCAACCATTCTTCTTCTTCTTCTTCAAAAAAAAAAAAAAAAAAAATCATATGCATACAGTTATGTAAAGGTCTCAATTGTCTCCTTAAAGCTCACAACAAATAATTGAACCAATATTGTCTTAATTAATTTTTTTTTAACCAAAAAAATAGTTTCCTAAAATGGTTCGAGTCATGGGTCGACTCAGGTTGACGTGCAAAAAAAGGGTTGGGTGATGGGTCAACCCATTTTGCTTCATGTCAAAAAGTTTGAGTTCAAGTTAGGTTGGGAGCAAATTCTAACCCGTTTTGCTATGTCTACCAATTACAAAATCACAACTTGTAGTTTCATTTAAATTATGGCTTCAACCTACAAAGCTATATAATTCTTTTACTAGTATTGTTTTTAAAGAACAATGTTAAAGACAAAAAAAGAAAAGAATATACATATATATATATATATATATATAGCAAGACTTAGTTATAGTACTTAGGTGCTGTTTTTTAGGTTCCTCTTTTAAAATTCTACTATGTGAATTTTTTCTCATGGATGAAAGTGTTTTTTTTTTAGTTAAGTAGCCACAGGTCTGAATCTTAAGATAAGAACCTAAGGAACAGCACCTAAAGTATTGTACCTAAGTTTTGTCTATATATATATGAGATAGGTTCAAGTTACAATTAGTGCAACTTCATAAGAGTTAAACCTTTTTTTAAACCATTGATTTCCATTAAATCTAATGGTTAAAAAAAGACTAGTGTTATGTCATTAAGTCATTAAATTCTCTTTCTGAAAAAAAAAAAAAAAAAAAAAAAAAAAAAAAAAAAAAAAAAAAAAAAATCTCATTAAACTCTCTCTCTCTCTCTCTCTCTCTCTCTACCTAGACCTCCGTGAACTCCACCAATGGACGCACATAACTCACAATCCCAAATAGAACCTCTTCCTGCCATAACCCAAAATAAAAAAGGTGTTCCAAGGTACCATATATAAATTGTAAATTGTAATGGTGTTCCTGTGACAACTAGATAACACCTTAACCTTTTTAGCCTAAAAGCCTGAACGCCAGTACCTAATTCCTTGTTTCTTAAATTTACTCTAACTTTCCTATAAAGTGGCGTTTATTGAAGACCCAAAAGAGCATGTAAAGGAACAATCAATTTCTTAAAGGAACTGGTCTAGAAATATGAAGGAAGGAATTTAAACAAACAAGATGGTCCACAATGGTTATAACCATCATGATGAAGAGACTAATTACATTCTAACTGATTGCATGTACAATGATTATTCGAAATCATTTGGCAACAATTTGAACGCCAATTAATTATTTGGTGAACCACTTGATGGATTACAAGATTGAAAAATGTTAGGAAAAGTAGAGTAAATATAAGAATTTAAAAAAGCCAATTCGATGACTTTTTTTTTTTTTTTGGGGACTGAGTCATGTGTGTCCATTAGAGGAGTTCATGGAGAGAGAGAGAGAGAGAGAGAGGAGAGAGAGAGAGAGAGAGAGAGAGAGAGAGAGAGAGAGAGAGAGAGAGAGAGAGAGAGAGAGAGAGAGAGAGATTCAACTTAGGGATGGCAATTTTTCCCCGCCCCGCTTGACCCGCCCCTCCCCGCTTCGCCCCGTGCGGGTTTTCCCCGCCCCGCAAAGGTGGTGGGGCAGGGATGGGGTGAGATTTTAGACCCACACCACGGGGCGGAGCGGGGATGGGTTTACACTTTTTAAACCCGCCCCGCCCCATTCCCGCCCCGCTCCGCATTAATAAGGGTTAAATTGTAATTTTATTGTACCCTAAAACCCTACTATTTAAACAAAAATATCATCAGCTTATTTTATTCTACCTAACGTGGCTCTATCTCTTTTTTCTCTCTAGCAAAGTTGGAAATAAGGTACCAATTTTAACTTCTTCTTTTTTTGTCTTTATTGGAAACAAATTTATATACTATTGAATTGATGATTTCATTCATGATTCATACGGTCTTTCTCAACTTACTTTTCATCATGAACATAATATAATTTTTTTTAATGAGTTACGGCTCTGTGGCTCTAAATGTGTCTGTGTCATTGTTTTTGTAATTTTGTGTGGGCATTTGGCTGCTTAACAACACTGTTTCTTTAAGCTTGTTAAAATTTTATTTTATCATGTTATGAGATTTTTGTTGTGATATTGTCTTGTTAAACATTTAGATAATATTATTTAGTTTTTGCTAAAAATTAGTTTGATTTGATAGGATAAATTTATTTATAATTTCAAGTATATTTTTTTTATTGAAACATGTCATTTTATTTGAAAAAATGGTAATAGTTGTAGGGAAAATTAACAAGAAATAAAGTTTTACGGTATTGGGCGGGGTTTCGCTGGTCTTCGCGGGGCCTTAAGGGACGGGGATGGGGTAAGAAATTTTCCCCGTCATGCGGGGCGGGGCGGGGATGGGGCAAGAAAAATCCATGCGGGACAGGGGCGAAGATCTCATCCTTCGGCCCCGCCCCGCCCCATTGCCATCCCTAGTTCAACTTATACCTAGTGTAACTCCATAAGAAAGAGAGAGGAGGTTCAACTTACACCTAGTGTAACTCCATAAGAGTTAAAGAAAGACTAATGTTATATTATCAAGTCATTAAATTCTCTTCTAAAAATAAACAAAAAGTCATTAAATTAAAGAAAGACTAATGTCATATCATCAAGTCATTAAATTCTCTTCTAAAAATAAACAAAAAGTCATTAAATTCTTTCACCCTCCACCGTTCTCTCTCTCTCTCTCATATAACTTTTATATGAGTTTATTATTAATTTTTTTTAATATAACCAATTACAACATACCATCTCAAAAGCTGTGGAAAAGAAATTGTTAATAGTAATAGAATTATTGCTATCGACATGTCAACCCATTTTTAGAATTATTGCTTTCCAACATGTCATTACATTTTTGTCATGTGTGGTTTAGCCTTCTTTCTTCTTTCTCGTTAGGGTACAATAAAAAGAAAGTAGAAGAAAACTAGAAGAAAATTATGCAAACATATTGAGAGAGAGATGCAAACATATCATTCATTTCTGAGCAATACACTAAAAAAATTAATAACATTTTTTTACAATAATTGAGTTGATAAGTTTTTACTAGTTTTTATTTGGGTCTACCAATAATATCATTTTTTTTTTTTTTTTACTTTCTACTAACAATATGCCACATCAATAGTTTTCAAATTTCAGTAGAAATTTTTGTATCTATAGTTTTTCTCTTCATTATTTTAGTGAGTCTGAGTAATGTTACACACACAAAAAATTCCACAACAATTTTCACCATAATTAAGTTGGCAAATATTTACTAATTCTTATCTCGGTTTATCATTAATATCATTTTTTTACCTACTACTAATAATCTGTTACATCAGTAACACTTCCTCATTAGTGAGTTAGCTGTAGTATTGTACAAAAAAGGACAATATAAAACTCCTTTTATATCTATAAACTTGAAAGAAAAAAAAGAAAAAGAAAAAAGCCTTTTATATATCCACTTCCCTTTATAGCCACGTAAAAGAAAATGAAATGTTCGCATCTTTTTTTTTAATTACTTCATATTCTTTTGTAGAATGTCAAGTGACAACCAAAAGAAGAAAAAAAAATGTTTAAAACATGAAGTGGAGAGACCGATGTTTCCAGGTCAGGCAAACAAGAATATAGTTATTCTTCAGCAATAATTCCCATCCAAATAAACTATCTTTAAAAAAAAAATGAAAAAAGAAAAAGAAAGAAATTATCTGGGCCCAATTAAACGTATCTTATTCTTAAAGCCTTAAGAAGGATCGTAGTACATAAATGGGCTTGAAATAAAATGTGATTCTTTACAGTATTTTATGTTTGACTATTCTGTAATTTATAAAACATAAAATGTTTACAACAATTTATGAATTGTTCCGTCGCTTGTGAATTTGTTTCCCTCATTTTTCATAAGTTAAAAAACAAAAACAAGAAAAAAAAAGGTATGGATTTCAAACTTTTTTTTTTTGACAAGATGGATTCCAAACTCTTAAAGGAAGATAAAGTTCACATAATAAAAAAAAAAAGGAAAATAAAGTTTTTCATTGATGCAATTTTATTGTCCTCAAGTTCTAAGGTTACGTTTGGATTCGGCTGAAATGTTTGCGTCTGCGTTTTTCCTTTTTTTTTTCCACGCGTTTTTGAGACTTGCGGCTACTGTTCATGCACTGTTCAATGAACAGTAGCCACAAAGTTGGACTTTTCAAATTTTTTTCAGCCAATCAGTGCACATCATGTACTATTCACGGACCCACAAATTTCACTTTTCAGCAACTTTTTCATTAAAAATGGGTCTCACGGTACTATTTACACATTTAAAAATTATTTTGCTACAGTGTTTTTCAGTTTTCAGTTTTAGTTTTCAATTTTCAGCTGTATCCAAACGGACCCTAATTGTCAATTGTCATCAATCATGCACTCGGGGGGGGGGGGGGGACAAAAAATAGATTGAAATTAATGCAATTTTATTGTCCTCGAGTTAAGGGTATGCATGTGATTAATTATTGTGTGGCAATAGTCAATCTAGTACTAATAAACTAGTAATTCACTTATGCCTAGTTTGGGAGGAGGGAATGAAATGGAATAGAAAGGAATGAAAAGAATAATTTTAGAATATTCTTCCATTCCCTTATTTAGGAGTTTTAATGGAAGGAATGGAAAGTCCATCCATTTGTTTAGGAGTTTAAGTGGGAGAGAATGAAATGGGTAGGAGGGAACACTCATTCCTCTTATTCCCTTAAAATCTCAAATTTTCATTCCCTCCGAAATTGGAAGGAATAGGAGGTAATGGAATTAGATTTAATGATTTTTTTACTAAATCTCTCAAAATACCCTTATATATTCAACCTTTTATTTTAAAATAGGGGTCTAATAGTAATATTATTATAAAATGATTCCATTTCATTTCCTCTATGTTACTTCTAAACAAGATTACTTACATTCCATTCATTTTCATTCATTTCCATTCCTTAATTTTAAAATATCCAATCAAGATTAATTAATTTTATTCTTTTCCATTCATTTCCCTTATTTAAATACATTTTATTCCATTTCATTCCTTTCTATTCCTTTATGATTATTTCATTTCATTCCATTCCATTCCCTTCTCTTATGAAGTCCTAAACGAAGCCTTAGGTTTCGTTTAGGACTTCATAAGGAAATAAAATGGAATTTAATGGAATGATCATAAGGAAATAGAATGAAATGTATTTAAGTAAGGGAAATGAATGGAAAATAATGGAATGGAATTAAGTAACCTTGATTGGATGTTATAAAATAAAAGAATGGAACAGAATGAAAATGAATGGAATGTAAGTAATCTTGTTTGGGAGTAATATAGAGAGAGTGGAATAAAATCATTTTATGACAATATTACTATTAGACTCCTATTTTAAAATAAAATGTTGAATATATAGGGGTATTTTGGGAGTTTTAATAAAAAATTCATTAAATCTAGGTTCATTCCCTCCTATTCCTCCAAACTTCGGGGAGGAATGAAAATTTGAGGTTTTAAAGGAATAGAGAGGAATGAATGTTCTCTCCTACTCATTCCATTCCCTTCCACTTAAATTTCCAAATAAGGGAATGAACTTTCTATTCTCTCAATTAAAACTCCCAAATAAGAGAAGAGAAAAATATTCTAAAAATATTATTTTTATTCATTTTCATTCCATTCCATTCCATTCCCTTCATCCAAACGAGGGCTTAGGAAACAAGGCACATGATTCTTAGTGACCAAAAATCCAAAATGGAAAATTACTCATTATTGCTGTATTGTCCAAGTATAATTTATTTTATTTCCTTTTAAAAAAAAATATATAATTTATTTCATCCTATTCCTTGCACATAACAATAGAAGTACTAGACAATACTTTGTTTCTCAAAAAAAAAAAAAAAAAAATACTAGTCAAGACTCAATAGTTTTTTTTTTTGAAAACCAAGACTCAATAGTTTTGAAACTTACTGATGTTTTAGAGAGTTTCAATGTTTAACCTAAATTATACATGAGAAGAATTCAAGTTACACTTGGTGTAACTTCATAAAAGTTACACATTTTTATGACCATTGATTTTTATCAGATCTAATGGTTAAAAATCACCTCTTTCCACCTCATCTTGCATAATTAATAGTAGCATTTCTCTCTCTCTCTCTCTCCCTATTTATTACATTTACAGTCATCTAAACGATGAGAAGAAGAGGGGAAAAAAACTGCAAATTTGATGCCACCCTCTTTGATGGGCCAATTGTGATATTGTTGCATGAATAAGAAGGAGCTCGAGGAGGTAGACTCAATCACAGTGGCCTTAAAGCAACTTTTATTCATTTTCTCTAATTTAAAGAGATCAAAGACATCTATGATTTGGAAAATTATTAAGTACTCCCAAAGTACTAAAAATGCGTGCTCCCCCTTCTCACATAAATGATGAGTCCCACCATAAATTTAATTAGTAGGACTCACCATTTATGTGAGAGGAGAGAATACGCATTTATGGTACTCCGGAAGTACACTATAATTTCCCCTATGATTTAGGCATGGCTATGATTTTCCTCATTTTAACTTTCCAAAATTACTCATACTCTCTCCCTTTATTTACTGACTACCACAATTAAAACCACAGGAAATGCATTTTGCGTGGAGGAGTATTTTGATCGAGAAATTTTTCCTTTTATATCTTCCACACTATTTTCTATTGATCATCATGGCCTTTCGTATATCCAAAATAAAGAAGCTGTTGTGCCATATCCTATGTGTGCCTCTTATTTCTTAAACAATGCAACTCTAAAATCATCATAACAATTAACGTTGACCCAATTCTTACTGAGCTTCAATTCTCTAAATTTTGATCAAATTTTCATTCAGACTAGAACACCCCCATTTCATTGTTAAGTGACAGAGGACTCTAACCAGTAAAAAAATTTAATATTTTTGGCCTTAATCAGTGTTAGACTTATATCTAAAACTAAATTATATTTCTGAATTTAACTAGCTAAAATTAACGTGTAGCTCCAGTGACTTGAGTGGGTCAGTGGAGGAGGAGGTTAGCTCAAAAAGAGAGAGAGAGAGAGAGAGAGAGAGAGAGAGAGAGAGAGAGAGAGAGAGAGAGAGAGAGAGAGAGAGAGAGAGAGAGAGCTTAATGACTTTTATAAAAATATATATAAAGGCATTAATGACTTATGTTTGACCTTACTTATTTTTAGAAAGTTCATAATATGACCGTTAGTATTATCAATATATATATATATATATATATATATACTGAAGCCTCTGATCTCTCTACAATTTTCTACATCAGCATTTTTTATTTATATTTTTTAATTTGATTTAATTCAAAAAAAAAAGACTCATTAAAAAAAGGGATAAAACCTTTTTTCGTCCCTATATTTTCACACGATTCTCACTTTGGTCCTTAACTTTTTTTTTTCACCACTTTTTTTTTTCACCGCTTTTAGTCCCTATCCTGAAAAATGCGTCTCGTTTTAGTCCCTGATGTTACATCAGAAACGAAAATTGCACAGCTGGCAAACGGAAAAAATTAAAAATATTAAAATAATACCCACAAATGCCACGTCATTTTTTAAAAACAAAAAATTAATTTGTAAATTTTAACTAAATGAAAAAAAAGAAAAAAAAACTGAAATAAAAATAGAAACCTAGAAAAGTAAGAAAATTCAAAAACCCAAAAAATTCAAAACCCAAAAAGAGAACAAGAACAAGAACAAACCCAGAAAATTACTTTTTAATCTCACTCTCTCTCTTCCTCTCACTTTCAGAGTTTCTCTCTTTCTCCCACGCTCTCTCCCCTCACCTTGAAAGCTTCTCCTCTCTTTCAATATTGGCTTTTGGGCCTCAGATCGACGTGGCACAGATCGGCGTGGAGGCTTTGGGTAGGTGGGATTCAAATCGCCATGGTCCGGTGGGATTCAGATCGTCGTGGTCTAGTGTCTACTCATGGGTAGTTGTGGGTCGCTGTGGGTGAGGTGGTCGTGGCTTGTCGTGGGTCGCCGTGGGTGGGGTGGTCGTGGCTTGCCATGGGTGGTCTTGGCTCGCTGTGGGTTGGTTGGATTTGATGGGTTGGCTGGGTTAGATTTGATGGTGGTCGGGTTGGATTAGTTTAGATGGTGGGTTTGTGGCTTGGTAGAATTGAAGGGTATGGATCTTGGGTCTTGCGTGGGTCTCTGAAAACCAAATGGGTTTGTTGAGAGCTTCGGGAACCATGATGGGTCGGCCGAGGAATCGACGGTGACGGAACAGAGTGGCGGTGGTAGGAAGAAGAGAAAAGAAGTGAGCTCCGAGGATGTTGGTTGTTCGGTGGTTGTTGGTTCGTCTCTCGCATTTGTTTTTCTTGCTTTTTTGTTTTGTTATGTTGAGTCATGTTATCTTTGTTTGGTTGCTGAGAAAAGGGAGGAAAGTGAAAGCAATGATATGAGAAAAAAGGAAAGATTTTTGAGTCTTTTTGGGTAGGTTTAAGTTTAATTGAGTACTGGGTTTAAAGTAATGAATCAAGTCAATGGTTTGGGTATGGAGGTTTGGTAGTGATAGTGGTATGAATTTTCTGGGATTTTGAATTTTCTTACTTTTCTGGGTTTTTATTTTTATTTCAGTTTTTTCCTTTTTTTTTTTTTTTTTTTTTTTTTTTTTTTCCATTTAGTTAAAATTTACACAAAACATCAAACACAAAAATCAAATACAGATTTTCGGAATATGGGTTTGAATTTAATTTTTTGGGTTTTAAATTTGCTGGGTTTGAAATTTGTTATTCTTGCTGGGTTTGGTTTTTATTTTTGTTTTTAATTTTTTTTATTTAGTTAAAATTAATAAATTAATTTTTTTTAATTTAGAGGCTGACGTGGAAAGCCACGTGGACACAGGGTGCATTATTTTAATATTTTTAATTTTTTCCGTTTGCCAGCTGTGCAATTTTCGTCTTTGATGTAACGTCAGGGACTAAAACGAGATGTGTTTTTCAGGATAGGGACTAAAAGTGCTAAAAGAAAAGTTAGGGACCAAAGTGAGAATCGTGTGAAAATGTAGGGACGAAAAATGGTTTTATCCCTTAAAAAAAAAAAAAAAAACACTTTAGGGTTAAGAAAAAAAAAAAGACTCCGCTTTGGACTCTCTCTTATATATATAAAGACTTGAAATTTACAACTTGTGTTTCACCGCTAAATTTGATTCATGGGCATTGGGTTTTTGTGGAGGAGTGTATGGAAAGGATAATCCAGGCAGTATCCATGAGGGTGACCATCAATTGGAGAGTGTTTCGTCTCTTGATCTTTCGAATAGATGTATTCACAATTTGATTAGTAAGGTTCAGGCAGTAGTACTTCCTTCATGTGATTCTTCTTTGTTTATATGCTTTATTTTATTGGCAACTAACGATTCAATCTTTGCCCAAGTCTTCCTCGCAAATTAGATCTGGACTTTTAATGGAGGTTCTGATATGGGCTTGGATCTTTGGTTTGATCGTGGATTTTGATACGGGTTTTCGATGGGGTTTCTGATGTAAGTTTCTTATATTGTGATGGTTAAGTTATTTGGATCTATAGTTAGATTATATGGATGATATTGATAATGGTTTAATCATGGTTGACATTGGTATATGCGGTGGGGGTTGGCCAATTTTCTTTAATCTTTGGTGGCTGATTTTCTTCCATCCTTGGTATATTGTTTATGCAGTGATTTTCTTTAATCTTTGGTAGGTGTTTTTTTTTTTGAGAAAAAATTCTTTGGTAGTTGATGTTGTATTAGAAGAGATGGGAGTGCATTAGAAAGAGAGTTTTTGATCAGGTTTTGTTTTTAGGGAGAAAGAGAGTGTTTTTTTTTTTTTTTTTTAATTAAATTTCTAATCAAAATTTTTGTTTTTTGTTTATTTAAATAATGGTATGACAAGTAATAAATGTTTAATAATAATATAGACAATTAACCTGAGCCACAAAACCCTAGCCTCTCCTCTCACGTAGGAGCTTCTCTCTCTCGTTTTGTAAAAACGAGACTCTCCCTCCCTCAGTTTTAACACTGAGGGCTTGCTTTTACAATTTTTTATTCGATTCCTAATGGCTGACGACGTGATTGATAGCATGGAAAACATGAAACTAACATCTGAGGAAGAAGAGATTATTGTGATATCTAATGAGGGTAGATTAGCCGAGATTGAGAGCTGCAATTTGAGTCTCATTGGAAAATTTTTGACGTGCAGGGCTTTTAACAAAAGGGCAGCTATGAGTACAATACGGAAAGCATGGGGCATGAATACTGAATTGAAGATTGTTGAGGTTGGATCAAATTTGTTCCAGTTCAAGTTCCAAACAGATTTTGATTTAAACCGTGTATTGAAAGGGGGATCGTGGAGTTTTGATAACCAATTGCTTCTACTCAAGCGATGGCATAAAGGGATGACTGCGAGTAATGTCAAATTAGATCATGCATCCTTATGGATCCAAATTTGGGGGGCTCCATTTGATATGGTGTCTTCACAAGTGGCAGTAGCGGTTGGCAGTAGACTGGGTATGGTGGAAGATGTGGAGAAACAGAGGGGACATGATACACCGAATTATTTTATGAGGGTGAGGGTTGCAATACCGGTTTCTAAACCATTGAGGCGGGGAGGATTCATTGAAGATTCAGATGGAGAACGCACTTGGGTAAAATTTAAATATGAAAGGTTACCAGTTTTTTGTTATTACTGTGGTATTCTTGGGCATGACTTACGTCACTGTGCAAGCCATTTTGTAGCAGAAAAACAGGGGGGGGAGGTAGACTACCAATATGGAGATTGGCTAAAGGCTACTGGAGGCCGGCAAAGATCACCGCCACGACGGAGTACGGTGGAGCCTGACTTGCACGACTGGATGAGGAGTACAAACGAAAATCATGGAGTGGATACCGATATTCAGGTGGTGGAGTCCGAGAAGTTAGGAGTGGATACTTCAAATCATGTGGATAATGTTGAAGTGCATGAGATGAACCCGAATATTCAGCAGAGGAGTGCTACTGGGAATAAAGAAGTGGTGGACATGGATAATAATTCTATAACTACAACCATGGCAATAGCTGATGAGAGTCCAAAGTCACAATCAGATAGAGATAATGCTATTATAGTGGATGAGCAGATTGGGCCGAATCTACATGGAACAGCACAGCCTAAACTGAAGTCAACGTGGACCAGGATTATGAGGATGGATTATGGGCTTGGAAGTATTATAAGGCCCACGGATTCTTCATTGCTTGGAAAGAGAGGAAGCTTTACTAAAACAGAGGCTGCTATGTCAGATGAAGAAGGGGAAGCACAGAGAGTGAAGCGGGAGAAACTATGTCGAATTAATGACGGCGAATCGGCGGGGGTGGCTGACCACCCTTGCCGAAGGCAATGAAGCTGCTAAGTTGGAACTGCCAAGGACTTGGGAACCCTTGGACAGGTCGTAGCCTTCGCAAGATTGTGAGGGAACAAGCTCCCAATGTGTGTTTTCTTATGGAAACACGACTAGATAAGGAGGGTTTTGAAAATTTGTATGGTGAATTGCCTTATCAAAATAAAATCATTGTGAAGAAACCTGATTCGGGTGGAGGGTTGGCTTTATTGTGGAAGGATGATATTAGGATGGACTTGATCAATTTCACCAATAATCATGTGCTGACAAAAGTGAAGGAGGAAGACGGGTTTGAGTGGTGGCTGACATGCTTTTATGGATGGCCGGAAGCGCAGCAAAAACATAAGTCTTGGGAGTTACTAAACCATTTAAAGTCTTTTGTAGAGGGTCCTTGGTTATGTATCGGAGATTTTAATGCTTTTCTCCAATCTTCTGAAAAGCTCAGTAAACGGCCAGCACAAGTAAGCCAAGTTGAAGATTTTCAGGCTGCAATGGAGGAGTGTCATTTGGAGGATTTGGGCTTTAAGGGATATCCTTATACTTGGAATAATAAGCGACCAGGAGAGGCAAACACCAGAATCCGGTTAGACAGAGCTGTTGCAACGAGGGAATGGAGAGAAAAATTTCAGTTGAGTTCAGTGGTGCATTTGGCCCCTCATGCTTCAAACCACTTGCCAATTGTTCTCCACACACAGAAATTTGAGAAGAATAGTAGACAAGGAAGGAGAGGTTTTAAGTTTGAGGAAACATGGTTGCTTTGGGAGGAATGTGAGGCTATTGTTAAAGAAGCATGGACGTTGGAGCATAATGGAGGGCACGGGTTGGTAGATATCAAGCACAAAATTCAAAATTGTGGGGATCACTTACGAGCTTGGGGATCTTCTAAGGCTAGGCCGAACAATGAAGACATCAAACAGCTCCAAAAAAGATTGGAAAATTTGAACATGGTGGTGACCACGGAAGCTTCAAGGGTAGAATTCTTGGAGGTGAGCAAGGAGTTGGATGATTTACTGATGAAGCAGGAGATTTTTTGGGCACAGAGATCTAGAGTTTCTTGGCTTAAGTATGGAGACAAGAATACAAAATTTTTTCACTCTAAAGCGTCACAACGGCGGAGGAGAAACTATATTCAGGGTGTAAAAAATTCTGATGGAGATTGGGTGGAGGAGGTGGAAGATATTTCTCAGGTAGCAATAAATTATTTTGAGAACTTGTTTCATGCAGGTACTTGTACTCAGGTTGTTGATTGTCTTAGCACAGTGGAGCATAAGGTGACCCCAGATATGGAACAGATATTGTCCAGTGATTTTACTGCTGAGGAAATTAAGATAGCGGTTTTCCAAATGGGACCAACAAAGGCGCCTGGACTTGATGGTATGAATGCTCTTTTCTACCAAAAGTTTTGGCATATAGTGGGTGATAATGTAGTTAGTGCAGTGTTAGACTATTTACATTCTGGTGTTATGGGGCCTGATATAAACCACACTAATATTGTTCTGATACCTAAAATTAAATCTCCTGAGAGAATGTCTGATTTTAGGCCAATTAGCTTGTGCAATGTAATTTATAAAATTATTTCCAAAGTTCTGGCTAACAGGTTGAAACAGATTCTGCCATTTGTTATATCTCCTACACAGAGTGCTTTTGTGCCTGGAAGGCTTATTACTGACAATGTGCTGGTGGCTTATGAAGTTTTACATTCTATGCATTCTCGAAAAAAAGGAAAAACAGGATCATTGGCATTAAAGCTTGACATCAGTAAAGCATATGACCGTGTTGAGTGGAATTTTCTAGAAGGCATGATGATTAAATTGGGATTTCCAGACATATGGATTCAGTGGGTGATGGGGTGTGTAACTACTCCCTCATTTTCCATTCTCATTAATGGAAAAGAATATGGAGATATCCGGCCAACTAGAGGAATCCGGCAAGGGGATCCCCTTTCCCCATACCTGTTCTTATTATGTGCAGAAGGCTTCACTTCATTATTAGAGAAAGCAGAGCTGGAGGGGCGTATCAGGGGAGCTTCTATATGTCGTAGGGCGCCTAGAGTATCAAATTTAATGTTTGTTGATGATTCAATAATTTTTTGTCGAGCTACTAGTGGAGAGGTTGGAGTGATTAATGAAGTTTTACAGACATATGCTAATGCTTCTAGTCAATGCATTAATATGGAGAAATCCTCGATCTATTTCAGCAGTAACACTCAAGAAGGGAAAAAAGCAGAGATTGTGTCATTGTTAGGGGTGAAGGTGGTGGACAGATTTGAATCATATTTGGGGCTACCTACACTGGTGGGAAGGGCAAAGTATCAAACTTTTTCCTATCTAAAGGATAGAGTTTGGAAAAAATTACAAGGGTGGAAGGGCATGATGTTGTCAAGAGCAAGCAAGGAAGTATTAATAAAGGCAGTTATACAAGCAATTCCTACATATACAATGGGGGTTTTCCAGTTGCCAGTTAAATTGTGTGAGGAACTGAATGCTTTGTGTGCTAGATTTTGGTGGGGACAAGTGGGTAATGGAAGAAAGATTCATTGGAAGAATTGGGGTAGCCTAACTCAACCAAAGGCGGATGGAGGGATGGGATTTCGGGATTTAAGGTTGTTCAATCATGTTATGCTAGCTAAACAAGGCTGGAGGTTAATGCAGGACCAAAATTCTCTCTTATTCAAATGTTTCAAAGCTAGATACTTTCCGAGATGCCACTTTTTGGATGCTGCTGCGTCTCCCAATTGTTCGTATGTATGGAGAAGCATTATGGCTGCCATGCCAATTTTGAGAAGTGGATCTTGTTGGCGTGTGGGAAATGGTGAATCTATAAAAGCTTTGATGGATAAATGGATTCCTAATTACCCATCAAATAGGGTGCTGCATCCGGTTCATGAGGGTGTGGAGGATTGGAGGGTTTCGGATCTTATAGATTTGGAATTACATGGGTGGAGGAGAGATACCATCATGACACTATTTAATAGAGAGGATGCGGAGGCGATATGTAAAATTCCCTTAAGCCATAGGCGTGTGAATGATGTTGTGGTGTGGTTGCATAATAAAGAAGGTGTTTACACTGTTAGATCCGGGTATCATGTGGCTAGAAAAGTGCTTAGAGAATGGGCTGAAAGTTCAACAAGTTCTGGGCAGCAACTATGGAAGAAATTGTGGAGAGTAAGGGTGCCTAACAAAGTGAAGGTATTTGTGTGGAGGGCTTGTCATGAGATACTGCCAACCCGAGTAAATTTGGCCAAAAGAAATATTATCAGAGAGAATTTCTGCCTTTGCTGTCAGCGAGCTCCAGAGACCGTGATTCATGCTCTTTGGGAATGTCCAGCAGCCCAAGATGTGTGGGCTGGCAGTTCCACTATGATGCAAAAATGTGCTACTAACTTTCATGATTTTATGCAGCTTTTTGAGGCTTTGATGAATAGACTTGATGCAGCTGGGCTAGAGCTTTTTGTGGTGCAAGCTTGGACTGTGTGGAATCAGAGGAACACGATGGTGCATGGAGGACAGATAAAGAATCCTTGCTGGCTGAACAGACGTGCAACAGACTACCTGGACGAGTTCAGAAAGGCGCAGGAGCAGCTGTTTGTTTCGAATACAACTTCAAACGGACACCATTGGAAGCCTCCACCTCAGACTATGTATAAGTTGAATTTTGACGCAGCTGTGTTCACGGAGCAGCAAAGTTCTGGTATTGGAGCAATAATCCGAAATGTACAAGGGCAAGTAATGGCTGGAATGTCAGCTAAAGGGCCCTATGTGAGAAATAGTGAAGAGGCAGAAGCTTTGGCGTGTCGACAAGCAGTTGTTTTTGCCTTAGAAGCTGGATTTTCAGAGCTTGTAATTGAGGGTGATAACAGCACAGTAATGAAAGCCATCTCAGGTTTGTCTTACCATAATTCCTTGCTTGGGCATGTATATGAGGATATTTGTGCTTATCTAAATGGGATGCAGCTGGTTTCAATAAGTTGTATTAAGAGAGGGGGGAATATGGTTGCGCATTCTTTAGCAAAGTATGCAAAAAATATTAGTGATGTAGTCTATTGGTTAGAGGACTCACCACCACCTGCGGTGGAGGCTTTGTACCAAGATTTTTTACATGTTAGTGAATGAATGAATGCCTTGTTTTCAAAAAAATAAAAAAATAAAAAAATAATGCTAATGTGTAAAAATGTGGGAGCTCTAAAAAATGTCAAAGGCACATTAGCCGCATATTCAACAAGACATAGATTTGGGTAATACATTTTTTTTTTCTCTTTTTATTTATATTTAATACTTGCAGACTGGGCTACAATAAAGTTCCTTATGTTATAAATATAAATGTAGGGATGAAGGCCCAGAATGACATGTTGGGCCTTGGGCTTTTGTCCGGGACAGCTGAATTATTCGAGGAGAAGCAAGTGGTTATCAGGATTCTCCACTGAAAGACTTATAAATGAGGGACGAACGGAAGGTGATCCGAGGAGAAGCTTCTCCTCTAATATGATGAAGACAGCTCAAGCACGTATTCCAGCAACTAAGGTAACCCTCCAGGAAGCTCTAGCGATAGGAACGTGTTTCATGAACGTGCAAGAAGGATGGAAACTCAAAAATATCTAAAGAAAAGCTACTATCACCGCATTAAATGCACTACAGCTACTTTTCTGGCCGCATTTATGTGGAGAAAACCTTTGAACAGTGCTACCTCGACGAACGCAACTCATAGAGAGCCAAAGAGGGTGTCTGATGGGACAGATACTCAAGTAAAGACTCAAATGATCAACAAGTGTAGGATCAAGATGGTCTAAAGAGGGGTATATAACGTGAAAGACCCTCCATGGGAGAAGGAGGAAAAAACGGTAAACAAATCTATAATAGAGCTTTAAGAGTAAAATATTCAAGAATCAGCATTCTCGGACCAATCCGAGAACATCATTCCTTAACAAACTTCTATTATCTTTCTCTTTTTAGCATCAAAACCTGTTTTTTCTGTTATCTGGTTCACGTAAGCCTAGTTTTCCAACCCATTCTCTACAAATTTATTGTTTTGGGCTGTTTTGGGCTTAAGTCCATATACCCGTTGAGCTAGGAGTCTAAATCAGGTCCTTACAATAAATATTATGAGTTAGGTAGTCGGATCAAGGTTTGATCAAGTAAAGAAGTTTATTTTTTTTTTATTTTTTAATTTTTTTATTGTAAGTATTTTTTACTACGAAAGTTAAAAAAGTTTGTTTGATTGTATAAGAATAAGAAATAGTGAAAAAAAAAGTTTGAAGAACTTTTGAATCAATCTAAACAAGAAAGTTAAATATATATATATATATATATATATATATTCTTTCATTCGTAATCCTTATAGTTATCGTGATTTTTTATTTAACTTTTTTTTAACTACATAATACACATTTGTTTTTCAAGCCGTTCATACTAGCCACACTTCTCCTTCTCTAGCATTCCTTCTCTGATTGCTACATTTGAGAAATCAAATCAAGGTTAGGCCTTTTCTATTTGCTAAATTTTTCTATTTGAATATAATATATTCAATCAAAACTCCGTCTCCTAGTTGTATCCTTTTATGAGGATATAACCAAGTGTTTATTTACAAATTATTGTTGTTTTTTTCTTTCTTTTTTATTTATTTTTAATGTTAAGATAGTCTTAAATTTGTGGTTGAAATTAATTTCTCTAAGGTAGCTCCTCAGGCAGTGCCGAGGACAGATTTTCTCATTTTACTTGTGTCCAACAACCTTAATTCACCAACTTTTATTGTCTTTCCTTTGGAGTAGATCTAGTTCTTTCATCCACGCTCTACAAATTCATTGTTTGGGCTTATTAGGTTGAAACCCAATCCTATACTGGGTCCAATCCAAATTTAGTCCCTACAGTTATAATTTTTCCCTATTTGTAGAAATACTAAAAACCCCTAAAATTAATTTAGGGTTTAGGCTCTTATTGAAAATTTGAAATTTGATTTCCTTTAAACTCATATTTCATGTTAATTAGAATTTAGAGGTGCATGATGTTTAAAATGTAGTCACACATTTGTTTTATTTTTGTTACTAGAAATATATGTGATTTTAAATTTAACTATCTCGTGTATTGTACGGATTAGCGACTAGTTTACCATTAAATCTGATAGAAATCAGGGGTTAGAGCAATGTGTAACTCTTGTTAAGTTACACTAGGTGTAATTGGGTATATACACACTAATGTGATTGGGTTTTGTAAAGATTGTGATGGTCTTTACTACACAAGTTACAACAATAATCATGATTGGACCATGTGTCTTGTAAATTTTATTTTGGCAAATTACAACTTACCTACCTGTAGTTTGAAATTTTACACTTTACCCACCTGAGATTTGACCGAAATTTAAGTTGCTTATCCGTGGTTTGAAATCCCATGATGCAAGTGTTTTGCTAGATTCTTTTGTTATCTTATTTGATCTTGTATTTTATGTTTTTTTATGGTTTTTTTTTATGTGTGTGTGTGTGTTTTTGGAGGAGATAGACATAAAAGTCTAGCAAAATTACATGTTTAGCCCTATTTTTAACAAATGTGGGTTACAGAACTCTAACTAAACTAACCTCAGGTGGGTAAAGTGTCAAATTTCAAATCACAAGTAGGCAACTTAAATTTTAGCCTAACCATAGGTGGGTAAGTTGTAATTTGCCTATTTTATTTATAGATATGATAGAATTTCAACCATGTGATTATTTCATTGTGATTGCTTTCTATCATCAAGTTAAAACACTAATATGTTTTTGGTGTAGATAGAGTTCAAACCATAGATCTCTTATTCGATAACAAGAGACTTTATCAGTCGAACTAATTAAGAGTTTAAGACCCACGTGTCTCTTGCAATCATAGGCGTAGATGTATCAGATCATCTAGACAAATACTTTGTAAATCACACTTATAGGGATTTAGAAAGAGATGATTCCTTCCTTTTGTAATTTGTTTCCTTTCATGTTTTTCGAATAATTCAAGTTTACTCCAGAAAGGGGGAAAAAAAATACTAGATCATCTTAAAGATTACGTCAAAGGGTATTTGCTAATTATATTTAGCAGTAATTATTTATGGGTCACGAGTGTCTTAAGAGCACAAGTAATAGAATAATAAATGCTTTCTAAATTAAAAATGACAATAAATGTTTAATTATGTGCTATAGTGTATATTTAAAAAAAAAAAAGAAAAAAAGAAAAGAAAATACACTTGTCAAGTGTCTAAGGACAAAGGTTATGGAATAATAAATGCTCAATCAAAAGCTAGAGTGCATACTTTTCAAAAAATAAAATATATTTGTCAATAATTTATTGGCT
This sequence comes from Quercus lobata, assembly GCF_001633185.2. NCBI lineage: Eukaryota > Viridiplantae > Streptophyta > Magnoliopsida > Fagales > Fagaceae > Quercus > Quercus lobata. The sequence goes on along the minus strand of NC_044909.1, from coordinate 30,861,070 downwards.
TGCATATACAAATTCATTGCGGTTGTGTGTGTGTGTTTTTTTTATAGATGCTTGACTGTTTATGAAAAGTTTGATTTTAATTTATGGAAAATATATATGTATTATTTAATGGAGCATTAAATACACCTTAATGGTTTGTAAATGGTCATATTAACTTGTGCCCTTAGAACAATTGTTAATAGACTATATAAGGAAAATTTTGACACTACTTTCATAGAAAATATAAAAAAAAAATCATCAAAAAATTAATTACTTTATCATTTTCCCATATAATATTGTAAAAATAGTTCCTAAACCATCCTTAGGGCATTCGTTAACTTTTCCTTCTTTTTTATTGGATTGTATCTATGAACAAAGTTATGGAATATCTTATCCCTTAATTATATTGATAACATTTTTTTAATACAATTTGAGATTTTATTTATCTTATTGTAAACCATTCCATTTGGGAGGACATTATTGAATCTAAATATGAGATTCAATACTAATTTTTAGCCAATTTTACTCTACTCCTCCTTCTTCCTCTTCCTCAATCCAAATAAGCCAATAAAGACTAGATGAACGTTGAAAATATTTGGTAATCCACAGACGTGATTATCACATTCATAGAGATGCATTGTGCAAATTGTACGAATTAGAGAATCACCAAGTGTGGTGCACTTTCTACCTTGCAAATTTGCAATTATGAATGACTTATTAAATGATAATTAGATATTATTATTATAATTATTGTTAAAAATTAAAAAAACTAAAATGCCAATTGGAAAGGCAATGAAAATGTGATGAAAAATATTAAAGTTATTACATATTTTACTACGGAAGGTTTCTAAATTTTACTACAAAAGGTTTCAGCATTCCATTAAACCACGTAAAATGTAAACTAATGGACATAATCACATAGATGAAAGGTCATAAAATAGAATGTTTTTACAAAGTTTATTTATGAAAAACAAATATTTCATAAATTTTAGATATGAAATAATATTTTATACATAAATAAATGTTAATTATTTCTTTTTGATTGTTGACACATTAGTTTGTAATATTTTAAATAGTAAAATTTTTAACATAATTGATGTGGGGGCCAACTAATTAGGAAGTACTGTTAAGACATTATTAACTAGGCCTATGGCCCGATCCGAGGACGTTAGACCATCCGAGGAGGTCCAAATAAGATTATAAGGAGAATGGAATGAAGAGAGGAGTAGAGACAATATGAGATAGGTCAAACAAGTGTCCGAGGACAAAAGCCCTCTCGGCAACATGTGTCTGAGGTCGATCTGAGTGCCATATTATCACGGACTTACTTCAGAGTACATCATCACTAAGGATTAGACGTCGGACAAAGGATAAGAAAGGAGAAGGGTAACAAATATCTTCGAAAAGCTACTACCACCGTATTAAATGACTTCCAACCAACTCTCTGGCCGCATTAATGTGGAAGTGACGCCTGAACAGTGACCAAGCAGCCTTACAACTACTAGTTGATGGTTCTGGGAAGTACCAAATGAGACAGGAACGAGTTCTCCGAATCTAACCTACATGTGTGTGGTAGGGACGGCACCAAGGCTGGAATATATAACATGGAAAGATGTACTAAAAAAAAAGAGGAGCATAAAAAAAAGGAAAAAAGACTGGAACTCTTGTACAATTTGATTATTCAACAAAACCATATGATACGTACTACTTGGACTATTTTGAGGATAGATTTTTTAATCTGAATTGCGTCTTACAGTCTGAAACCACTAAATCTAGTCGTTTTTCTTCTGGGATAGAACTAGTTCTTCCATCTACGCTCCACAAATTTATTGTTTGGGCCGCTTGGGTTTGAGCCCAATCCTGTTTTGGGACCAATCCAATTTCAGTCCTTACAATTGACATTACACAAAAGTGATTGAAATAGAAATACAAGTGATAATAAATACTAAAGAAAATGAAAACGTATACGTAGACACTGTATTTTGTAACCTTTACGACTTAGACCCCCGTTCCCCAATGATGGTAATACTCTAAAACCTAAGGTTGGTTTAGGGCCCAATCTCATGAAAATTGACTTGAGGAAAGTGTTTGTGGAAAATATAACTTGTTTTTGGAAGAATAAAATTATTTTTTTAAAAGAAAGGCTATGAGAAACCCTAGAGTGTGCGCACGCATACATGCGCATGCATACACACACCCATTCTATGTGTACATAGGCTTATGGCATGCGTGCATATGTTAGGGCTTTAGAAACTATGTAAGGAAAGCTTTTTGCACTTAATTTTGGTACAAATCCCTATTTTTCAACTATATAAATTCATAAAAGACACCTTTTCAAAGGAGGACAAAAATAGTGGTAAAACACACAAGATTCGCTAAAAAATAGTGAATCAAAGAGGGAGTTTTTCACAAAATATCCTGAAGTCAAATTTTTCTTGATTAGGACATTTTTTGGTCTTGATCTTCACTAATCCATTTTTGATTTGGTTGTGAATAGATTGACTGAGGGGAATTGTCAAAATTAAGTTCTAAAGAGTTCTAGTGTTAAGGTAAAGTTTCTAACTTTGGCTTTCCATTTTTCTTTTCTTTTCTTTGGTTTTGTGCATGTTTAAGTGTTTGTAACATGTTTGTTTAGTTTAGGTTTACTTCGTATTTATGTATAAAGTATGTTAGGTTGCTAGATTTCTTGTTTTTTGTGTTTTTCTGTTCTATGTTTTTGGGGTTATGATTTTGGGTGTGTATACGTGCACATACTTCATGCATGTGAATACGCATACTCGTAGTATGCGTACACATATAGTTGGAATGTGCACGCATACACTTGTCCGGAAACCCTAATTCGTTCATGTTTGTTCTTTCTTTGTTTTATTCACATGCTTAGCCTCTATTTGATCTAGTTTTCATATTTATAAGCATCTATCTATCTATTTTGTTATGTTTTGCTTTGTTTTATCTCTCTTATTGCTTATTAGGGTTTTTAGATTGTTTGAATACCGTAAACATGCATATGGATATGAACATGCATTGATGCATAAGTGCTGTTATGTAGTGAGGTAAGTCATGCATAATCACATTAACATGCATTTGGTTTAGATGATAAGGATGGTATGGTTAATGAACATGAATATGCTTAGTTAAATGCCATATGTTAGATGCTTAGATGTTTAAGTATGCTTGGTCCAAATCTGTTTTATGATGTTTCTGCCTTTGTTAATATATGCTTAATGCCATGATAGATGAATGTTAGGCTTAGGGATGATTATGCCATGCTTATTTGCTTTAAGTGCATGCTAGAGTGTGTGTGAGTTAGAATAACATGTTAAATTTTCCTTAAATGAGATAAAGACTTAGAATACAATGAGTGGAGGCTGACCCAGGGTTGGGTGGGGTTGGGTGCCTAATACCTTCCCATTCCTATACCTAAACTCTGGATATGTGCTCTGGTAAAGATCAGTCATTCCACAAAAGGACGCTATATTTATGGTTCCTAGATCTAATTTAGGTGGCGACTCCATTTACACCCTCTGCCATGGTCCACCTTAGTCCAAGGCGTACTTCCCACAAAAGGGGGATGACCCGTCGCAGGCACTTGTATGGGTTGCTGGGTTTGTGCTAGGTTTGTGGGTGGGTTGCTGAAATCGGTTTGGTGGTTGTGGTGGTGGTGCTGTGGTGGTTGTGGGTTGAAGAGAGGGAGAAGAAGAGGAGAGGTTGTGTTGGCTGTGGGTTGGAGAGAGAGAGAGAGAGAAAGAGAGAGAGAGAGAGAGAGAGAGGCCATGGTTTTGGTGGCTTGAAGAAAGAGAAGAAGAGAGAAAATAATAAATAAATGAATAGTATTTAGCTGTGTTGTGAAAAATAAAAGTATTAATGTAGGGTGGGTTGTAAACTGGTGAATTAAAATAGATAAAGTAACTTCTACTTGGTGCTAAAAGCTAAGTTTTTAACACCATTAATACTGATACTCTAGGATGATGGAGATAAAGATGGTTGGACAAGATTGACTATAAGAGAGAAAATTATTTATGTATATACAAATAAATACCAGATACTTCATGATATATACAATAACAATCCAAAAATAATAATAAATTATTACCCCTATTTATTACCTTTTTTTTAATCATAACCAGTGATGGCAGCATGTACAAGGCATGTGCTTGGTTTATTGGAGGATTTCATTCTACCAATATCACTTATTGCTAAATATATGCAAATTACACAGTTATATATTGCAATCCTTTACAGTTCCTTAAACCCATCTAAGATTCACATTTATATAGTTCATGTACATGCAATATTATATGATTGAACCTTTAGTTATCAATCAAACTTAAACTACTAAATTTAAATTTACAATTTTTATCCTAAGCTACTAATGAATAAACAAATGAAAACATTAAACAACAACAAAATTAAACACAAATTTTCCAAAACCAACCTCATTGCTCACAACCAAGCCTTCTCCCACAAAGGGCTCAAACTTGCCACTGACCAACAAAGCACGAAAGCATAAGCTACAATCAGAAACACAAAACACAATCCTTTCTCTCAAAACTCTAAAATCTTGACCTTTTGGCCAATGTGCCTCTTAAAACGCAGCCAAACCATCCCAAAATTCAATTCTTTTGTATCATCATAAGATTTATAACATTCTTATTATTTTGGAACTCTCTCGCACCATCTTTCTCTTTCCCCTTGCCTTCTTTTTCTCTTTATTTTGTTTTCACACTTCAGCCAAACGAACCGTTTTGGCTCCATAGAAAACAAAAATTGACCAAATGAAAAACACTGTAGGTGGAGCTCTCTCCTCTTTTTAAATGTGAATTATATTGCTGTGACAAACAAGGACAATATTTTAAAATTGTGTGGCATGGAATAATTTTTTATTTTATTTTATTTTATATATATTTGCAAATATTGAACACAATGGGGATATTTTGGAGCTCAATTTTTAAGTACAAAAATCCTTAAGCCATACTGCAACCCAGTACTTGAATCATACCTTTATAATAACATGGCAAAATCTACTCTTAACAAGACAAAGATGCTATTATAAAAGGTCCCATAACTATTCATCAATGGCAAAGAACCTCAAAAACTTAGATGTTCCATTGGTAAAGAGTCCAGCTGTCGATCTTTGTCCGGCTCACATCTTTGTCAATCAATGGAGAAGAGTCAGAGAAACTTGAAGCAAGTCTGAGCTGATTGGGTTGCTTTTAGGTCTATCCCTACAGTTAATATAATTACCTGCATAATCTAGTAAATTTTACTTTCTTAGTATACAATATTTGATAAAACCAGACTTTAAAAGCCAGTCAACTTAACTTAAAGAAAATAAATATAAATAACTAAAAATAAATAAATCACCATGTGGTGCTTATCATACAAACCCCACTACCACTATTAAAAAATAACAAACAAACATCATTGTCTCACACTCCCCCCAAATCTTTTAATGTAGTTCACAATGATCGGTTTTTAAATCCAAAGACTCTCCCTACACACATACGACTAATGGTCAAATCACATTAATAATTAGTCCTCCACGAACTTAAGGGATGCTTCTAAAACATTTATACAACAATGACATAGAGCCTCGGTCACCAACTACTCCTATAATTGTCTAGCATAGATAGGTATATGACACAGTCCTAAAGCTTGAGTCAATAAGGCTGAGTTTATAGTTGTGTTTCTACAATCATGGTTTAGATTATTGTATGATCAAATTAATGGTTCAGATTATGTTTTGAAACTAACTAAATAAAATATCATCACATCACATCTTAAAAAAAAATGGCATAAAAAAAGTAAGGGTTCTGTCAAACAAATAGAGAGACTTTGGTTCAGGCATTTCGTCAAACAGATTGAGGGAGCTCATCGCAAAGGTGTCCAACCTGTGAAAGAGAAGATAGTTGGAAAAAATTTATTAATGCAGGAAAACATTGGTTCTTTGTATAAATCACACTCCTGTATTCCATTCATGACATTTGCATAAAAGCAGCTTCCAACAGTGCCTAGCAGTCTCCCAAACCGAAGGCTTCTTTGAAGAACAAGAACATATACGCTCCAATCTTGCTGGAAGCGGAAGTCAAAAACGGAGCCGCCATGGTAGTTTGGAGATGTGCATAAAATCTCACTTCCTGGGTTTTTGCAAAAACTCCCTATCAATTTGATTTCTCTTGTTTATCTCCTCGTTTCTCATTTCTCCTTGTCCTCTCTTCATTAGAAACGGTGAATTTTACTAAAACCAATACGCACCGTTTTGGCTCACTTGACTAAACCAAAAAAATTACTGTTCCTTTGCTCATTCACTCTTTTTATATATAGTTTATAGAAATAGAAATGTTATACCCTTCAAAAAAAAAAAAAAAAAAAAAAAAAATGTTATAGGCATAACATTTCTTAATATTAAAGTTTTTTTTTTTTTTCTCATCCAAACTAAATGTATAGGCTCAATAAAGGACAAAAGCTATACCAAACCAAACTTCAATAAAAGACAAAAACTACACTAAACCAAACTTATTGTAGAAATTAGAAAAGCTATTCACGCTTTTTATATAAATATTAGTTAGGGCAGCAGGTGCAAGGCACATGCTAGCTATGGGAAAAAAAAAGTAGTGATTAAGATCAATTTTAGATTTTATTTTTATCACAAAATAAAGATATAAATCATTTGATTTTTAAATATATAGAGATTTGCATTAATCAAAAGAGGCATTAATTTTAAGAATTTTGATAATTATGTCATAAAAAGTTAATCTCATTTGTATAAGATTGTGACAGATTCCAGTTTAATATTTTATTTTTGACCTATAACTTACACATCAATAGTTGTGAATATATTATAATAACTACAAAATGTCACAACATTTTTAGTTGTGCTAGATCTCAGTATAATATTTTATTATTTTATTTTATTTTATTTTGACCCATAAGGAATTGACACATGCGTCATAACATTTTCATAATATCTCTATGTATACATTGTACTTAATTACAATATAAATTTATATTGTAGACAAAAAAAAATTGGCAAATTTTGTACACATTTACAAAATTTGTACAATATTTACCATTTTTTGTGCAAATGTGTATAATATTAACCACTTTTGTGTATTTACAATGTAAACTTGCATTGTAAGTACAAAGTAAACATATAAAAATCTTAAAAAAACAAAAAAAACAAAAACAAAAAACAAAAACAAAAACAAAGCTCAAACCAACTAGCATCCTTAAAGGGGTAAAAAAAATGTACCTCACTAATTGAATAAACCAAAAAAACACTATTAATGAGCCTTTAGCTCTTTTTATATAGTTAATAGATATGCCAGTTTACATAAATATTTAAAAGAAAAAAAAACACAAACCGATAATTGGAAAAAAGAAAAAAGAAAAAAACTTTAGACACTATAGAAATTAATGTTAAAATATTGTGGACTTAGCATTTTTTTTTCTTTGGTCTATAAGAAACTAATGGTCCGTTTGGATTGAAGGGGAGGGAGGGGGAGTAGAGTAGAGTAGAGTAGATTTAGCACAAAATTAGTTTTTTTTTAGCTAAATCTACTCTACTCCTCTTCATTCCCCCTCCTTCTCCCTTCCATCCAAACAGGTCATAAGATCTCAACAATTGTGAAAATATTGTGATAACAATAAGTGTTATAACATTTTCTCAAAATATTTATTTTTAGTTGTGGTTGGTCACAGTCTCATATTTTATTATTTTATTTCGACTTGTAAGAAATTGACACGTCAATAATTGTGAAAATATTGTGAAATTTGTTGTGTCAGTATAATAATATATATATGAGCTTACATAAATATTTAAAAGGAAAAAAAAAACACAAACTGATAACTGAAAAAAGAAAAAAAAAACTTTAGGCACTGTAGCTACCATGCTAGTTGAATAAACCAAAAAAACTACACAATAAGTGTTGTAACATTTTCTCAAAACATTTATTTTTAATTGTGGTTGGTCACAGTCTCATATTTTATTATTTTATTTTGACTTGTAAGAAATTGACAAGTCAATAATTATGAAAATATTGTAAAATTTTTTGTATTAATATAACAATATATATACCAGCTTACATAAATATTTAAAAGAAAAAAAAAAACAAACCGATTATTGAAAAAAAAAAAAAAAAAAAAACCTGTAGCTATTATAGCTACAGTGCCAAGTGGCACTGTAGCTCCACAAACGGACAAAGACAAAGGACTCACGAAACCAAAATTCACAGTACAGAACACTGTAGTGGCATAGCCACTTTTTATATAGTTAATACAAGTGATCTCAAAGTATCAAACCAATGTCAATACATATAAATGAAAAATAAGAAGGGAAAAAGAAGTTAGCTGAGATGCTGAGTTTTGACTCACCAATTGACTAACCAAAAAGACCTCTTTGCCTTTTTCATACAAGTTTTGCGTGTTTAATTGAAAGCCTCTATTTCTTTTTATTTAGGAAATATAATATTAAGATGAAAAGTGCTGCATCTACACCATTTCTATAATATTTACACAACAAAATTTAATGTGGTAATTTGTTATTGATTCTAATTTGAACTTGTCATTGAAATTTTTTCCCCACTAATACTAGTCAGTAATAATCTGTCATTTATAATTTTATTATGAAAGTATTATAAAAATGTTATAGTCATGACATTTCTTAATATTAAAGTTTTTTTTTTTTCCTTTCTCATCCAAACTAACTGTTAGGTTCAACAGAGACAAAAATTATACCAAACCAAACTTCAATAAAAGACAAAAACTACACGAAACCAAACCTACTGTAAAAAGCTATTCACACTTTTTATAGAGTTAGACGATCTCAAAGTATCAAACCAATGTCAATACATATAAATGAAATAATAGAAAGGGAAAAAGAGGTTAGCTAAAACGTTGAGTTTTGGCTTAGCAATTGACCAACCAAAAGGGCATCTTCGCCTTTTTCATACAAGTTTTGCATGTTTAACTAAAAGCCTCTGTTTCTCCTTATTTAGGAAATATAATATGAAGATGAGTAGTGTTTCATCTACAATATTTCTATAACACTTACACAACAAAATCTAATGTGATAATTTACTATTGGTTCTAATTTAAACTTATCACCGAATTATTTTTTTTTCCACCAATAATAGCCAATAATAATTTGTCACTTATGATTTTATTATGAAAGTATTGTGAAAATGTTATAGACATAAAATTTCTTAATATTAGAGTTTTTTTCTTTCTCACACAAACTAAATGTTTAGGCTTAATAAAGGATAAAAGCTATACCAAACCAAAATTCTATAAAAGACAAAACACACTAAACCAAACTTACTATAGAAAAGCTATTCACGCTTTTTTATATAGGTAGTATTAGTAGAAATAACAACCACCTCACTGGCCCACAGCACCAGTGCAAATTTTTATTTTATTTTATTTTTATAGTTTTATAATTAAAATGAATGTCTTGATTTTTCCATTATTTCACTTAATGGATAATGAAAAACAAGCTTTTATTTATTTATTTATTTATTTAATTCTCTTCATTTTTTGTTAGGAATTTTTTTTGGGTATAGTTTCTTAGGTGATATACCTTATGGTGCTAATGTTTGGCCCAACTCGTGAATACGACATGAACCCGACACGGGTTTTTGCAGGTTAGAGTTGGGCCTTAGCGAGTTTGGGTCATAAATAGGTCGACCTGAATACGATACAAGAAGAAACGTGTCATAAGCGGGTCAACCCATGTGACCCGCAATAAACACATTTAACACGCCAATTTATTCTTGTTGATCTCAAATGACACATTGAACACAACTCGTTTAACTCATATAACAAATAAATATTCATTTTATTTTAGATTTTTCAAATAATTTTTATATCCAACCTATATTTTAAACTTAAAAAGAAAAGTGAGTAATTACAAAAACTTACAAGGGATATAATTAGAAATTGAAATGGGTTGAGGACTTGAAGTGCATGCACTACTTTTGAGATGTAAATTTTTATTTTATTATTTTATTATTTTTAGATGAATGTTATATTTAATATTAAGCAAGTTGAAATGGGTTGTGTTACATTTGCGTCAACCCAACACAACCTGTTTATTAAGCGTGTTAAGTGGGTTGGGTCAAGTCAACCCGCCTTCTTAACAGGTCGGGTTAGGGTTGAAGGATCATAACACGATTATTAAATGAGTAGGGTTTAGGTTAAGCCATTTAGTTGAATACTCCTATCTCGACACGACACGAACTCAACACGCTAACCTAACTTGACACCCTTCACTAGCCCACGGCACTAGTGCAATTTTTTATTTTATTTTATTTTTATAGTTTTATGATTAAAATGAATGTCTTGATTTTTCAATTATTTCAGTTAATGGATAATGAAAAACAAGCTTTTATTTATTTATTTTTTAATTCTCTTCATTTGTTTGTTAGGATTTTTTTTTTTTTTGGGTATAGTTTCTTAGGTGATATACCTTAAGTTCCTCAATTCAATTCAAATACACAATTAAATTAAAGTAAATTCTCATTGGGGAAGATAATATTTATTTGGTCGATGCAACTATATGCATTTGAATTTAATTGAAAAACTTAATGTATAACATCTAAAAAACAATAAATAAGTATTATTCTTTTCATTAATGGTTGAACACATAATTAGACCCAACAATGAGCAAAACACCAGTTATTAGTGGAAATTGTTAGGTTATAAATTGACCTCAAGTAATCCAAATTGATTAATTAGTCCAAATTACATGCAAATCCAAATAAGGCACAATAAAGTAATCAAACTAAATTAAGTGGAACAAAAAATAAGTTTGACATAGTAATTTGATCATGATGGGGGAAAACCCTTGCAGGCAAAACTCCACTGGGTGAGTTTCAGGTCACCATCTCCGAAGAATCCATTATCAAGAATAGATGTTACAAGTACAAGGAATCTTACCATAGCTATCCCAAAGTACCTATCTACAATAGAACCTATTGATTTAGAGGAAGCTTAGCTTTAATCCCCAATTGGACTACTTCTTGTAACAAGATTCTCATTTGCACAAATCTCCTATTTGTGACTAATAGCACAACAACCTCCTTGATTGTTGTAGCTTTACAAAGTTCATCAAACCAGCCTTTGATGAATTGGTAGTAGCTTAGTACAAAACTCTAGGCACACAAATGTCGCAAAACTTCTGTTATGCTTGTCTCTTTGTGTCTATGACGATGGCTATAAAATATATCTATAATATGCTATGGAATCCTAATACATGAATCCCTATCAAGGCCCAAGTTATCATGGGTTAAAACGGAAAATTATTGTTCAGTTTTTTGGAAACTCGATAGATTGAGAGGTGTTAAGATGTATCAAGATTCATTTATTCTCGATAGACTGACAGGTATCGAGATCTTTAGTTTCAACTTTTCTTGAGCAATTTCTTAAGCAATCTTGTGTATTTAATAATACCACTTGCTTATTCAACCGAAGTCTTCTTAAACACACAAGAAACTAATACTCAATTACATTAAAAAAATGCCAATACAAAAATTAAAAAAAAAAAAAAAAGACCTTTACACAAATTTTCAAATGCTAACTTTAATGATTTCAAATTTGGATTAAAATAAAATTGTAAGGATTTATTCAAAAGTAACTGTTTTTACCATTTTTTGGACAAACAAATTATCCCCTTATGGCTTGACCCAAGAACAATTTAGTCTCACAATCTTTTTTAATTGTTACATTTTGATCCCTAAAGTTTAATTTAAAAAGAAATCCTTAAGGGTACTTTGGATGGAATGGAACTCTAACGATTTTATTTTAGTCTAAAAATCTTAATGGTCAAATATAAAAGTTGAAAGTTTGTGGACTAAATTGTGAATCGTACAATCACAAGAATAATAAATTTTCCTTAAAAATAATTAATTTATCCTTTTGCAAACAAAATGCCATTTGTACTAAAATTTTTACAACTACTTTTTGATGGTTTAAAGTTTTAGATCAAAATGATTTACAAATCATTCGAAACAGCAAATCATTTTACTATAGGATTATAATTTTCTGAATTTGTGAATTCTAATTTCCTGGAATCACAATTCCATATCATTAGTAAAAACTTTTAGTAATGAGTATATTATGATTTCATGAAATCACAATATATTTTTCTGAATTGTGAAGCCATCCAATCTGTTCTTAGAGATGAAAATCCATTTTTGCTACCAAGAATTCAATTTAAGGAGAGGAAAAAAAGATCTAAAAGTTTTTGATACAAGATAGAAATTTTACTCTAATCTAATTTAAGTGTATATGTGTGTGAAGTTTCTACTCAAAAACTTGAATTCTGGCCTTTGCCCCCTACCTCACAAAAATTATGTATTTGTGGAGTGACCATCACGCCAAGAATGTGCGGTGATAACCTTTGCATAAGGTTTCAATATTCATTGCTGAATATTAATATTAATATTAATCTAATAGGCTTTAATTTTACTACACAAATTAATTTTTAGATATTAATATTGATCTAATGGGCTTTAATTTTACTACCCAAATTAATTGTTAGATATTAATTAGTCCATTAATATTAATTAAATCTATTTTCCAACCTTTGATTAATTAAGTCCATTAATCTAATTTAATGGGAGTACATGTTAATAATGGGGTAGAGGAGTTTTTGATCTATTAATATAATTTAGTTACATGTTAATAATGAGTTTAAATCTCCAGTTCCACTTTTCCTGCTCCACTCTATACTCCATCAATAAAAACTTGCCATATGTTCACCTAATTAATTAAATACTACCATTATTAACTTATTAATACCACCATTATTAATTAATGGTAGTAATTAATTAATTAGGAGAACATGTGGCAAGTTTTTATTGGTGGAGCATAGGATGGAGTAGGAAAAGTGAGATAAAAGATTTGGACTCGTTAATAATGGAGTAGATTTGTAGATTTTCATTATCTAAGCCAGTGTATATGTACAAGTACAATTAAAAATAATTATAATTACACTATTCAAATTATACATTTTTTTAAGAAAATGTTCAAATTATATATAGTATTAGCTTACACTTTTTTAAAACCATACATTTCTAAAACATATATATATATATATATATATATATATATAATTTAGAATTTAATTGGATTTAGACTTTTCAGGTTTTGCACTCAATAATTCACTTGCCACAATTTTTTTTTAAAAATTAGATGGACATATGGCTCAAAATTGGACTCCAATTAAAATTCAATTTAGAATCTAATTAGATTTGAACTCCTCGATTTTTACATTCAATAATATACTTGGCACAAAATTAAAAATTAGATAGGACATATGGTGCAAAATTGAGTATTAAATTGAAACCTAATTGGATTTCCTTTAGATTTCATTAGAGGAAGAGAGAGAGATTAATTATATATATATATAAGGGCCCCTCTGCCCTAGTGTAGGTCCGTCCTTGATTAGGAATCATTTAATATTAAAATGCTACAACAGAGTATTACCGATATTGCTTAGAGAATCGATGCACCATTAGCAACCATTATTATAATCATCCTTTTTTTTGACGAAATTATTATAATCATCCTAACTATACAAGGTATGGGTTATTTATTAATGATTTTTGTCATTTCTCATCATTGAGGTGCCTATATAAACCACTTTCAGTCTTTGTGATCTACCCGAACATAAAGTCCAAGAGGTTCAAGCTTATATCATTGTCAATGGGTTCAAAGAAGTCATATTTGGCTGTGATTTTAATACAAGCTATATATGCTGGCATGATCTTACTCTCCAAAGCAGTGTTCAATGGTGGCATGAACAGTTACATTTTCATGTTCTATAGACAACTAGTTGGAACTGTTTTCTTATTCCCTCTCGTCATGATTTTTGAACGGTAATTATATATGATTTCTTCTCTTTATGCTGTTTATTTCATAAGAGTAACCTTGTTGTTTTGTTTTGGATTCCAGGAAGAATGCAACACCGCTGTCATTCATGATCTTCTGCAAAATATTTGTGCTTGCTTTTGTGGGGTATGTATGATTTTTAAAGCTTTCTCTTGGTGCCCTTGAAAGAAATGCCTCTTAACTTGTAGTCATTTCAAGAATGTAATGAATTTACATTGTGAATTATGTTTGAAAAGTTTGATATTGTTGATATGGAGGAAGTTTTAGATCTATAATCTCCCAGCTATTTTGCATTTCAGGATTACTTTGTCCCTGAATATTTATTGTGTCGCCCTTATTTATACATCTGCAACTTTGGGTGCTGCAACAGTAAATTGCCTTCCTGTCACAACATTTTTCTTCGCAGTGTTGCTCAGGTAGTTATTTGCGATCTCTTTTTTTTTTTTCTTTTTTTGGGTCACATAAGGATTTTATTGATTTATTCTTTCTTTCTTCATCATTTTCTTAATGTTATTGAGAAAGAAAACCAAGAAACTAGATAGTCTGTAATGTTTGTAGTAAAAATTTGTTATGTTAGATACTCCGGTAAAAAAAAGTACTTTGCATAAAGAAGCTCCTATTTTTAAAATTGTCAATGTTTTTTTGCATAAAGAAGCTTCTACCCCTGCATTTCCCCCTTGGGTCAGCAGTCAAATTCCCAACTAAGGCTCATTTATTACCAAAAGTTTGAAAGTTTTGTGTTTGATCAAAAGTTAGTTGCAATAAAATTACCAAAGAAGCTGTAAAATTATACTAAATTTTTATGCCTGTTGAGTCAGTTCAGTTATATTTATTAGAGTCAATTGACAGTCACTGCATTGCAGGATGGAGAAAGTGACCATGAGGACAATCCCTGGGATTGCAAAGGTTGCAGGTTTGATAGCGTGCATGGCTGGTGTGATGATCCTTGCATTTTATAATGGCCCTCAGATGAAACCCTTAATCCATCATCCATTATTTGGACTTCATAAAAACCAAGATCATCAACTTCATGTTTCTTCTGGCAAAAATTGGACACTGGGATGTTTCTTTTTGTTCATTTCAATCATTTGTTGGGGTTTGTGGCTTGTACTTCAGGTACCACTTTAGGAGATTAATTTGTGCTACTTATCAATCACAAAATTGCTCTAACCAAGGATTAAAAAATAATAAAAAAAGTAAAAAGAAAGGGAAAATTTTGAAGAGAGTCCATTTATTAGATCTCCCATGCTCCATGTCAAATCTGAAGCAATCAGACCACATGTCACTCTTTCTAGTTACTAGGTCATATCTGATATATGTGACTAGAGGCACATGTGGGTTGTATTACCTCCTAGGGAACATTACTTTGCCTTCTGCTTCTAGGGACAGCAGTGGAAGCATAATTGGCAAAAAAGTGATTTTAAAATCTACTTTTCTCTTGATGATTCAAATCGTATATTTTAACTTATATATTATATCATTTCATTTCCATAAGATGCTAATCCATGTTTGTAATAACTAACCAGAGTTACTGATTTTGATCAATACAGGCTCAGGTTCTCAAAATTTACTCTTCAAAGCTTATCTTCACCAACCTTCAGTGCCTATCAAGTGCAATTCAGTCATTTGTTGTAGCCATTGCTTTTGAAAGAGACCCTCGTCAGTGGAAGTTGGGCTGGGACCTTAGATTACTAACAGTTGTCTACTGTGTAAGCAGACAAATAATCCTTGGACATGTCTTCCTAATACATTGGATGGTGTGGTATCCTAAACCCACAAGAGTTAAAAAAAATGATTCTTGAATGACTTGGCGAAAAAGAAAATTTTGGACTTGTCAATTTGACATAGAGCTTTCTGGACTTAACTTTGATATTCCCTCTTAAACTAATTGATTGATACTTGAATAGAGATAGGACGCTTTACATGGTCAATGACCTAATGTATATGAATAGTCTCCCTAGTTTCTATTCTTTTTTCATGTTTGAATTTGCTTAACAATACAAAAGAGATGACAAAGGCAATTGCATTCTCTGACAGGGAACCATGGTGACTGGAGTTTCATACTACTTACAAGCATGGGTGATAGAAAAGAAGGGGCCAGTTTTCCAAGCCATGTCAACACCACTAAATCTGATAATTACAATCATTGGCTCGGTGTTTCTCTTAGGCGATGTCATTAGTTTAGGCAGGTGAGTTGGTCCAGCCATAACAATATAGTTTTTTTTATTAGTCTTCAAGTAATGCATCTTTAATTTATTTGATTTTTTGTTAATGGGGGAAGACTGTTATTTGGATAACTTAGTGACCTAACTTGCTCTGATGATCACCCGTGAACTCTTTTCTTGTTGACGAATATGTTTGGAAAGCCCATAAAAACTAAGTTGGCAGTTTTTGATGTTTCAAAATTAGTGAGAGACAGTCTTGGTCATTTTGTTATGCAATTAGGGAGGGAAATTTATGTGTGACATTAATTATCTTTCTCTGTTTGTAGTGTCTTAGGTGGGATCTTGTTGGTTGTTAGCCTTTACGGCGTTTTGTGGGGAAAGAGCAAGGAACGAAGTGTTGAAATCCCAAGCGGTGCACAAGTTCAATCTGAAATACCACGTATAGAGTCGAAAGAGGAAGAGGTGGCTAGTAATGAACCACCCTCGCTTGTGTGATATAGCCAGGAGTTCAGTATTTTAATGCAACCAAGCTCCTCGAGAAGGCATGAGAATTGATTGATCTATTTGCTAGTGATCGCTCCATCCATATTTCAAAATTATGTGGAACCATAATCATTATGGAATGCATGAATTCCTACCCTCAATATGAACTAGTTTCAACTCTCCCTGTACTTTCGCTTAATGAAGTATTAACCAACTCAAGTTGGTGTCTCACGAAGAAGAGGTTACTAGTTTGAATCTCTCCTTCCTCTCTTTGATGCCAAAATTCACATATTAATTTATATATATATATAAAACTAATAATATAGGAACTTTTGACATTTCGTATTTCCACAATTGTGCTCATTGTTGTACTGAGGACTATCAAATCAACTAAATGAACTTATATTACCAACTTATTTGGTTGACTACATGAATCCATTTTCCAATATCAGGATTAACTAAACATTATTCACTTAGCCTTATCTAAAGCTTGATTATCTATTAAATCTTAAGGATCACTTTTTTTTTCCTCACTCCTTTCTCTCTCTGTTTTGTATTTGATTGTCCTTCAACTTCTTTGCTCCTTCAAGTCTTCAACCTAAGTCAACTCACTATTACTTACCTGCACTTGTAACTCTTTTATCAAGATGGAAAAACATTGCTTATATCCTCTCTCTCTCTCTCTCTCTCTCTCTCTCAAAATAAATTCTTCATTGACCAAAAAAATTGGGAGGAAGTTTCCCTCTTCCCCTTCGCTACACAACAAAGAACTGGGGATAGAGAAGATGGGAATAGTTCCCACCATATTAAAAAAGAGCCCATTTTACCAAGCCATGGACAAGAAATTTGGCCTTGCTAAAGAAATGAACAGCATTCCAGGAACAAAAAGACACCAACAATTAATTAATATCTGATGTCAATGATTCTATGGACTAATTAAGGGGACAGTTGAAGTTTGGATTGGTTGAAATATGTTGGGTGTGTACATGTGAATGAAGTCCCATATTGTTGGATCCTAACTCATGAAGCTTAAGCTTTTGGGTTAAGTAATGTTTCTATATATTATATTAACTACTCAATTGATGTTCCTATATGTTATACATCTTAGATCAATTGAATATATGTTTGACATGAGACTCAACAACATTTGGTGCTAGCACTACACCTTCACAATTCAAATCCACACAAAATTATGCTATCCTTAGGTCTTTCATGGAAAATGACTAAGTAGGTTTGGACACAAACAGATAATGACAGGTACATGTGTCGTAATCCATTTTACCCTCTAGAGTAGACTTTAGTTTTGTTATCAAAAACAGAGTAGACTTTAGTTTCTCTGAAAAGTTTTCACAACCCTTGTTCATATCAGGCACTAGTTGTCAATGAGTAATCACCATTGCTTTGCCCTGCTTTTGCAAATAAAGCTGTCCTGCAACCATCAAAATCATTTAGTACATGAAAAAAGCATCCAATTAAAAACTTGAAGGGTGGAAAGCACGAAAGCGTCACTCTCTATTGAAATTGCATAACGGTACTGTGTTTCTGTGGTTGTATTCACTATTCACAAAGGTTATGGACCAGGCGAAGAGCACATGGAAGAGTTGAACCAAAGAACTCACCTATCTAATATAAGTACATTAATTCATTACTTAAGTTTTTTAAAGTTGTGCAAAGACTCAATTAGCATCTTGATTCTTGGAAAACATTTTCTTTTTGGGGTTTTTAGTCGAAGTTATCAATTTCATTCTAATATCCGTTCAGATTTGTTTATTGGATCAAAATATTATAGTACAAGTTTGTTCTAGTGTACTATTTCAGATTATTGTTATTTCTATTTTATATTATGTCTAAAATTTATATTGGATTTGGTTTTTGTATTATTTAGCTTACTTCGAGCAGAGGGAAAGTATTTTCTATGGTATGGACGGAATATATATATATATATATATATATATATATATATATATATATATTTATTTATTTATTTTTTGAACACGAAGAAAAAAAAAAATTCTTATTAAAGAGGTAATTGGATATTCATTTTTTCAAGAGAAATAGTATTGCTACATATTACAACACCTTGTTGAACTATGGTTTTAGGCTAGTAAGTTTTTCCATATCTAGTGCAAAGAGATACAGATTTAAAGCTGATCTTTGGTGTAAACTAATTGGGATAGGAAACTCAATTGTGATTCTTTCATTGTTTTAACATTAATTCAACTATGCCATACATATTTTTAATGACCTTAATATACTCTAGAAGAATTCATTTCTTTTTGAAACTCACTACAAAGCATTTCTAGTACTCTATCATTTGCTTTTTCTAGGCCAATAACAATCATATGAAATATTTTTATGAGCTTTTCTATATTTTTTCACTAGGCATCTAAATAAGAAAATTCTTTCATGGAAGATCATTTAAGAATAAAATTAAATTGATTATATGAAATTGTTGTTTCATGTCTTAACTTATATATGTTGTCTTCTTAAAAGAAACTTATATATGTTCATTCTCTTCTAAAATTTAATAGCGTCACTCAAAAATTGAATTCCACATTAATTTTGGGCAATGGGTTCTGTAAGGTTGATTTTTTTCAATTATGTGTTGGTTTTATTTCGTGCCAAATTGGTTTGTAATTTAGCAATTAGATACCTTATATTTAAGTGGGAATTATGTAAGGGTAGTGTGTGAGAGAGTGTGAAGAAAACTCAAGATGTGTGCAATTCAAAAGAGTCTCGCGACTAGATCTCACGACTAGCAAGTCGCTAGAATGACACGTGTGAAGCATGTAGGGGGAGCTGAAGGGTCATGACAGCTGGAGCACCACAAGACAAAACTTCTAGTCTAGTTAGATAGTTAGCTTGTGACTTAAACTTGCAACTCATTCTAGTCGCGAGGTTGAGTCACCAAAATGCCCTGTTTGGTTGAAACTGACTTTTCGCATTCCTCATACACATTACTATAAATACCCTTATACCTAGGGGTGTCCACGGGTCCTCATCACTCGACCAACCTGCCGGACCCGCCTGTAACCGACTGACCACCACCCGAACTGACCAATCCGATGGTCGGCGGCGGGTCACCACGCACAGAACCCGAACCCTTCGGGTTGGTTGGCGGGTTTCCTCCCAAAAAATCCGAGCCACTCAGCCCGATCATCAAATCAAAACATCGGGCAACGTTCAAAGGTATTCCGACAAAAAATGACAAATATTGGCGATATTTTTGCTTTTCTGACGAAGTTCTACTTGAAATCCACCAGATCTAGCGAGATCCAGCGGCGAAATATCGGCCAGATCTCACCGGCCAAATATCGGCTAGATCTTGCCGGATCCTGCGAAATTTCGGCACCGGCGGCGAAACCCGAAATCGACTGACACAAACCCGAAAATCGATGGACCCGAACCGGACAACCCAACCATTAATACGGGTCGGTTTCGGTTCTGATTTTTGCCCACTCAAGAAATTCGGGTCGGTTCCGGGTCAGGAACAAACTCGACCCTTATACCTGTGGACACCCCTACTTATACCCACGAAATGTAGAGAGCTTCTAGAGAGAATTTTGAGAGAGAAACCCTAGAGGAAAAATAAGGTTGACTCATCCATAATTTTCATCATTTGATTTTCCAAATTCCTCTACTCTCACCCTCTCCATTGACATATTCTTGAAAGGTACATTTAGCCAAAACCTATCTCACCATGCCCATATCAGTGAGAAGGTATTTTGGTGCTTGGGAAGTAGTTCAGAAGGGACCAATTCATTTTGTTGATGCAATGGGCAATTGTGGGATCTGGTAAGTTAGAGAAGACAAGGTTCGGCGTAACTTTGTTGGAGCAAAAGACTTGGAGGGCTTAGGTGCACCGGGTAGATTAGGTTTGGATGATCTTTTGCTATTCATGTATCCTAATTTTATTCTCTAGTGGATTATTGATTACTTAGAGGGCAGTGGAAAGGTTTTTGGTTGAGTACTTCGGTTTCCTCTTCGAGAATACATCGTTGCGTTATCTTTGTGTTTGCATCTCTCTTCCCTTACTTTTTACCTTTTAATTACTGCTATGATTGTAATTAATTTCGGTTTGGAGTGTTTTACCAATTTGGGTTTAGTTTATATTCATCATTCCACACATATATTATTTGTTTATAAGCTTGTGTTGGTAATTTTATATTTAGAGGTCTAAATGTTCATAAGTGTTTTACACACTATTTGAACTTTCAGGTTCTTTACAGCCCACATGGTCCTTGGCTAAGAAAGGAAACTCTAGAAAGTTTAAGCCATATGGTTTATTTTTCTCAAAAAATGCAAGTTGTTAAGACTGCTAAAGGGAGCACTCGTTTTACTAAGACTAGCTGAGTGATTGGGGTGTCTTGGCCAATGAAATCCTATTGAACACTGGCTTTTTCAGAAGTTCAGAAAGTTTTTGCACATGTCAAGCCTCATACTTTTTGAAATTTGTTAGAGCTACTGGAGCACATTTTGGGCCTCCAAACCCCAATTTTCCAAGTTTTCATCGTGAAAACCTATGGGTTTGGACCATGAACTGAAGATTTGAGACAAAGTGGATGCCCAAGTATCTCAAATATAATATTAAGACTTGGGCCTTTGAGAAATATGTGAGATTTCATCATTTTGTAATTTAGTAGCCCAAGCAACTCAATTGCAAAATTAAGACTTGGGCCTTTAAGAAATGTGTGATTTCATCATTTGGTAATTTAGCAGCCCAATTAATTCAACTGAATTGAAGTTAAGGACATTTTTCTTCAAACACCCATTTTGTAGAAATATAGGCTTTTATTAAGGAAGCCTCTTCTGTGGGAGATGAGAGAAATAATATGGGTTGTAAATCTTGATCCATTGAGAAATTATATGATGCATGAGAAGTACGGGCTGCAAGCCTATTTCGTATTGTAGACCGAATACAGACCATGAGCCCTGTTCATGGAGTAGAAAAAAAGGTATTGTGTGAGCCTATTATGTGAAGTGATGAATGTGGGCCATAAGCCCAATCCATTAAGGATGCGGGTTTTATTTTGGCAAGAAATCCAATCCATGACGTTGGATGAAATTTGGACCTTTTGAGATTTTAATATGAGTTTAGCCCAAAGTCCATTCTTGTTTTCTTTATAAAATAGAATGAGGTGGCATGGATTGACCAATGAAATTGCACTGGCATGTCCTGAAAAAGTAGACACCAACAATATTTTACTCATATCAAACTGTTACATCAATATAAAAAAATAGAAGGGCAACTCTTACTCTTACTGTTCTAATTCCTAGAATTTATGATTCTTTTCAATATGAGAATCCTGGTATCCACCGAAAGAATCAAATCGATGAAGTAAAAAAAGTATAGGCGTATATTAATAAACGAGAATCACATATTTTTTTTTTTTTAGCATTCCGAATAAATAATTGATTGAGCAGTTGACAGATGATCCGGGGGTTCGGTTCCATGGGGAACCTCTTTTGATTTCGAAAAGGATTAGTAAAGCACACTCATTTTTATTTTTAACGCTTGAACCGTGATATGAAATGAGTTCAATAAAGCAAGCATAGCATAAATCGAATTTCTAAAATAATACAACAAATGATAAAGCAAGCGGTAACGCGCAATATGTGACTTGCCCAAGGCAATATTTTTATGTGGAGTATTTCGTTGGACAACCACTATGTCTATGCTGTTTCCCATAGAGAGTCTGTATCCACTTAATAACATAACCATTTTATCTTTGAACAGTAAAAAAAAAAAAAAAAAAAAAGAGGTGGAAACCAAAAACAAATAAAAAAAGTAAAATAAAAAGGGCTTTGCAGAACGGTCTATAAAACAATTGATATGGGTTGAGTTTGATTCCTCAACTCAATTAGTAGTACCTCTAGAGTCCACTTCTACCCCATACTACGAGTGAAAGAGAACCGTTTCGGAAGGATAAATTGATAATTTTCTTATTGTTGAAAGTGTAGAAAAAAAAAAGTCAAAAATTTGCTGAACAGTACAACAGGACTAATGAATAATATAAAAAATTGTAATTAATGAAACTTATAAATAATACAAAAAAGCTAAAAATTAAATAAATTGAAGGAAATAAGTTCATCCCAAACTCATCATTTTAGGTTTTATTTATTTATATATTTTTTCATCTAAAACAATTTATGATTGGGAAAAAGTAGATAACACTTTCCAACAAATTCTTCAAGCTTTGGGGAATGTTTGGTACACTATAATAACTCCTGTAATAGAATAGTTATTCATGTGTATTATCAATTCGGTCATTTGGTTGCATCTTTATTATATGGATTAGTTATTACATTATAATAACTATTCTTTAAATTGAAGAATAACCATTCTTCTTTAAAATGGATGTAATAGCTATTCCGTAGTGTATATAATAGGTTTTAAAATTAATATATTTCTAAAAATATAAAGTTTCCTTATACATCATCTTTTACAAGTTTTCCATATGTAACAACCAAACTTATGAATGGTAATAGTTATTCTATTACAATATCTTCTATTCCCAGTAATAAAGATTACTATTCCTAATGTAATCTACATTCAATGTACCCATTCATTATGAGCAACAGAATTCCTTCATTAATGTGATTTGATGTAAAATGCGAAAACTTAGTTGCGTCTATCATCAAGAAATAAAGAGTGTACGACTAAAGAGTAACGCACTAGGAATTTCGGCTAGATTTGAAGCGTGACTCTTTGGCATGTTAATAAAGTGGTTGCTATAAGCATAATTATCAAAACGTGAAGCTATAACCATCTCTATAAGCATCTATTGAAATTGCACAAAACGAAATGAGGAAGAGCCTTTAAGGCTTTAACCATCTCTATCAAAAACCCTCCAAATTCCAAACTACGCCTGAAAGATCAGAAATAGGAACAGGCCTGGACCAATTACAATCAAAAGTGGCAAGGCAGTGAGCTGCCCAATATATAATCTAGGCATAAAGTTGATTCTACAACATACAAATTTAACAAAGGATTTTGCACTGTGTACCAAATAACCCTATCATAATATGTTCTCCATAGTAAAACACACCTATGGTATCAATTTTTTTTTTTTTTTTTTTTTTTACTACAGTAAAAAGATCTTTTGACTCATCATATGTACCTGCGAGTTTGAAAGTTGTAAATTCAAATAGTGGCAAATTCCTTTACTATTTGAACGATCCCACACCATATAAGAAGTCCTCTTTTTTTTTTTTTTTTTTTTTTTTTTTTTTTTTATTGAAAAAGTAAATTAACTTTTAATTATTGATGCAACACCTACTTATGTTTATGGTAGGGACAACTAATTTATACACACTTTAATAATGATTAAGGACAAATACTTTACGGCTCTATGTGAGTTTCTTGTCAATAGATGCACTGCATGTGCATAGTGCACCTGTTCCATGTATTTATGAATTTCACATGATATGAAAGAGTAGTTTCATGGAAGTAGTAGTATCATAAGATTTTGAGGTAGAGTTTAATGGTTATGTCAATGTTAATATCCAAGTGGTTGGAAATTAATGAATGTGTATGTTTGAAATGGTCCATCACAAGGAAAAAGTATTTCATGAATTAGATATTTGTATTTTTTGTTGTTGTCGTTGTTGTAGTAGAATCTACACATTATGAGAGGAAAAATACATAAATTCAACGCATTATAAAATAATTATTGCATAAGCAAACCCCTATTCCTATTTTAGATGATTATTGCATAAGCTTAAGATATAGGGATAAAGAATGTAAAATTTGGCTGGCTGATCACTCTCTCGTCACGCTTACCACTTGAGTTTTACTTCCGTACTGATATCACACTTTTCTTTTCTCTCTGGGGTAGGTGGATGATCATGACTTAATAATTTTGAAGCAAGAAAATTTTAGGGAGATTCTGATAGCTTTTGTGGGATTATATGTTATGGGTTGGTTGGATCGTGAGATTGTGACTTCAAGAGCCTTTAATCCAACGTGCAGGAATTTGGTTCATACAAGGTGTATGTATTGACTACCCACTTTAGTCATCACAACTTTGGCTTTTTGACCTGGGATTCAGGCGCCCCCCCTACTTTTGCTAATCTCATCTTGGTGGAAGCTGCTTAGGCTGTTATGTTTTGTTTCCGTTCTCTGGTCATAAAGTTTTCATTTCAGCCAAAAAAAAAAAAAAAAAAATTTTGAGATCTGCTCTTACGTATGCAAGTTTTGTGAAGAGTTGATGCTCTAGCTATATACATAATATGTTTCGTATGATGTCACCAGCGTTCATATTTTCTAAAATATCCACATTTGACACATGGTGCATACGGAAAGTTTATAAAAGAAATGTGAAACAATCAAAGTCGTAAAGAAAATGATTCTATTCATTTGTCTTTGAAATGATGATCCATTTAATACTGAAAACTTCCTTCTTCCTTTTATTTTATTTTATTTTATTTTTATTTTATTTTATTTTTAATAAATCTAGAAGTGTGTGTATATATATTTTTAATGCTATTTCATTAAAAATCTCATTCAATAAAAACAAATTTGCAAATAATTTTAAATTATACGTCACTAGATTTTTTTTTGATACAAATACATCACTAGATTCACCCTTAGATTGATAAAGTACTAAATCTTGACATTGAAATGGATTCTCTATTTCAAAGCAAATAGAGGGGATCATTTTCCCACGCTATCTTGAGTTGTTGACACAGCTGGCTTCGATTGTTACAATGTTCTATACTTCTGTTATGTACTTCTACTGCTATTTGAGATATAATTAGGATAAAATTTAGCTCCAAACTTAGTTGTAGCTTAAAGTTATAATTTTCTTAAAAAAAAAAAAATAATAATAATAACACTGTTATATATTTTAAAAATTTAACTATTGTATTGCATGTTATTTACATTTTTAACACATATATCAAAATTTATGTTAATAAGATGTTATTTATAATATGATCTATAAACATAATTTTTTATGTATAATTTTAGATTATACAAATTTTCATTTTAAATAATTGATTGATGATATAGCTATTGATCTTTGATATTTTAGAAAATTTGTAAGTATGAAAAATATAAGAAGAAAATGTAATCCAATGATGGATTTGACAAAATTCGCATATAATAAAAATATATTAAGTAAAGTTGTAGTTTTATGCTACAACTAAGTTTGTAACCAAACTTTGTCCATTTAATTATTAGGGAAAAATTAATGGATGATCTAAGGGTATTGATTTAGGAAATATTTTTAGAGACTTTTGATGGGAAAAGAAAACAATCCATTGATTTTTTTAATTTATATATATAAATAGTAATTTACTTTTCAAAATTTTGGCACCATCCTTCAACTAGTTTTGCTTGTGATAAACATGTACTTCAAATTAGTTAGGTGGTCAAGACTTAAGAGCCGTAAAGTTTATGCTCTTAAGAGAAAAAAGATATCACTCATTGTTTTTGTGGGGGGGGGGGGGGGGGGGGGGGTGGTCCCAAGCAAAGAACAAAGTTATTGGGCTTTGTTTTGAAATCGAGATAGAGAATTTATGTAGTTCATTATTTTGTGTCTATAGCAGCAGTGAGAAAGTTCCACTATAAAGTAGAGAAATTATGAAATACAAAAAGATACTCACAAAACCTAAACCCCAAATACAACCCATTTATCTCTCACAAAGTAGTCCCAACAAGACAAGAAAACCTTTTTTTATAAGAAAAATTACCGCAGACTCTCTCTGTTAGAGAGCAAATAACCAAGCCACACTAATGAATTGCCGTCCCACCTCATATATAGATATATAGGGATCAAATAACCAAGGCACACTGCTAGGGAACAATGATCCTTTTCTTTTTCTTTTGTTGATGTCACCCTATTTAGCAATGATCAAATAACCAAGGCACACTGTTAGATTCAAAGAATAAAGTTTTTACCATAAAATATGGAGGTGATCCTTAATCCTTATCCTTGAAACGTCGATTAGAAAGTAAAGCATTGTAATTGTTCCCAAAAGAAATATTTCAAGTAGAAATATAATACATTAATACGCATGATTTCTACGTTAATTTCCGCGCAAAAGCTTTCTTCTTTGTGACAAATGTAGTTGCATATCATTATTGCTTGATAGTTTTTTTTTTCTTTCATGAGAAGTGGTCCTTAATGTGTTTTTTGCTTTTTCTAAAGCTGTCCCGTAATCATCAGAACCTAATTGAGTGGAACCCAATTTGTGTTTTGTTATTTTTGGAGGAGCGGACACATGGACGTTTGTCTTGAATGCAACATTTCATTTTGTATTCTAGTGGCCCTTTTCAAAAAGATTTCGGCGTAGGTGATGATAGTGAAACCCTCATGCTTTGGAGCAATCAATTTGAAGGTTTTGTTTGCCACAATACTTTATGGGGAATTTTTACAAAATTTTCAGATCTGTAATATGTAAAAATAGAAAAAATATGCATTAAAAAAAAAAAATCACACAAAACAATATTTACGTGGATCGACAATTTGCCTATGTCTACAGAGTTGCAAAAATTTCACTATCTCAAGGAAAAATACAAAATGCGGCAGTTCAATTTTCTCTCTAAAAGACATACTAAAACCCTAATCTCCAAAAAAACTATAACAATATTATTTCGGGTCGGGTCATAATCCGGATTAAACAAAACTAGGCTCCACAAAACTCAACAAATCTCCCACTTGGAGATTAATTCAATCACCAACATCAACCGCAATCCTCCAAAGGCAATCCCCCATCATTGCAACTCATCCTCTACTCAATAGTGACACCCTTAGTCAACATGTCTGCCAGATTCTTAGATCCACAAATCTTCTCAAGTATTACTCGCTTATCTTCAACAAGGTAACAGATCAAATGGTATATCATCTATATATGCTTCGACTTTGAATGAAAAGCTGAATTTTTAGCAAGAAAAATTACAATCTGACTGTCACTATGTAGAATGCCCATCTTCTACTTCTTACCCAATTCATCCAAGAAGCTATGTAGCCAAATCATCTCATTTGCAGTTTCAGTTGGTGTAACATACTTAGCCTCTGTAGTAGACAAAGCAACAATATTTTGTAGATTTAAAGCTCAAGATATAGCTATACCATCCAGAGTAAATACTAAATACAAACCCAGTATCACTCTTTCTATTATCAATATCACCTACTAAATTAACATTTACATAACTTGCAGTTTCAATCTTCCACCTATGAAGCAAAGACATGTATTTGATGAACTTGTCAAATACCTCAGAATCCATTTGACTACCTCCCAATGCTACTTTCCTAACCTACTCATGTATCTACTCACAACTTCCACTGCACGTGTAATGTTTAGCCTTGTACATACCATAACATACATCAGGCTGCCAATAACTGAGGCATAGGGTACTTTGCTCATATGGTTCATTTCTTCTTTCATCTTCGGTGACTATTTTTTACTTAGTCTAAAATTACTACCCAAGGGTGTGCTAACTGGTTTAGCTTCATTCATGTTGAACCTGCTGAGAACCTTTATCACATACACTGTCTATGAAAGCTTCAATGCACCATTGGCCTTGTCTCTAGTGATTCTCATACCAATGATTTGTTTTGCAGCTCCCAAATCCTTCATTGCAAACTGTTTTGACAGCTACTTCTTTAGATTATGAATGTCCTCGGTTCTAGACCCCGCAATGAGCATATCATCCATATACAGTAGTAAAATGTATAAGAGTTGTCAAAGACCTTAACATAGCAACAATGATCAGCTTCACATCTCTTGAACCCAGTTTTATACATAAAACTATCAAATTTTTTATACCACTGTCTTGGAACTTATTTTAGACCATACAAACTCTTTCTCAGTTTGCAAACTAGACTTTCTTGTCCCTAAACAATAAACCCTTCTGGTTGACTCATGTAAATGTTTTCTTCCAAGTCACCATGAAGGAATGCCATCTTCACATCTAACTGCTCAAGATGAAAATTCTCTGTAGCCACTATTCCCAGTATCAGTCTAATTGCTGACATCTTCACAATAGGAGAAACTATTTCAGAGTAGTTGATGCCCTTCTTCTATTGAAACCCTTTGACAACTGATTTGGCCTTGTAGCGCTTGCTACTATCATGCTAATTCTTTATTCTGTATATCCACTTATTGTGCAAAGCCTTCTTTCCTTATGGCAATTCTGTCAGTTCCCATGTTTGATTCTCTAACAAAGAATCCATCTCATCCTTCATAGCTAACTCCCACTTACTTGAATTTTCTTCTTGCCAGGCTTCATCATAACACTCTGGCTCACCACTATCAGTCAACATGAGATAATTTAAAGCGGGTGAATAATGCTGTCGAGGTCTAGTGATCTTGGAAGATTTACGAACTTCAGCTACAAGTGTACTTTGATTTACCTGTGAATTTACATTCTCCTTATCTTTTTCACCCATTTTCTGGATAGTATTCTCAGTCAATTCATCTAAGTTGACAAATTCAGATTTCTTTTAATCTATATCTGTAACATTTGGCACTACATTTGATCTATCCTTGTACATAATCTGTTCATTAATATCACATTTATGCTTCTGATGATTTTTCGGTTTTGTTCATCCTAAAACCAGTAGCCAAATTTCTTATCACCATAGCCAATTAAAAAACATATTTTAGACTTTGCATCAAGTTTACTACAAGCATTAGGATCAATATGAACATAAGAAAGACAACCAAAAACTTTTAAATGGGAAAACTTTACCTCTTTATCACTCCAAACCTCTTTAGGAATTTTGAATTCCATGGGACCTAATGGTCCTCAGTTAATCAGGTAAGTGTAGACACTGCATTTTGTACCTCTTACGACTTGGGCCCTCATTCTCCAATGATGCTCGAACTCTAAGACTCAAGGCCAGTTTAAAACCCAATTAGATATCAAATTGACTTGAGGAGTGTTAAAATGGAAAATATTACCTTTTAAATGAGCAAAAAATCTATTTTTGGAAATAAAATGATGAAAGTGGCCCTTGGCCCACATATGTGAGTCACGGCTTGCATACGTGAGCCAATGCATGCGTACATAAGTACATTCTTGCGTAAGTAGCTAAGGTTTTAGAAGTATAAGAAAGACAAGTTTTCTGCAGTAATAGTTGAGGTTTGGAATGAATCCCATATCATTTGGAAGTCGTTCTAAACCCTATTTTTTCAACTATAAAAAGCCTTACATGGTACATTTTCAAAACACACAAAAATTCCATAGGAAAAACCTAAACTTCGCTAGAAAATAGTGAATCAAAATGAAGTTTTTCACAGAACACCCTCAAGTCAATTTTATTTGATTAAGATCTTCTCTGGCCCTAATCCATTAAGTTCAACGTTGCTAATCACTCTCTTATTGGTTTGTGAAGATCGAGAGGAATAGTCAAAATCAAGCTTGGAAAGCTTTTGTTTAAGGTATTAAGTCTAACCCTTCTTTTTTTCTTTTTTTCTTCCTTTACTATTTTTCTTTTGTGTTTTAATCTTTTTTTTTTTTTTTTTTTTTTTTTTGCTTAGTTTATGTTTGTACATGTTTGCTTAGATTAGCCTTTTAGGCTTTTCATATTTTGTGTACATGAGGTTACTAGTTTGTTGTTTTAAAGTTCTACTCTGTTTCTATGTTTTTAGGTTTTCTGGGTAAGGATTTGCGTACGCATGATCTAGCCTACACATGCAGGCTTGATTCTACGTACACAAACCTGTTCTACCGCGCATGATGTCATTGCCCAAAAACCCTAATTTTTGTTTGTTTTGTCTCTGTATTCACATGTTTGTTTTATGTAGCCTCTTCTTTATATGTTTTGAGCCCCATGAGTTCTTGTTCACCTTTTAACATGCTTGGTTTTCTTTAACATGCTTAGATTAGGGTTTTATGTTTGTTTCTTTCCCTGATGCCATGGACATACATTCACTTGCCCATTCATAATGCCATAGGTGTTCTGTTGCTGAGAGGTAAGTAAAGGGTAAGTTATGCATTAGAAATGTCCATGCATTTGTGCTTTGGCCTTGGGATGTGATGAAACATGCTTAAATTCATGATTAGGGTTTTTGGTCTGTTGACGTTTGGTTTATGAGATGTATTAGATGTATGATAGGTTTTCACATGATAGATGAATGCTAGGGTTTCTTTGATATCTTTGGTACTCTTTTGTTTGGGTAGATGGATAAGTATATTGTTTTGGGATAAATATGTCATATTGTATGCTTAGATGTATGACAGTGTGTGTGTGTGAGTATGGAT
Organism: Quercus lobata; assembly: GCF_001633185.2. NCBI lineage: Eukaryota > Viridiplantae > Streptophyta > Magnoliopsida > Fagales > Fagaceae > Quercus > Quercus lobata. The sequence goes on along the minus strand of NC_044909.1, from coordinate 30,830,338 downwards.
GCAAGTGTTGAATATACTTTAATAAGGTTAAGATGTAAGACACAATGATGGGAGACCAACCTTAAGGTTGGGCGATCTTGGGTGCCTAACACCTTCCCAAGAGTGTATCTAAACTTTGAACCCATACTTTGGTAGTAAGATCAAAGGCCTCTCCTTGAAAGGACACTATATTCATGTTTCTTAGACCATATAACTAGGTAGCGACTCCTAAGACCCCTTTGTGTCCACAGTAAGCTGCAGTATTAACAGCATCAGCCTAGAAAGTTTTTGGTAATCTAGCATGCAACCTCATTCTCCTAGCACGCTTATTGAGAGTTCTATTCATGCGTTTAGCCACACAATTTTGCTGTGATGTCCCAGGAATGGTCTTCACTATCCTAATTCCATGTGCAACACAACACTTATTGAATCTTTCATCAATATACTCTCCTTCATTGTCTGACCTCAAACATTTTACTTTCAAATATGTTTCTGTCTCAACTATGGCCTTCAACTTCTTAAAAGTCTCAAAAACATCAAATTCATTTTTCAGAAAATAAACCCATACTTTCTGCTTGACTCATCAATGAAAGTTATGTAATACCTTGAACCTCCAAGGGATGCAATAGAGAAGGCCCCCACAAATTAGTGAGTACTAACTCTAATTTTCCAGCCTCGGTGTCCTGCCAGTTTTCAAGAAGCTCACCCTTTTCTACTTTCCTAAGATGTGGCTTTCACACATGTCAAATTAATAAACTTCAGTTCTGGTAGTTTCCCTTTTGAAAATAGCATCTTCATCTATTTCTCACTCATATGACCAAGTCTGCAGTGCCATAGGCTTGCATTAGTACTTGCTTCAGCAACTGCTGTACGACACCGTGGTACCCAGATCCATTTGGGCCTTGGATTTAGGCCCAGCAACATGGCCCACATCCCCAATCTCTTTCTACTCAACCCGTACAAACTACAAGCCCAAGTTTCATCACTTGAATCTTGCTCGGCAAACTGTTCCCAAATAATAAAGAAAGACTAACGTCCGAACACACCATAGCATGCCCGGTAGTTCCTAGGAAACATCACTGCCGAGCATTCCTACTTGAGTTGGAACCAAGTTCCAAGGCCACATTCATCACATTCCACTCCCACCTAACCACCCACTTACAACTGATGATATTGGACCCCCCAATTGCACTAACTATGGCAGTAATCATGGTCTTTCCATTAATCTAGAGCTATAAATATGAGAAGATGGAAAGGGAAAGGATGGTTGAAAGGTTCTCAAAAAATAAAGAGTAGAGAAAAAGAGTGATTCAGAGAGAGAGAGAGAGAGAGGAGAAACTATGTTAAGTCTCTGTGTCGAGAACAACCCAAAGAAGGAAATCCTAAGCCCACCTTACAAGAAAGTTGTGAGCCTGAGTGAGGTCAGGCCCAACAGTCTCACTTCTGATGCGCACAACTGGTGCCTACTGTGGGGCTATCCTACGAAGCTGTGGTTTGATTGAGACTTACGCACAGGAAATGTTCGAAGGCCGTTCAGGAGGCCAAGCTGAGAGCGGATCTGTGGGGTCTTCTTGGGACTCCACATGGCGGGAGAGAAGATAGAGAAGGTGAGAGGATAGGGAGCGCGAGCGAAGAGAGGAAGAATCTGGCCTTGGGGAGGGGTCGGACCAAACTCACCGAACAATGTTAGGTGCCTCAGGGCACGGGCAACGTGACGAGAGAGACCAAGAACCGGAGCGGTTGCGCAGACTAGTGAGGAATTTGGAGTTGGAGGCAAGAGGTAGGCGCCAGAGAAGGGACTGAGACAACCAAGAAAAGAGGGATGGTAGTGTGGGAAATCGAGGTGAGGAGGGGTCTAGCCAATCTGGTTCCCATCAACGCTGGGATTGTTCCCTTTCCCGAGAATCACGCCGATGCAAGAATCGCTAACATTCTCGAGAGTCGCGTCAACGTCGGGACTGTTTGTGTTTGCGTTCGCATGGATATGCCGACCATGGTTCGGATTCCTCGGAGGAACAGCAGCCCTACAATGTTGCTATGGATGCAATGAGCCAGGCCTTACAAAGAGCCACTCGGTCGCCATTTTCAAACGAAATTGAACGGGCCTCTATGCGAAGTTGATTTACATGGCCACCGTTTAACTCCTACGATGGGAAAACGGACCTAGTGGAGTACGTCAGTCATTATATCCATATGATGTCTTTGCACACACACAACGATGCGCTGATGTGTAAGGTGTTTCCTTCAAGTCTTAGCTCCACGGTGTTGAGATGGTTTAATGGGTTGCGAAAAGGTTCCATTCACAGTTTTGCCGAGCTGATCTAGGAGTTTGGTGCTCGATTTGTGACGTGTAGCTGGATGCCACAACCGGTGGATGCATTATTATCCATAAAGATGAGGGTTGGCAAAATCCTTCAGAGTTATGCTAGTCGGTATTGGGCGCTATACAATGAAATCGGTGGGGGTAACGAGAAGATTGCGACGAGCACTTTCAGGATGGGGTTGCCCAAGGACTCTGAACTACGGGAGTTGTTGACGAAAAGACCTCCCAAGGATATGAGACAACTTATGAGGTATATTGAGGAGTATAAACGTCTCGAGGATGATTGGCTACAGAATAAGGGCAAGGCCCCATTGTTGAATCGTTCCCGGTAGGGCGTTTTTCCCTCGAGACCAAGGAAGGATTTCAGGATGCAGGAACTAGAAGTGCAAATGGGGGGGGGGGTGAATGTAGCATTCAAGGAGTCGGTACACAAGATTGTAGACCGGATTAAGAATGAACTGTTCTTCAGATGGCCGAACAAGATGGGGGGTGACTTGTCTTAGAGGAATCAAAACTTGTATTGCACATACCACAAGGATAAGGGGCACACCACCGAGCAGTGACGGGTATTAAAAGATCATCTAGGACAACTAGTGAAGGCAGGATATTTGAAAGAGTTCGTAGTGGATTCTGGAAACCGAGATACCGGTTATGGCGCTTAACAAAAAGGGAACCCTCTCCCGCCGCCATTAGGGGTGATTGAGGTCATCCATGCTGCTCCGAGGGGTGTGACTATAACCAGAAGAGGAGTATTGACAGTGGCACCCAAAGAAACTTGCACGGAAAAACAACCACTCAAAATGAGGATGAAAGTTGGCTGGCTGCCTATCTCTTTTGACGAGGAAGATCTGGAGGGAACAATTCAACCGCACGATGATGCGTTGGTAGTAACAGCGCGGATAAGTGGCTTCTTAGTGAAAAGGGTGATGATAGACCAAGGAAGCGAGGCCGATGTAATGTACCCAGATCTATTCGAGAGGCTTGGATTAAAAAATCAGGACTTGATAAGGTATGATATGCCGTTGGTCTCATTTGATGGAAGAGTGGTGATTCCTGAGGGTTAAATTTCCCTTCTTGTAAATATGGAGGGCAAGGAAGTGATGGTGACCTTCATAGTAGTCAGATCATTCTCCCCATACATGGTAATCCTGGGAAGGCCGTGGATTCATGCAATGAGGTTTATTCCATCCACCTTGCATATGAAGGTTAAATTTCCTACTGAGCATGGCGTTGTCGTAGTACGAAGAAACTAGCAAGTGGGTAGGCAATGCCTAGTTGTTGCGGTCAGATGGAAGGGCAAGCAGGTTGAACAAAAGGAAACCATCGAGAATGCATCTTCATAGCAATTACAGAAGCCCCGAGAAGAAGTGGGGGCTAGTTGTGCCAAGAAGCTGATGAAGGTTAAAATCTTTCCAGACACTAACAAGTATTTTCAAATAGGGACGAGCACGAGGAACCAGGATAAAGTAGAAATGTTGCTATTCCTTATGTAGAATGTGGATGTCTTTGCATGGAGTCCGTACAAAGTGCCCGGTGTGACCCCGAGTTCATTGTCCATAAGCTTAATGTGGACCCGTCATTCCCCTCGAAGAAGTAGAAGCCAAGAAGAGCGACCAAGGAGCATGTTGACACAGTAAAGTTGGAAGTCTAGAGGTTGAAGGAAGCTGGGGTGATAAGAGAGATCTTCTTCCCGGAATGGTTAGCAAATACCGTGATAGTGAAGAAGAAGAACGGTAAGTGGAGGGTTTGTGTGGACTTCACGGACTTAAATAGGGGCATGCCCGAAAGATTCCTTCCCTGTGCCGAAGATTGACCAATTGGTAGATGCCACATACGGACACCCGAGGATGAGCTTCTTGGATGCCTTTTAGGGGTATCATTAGATTGCCCTGGCATCCGAGGACCGAGAAAAAACAGCGTTCATCTCCCCGGATGCAAACTATCACTATAACATGATGCCATTTGGATTGAAGAACGCCGGAGCCACGTACCAACGGATGATGACAAGGATGTTCTGAGATAAAATTGGGTGTATGGTAGAAGTATACATCGACGATGTGGTAGTGAAGAGTAAACAAGAAGCACGGCATGTAGAAGATCTTCGAGGAGTGTTCGAGGTGCTTCGGCAACATAAGTTGCGCTTAAATGTTGAGAAGTGCACTTTCGGTGTGGGGGCTGGTAAGTTCTTAGGGTATTTGATCACCAATCGGGAATAGAGGTCAACCCCGATCAGATCGAAGCCGTAAATCGCCTCAGGCCGCCGAGCAATCCAAAAAAAGTGCAAGTATTGATCGGGATGTTAGCTGCACTTAACCGGTTCATTTCCAAATTTGCTAATCACTGTAGACCATTCTATCAGCTTTTGAAGAAGTGGAAGGGATTTCAGTGGAATGCGGAGTGTGATAGAGCCTTTCGAGATTTGAAGGATTATCTGAAGCGAGAGCCCATGTTAACGGCCCCGGACTCCGAGGAAGATTTATTTATGTACTTCTCGGTGTCCAATCATGCCGTGAGCACTATGCTACTGAGAGACTGAGGAATACAACAACTAGTGTATTACATCAGTAAAACCCTGGTTGATACCGAGACAAGATACCTAACTTTGGAGAAGTTGGTGTTAGCCTTAGTGCATGCCACGAGAAAGCTACCGCATTATTTTCAGGCTCATACTGTGTTCGTCCTGACTAAGTATCCTTTACAGTCATTGTTAAAGAGGTCAGACTTCACGGGCCGAATGGCTAAATGAGGGACTCGGCTAGGTTCCTTTGACATACGGTACAGGTTGTGAAGCTCGATAAAGGGGCAGGTCCTTGTTGATTTCGTTGCGGAGTTCTCTCCTAAAGACGACATGAAGATGATCTGTCTTGTAAAGAATCGCTCGTGGAAAGTGTTTGTGGACGGTGCGTCGAGTGCTATGGGGGCCAGAGTCGGAATTGTCATAATTACTCTGGAGGGGGTACGTTTGGAGCATTCCTTTAGATTGGGATTTAAAGCCTTTAATAATGAGGTTGAGTATGAGGCATTTCTTGCCAGATTGAGGACTGTTTTATGCCTGGGTGCACGGGATGTAGAGATTTACTTTGATTCTCGGCTGGTTGTGTATCAGATCCAGGGCAGTTTTGAAGCTCGAGATTCTTAGATGAAAGAATATTTGCAAGTAGCAAAGCAAATCATTAACAAGTTTGGAACGGTGAAGGTGGTCTAAATCGGCCGGGCACAGAACAGACACGCTGACTCCCTAGCCACGTTAGCCTCGTCAATGACCGAGGAGGTTCCTCGGCTTATCAAAGTAGAGCTTATAAGGGAGCCAAGTATTGGTATGAGAGATAATTGTATGATGGCCGGGGTCGACGTTGCCATGATTTCAACAACAAGGCCATGTTGGATGGACCCGATCATTGACTTCTTGGCCAAGGATCGAGTTCCGGACGATGAAAAAGAGGCCAAAAAGATTCGTCGGGTGGTTTCCTGATATTGGCTGTCAGCAGATCGCAAGTTATACCGAAGGTCTTTTGGAGGACCGTACCTTTCATGCTTGCACCCCAAGAAAGTAAATGAGCTTCTGTCCAAGTTGCATGACGGAGTGTGTAGCAGTCATGTAGGGGGCGCTCGTTAGCACACCGAGCGATGACTCAAGGATTTTGGTAGCCGTAGATGCAGAAAGATGCAGTTGAATATGTGCGGAAATGTGAACAATGCCAAAAACATGCTCCCTTGATTCACCAGCCAGCACGTCATTTGAATCCCGTCAGTGGTCCATGGCCGTTTGCACAATGGGGTTTAGATATTCTCGGCCTATTTCTCCGAGCAATAGGTAATCGCCGATTCGTGTTAGTGGCAGTTGATTTCTTCATGAAATGGGCGGAAGCTGAGGCTTTGGCTAATATCTGGGATGTAGACGTTAAGAAGTTTGTGTGGAAAAACATAGTCACGGGATTTGGGGTGCCGGACTCGCTGATATCGGACAACGAGCTACAGTTTGACAGCAAAGCTTTCCGAACCTTTTGTGGTGATCTCGGCATCAAGAAAAGGTATTCCACTTTGGCGTATCCACAGAGCAACGGCTAAGCTGAAGCGACTAACAAGACAATCCTGAACGGGTTGAAGAGAAGGTTGGACGGGGCGAAGGGAAGGTGGGCTGAGGAGCTACCTAACGTTTTGTGGGCTTACCATACAACCCCTAGAAGGTCCACAGGGGAGACTCTATTCTCCTTAACGTATGGAGCAGAAACCGTGATATCGGCCGAGATGAATTTGTGCAGTGCACGAGTTGCAGGATTTGACCCCGTCCAGAACGATGAGTTAATGCTGGAACGCTTGGATTGGTTGGAAGAGTGCCGAGAAGCAGCAACAATACGGCTAGTGGAATACCAGCAAAAACTTGCCCAACGATACAACCGAGATATAAAAGCTAGAGAATTCAGTGCCGGAGACTTGGTGCTGAGAAAAGCTGTGGGGAACATGTGGGACGCAAGTGCCGAGAAGTTAGCTCAAGCTTGGGAGGGACCGTACAGAGTTACTGCCATTGCGGGAGCGGGAGCATACTATTTAGAAGATCTTAATGAGAGGCCACTTCCCCGGCCATGGAATGTCCACAATCTTAAGAAGTTTTACCACTGACCATTCGTGCGTGGGAATGTAAGTCTGAATTTTCTACATCGCATTAGTCAATATGATGATGAGGTTCCTTGTTGCAGTTGTATTCAATTTCATTATTACATATTTAGTATTAACAGATAACGTTTAAAAAGAAAAAAAACGAAAAAGAAAAAAAAAAAACCTAAGGACAGAAGCCTCATTCTCGATTCAATCAATATCACTGAGCAGGTGGAAACTTTATGCTAAAAAAAATCCGAAGGACGAAAACCTCATTCTCGATTTGATCAATATCACCAAGCAGGTGGAAACCTTATGCTAAAAAATATCCTAAGGACAGAAACCTCATTCTCGGTTCGATCAATATCATCGAGCAGGTGGAAACCTTATGCTAGAAAAAATTATAAGGACAAAAACTTGCTTCCTGCAGAAGTGTAAGCTTGCCCTTCATCTTCTTAAGAAGGAAAATATGTGTTAAGTAAAACATCCAATATCTGGGGGCTTGATTTATTCTACCTTACAAATCATCACCGGCCATATATGCAAGAAGAAAAGGGGTAACAATAAAAATAAAAAAAAAACAAGGAGGCAACAACATAGAACAAAGCGGTAGCTAAGCATTCATGAATATGATCAAAGCAAATATATGGTGAATAAATCATCATCCAAATAAAGTCAACAGAGAAATAAAATCAATATTTCGTCACCAAACCCAACGATGGTACACAAGTTATACCCGAGAATTAAAGCAGTTGTTCAGTCACCACAACCCAGTGACATAGGCAAATTGACTAGAAAAGAGATAATATTAAAAGACAATAAAAATAAATAAAAGCAATAAGGAGTCGGTTCGGTGATCAAGTTGTTGGAACGGCGGGTCCGATTTGGGCGGCTGCTCCGATTTGCTGCTGGTCGGCCGCGGGAGAAAGCAGGTCCCCACCAGGCTAATCATGAGCATGGGGGATACTGGTGGCTTTCGTTTCATCTAACTCCATATAAGTATCAATTTGTTCCACCAACTCCTTCATGCTCGCCGTTTCCTCCTCGTCAATAGGCATTGGGGGGTTCTGCACGGCTGGGGTTGAGCTCGGGAAGGGTATTTGGCCAGGATATCTTAGAGGAGAATCTTTAGGGACCCCCAAAACTTGCAAAATAGCAAACCATCCGGCGTTAAAGCCCAATCCCCGAGCCTGATTCACAACTGGCTCCGTGGAATTCTCAGCATCTGCGAACCCTTAATTATACCACTTTTCCTCATAAGCCTCCAAAGCCGCTTTCAGGTCGGCAAGTTCCTCAGCTTGAGCAGTGTTCAAACTTACTGCCTCGGCTAACTTAAGGTCCGTCTTGTTTTGTTTTGCCAAGAGTTCCACGGACCTTTTCTCCGTCATTGCCCTGGCCTTCTTCGCAGCAGCAGCTTTTTTCTGGGCAGTATCAGCCACCTTAATTTTCTCCTTAGTTGTTTTAATAGCTTTCTCCCTTGCAGCCTTCTCCCGGTCAGCATCCTCGGCAAGTTCTTTTACATGACCATCAAGGATGTGGGCCAGTTGAGCAGCCTAACGAAACAACAAGAATTAGTACGGCAATGAATTGAAAGGTAAATGAAAAATAATGAATATGTAAGGGTTAGTAAAGAATTGGTAAATGAAGGGTTACTGCAATAGTATGCCACTGTAGCCTTCGCCCCATAGACTCCTCCAACCCTTCTTCGAAGGTGTGCATGTCCTCAGGTAGAAGAAGGCCTTGCGCCAGACTTTAAGCAACATGACCCCCTTCACCTTTTTGCGACTCTTGAATGACAACACCATCGGATGGTTGGGAAGGAGTCCAGGTTGCTATATCTCCCGGAAGGGTAGATGTTTGCTCAACAACTCTTTGCCTCTTTTGGACCCGTTCGGTTTGGGGAGGAGGTGGGGTGGGAGGTGCTTGACCTTAGCTCTGAGGCAGTGGCTGTTGCGCGACTTGCCTCGCGCCAAGCACGAAACAGTCTATGGTTATAGCCCTCCGGGTCACCATATCTTCGCTAAGATAAGGTTCGGTATCTGAAAGGTCGGTTATATCAACGGCAAATTGCTCGGCTTCCTCTGTGGGAGCCTCGGGTTCGGCGGGTTCTTCAGGCTGTGTGGCTTCCTCTTGGATGGGAGCTTCTTCTTGGACAGGTGCGTAGGCAAGCTCTTGGAGACGTCGAGACACGTGCTTCGCCGACTTGTCCCGCAACAGTGCAAGTTCGTCCGAGTAAGTATATTGCCTACCCAGTTCCTGACCTTCTCCAACTGTAAATCTCGGCGGAAGAAAATTCGTGTGCTAAACGTCAATGTATGACAAAATGGGGCTATCAACCAAAAGCGCTTGTTTGAAGGACTGCCAGATGGAATAGACCGGTTCAACTCCAAGAATTAGATGGGATGCTTGGAGCTGTCCGTCCTAATGAATGTATATCTCGGACCGGAGTACAAAATTCAGGTCCCTGATGTGGACTGTCCTGATATCCGGGACAAACACTTTACCCTCTGCAAAAAAAAAAAAAAAAAATATATATATATATATATATTCATACAAGAAGATGATATATAGTGTTAATGTCCAAATAAATAAAACTACCACAAGTAGAAAGATAGTTAAGTTAGAGATCAGTATGAACCCACTTCACGCCGTGAGAGGGGGCAGGGAATTTCTCCGATAAACCAGTTGCTGCCCACCTAGACGAACTCCCCGGCTGAATTCCTATTTGAGTCAGGTAGGCATGATATCAGCCGTACTTGTGTATCTCTAACTTTTAAGTAATAGTTAGTATTCTTATTGCCACAAAGACTGTACATGTGGTTTATATCATGGTGGTCCAATTGTAAATCAAATATATGGTTCAATCTACTGACACAATTAACTACTCGGTAAAAATTGGGGGGGAGTTGGTCGGGGCACAACCCATAATATCTAAGTGTGTTGACTAAGAGAGGGTCCACGGGAAACCTAACCCCGCCCTCTAGAATCGCCATTAAGGGGAAGAAAGCAGTATCTTGCCCTCTGTGGAGAGCGATTTCGCTCTCATGGCAGTACGCCACTTCCACATCATCTAGGATGTCAAACTTTTGCCTAAATGTGGCTAAAGACGCCGCAGTGTCCAGACGGAAGGCAAAACCCATTTTAAAGTCTAATACTGAAGGAAGAAACTCGAAGAAAGAAACTGAAGTAAAAGGAGGAGGTAGAAAACTTACTTTGGGCTCTAGGGAAGAAAGGGTCTCTGGACTGGTGAGTAAGCGCACAAATGAATGCTCGGCAGAGAGTAAACTCAAAAAGTGGGGAGTGAAATAGTGAAAGAATGTTTTGTGATGAACTATTTATAGAAGCCAAAGAGGACAAATAGATGTTTAATGAACAATAATGAGGCACGATTAGCGAAAAAACTCTATAGATGCCAATGACAACTGACACGCGCGCTGTCTCGGTTCACGAACCGTCGATAATAATGACAGTTGAACCTAGTACCCCGGAACAACACACCTTTTTAGAGTGCATTAATGGGTTTCTGTAACCACCCAAGTCTCTACCTATTAATCTCCTCAAACGTAAATGCCTTTTGAGTTCCTTGATTCTTCTCGGTAGTTGTGCATGAATCAAGGTGGGGCTAATGTACGACACCGTGGTACCCAGATCCATTTGGGCATTGGATTCAGGCCCAGCAGCATGGCCCACATCCCAATTTCTTTCTACTTAACCCGCACAAACTACAAGCCCAAGTTTCATCACCTAACCCTTGCTCGGCAAACCGTTCCTAAATAATAAATAAAGACTAACGTCCGAACACACCATAACATGCCTGGTAGTTCCTAGGAAACATCACTGCTGAGCATTCCTACTTGAGTTGGAACCAAGTTCTAAGGCCACATTCGCCACATTCGCCACATTCCACTCCCACCTAACCACCCACTTACAACTGATGATATTGAACCCCCAATTGCACTAACTATGGCAGTAATCATGGTCTCTCCACTAATCCAGAGCTATAAATATGAGAAGATGGAAAGGGAAAGGGTGGTTGAAAGGTTTTCAAAAAATAGGGAGTAGAGAAAAAGAGTGATTCAGAGAGAGAGAGAGGAGAAACTACATTGAGTCTCTGTGCATAGAATGACCCAAAGTAGGAAATCCTAAGCCCACCTTACAAGTAAGTTGTGAGCCCAAGTGAGGTCAGACCCAACAGTCTCACTTCCATCGCGCACAACTGCAATTGTGTCTCTTGGACTTGAGGTTTTATACAAAGTACCAGTTTTCTTTACATGAGCCAATACCATGGCTCCCTTTGTAACCTTCTAGGTACTACCAACAAATAGTATTGCATGCTCTTTATCATCAAGTTGTCCTACAGAAATCAGATTCATCTTTAGGTCAGGAATATGTCGTACCTTCTGCTATAACCAAACAGACCCATTGGGTAGTAAAATTCAGACGTCTCCCATACCTACAACATCTAAGGCTTCTCCATTAGCCGAATACACCTTACCAAAATCACCTTCAACATAGTTCTGTATGATTTCTTGGTGTGAGGTGGTATGAAATGAAGCTCTTGAGTCCAAAACTTAATCATCAAGTGGACTATTTGCTGCAAGAAGTAGTGCATCATGTACCTCTTCTATTACAGCTTTAGCAGAATCATTTCCATTCTTCTTCTTAAGATTTTTGTAGTGCCTCTTAAAGTGGCCAGCTTTGTTTTAGTTCCAACATTGTACTTGTTGGCCAGATCTAGATTAACTTCTATTTCGATTGGAATTTTTAGATTTCGATCTGCCTTGATTTGAATTTATGTCATTTCCTCTACCCCTTGTCTTAAGGTTTAGAGTAAAACTGGATCCTAAGGTTTCACATGCATCTTTTCTATAAATCTCCTCAACTAGAACTAAATCTCTAATGTCATTATAATTCATTTTTTCTTTTACAGTAGAATTGCTTATTGCCATTCTTATAGCCTCCCAACTGTTTGGCAAAGAAGCGAAAATGATTAGTACATAGATCTCATCATCAAAATCAATTTCTACGGAAGACAATTGATTTGTGATGGTGTTAAATTCATTTAGATGTTGTGCTATTGATGCATTCTCTACCATCTTCAAATTGAATAATTTCTTCATCAGATGCACCTTGTTGTTTGCTGATGGCTTTTCATACATACCAGACAAAGTCTTCATCAGATCCGTTGTGTACAACAGGCCTTGACAGAGTTAATATGATAACTCCCAATACTTGTCTATCAAGAAGAGTCCATTCATTATCTTTCATAGTTGGAGGTTTCTCCCCTAAAAATGGTAGATGCAACTTCTTCCCATAGAGGTAGTCCTTGATTTGCATCCTCCAGAATCAAAAGTCTGTGCCATTGAATTTTTCTATTCCAGACGCCTTTCTTGTTTCCTCTGCCATTGCTTTCGCTCAAACCTAACCCTAGGCTCTGATACCAATTGAAGGGGAATTTTCATGAAATTTCTAGATCTGTAATATGGAAAAGTAGAGAAAATATGTGCTAAAGAAAACAATCACACATACCATATTTACTTGTTTCAGCAATTTGTCTATGTCCATGGAGTTATGGAAATTTCATTATTTTTAAGGAAAAATACAAGATGCGACAATTCAGTTTTCTCTCTAAAAAACAACCTAAAACCCTAGTCTCCAAAACAACCGTTTTTCTATCCTCTGCTCCATGAACTAAATCTCAGAAAATTTTCCAATAAAAATTGTAACAATATTATATCGGGTCAGGTCATAATCTGGATTAAACATAACTAGGCTCCACAAAGCCCAACAATACTATCATAGGTGATATAATGTAATAGAAAATAGTAATGTGTGGGGGAATAGTGACATATATCTTCACTCTTCAATCAAAATTAGCTGTCACAGCCACATTCAAATCATTCACTCAAGTCTCGAAACTCTTCTAAAATCAAGTCCCAAGGCTAAGAGAACAATGAATACATATACGAGTCTTCTTTTTTATATTATTTTTTATGATTAAAAAATTCCCAAGGCTAAGAACTTAAAATTTTAATCATTTGAACTTTGTACATATATCTTCACTCTTCACTTTTCTCGAAATTTTAGGGCTGTAATTTAGTTAAGTCTAGCTAAGTATCGAACGTTTGAACTTGGCTTGGCAAGATTAACATTGTGTTAAAGCTCAACTCGAGCTTGTCTTGAGTTCATTTACAATGTTTGAACAAATGTTAATTTGTTAAAAATTCAAATAGCTTGGGCTTGGCTTGTTTCATTACACAAATCTTTAAACTAAGCACAAGCTCAAATTCAGCATAAACTCAATTTTGTAAATAATATTTCGTTGTGAAAAAAATCTAGCTAATGAATTTTTTTATTATAAATAAATTGCATCTAAAGAGTATAAAATGAGTAATAATTTCTACACAAATATTGGGGGGTGGGGGGAGGTTCGAGAGGGGGCAGTTTCCCCCGGTTCATCAAAATGTAATAAATTAATGGTAAGCTGACAACTGTTGCTCCCCTCCCCAATTAAGATTTGTTTTTTATTTTTTCACATATATATATATTTTTTTGGTGAATTTATTTTATGTATTTCTTGTTGATATATAAGAAAGAAAATTTTTCTTTGGCAATAAAAAATTATGTTTCTTATTTTATCAATTTCATATAAGGTTCAAAAGTCAAAATCTATAAAAGGAAAATGACAGCAAGGGAAAAAGTAGAAAATAACAGTTCCAGATATCGGAATGCAAAGCAAATTCAAAACATCCACTAGATTGTATTCATTTTCTAGGTTTTGAGACCCAATGAAAACACAAACAAGATAGTTTAAAAGCTACACTTTAATGTATCCATGCTCTAGTTTGAACCACAATGACAACATAACACGGATTTTATTGATTTTACTTTTCTCTCTTTTTCTCGCACAAACATAACGACACTCATGGCTTCTCTTCTTCTTCACATTACAAGACCCATAGTGCTCTCTCTCTCTATCTTCCAAACTTCACAATTTTTTGTGAGATTGCATAGATCTATTTGACCTTCACTATTCAGCCACTTAACTCCATGTATTTATAGCCGCAAAGGTAAAAATATGTAAATTTTATGTACTAGTACTAATATTGGTGGACTATTGAAGATTTATTGGGGCAATTATGAGGTATAGTGAAACTCAGCTATGGAGGGTGAACCTCCATGACCAAAGTTTATGATAGGAGGAGCTTGAATTTGGGGCTATATTGGAGGATTTTGAGGCTTTGAGCTATTTGGGTCTATGTAATAACTATAGAGTACGAGGTGCAAGGAGATGGAGGTTAACCTCCATTTTGAAGCTTAAAACTAGGTGTAACCTAGCCTCTAGTGGCTATGACTTGCAAATCACCTATCAGTAATTTTAGTCTAGTCTTTAGCTCGCCCCCTCCGAGATCTGACTGCAAAGCCACAACTCATTTGATCCCATACTCAATGAGCTATATTCGATTACTCGAAGTGATGGTTGGCTCTGATACCAAATTGTTAGGAATCTAGTGGTTCCTAATGAAGATGGATAGGAATAGTATGGAAATGACTAAATTCGAGGTAGTCACCCTCCATAGAAAAATACTGAGAGAGAGAGAGAGATGCACTAATGCACTAAGCAATGAGTTGGTTTATTCTTCAATGATATCTAATGTTGAATTACAATCATGTATTTGTAGAAGATTAGCTCTAATGTCATTGGCCCACATGGCTCAAGATAATTGGTTTGTTAATTCAACATGTGCTCAATGAATTAAGCCATGTGTTAAATGAGTTACATGTGCTCAAATCCTATCTAACTCATCCTAATCCTATTCTCAACCAACTAGCTAACTACCTAACTAAAGGGATTACAACAATTATTTCATATTCCTAACAAAATTAATACAATTGAAAGGTTAGAGGCTAAATTGAAATATGTTGTAAAGGATATGGACCAAATGCATAATTTACTAAAAAATATTTCTTTCATAAGTGAAATTTTGAGTTGAAAAAAATTTAAAAAATGGCTTATTCATGCAAAAAATTCTTAATAGATATTAAAAAAAAAATGCTTTATTTATGGATTTTCTTACATATTATTGGGTTATATATTGACATCGGTTAATTAATTCAATTACTCAAGTTGATTAATTATATGCTAATAATGTGGAGGCATAATCAAATCACCAAACTAAATTAGATGTAGCGGAAAGTAAATTTAACACGATGATTTGATCACGAAGGGGAAAATCTTCGTAGATAAAAATCCCACCAGGTGAATTTTAAGTCACTACTTCCAAAGAATCCATTAATCAAGAAACAAGTTGTTATAAGTATAAGGAATCTTACCCTACTAGCCTATCTCAAGATGCCAACCTATTGTTTAACCTACTGACCTATACTAGTATCAGCTCCAATACTCAATTGGACTTATTCTTGTAGAGACTTCTCCTTGCATAGATCCTAGTATGTGACTAACAACACAACAACTTTGTTTGTTTGTTTAGACCCCTTAAATCAGATTGTTTAACCTAATATATTAGCCAAGTGATTACTTAGGTTCATTATGAAATCTAGGTTAAACAATGATAGATCATATTATGCACAGCAGTAGAAAAGTAAAGAATACAACGATATGATCACCTAGGAAAACCAATGAAACGAACTGTCTCAAGGTTAAAACCTGGGGAGGATTTGACCTAGTTATCCTCAAGGAAAAACAAATCTACTATAATAGAATTGAAATTTTTACAACAAGATTTAACCCTAAATCTATTGCTATCTCCACTAGTAACTTACTGACATGACCATGTACAAGCTTCGAATCCGCAGACTTTTTTTCTCTTGGATTTACACCACACAAGCACTCACGCTTGTGACTTTGAGATCCCACTCAAACGTTTCAGATCACGACTTGTTGATCTTACAGCAACTAGATTCCACTAGAACTTGATTGTAGATCTTGTTCCGATAGACACTTGTAGAGTTAGAAGGTAAAAAACCTCTCAGATCTCACAAGAGTAACTCACAAGTCTTTCAAGAGTCTTCAAAACGTAGCTAGAGTTTTCCTTTTATACTTAGGATTGTTGGACTGAAACCCTAAACATTTTCGCAGGCTTAGGCTTGTTTTAAAATTCTATAGAAATTCTTTTTCTGTGATATTTGATAGGTCGAGTTTCACAGGATTTTAATTCTTTTTCTTGTAGCTTGTATATTCTTGAGTCTTGACATGAACCACTTTGAGCAATGTCTAACACCTATCCTAGACATGTTTTTGTTTTCGGTTGGCCAACATATACAAATTGAGACTCTAAACATTTAATCCTAAATCTTTAGACCCTAACAAACTTGATTGTTGTTGTTGTTTGATGCAAAGTTATTCAATCCAAGCTTTTAGATCTGGGGGTAGCTTGTACATAACCTTAAGGCACACAAGAAGTCACAGCAACTCTTGTAAAGCATGTGTCTCAATATGTCTCTGTGTATATGATGACGGCTGTAAAATATAGCTTTTATATCCTATGGAAACCTAGTGCACAATACCCTAGAAAAGCCTTGTCATCATGGGCTAAAAATAGATTTGGAATTTCAAATTTACAAGTCTCAATAGATTGAGAGGTATCAAGATTCATTAAATCTCAATAGATCGATCCTAGGTGTTAATAATACTACTTATAAATTTACTTCATGATGATTTTGAACACACTAGAACTAAGACCCAAATATAAGTAAAATGCGTTTTATCATAAGATATGCCAATTACATAAAAATATGACCTTAACACATATATTTAAGTGCATGTCCATATACGAGTACATAAATTTTTTTCTATCTTGAAGTCAAATCCTAGCTCTACTACTGGTTGTAAATAAGTTTAAATGATCTTTGTGCTTGAATATTTTATAGGATTTTAAAAATTATTTTATAGGCTTTTTATTATTATTATTTTAATAGTCAAATTCAAGCTCTGCCACAAGGTTTCTTATTTATTCTTGAGCTCTGACTATGTACTTATTAGCTTGCTTATCAATTCTGAGCTGTATATTAACAATCCGATTCTTAACCCTATGTATATTATTAAATCTAAAAGACTTAATTCAAAATATGTTATAAGAGAAAACTTTGGAAGAACTAACTGGCTTCTCCTACGTTGCATTATCAGGGGCAAACTAATAACACACGCAAAGAGTATCGATGGGTGAGACCAACCAGTCATATTATTATGGTTAACTACTTGACTCTCACTGTCGTGGGGACAATTGGCATTGGACACTTTAATTAAAGCTTAGATAGTATTAGAGAAATGGCTTAACCTTGTAACACCATAGCCATGGTTTTCATAACTGTAACCTTTTATTTATGCTTCTGCTCCCAGATGGCCTCAGTCAGCCTCCCCCCTATTTTGTAACTTAACCCCCTTTTGGTATCAGAGCCAAGTTTGGCCGATAGAAGTTTGTAAGTTACTGTATATTTTTCAATCAAGTTGGCCGGTACAACCGCCATAGTTATCCATTATTTTGTGCATTACCATTATTTTGATTATGTTATCTCCTATAAGTTATATTTTGTTTTTCATCTATTTTCTGATAACTCTTCCATTCCCATTCATCATTTTCTTCATCTACTATTTCTTCTCAATCTTTGTTTACTGTAATCTCTTTTGGTGGTAGGCTGAGCCTTCCGTTTAAACTGCTGTTCATTATTCTGTGATTATTTGTTCAAGCTAATCAGTTACTTCCCAGTTATCTGCCTTTTCTTATTCCTATTTTTTACCCAAAGTTTGTTGCAGATGTATTCTGTTGAGACATATAAGACCAGATCTGTGCCGTCGTGCAGCCCAGCAAGACCTAGTATCCTTTCTGTTAGTGTTTGGTCAGCCCGTGTTAGCCATGGAGAGGCGTTGAGGGTGGTCCCCACTGTGTTTAAGGATTAGGGCAGTAAGAGGTTGTAGTTAGCACCGGAGAAGGCATTGGTCTCGTGTGAACACCCTGTTTCAGATCTAAAGGTTAGATCCAGAAATTTGGAGATAAAGGTGATTAGGTTGTAATTGTTTATCTTAAGCTCGTGATCTAGAACAATGAATAGGTTGTTTAGAAGCAGCTCTTCTACCAACATTAGATCTTCTAGTACATCCCTCCCTGAGATCCCTCAAGAAGATGGAATTCTCAATTCAGAGTCTTACCAGTTATCAAATATAGATCAGAAACTAGGAGATTGGAACATACCCAAGATACCCACAAACTAGGTCTATAAGTCATCTTCATGGTCTTTGAAAAAGACTTTCAAGACAGATTACCATGTTAGAACCATAGAATAGGTTTACAGCATCAACAAGGAGTATGAGACATGCTACTTGTTACCCTCTGCAGCATTGAAAGCTCACAAGAAAGATGGACACAAATTTCTCCATATAGGTTTAGTCCAGATTGGAGTTAAACCTTTGATCAAAGAAGGGTTGAACAACTCAATCCTTATGGCCCTTAGAGACACCCGTCATATCAGATTTAATGACAGCCTCTTAGTCACCATAGAATCTAGTCTTAGTGGTGGACCAGCTTATTTCGACTGTTTCCCCAACTTCACGGTAGCACTTGATGACCCTTACATCATGAAGGTCTTCACCCTCAACATCAAGACCCATGGAACTCTTATGTTATATGGAACTCGATAGTTAGCCTTGATATACAGAGTGTATTACAAGTGCATCAGAATGAACATGAATGTTTAAGCAATAGACAAGAGAAAGGTGGGAGAAACCACTCTCATCCAAACCAAGGATGTTAGATCCACAATTCAGGTCCCTAGAACCCTGAAATGGTCGAAAATTACCTTCCCAACCAATTGGACTCTAGAAAATGAGAATAATTATCTACAGATCCAAAACCCAGCTAGAAATCCAGATCTAGATTTTGTCCAGCAACTAGCAGATGGAACGGTTAGACTGAGTTTTGACCAATCTAGGTTTAGAGCACCCTTAGAGTATGATGAACCCAGGTCTAGATCTCCAATAGATCTACACCAACCCTTTAGGTAGCCAACTATCCTTCTTAGAGATAGACCTGCATCCCAGTGTAGCTCATCCAGGAACCTAGCACCCTTTCCCAGATCCAGGAGAGACCTAGGACTAGAACTCCAAGGTGTAAGAACCTAATCCCAGGTTAGTACCCCTTGTTACATATCTAAGCAAGAGTCAGTTGCTGATCAAGAAGAAGACAACACTAGTCAAGATAGTCAAAAGCCTCATTCACCATTAGGAACTGATATGAGAGATCCCTTTCAGCTAGAAACTGAAATAGATCATCAACTCATGGTGATAAGTAAAGAATTCACCCCTGATATGGATGCCTTACGCAAAGAGTTCAGCTCTGAAGAAAATAGAGTCAAGAGAGAAGCCTATAGAGCTAACCATACCAGAGAACAAAAGAAAGAAGTTTTGGAAAAATGGAAAGCATTCATGAGAGAAATATCTAGCAATGTCCCTTTCTTTGAATACTTTGAGAACCATTTTGAGTGGCATAAGAAGTCCTGTGTCATCACCAAAACCAACTAGACCACAGAAGACAACAAAGGAAATAAGAAAATTGTTAGGTCTAGTCATCCTCCCCAGAAAGCCATACTCTTTACCCACCGTGGCAGTGATATAGTTGCCTCTCCCTTCAAGCACCCAACCAGTGAAGAAAAGGTTGTCAAGAAGGTAATAGAGCAAAACAACTATACCAACCAGTGTTTAGGAGTTATAGGTAAACAGCTTGATAGGATAGAAGATCGGATAGACAACAAGGTTATCCTCCAACCAGGAAACCCTAGTAAACCTATCCAAGCCTTAGAGAAGCCTTTAGTCAAGCTCACCACAACCAGACAAGCTAGTCTCAGACCTAAGGATAAAACAGCCTTAGAAATAGTTGCCCAAAAGCTTGAGGAACTCGTGAAGAAGGAACCAGTCACCCCTTTACCATATCACACCTCAACCAGCACGGAACAATCTAGAGACAACCGGCTTATTACCTTAGAAGCCCATACAGCCTATAGCAATTCTAGTAAAACCTCCTCAGAAGCCGAAAAGGAGATAGAACATCTAGAAAACCAGTTTCGCAGCTTAGAAGTAAAAAGGCTTACCCATCCCAAGGTAACCCCAACTAGCTTATCCAAGAATTGGTACCCCATACCATCACCCCTTGACCTCCAGTACGAGGAAAGGAATACCCAGTTCACAGTATCCACTAGTAAACTCTATGAATGGAATATAGATGGTTTATCAGAACAAGAAATCCTAAACAAGATTCAGCATAAGACCATGGTAGCCAATAACTACCTAAATGATGGACTTCAAAACACAGAGGTCATAAAGCTCATGATTTTAGGATTCACAGGAAAACTGTTAGATTGGTGGAACAACTGCCTCACAGAAGAGTCTAAAGAAGACATTAAGCATGCTGTCCAAAAAGATGAGAATGAGAACCCCATCTTCGACGAACGCATAGGAAGAGGTGTTCCCGACGGAGTCAATACCCTGATCTATATGATCATGAAACACTTCGTAGGTAAACATAGCAACATCACATCTAGGATTTACGACTAGTTGAGTAACCTTAGATGTAAGAACCTTGGAGAATACAGGTGGTATGAAAACGTGTTCACCACCAGAGTTATGCATAGAAGCGATTACAACTCTCCATTTTGGAAGGAGAAGTTCATCAATAGATTACCCACATTTTTTGGCGAGAAGGTCAAAGAAACCCTTGCTAGCCCCTTAGGTGTCATAGATTATGATAACCTAACCTATGGAGATATCTCTAGCACAATCCGGAGTGAAGGAATGAAGATGTGCAGAGATTTGAAAATCCAAAGCCAAACTAGCAAGAGTAAAGCCAAGTATGAAGTAGGAAGCTTCTGTACACAGTACGGCTTACCTTCTGTCATCCTAAAAAAGAAATCCAAATACAGAGGAAAAGAATCCTCTGAGAAGTTCCATAAGAAAAGGACATCATCCAAGTATTATAGGAAACAGAAGTTCAAGACTGATGATTTCTACAAGAAAGGAAAGTCCAAGTCCACAGGAAAGTTCATACCTAAAACATCAGGAAAATGTTTTAAGTGTGGCAAGAGAGGTCATTTCTAGAAAGAGTGTAAAGCTAGGGCCAAATCCCTTATCAACACCCTTATTACTGACCAAGCTAGTAAGGAAGAAATCTTCAAACTTTTAGAACTCGACCACTTAGACAGTGAGTCTCCCAATAGTTCTAGTGAGGAAGAGAAGAACCAGTTATATAGGTCATCCTCTGAACCCTCTAGAGTCTCCTCTAGCTCCTCTAGTGGCCCATATGAACTTTTAGCTTGCAAAGATAGTTGTTGTAGAAATAAAACTATCAATGTTCTCTCTAAGCAAGAAGAACTCCTCTTAGATCTCATAGAACAGATCGAAGACCCAGTTGTTAAAGCTCAAAGGCTTAGTGAGTTCCACAAAACCCTAGTTAAGGAAGCCAGCATATCCAAACCTAGGATTCAGGAACCCAAAGCTGATTTGGAAAAAATCTAAAATAGGTTTACCAAATTAAAGAAGGAAGTTACCATCCAAGATCTCCAGAAAGAGATCAAGGATACCAAGTCAGAAGTGAGAACCCTTAGGCAAGAGTTAACCATCCTTAGGGTAGATCACAATCTCATGGACCAAAGAGTCAAATAGTTGGAAAATACTTCTCATCAAGGCAATGAGGAGGGAACCTCATTACAGAACCCTTCAGATGATGAAGTAGATGAAACAGTTAACCCTACAGCTGATATGGTACAAGAACCATCCAGTGAGACGTTCTTACAAACCATCAATAGGATTAACCTCCAGAAATGGCACTCCAAAGTCAGGATTGTCATTAGCAAAGATTTTGAATTTGAGGTAGTTGTCTTAATAGATTCAGGTGTTGATCTCAACTGCATTAAAAAAGAAATTATTCCCTCCAAATATTTCAAGAAAACCAAAGAAAGGTTGACTTCTGCAAGCGGAGGAAAAATGCAGATTGAATTCAAGATTCCAAAAGCCCATGTTTGCCAAGACAATACGTGTTTCAAAACCACATTTGTCCTTGTCAAGAACATGACAGATAGGGTCATCTTAGGAAACCCTTTCATGTGTTTGTTGTACCCTTTCATCATGGATAGTGAAGGAATCACCACCCATCCTTTTGGCCAACCAGTTAAGTTTAAGTTTCTTAGGAGCCCAGAACCTAGAGAGATTAGCAACCTCTAGGAAGTTTCTGTCTCTAAAACTCTTAACCTTATCAATGCCAAAATATCTTCACCTACATTTCCAAACAATCCTAATCAAGCCAAGAACCTGATCAATTTATACCTTCCATCTCATTCATAATTAATGATTCTTTTGATCCCAATCAATCTCAAAAATCCTTATCATATCCCATTTCATGCATCCAGTATAAAATTATTTGCTCCATGACATCTCATGATTTTAACAAAAATGTTTTTGAAAATAATCATTCTATTAATTCATGGCAAGAAGAAAAGGAAATAACTCATTACACTAGTGTGGAACATGTCTTCTTCAAGTTCAAGAAGAAACAAAGGAAAAGCACCTATATAGGGTTTTCCTCACAAAATGCATGAAGGTGCTTCTTCTGGATCAGAACCTAGAAAAGCAACATCCCTTCAAGATCTAACCCCAGCTAAAATAACATTTTCCAGTGGCTATATGGCCATCACCTTACAAGAAGTCTTATCCAAGAACCTACAATTCAACAATGGAGTGTACATAGACCTACCACCCTCCATTAAATTCATCATTGATAACCTTCAGAGAGCCTTTACCCAAAACAACTATAATCTTTTCCAAAGAACCCTCAAAGCACTAGAACTACACTTAGTCAACCTTGAGGCAAGAAACACAACTCTCACTAGTCAACTCTTTGGCAAAGAGGATATCCATTCTATGGATAAAATTACTATTATGGGCACAGATTATGCTAGGTTAAGTCTTAAGACTCAAAACCAGCTAAGAAGTGCTGTCGCTAACTTGTCTATCGACATACAAGTTTGTATCTTGGGAAGCAAGGCTATGTTTGAATCATGTGACCAATGGTTCGAGCATTTCAAAATATTGGTTACCACTCATTTCCCAGTTTATGGTGAAGACTCAGATGACATTGAAAATGCCTTCATCCAGTTAACCTGGGACGAATACTTTGGAAGCAGCCATAGGGTCTATGAAAAGAACCATCCTTTTCCCGGTCTAATAGTCAACTATGAAGACGGGGCAGATGAAGAGGATAGAGATCCAAGCTGGCTTTCAATGTTTGAATATGGCTTTATCAAACTCATCAAGTTAACAAGCCATAATCAAATCAGCCAATTTCCCCAGATAATCCAACAGGTTGTTGCAAAGATCAAAAGTCCATTTGTTTCCATCAGATGCTGGAGCACTCTCCCATAATGGGAGAGTAACAATTGGATGTCTGTCCAACCTGCTCACCACCTTGTACTCATCAACGGGTACACCCACAATGGCCCCTGGTATGAAGGAGATACCTACTTATCCTACAGAGATCCATATGCTCTTGCAGGATGTTGGAAGGACTACTTCAACAATGAAATTCTAGATGTTACTAGTAAATTATGGAAAAATTACCATTTCACAGGAAATACTGGCAGAATTTCAGTATTTACCACCGGGCCATACTCCGAAGCCTTCCATACTCAAAGGCTTGATTACATTGATCCCGGACAGCAAACGACAAAAAATGCAGATCATGAACCTTTACTATACTGTGGTTTTTGTAATCAATATGACAAATATCATGAGCATAATTGTGGCTATAATCCCCCATAGGATCCCTTTGATGGATACCCATCTGATGCTTATGATACTGATTAAGATATTTTGAATAGCTCCAGAATAGCTCCAGAGCTCCAGAACAGCTCTAGAACAACTTTTGTAGTTCGGTTACTATTTAGGAACAGTACCCGCACCAGTCACTGTGCATGAACAGTATTCATCCACAGCACACTATTCATCCACAGTACCCGCACCAGACATAACACTATTCATCCACAGCACCAGTCACTGTGCATGAACAGTATTCCAGAAAAGCAAGGGGACAAGTCACTATTCATGAATAGTGACCGTTACTGTTCATCAAACAGAACCCCCGACAGAATCATCCAGAGTTACTGTTCCGTGATTTCAGCAATCTCCTGAAGAATCCAAGGCTTCCTCCAGCTATATAAGGAACCCTTAGGCTCAGTCTTCGGCAGGTCTTCATTCTAGAGCCAGTTTAGGTTTAGCTCAGAAAAACCTCCCTTCTCTTTACAACCTTTAGAACTTGTAATCAGAATGGCAATTCCAGTTTACACTTGTAACACCATAGCCATGGTTTTCACAATTGTAACCTTTTATTTATGCTTCCACTCCCAGATGGCCTTAGTCGGCCTCCCCCCTAGTCTGTAACTTACCCCCTTTTGGTATCAGAGCCAAGTTTGGCTGATAGAAGTTTGTTGTTTTTAGTCAGTGATCACACCTTTAAGTTTATCTTTCCATCATCACGCTTGCTTTGGCCATTGAAATCCAATTGGCTCTATTATTTGAAGCCTATCAAGAAATGAAAGAAAATTATAAAATACTTTGGAAGTATGATAAATATATACTATTTCTTCTCTCATCTCACATGTATAATGCATTCTATCCAGAATTCGATTAATGAAACTTACTATTAGATAAAAGTAGTGAGTTTGTATTTATCGTACTCTTTAAAATATTTTATAATTACTTGAAAAAAATTAAGATGGATTAGTTAAACAAATTAATCTAAACAATTTAGGATTAGATTCGATTTGCGGCTTAGGGAATTTTTTTTTTTTGGAGAAATCACAATAGCTTAACGCCGTAACCTATAGGTAGCTATAAATTAAGTATGAGACAATTTATCTTTGGTTAGAATAAAATAAATTTAGATTAGGTGGTCTCCACTCTCCACTCTCAAATTAAGTTAGAATCTTTTGTCTATCTTTATTTCTCATATTATATTAAAAGTTTTATGTGTTATCTTAAGCCTTCGTGTTGAATAGTTTTGTGCCCCTATTATTTGATCATTAATCATATGCATTAATTTATGCTTTTGGTACGATTTGATACATTATTTTATTATTATTATGAATTAGTGTATAATCCATGCATATGTATGGTACAATTAAAAACAATAATAATCACACCCACATATGAGTTTAAATTATACATAATTTAAGAGTTACAACGTTTTTAAACTATAGATATATACATGAGTTTTTACTCTTTTTTTTTTTTTTTTTGATATACACATGAGTTTACTTCTTTTTTTTTTTTTTAGTTTATTTATATTAAGTGTGTGTTTGGTATGGCTTAAAAAGTTAGTTTTTTTTACTATTCAGCTTATTTTTGCTACTATTTAGAGTCTCATTGTACTTTTTGATACTATTTATGAGTCTCACTATACTATTTCAACTTCCTTTTAGCTTTATCTACAGTACTTTCAGCAAAAAAATTTTAGTTTTAACTAAATAAGCTGTTTTCAAACAGACACTAAACTCTTCATCTTTTGCATAACATTAACTCACCTAAAAAAAAAACTTAGATAGGATAAATGATGCAAAATTAAACAATTAGAATCCAATTTAGAATCTAATTGAATTTTCTCTTAACCTTGACTTTCAATACATATACAAAAGAGCTACAAAATAAATATATTACAACACAATATATTAATGCCTACGAGATTATGAATATTTTGTTTTCTCAGAATATGCTTTTGTCTTTTTTTTTTTTTTTTTTTGGTTATTAAAGATTTTAATATAATTGTATATTCTCTTTGATTAAGGGTTTTATTTTTCTCATTGAAAAGAAGATTTAAGAAAAAAAGAATCTTTACCTATCGAATTATCAAAAATAGAAAAAAGAAAAAGAAAGATTCTTTATTAGTTTCGATTTGTATCCTATAGATAATTGAAAACATAAATAAGATTCGAGACCACCTTCATGATTTTTTTATTTTTTTATTTTTTATTTTTTATTTTTTTAACTAAAAAAAAAGTGATGATGCCTTGCCTTTTTTGGGAAATGAAGATATGTGTTTAACTTAAATTCTCTCTCTCTCAAAAAGGAAAAAAGTACAGTCCATATATACAAAAAATTGTCCAATAAGTGGGAAGCTAGTTTGTTAATATGAACCCTTTTTTTTACTCCAAAATTTTTTTTTTTTTTTGGCTAAATAAAAGGGGAGGGGTACCAACAGTACTAGTGACCACTGAGTAGTGTCCAATTGGGTATGACCATATATAGTTGGGTTTTTTTTTTTTTTTTTTTTTTAATTATTATTATTATTTGTTTAATGTGAAAGTATAGAAAATAAAAAAACTAATTCATTATTACTATTCCAAACATAATGAATTAATACAAATTCCACATAAACAAATAGAATAAATTATCAAAGGGAAAATAATAGTAATTCTTTTTTTGGAATAGTACTCTCTCTCTCTCTCTCTCTCTCTCTCTCTCTATAGCATAATTGGATTGTGTTTCACATTGACAAATAGCAAATAGCTAGACTTATCTTCTTCCCAAAGCCTCTGAAATCGGCTTTGAATAACCTAAAGCGTTATGCTTGATTGACCATTTATAATTAACAAGTGTTTAGGCATTTTAAAGTGATCGTGAGTGCATCATCAGCTGCTTGTGAAGAACATTAAAATCATTAAATAACCAGGAAAAAGGGGAATCAAGAATTTAATCTTTACTTTAACAAGATCTTGCCCCCAGGAAAAAAAAAAAGTGCCTAAATTATCAAACAAAGCAAACCTACAGTTGCATAGTCCCATTTTCTTTAAGGTCATAGTCATAGACTCATAGTGCTCTAGGAAATGCATAACAATTAAAAGGAAGCATCTATCACGGACAAAATTGCCAAATGCCCATTTCGGGAAAACTAATTAGCATTTTGCCTTTCTTCCCAAACTAAATAGGGAAATGCCCCTCTTTTGAAACTCGACTTTTTCAAAATCGAGTTAAGCCCTATAGTGATGTTTTCAAGGACCTATAGTGACGTTTTTAAAGACCTATAGTGGCGTTTTATAACTTGATACTCATAAAATCGAGTTATAGGCAATAAAATTGCCTATAACTCGATTTCATGGATATCAAGTTATAAAACGTCACTATAGGTTTTTAAAACGTCACTATAGGTCCTTAAAAATGTCACTATAGGGTTCCAGAAATTTTTTTTTTTTTAAACTCGATTTTGAGAAAATCGAGTTTCAAAAGAGGGGCATTTCCTTAATTAGTTTGGGAAGAAGGGAAAAATGCTAATTAGTTTGGCTAAAAAGGGCAGAAGCCCATTTTGTCCCATCTATCACAAAATAATAACATGTAGATAATGATAAAGTAAAATTGATAATATAAAATATAAAAAAGAGAGAATATTAAAATTTTTCAAATTGTTCGACGAGTGGAAGCATGATTTCTCATGTCAACGAGAATATATATTTACATATGCAATCACGTGTAGAAATTAGTGATAACGTGAGGAAGGAAAGAAAGTAAATAAACATTTTCATGATTATGGTATAAATAACTTGATAATACATTACAATAAAGCACATATTTCTAATCAGAATTACACACAAATTTTTATTAATTTTAATTGAATTATAATTATGACTTTACAATGTTATCCTACATGATTACCTAAATTATAAAAATAATCAAATAAATTTAGTAAAAATTACACTAAAATGCATATTTCAAATAAGAGTGCAACAACAACAAAAATTTATAAATCTATAAATTAATTACCCACTTACCAATGTATCGGTCATTTAAACAAATAGTTACCTGTCACGCACCAAACCTGTATTTTTTAAACAGGATGTAACTTATTTAATTTGGGCGGGACTCAAATTGTTGATTTATCTAATTACATATTGACATGCACAATCCAAACACTTTGAAACTTCCTAAAGGACATTTAAAAATTATTTTTTGTGCAACTTTAAAAATTTAGGGGAGATTCTTGAAATTTTGGAGTAGAATGTGGTCATTTAAGAGGATTCAAAAGATCATGGAGACCTATTGTGATGCCCGAATATGATTGATTGTGTGATGTGTGTGGGTGTGTGATGAGTTCCACATCGGGTATTTACTGGGTTGAACTGAGTTTTATTAACAACTGGAAGGAATTTCAATTTCGACTGGTCTTTTTGAGGTATAGTGCAGATGTGGCTAGCGTTTTTCCTTGGGTTGTTACATATGGTATTAGAGCCGGTCCGGTAATCCCATGTGAGCTCAGAGACACTACCCCACAAAGTAGGCCCTAACGAGGACGTTAGGGATTTAAGTGGGGGAGATTGTGATGCCCCAATATGATTGATTGTGTGATGTGTGTGGGTGTGTGATGAGTCCCACATTGGATATTTACTGGGTTGAACTGGGCTTTATTAACAACTGCAAGGAGTTTCAATTGTGACTAGTCTTTTTGAGGTATAGTGCAAATGTGGCTAGCGTTTTTCCTTGGGTTGTTACACCTATGAAAAAGCTTCGGGACAAAAACTCAACACGGAGTATGAGACCTATTTGGGTTTACATATTGTGGTGGGAAAAAATAAAAAAGCAAGTTTGAATTTTATTAAAGATCGAGTTTGGGGCAAGTTGCAAGGATGGAAGGAAAAATTGTTGTCAGAAGCGGGGAAGGAAGTTTTGTTGAAAGCAGTGGTGCAAGCAATTCCAATGTTTGCCATGAGTTGTTTCAAATTACCAGTAGGCCTTTGTCAAGACATTGAAATGCTCATAAGAAATTTTTGGTGGGAGCGATGAGAGAGAGGAGAAAAATTCATTGGATAAAGTGGGAATCTATGTGCAAACCAAAAAATGTGCATGGACTAGGCTTCAGAGATCTTTGCAAGTTCAACAAAGCTATGTTAGCGAAGTAGGTTTGGAGATTAATACAAGACAAAGAATCACAGTCTTACAAAGTTTTCAAGGCTAAGTATTTCCCAAATTGCTTTATTTTTGAAGCAAAATCATCATCGGGTTTTTTTGCTTGAAAAAGTATTTTATGGTCTAGGAAAGTCATTGCTAAGGAGGCAAGATGGAGAGTGGGGGATGGAAAATCTACATGCATTTACTATGATGCTTGGTTATTAGGCAAGGCAGAGGGGAAGGTTAGCTCTCCACCCTCTTTTCTTTCATCAGAAGTGAATGTGGATGCTCTGATTGATCCACACACAAGATGGTGGAATGTGCAACTTATTGATTTATGTTTTTATCCCCTAGAAGGTCAAAAAATAAAATCCATCCCTTTATGTTCTGTCCCACAACCTGATATTCTTATCTGGCCAAAAGAAAATTTAGGTGTTTACTTAGTGAAATCTGGCTACAAAGCTCTATGTGATGAAGATTCGCAGAACTTGGTCCTTCCTCAAGAGGCAGTAGCACAAAAAAGCAGCACAAAAAACCTTTTGGAATGGGATATGGAAGTTGAAAGTACCAAGTAAAATAAAAAACTTCTTTTGGAAATTTGTTTCAAATTCTTTACCTACAAAATCCAACATTGTCAATAGGAAAATTCTACAATACCCGATGTGTCATATATGCTCATCAGCACCTGAGAACGTGGTTCATGCTCTCTAGGGTTGTGAAAGAATAAAACATATTTGGTCTCAAGATTTTGGTTGGGTGGATCGAATAGCAGCAATTGATATTTCTTTCAAGGACCTAGTTGAAAAAATTCATGAGAAACCTCAGACTTTGGCTCTCTTTGCTATCACGGCCTGGGCAATTTGGCACCATAGAAACAAGTCTCGATTGTGGGAATACTCGATGCCACTAGATAGAATTGCTACTTATGCAAAAGACTATATCCGAAATTTGAAGAGCCTGGAATATAGAACGGACACAGAGTAGAGTTAGAAAAAATGGAGTCCTCCACCACTAAATTCTTACAAAACCAACTTTGATGGGGCTATGTTCAATGAGTCGAGTGAAGCGAGGATTGGTGTTGTTATCAGAAACTGTAAGGGAGAAATCATGGCTGCTCTTTCAGAAAAAATTCAAAAACCACAATCTGTTGTGGCCTTAGAGACGCTAGCTACTAGAAGGGCAGCCTTCTTTGCTCGTGAATGTGGTATTCAACAATCTTATTTCGAGGGAGATTATGAGTTTGTGATAAATTCTCTAAGACATGAAGAGTTGCTCCATTCCTCTGTTGGTAATCTTTTAAAAGATAGACTATCTTATGCAAGCTCTCTTTAGAGCTTTTCCTTCTCTCATGTGGGTAGACAAGGCAACTCCGTTGCCCATGCCTTTGCCCAAAGAGTAAGGCTTTTTTTTCCTATTGTAGTCTGGATGAAGTTTGTTTCTCCAGACATAAACTCTTTTATTCTGTCGGATATTTTGTCTTTTGAGTAATAAAGCTTACACATATTCCTTCTCAAAAAAAAAAAAAAAAAAAAAAGAAAGAAAAAGAAAAAGAAAAGAGGCTTCAAAAGACATTTTCATAATTTGATGGTTTTGGGGGATTTATGTTATTTTGATGGTTTTGGGTGGTATTTCAATCATATTTCATTTTTTGAAGGTATTTTGGTCATTTTTGTTGGTTAGGGGGTATTTCAAAATTTTTAAGGATATTTGATCATTTTGGATATTTTTGGGGTATTTATGTCATTTTAGATATTTGCATGGTATTTTAGCTATTTTAGAGGTTTTCAAGATACTATTTTTGTTATTTTAAAAGTTCCACAAAGAGTTTTGTCATTTTGAAGATTTTAGGGGGATATTTTAAAGGTTTTGAGAGTATTTTTGTTGTGTTGGAGAATTAGTTAGGGGCATTTCTATCTTCCCCTACTTCCTTTTTATTTTATTTTATTAATTATATAATTTTGATTTTCGTATTTAACCATTTTGAAGTTTTTATTTTGATCATTTTGAATACTTCAAATATTGATATTTTCGTCATTTAAAAGGATTTGAGAAGAGGTGGTTTTGAATCTGTGAGGGGAGAGGGGTTTCTATTCTCTTGAAGGAGACAATGCTTTACACTTCTTTATTGGTGTAAAAAAAATTTGGGATGTTAATGATTTTGGTTTGATCAAGTTTTTCAGCCACCTCAAACACTAAAAAATGAGGAAAATATTTTATAGCAAAAAAAATGGAAAGGTGAATTTCACAATTCTATTTTATTTATTACTTTTCCTTAAGAAGCTGAACAAGTAAAATTAGAGGCAGAGCTTCTTCCCTCTCCTTCCCTACCCCTACCTTTCCCTTTACGACTTTTTTAATTAATTGTTTTTTAAGGTGCAACTAAGGTTGGCTTATACAATTTGAGACTTAAGAAAAAAAAAATTAAATGAGTCTTTTTATATTTAAATAATATTTAGTTTATTAACCATTGATTTAGTCAATGTATTATATTATATATTTTTATATAAAATTCATTATTTTTACTATTTAATATGACTAATGAAAGTTCAAAAACGTGTACAAAAACACCTTTGAACGTTTAGACCCCCAAATAACAACTTAATCAATTCAAGCAATATGTCAAACAACTAGTGTGCGGAAACTTAACATATGCTATCAAACGAAATTGATTAAATACTATCTAAGTCATAACAGATTAATATCCACAGCAGATAAATAAAAAGGCAAAGATAGAGAGGAAGGAAGATGCAAACACAAAGACAACACGCGATGTGTTATCGAAGAGGAAACCGAAGCCCTCGGCGAAAAACCTCTCCGCCGCCCTCCAAGCGGTAATCAATCCACAAGAAAATATAGTTGGGATACAAGGACAGCAATAGACCCTCCAAGCCTAATCTACCCAGTGCACCTAAGCCCTCCAAGTTTCTTGCTCCAACGAGGTTACGCCGAACCTTTTTCTTTTCTAGCTTCCCGGATTCCGCTACTAGACCGTAGCATCAACCAATGAAAATTGGTTCCTTCCTAACTGCTTCCCAGAAATCCAAACAGCAGTCTCACAATGATGATGATGGTGAGAACCTGGTTTGGTATAAAGCCTCTCAAGGATTTGACAATGGAAAGGAAGAGAGTTGAGGAATTTGAAGAGTCTCTAAGGTATAGATTGTGTGTGAATCAATCTAGTTTTTCTCTAGGGTTTCTCTCTCAAAATTCTCTCTGGAAGCTCTCTTTCAATCGTGGGTAATAGGGGTATTTATACTGGAGTGGAGAGGAATGTGAAACGTCAGAATTCTACAAAACAGGGGTGGCTCGCGGCTTGACCTCGCGGCTTGACTAAGTCGCGAGATCCAGTCGCGAGATAACCGTATGGCCAGTTGTCCTGTTTTGTCCTATAGTGCTCCAGCTAGCAGACTGTTCACCTTCCAGCATGCTTGGCACGTGAGGTTGCTTCTGGCGGCTTGAAGCCGCGAGTCACCCGCGAGACCCAGCCGCGACACTCTGTTTTCTTGCACACTCTTGAGCAAACTTCACTCTATCTCACTCACTACCCTTACATCAAACCCACCTAAATACAGGGTTACTAAATGCTGAATTACAAGCAAATTTGGCACGGAATAAAGCCAATAAGATGGTTGAATAAATTCAACCTTACAACTAATACACTTGAGTGATGCTAAAGATACAAAAAATTTTTACTACATAAGTCATACAAACTAACGTGTCACAAAAAAAGAAATTTAATTCGAACATTCATTATATTGTTTAAGTGATAATAATTATATTCACGACATATTTGTTTGCAGGTTCTTTGTAGTACAACTTATAGTAGTTTTAGTATTTTTCATTTGCTTAATGGTGATTTGGTTGGATTTATATTAATATTTTTTTAGTATGTTAAAACTAATACAAATTTATTACAAAAAATTTACAAACTGATATGAAAAATTAATGTGATCTTGCGGCACTCTAACAAGATAATAAATAAGTATTTGAATTATTTTTTGTGGTCAATGACAAACAATTTGTAAAATTCATGTAATAAAATTTGTAATATTTTTAGCATCACTCAATTTTTTTTTTTTTTTTTGACATTCTTACAAGTGGAGGAAAAATAATACAACTCACATTAAAAAAAAAAATCACTTATTGCTCCCATTTTGGGGGCTTTTCTCTAGTAGGGCCCAAGGTGCAACCATGCAGTGTAATGGAATACTATCTTTGACGCAAAAGGAAAGTAAAAGCACCAAACAAGCATATTCCAGAAATTGGCTGTTTTTTACTATTTCTTTTCCTCTATTCCCTCCCCCTCTTTTTTGTTGAGAAAAAATGACTGTTTTTTTAATTTTTCTTTACTTATACTTTCATTGACCTCCTAATTATCGGAAAGTGAGGGTTTAAGAAACTAGCTAATCAAATACCATCTCGATATTTTCTCAAAAAAAAAAAAAACCATCTCGATATTATGATTTGAATCTTGAGAAAAATCTTTAAAAGATGTGTCAAAGAATGAGTTAATTTAATTTAGAAATGGTATGCTTAATTAAAAGATTTCCTCATAAATAAAAAATAAATAAATTTTTCTTGTTTTAACAGCTATACCGTATACAATTTTTGGTTTGATATATAGGAGGTAGCTAGGTACGTACTCATTTACATGATGCCCCATTTGTCTTTTGTATACTTGTCTGGAAATTTGGACAAATTGGACAACAGTGGGAAAGAATATCAATGTAGAGGATCCAAAGCCTTACAAGAGAAAATACCCATGTTGATCTTAAGGGACAACTAACTTTTGGAACTTCTGCATGAGTGGTGAATAGTTACACCACTAACACCTTTTGGTGGCCCCTTAGTATTAAAGCAACTTGGTATCTTCACCACACAATACACACGTCATAATATAGGAGACATGTTCTTTTCATTGAGCGTTCCCTTGAATATTGTCCACTAATAATGTTGATTTTAAATTATTTATATATATAAGCCATTTAGCTAGTTTTTACCTTACTACTACTTGAACAAGTGTGACTCTAGCTAGGTTTTAGGGTTCACTTCGCCAAAAATGAAGGAAAAAAAGCCTTTTTTGATTGTGATTCTTATACAAGCAATATATTGTGGCATGTTCTTGCTGTCCAAGGCTGCATTAGATGGTGGTATGAACAATTTCGTGTTTGTTTTTTATAGACAAGCTGCAGCAACTATTTTCTTAGCTCCTCTCGCCGTATTCTTTGAACGGTATTAATAACAACAATAATATTACCCTTTTTTTTTTTGCTTTTCTCCCTAAGTATATTTGGTGATGAAAATGGTGAATGAATCTTGGTTATTTTATATTGGGCTCTAGGAAAAAGGCGCTGCCCCTATCATTGGTGACCTTCTGCAAGATCTTTCTTCTTTCTCTATTTGGGTATGTCCTATTTAATTTAATTTATTTCATTTTGCTTCAAAATTTTGCTTTTCATTATTTTGCAGTCACCTACTAAGAATGAAAACCATTATTACAAAACCACATATTGGTGGATAACCATGACTAAAACCTTAAAGAAAAGCTTTCATGCGTGGTCTTGTTCTATTTTTCCAATTTCAGGATCGTTTTAAGCCTGGATATCTATGGCATAGCTATTGTTTATACGTCAGCAACATTGGCTGCAGCAATTACAAACTGCCTTCCAGTCATAACTTTTTTCTTGGCAGTATTACTCAGGTAGCGTTCTATTGTAACTTATTTTATAATTCATGTTTCTTTTTCTCCAAAACTATAATATGGCAACTTGTAGTTTAGTGGTATCGTCTACTGCTTCTCATGAAAACAATCAAAATTTGATTCTTCTCACCTTCGATCTTGTAACCATTAAATTAAAAAAAAAAAAAATATATATATATATATATATATATAACAAGGTATGTGGGCTGATAAATCTCATAAACGTACAAATATATTACAAGTTTGGAGTATAAGCTAGCTCTGAAGTCTGTGTAGTAGTTCTAAATGTATGGAAGTTTTGTTCTGTTTTTGTTTTTGTTCTAAGGGTACTTTGTGGGAAGGCACAAGATGATACGGCTACAAACCGTATTAGCTAGAGGGAAAAGATTTCTTCATGGAAATGGAAAGTGTTGGATTTGGATGGACGGTTTTAAAAATATAATAAAATAATTCAACGATTCATAATAAAGTAAGAAACTCACGATCATATGAATTTTAAAAATAAACACATGATGTGCATAATAATAAAATTACTTATAGCTATTACTGATATGTGGCTTGGTTGGTGTACAAATATCTTACTCTTCTTAAAGGCGTATTTTCTCACTAACATGTGAGAATATTCAACATACATCTAAACGATGCAGCGGTTTCACTAGCTCATCTCTCCAATGATACAAGTACAACAGTCAAACACATCTTCCCACAACATAACAATGCCCACTCTATAAAGCAAAAGCTCCACCAAAGAAACATATATTTTCCCACAACATAACAATGCCCACTCTACATGTATCTCAATAATTCTAATCTATATATTCTTCACGGTTGGCATGGTTCCTTTATCTAGAGTTAAAATATTTGTGAGTTACATGAAAACTTAATCACAAAATAATGGACAACAATTCACAAGATATTTCGTAACAATTATTTGTCTTAATGGGCTATATTATATTTCATAATAAATTTTATAGTCATTATGAACATAGCCAAGAGCCTTGTGGATTAATTGGCATAGTGTTTTAGGGTTCAAATCTCCACTCCTGAATCTTATTTAGTAAAATAGTAACCTCTACTCTAGAGTCAATAGTGATCTTAAATTTGAATTATTAAGAATTATTACTCACGCATAAAGGTCTAGATATTGACATTAACTTTTTTAAGCTGGCATGCTTCAACCCTAAGTTTAATCTTGGTTTCATGAATGCTCCAAAGCATAATCTCAAATTCTTATACAGCTCCATTGCGACACTCGTATAGGTAAAGTTTTCGTGGGTGGTTTTGTTATTCTAACATTCCACTCGTACAAGTTACAAACTAGTTTTGCATTGATTGGTTGAGTTAGATATGCCTTGAAAGTGTCCGTAAAAATCTCATAGTGACAATTGGTTGAGTTGTCTCTTGATTTTTGTTGGAATTTTCTTGTGTCTTCTCAATTCTTAGAGAAATGACATAATAATCTAACCAACTTGTATATATCTCATTTTTATGTCAATTTATAAAGTATATATGTGGATAGTACAATCAAGGCTCCAAACATAATGAATTTCCCAAATGAAAAAGGGGAATAGATAGGTATAATTTATCGTCTAATTAGATTTGTCTAATTAGATTTGTAGAGTGTTATAAAGCTCGATTAGTAGCCAAAGGCTATATAGTAAAGACTAAAGAGTTGACTATGAAGAAATATTTGCATCTATATCAAGAATGAGTTTTGTTTGGGCTCTCATCCTTATCGCATCTTCTAAGAAATGGTCTCTTTATCAAATAGATGTAAAAAATTGCATTTTTTAATGGTAATACTTAGGAGGAAGTTTACATGCATCGTCCCCTAGGATACTCTCATAAGCCCAATCAAGTTTGTAAACTTTGCCTTGCCTTTTGCAGTCTTAAACAAGCACCACATGCTTGGTTTGAGAAGTTCTGACAAACTTTGAATCGTGTTTGTTATTTAGAGAGATTCCTTGTTTAATTTTTCAAATTCCTCTCCTTATTTTATGTTGATGATATGATTATCATCAGAAAAGATATTTAGGGTATTCAACCCTTGAAACATCTTTATACTTAATTTACAATGAAAAGTTTGAGATTTCTCTGATATTTCCTGGGTATTAAAGTTTCTAGTTCACCTAAAAGGCTAAGAATTTTTGTAATCCAGGTATACCAATGACATCATTAGCCATGCACGTTTAGATCGCGGTAAAATGTCAAGCTCTGGCTAACAACTGGTGTTCCATTGTTGAATCCTACTTTTATTATTAAATTAGAGCCAATAAAAATTTATTATCTAGAATTTGTTGTGAAAATATTGTGACTATAACACTTCATTTTAACTAAACTTAAGAAATTCAAGACATAATAGAAAAATGTTTCTTTATGTATAATGCTTGACATATGAATGAAATATATACAAAAAAAGAAAACAACAAGAAGAAATAAAAGACAAAAAAGAATGATATCCGAAGTAGAAGTATTATTACTTCATTGTTCTCTTACAAAAATGGGTACAGTTGTATGGACACGGCTTGTATCCAGTATATATATATATATATATATATATGTATTAGATATGTTGAGATACAGATATGTGTCCAAAATTAAACATATATTTACATCCTAATTTGTTCAATGTAACTGATGCATTGTACATAAGCTCCTCCCTAATTATATAAAGCAAAATTGTCTTATAATATGAGACAAAATAAAAGACAAGAAGAAATCTCTAAAACAATACTAACTATTTACCTAATTCTTCCTCCTATCTTTCTACTAACTTTTAGAGCATGCATTTAATAGGTGAGGAAGCTACATTTCTCTTAGAGCAAGACCTAAGTACAGTACTAGAAGTTGTTCCTTAGATTCACCATTTAAGATTCTGCCATATGAATTTTTTCTCACGAGATGGAAATGTATTTTTTAGTTAAGTAGTCACATGACTAAATCTTAAAAGACGAACCTAAGATACTGCACTTAAAGTACTGTACCTAAATTTTATCATTTTTCTTAACCCCACTTGGATTAATTGCTCATTGTGGCACACAAGAAAAACATCATGTGTGGGTCCCTTGAATTTTTGGAATATCTAGTGAGATGAATACCCCCACATAATTGAACTTTGGAATTGCAACCCAAACTAGGCAGTCTCTATCCAAACTAGCAAAATTCTAAAACGTTAAGGGCACCTCCAGAAAATTGCAAGAGCGACAAAATTTATATTTATAGCAAAGATCTTCTATTTACAGGCGTATCATATCTAATAAGACATAGATAGAAAGTTCGTATATGCCACAACAGAGAAGCAAGGCCATATGTTATTCTATGATTTTATTTTGTGATGTGTATCTTCTTTTTTTTAAAAATGAATTTGATGCATATCTTCTTGGATTATAATGGAGCTTATTTTTTACATTGCAACCAAAATTAGGTGTGATGTCTCGAGCAACCCCATTTTTGTCTATATTCCTCCTTGTATTAATATCAATTAATAAGATGAATGCTTGGAGCGCAAATGGGCGAGAAAACCACCCTATACAAATACAATATGACATAAATCAACTTGTCACAAATCTCTGTCCACTTCCGCTGATCATAGTCGAACATGGCTTTTGCATTTCAATTTTGTTTTTGGATGAACACATTTAACGAACAGAAGAGGCCAGCTGCTTGATGCATGTAGAAGGAACTTTAGATGGTAAAAACAGCAAAAATAAAGCCAGATTTAGTGTATAATGCTAACAACCTTGTTGCTTAATTGACATTTCTTTAGTATTTCTAAGGAAGATGTCCTATATTCAAATCCCTCCTCTATTAACAATTGAATTATCATAAAAATGAAAAACACGCTGAAATGGTTGTCATTTTTGAAATGATAATTAAAACAAAGGTTAATATACTCTTTAACAATTTAAGCCCCGCCATCCTCCTTGGTAGGGTACCAATATATTCGTTCACTTGCCAACTGTCAAATGGCAAAATTTACACCCTAATTTTTATGCATGTGATGCGCTAAGTTATCCACTTATCTTAACTAACACCATTAATACACACACAGAAACTCCAAAATACTTTAGAGGAATATATATATATTTGTGAACTAGTTTAGAGGAATTTTTTTTTTTTTTTTGGAGAGAAAAAAAGAAGGTGATTAAGTAAGAGAGTTTCAACCTATGACGTCCGCTCTTAATAATAGCTCTATCATCAGACTAAGACACCAATCGGTTTTTGGTGTACATAGAGATTAAATCTCAAATCTTTTATTCAACCATCAGAAATTTTACTAGTTGAGTTAACTAGAATCCACAGTTTAGAGGAATTAAAAACACGAGTATACAAAAAATATCTCCCAACCTTTATAATTTCCCACAATTAAAGTTCAAAGAAACCAAGATCTCTTGACGTAAGATACTTAGATACTCAAAGATCACTTGAAAAATTGTCATTCACAATTCTACAACACACATTGCTTAATTACAAAAGATTACATTGTTTTCTGTTACACAACACATACTCTCTATTTTTCCAACGCAATTTGCTATTGACACCCCCAATTTATACTAAGTAAGACAACATAGTATATTGGAGGATGCTTTTCATATTAGTAACAATGAGAATCTTATTTCTTATCCACAATAAGAATTTAAATCTGATTCATTAGCTATTTTATTAGTCAAGTTAGTTACTCCAAGTCCAAGGCAAGCTTATGTTGTTTGCTTAGTATGTAGTAGAAGTCCACTTTAAATACACAGAAGAATCATTTAATGCAGAGCTTATGTTCTTTGATTAGTATATAGGAGTTCATTTCAAATATATAGATAATTCATTTAATGTGGAAAGCTATGATATAGGATGGAGGTGTTGGAGTTGAGGACAATTGCGGGGGTTGCAAAGCTTGCAGGTATACTATTCTGCATAGCCGGTGCAGCGACCCTTGCTTTTTACAAGGGACCCCATTTGAAATTCTTTGGCCAACATCACCTCTTCGGTCACCCTAAACTCGAAGATCACCTTGTTCATCTTCCTTCGAACAAAGCGTGGATAAAGGGCTGCTTCCTCTTCCTTATTTCCAGCACCTTTTGGGGTCTATGGCTTGTTTTGCAGGTATGTAAATTCTTTGCTTCTTGTTTGAGGTGTAAATTTGCCTAGTTAGAATTTTATCGTGAAGCAAGAACAATGTTTTTCATGTAACTGATTCACATGATCTCGATGGGTAATATATGTCATACATGAAAGATGTTTAAGTTGTGGAAGACTCCTATTATTGACAGTGTGTGATTGCGTAGATATATAAATTTCTATACACACACACACACCCCCCAAGTAGTAGACTTATTCTTTTTTTTTTTGGATGCAGGCACCAGTTATGAAGAGCTACCCTCCAAAGCTTCTCTTCACTACTCTTCAGTGTTTTTTGAGCTCCATTCAGTCATTTGCCATTGCCATTGCTTTTGAAAGAGACCCTTCTCAATGGAAGCTGGGTTGGAATGTCAGACTCCTAGCCGTAGCTTACTGTGTAAATCTCCACTGCTACTTTTTTCAATCATTTCCCTATTTTGAGACCAAAGAGATTAAGGAAAACGAAACGGATGCGCGGAATAATAACATAGTTATTGTGCGATTTCAAACAACCATTAGCTCTATAAAACTTTCTATATATACTTTCATATCAGATAAATTAACTGAATTAATTGTAATTAATTTCAAATCATTTCACTAATTTATACATAATAAAGCTAACAAAACTAGTTGAATTTATTTTCTGGCAGGGAATTGTGGTGACTGGTTTGACATACTACTTGCAAGCATGGGTTATTGAGAAGAAAGGACCAGTTTTCCTTGCCATGTCTACACCATTGGCTCTGATCATGACAATGTTCTCTTCCGCAATTCTCTTAGGCGAGATCATTAGCTTGGGAAGGTAATCAATTCTTTACATAAACCAAATCCTTGCCACAAAAATTGATGTCAAAGTGGGCAAATTAAAGATCAGGTGCAATGTCCTGCTGTATGCAATTGCTTTCAATTGCTGAGATTGAGAGTTAAAAAAGCAAATTTCATTTTTGAGTTTTGAATAAAAATGGTTAGAAATAGTGGTTGATAACTTGATATCTCTTCAACAATATAATAAATAGATATTTTAACTATTTTTTAAAATCTATATTAATTTTTTATATATTTCAACAGTAAAATTTATAATATTTCCAACATATTACCAAAATATATATATATATATATTTATATAATATCTCCAACATTTAATACTTATTTAATAATTTCTATTAACAGTGAATGACACTATTCATTTTATTATTACTTTCAGTTTCCATAGTTATATACGTTATCTTCTTGTATTTGTAGCCTTCTAGGTGGCCTCTTGTTGGTTGGAGGGCTATACAGTGTTTTGTGGGGGAAAAGTAGAGAACAGAAAGTAAATGGTGGGAGTAGTTTAACAGTTGAAGGAGACAAAGAAAGTTCAGAACTAAAGGAAGAAGTGGCCTCTAAAAATCCACCACCTCTATTTGTGTAACTTATTGCCCAAGTCTTATAGTTTAGTTTAGTTTATGTTTTTTTAGGGGGTTCTTGGCAACGCAAAGTTGGTCGAGTTCCCATAGGTTTTTATCAAGATTGTTTCTATGTTTGTAAAATTGTAACGTTTTTTCGTCTTCTTTCCTTTTTTATTTTTTGAGCTATTTATGTTCGTAATGCTGAATTAAAGCCTAACGAATAAACATAATATGTACTTATGGTTTTTAGGAAAATTATATAATACTTTAGGAGTATCATAGATATATATTATTCTTTCTCGCATGAATAGTTAGTTTCATCATAAATGATAACTTTAATAGTCTGTTTGGATTGAGGGGAAGTGAGGGGAATAGAGTAGAGTAAATTGGGTTTAAAATTAGTCTATTTTCAGTCAACTCTACTATACTCTTCTCTACTCCCCCTCCTTCTCCCTCAATCCGAACGGATCCTCAGATGTCATTATCATGTATTTCAATTAGTTCCTTTCTATAGTATACACTCTGTTGATGCTCATTTTGGAAGCCCAATAGCAGGAAGAAGCCCAACAATATGGGCAGAGTACAGTTAGTGGATTAATAGAAAAAACCCATTAAGCTTGAATGACATGAACAATGGATTATAGGCCCATAAAGTAAATAAATGAGCCTTGAGGAAAGCAAATGGGCCTAAAGTAGCCTAGAGAGAGAAGTAGTAAACCCATGGGCATTATGAGATGTAGAAAAGTGAGAATGGGCCACAGTAAGCCCAAGGTAATGAAGCAAGAAAAGGGATTAGTGGAAAGCCCATGAGCTCCAAGGATGAAAAACAAGATAATTGGGTTAGGGAAACCCAAAAGAGTTAGTAAAAGTCCATGGGAATATAGAGTTAGAAAATGGGCCAAGGATGCTCAAGAAGAAAAAAATGGGACAAAGAAGCCCACGAGCAATGTAATGGGTTAAGAAAGCCCAAAGTAGCATGAATATAAATCCAATGACCACATTGAGTCATTGAGAAAAGAATAGGCAGCAGGCCCAAAAAGGCCCAACAAGCACAGGTCAAACAACACCACAGCAAGAATGACAGAGTGGTATGGTAGGAATGACAACAAGACTACAGAAGGAGCAAAGAATGGGCTAAAAGGGAAAAACCCAAGATCAAGCAAGGGCCAACCTTTGAAAGGAGCAAGCCAATAAAGAATGAAAGATCAAAAAATAGTTCACGCCATAAGAGGTCAAGGATAAGCGGCAAAACGCACAGATGAGCCTTCAGACCATGGCAAACGCATGAGCAGCAGACAAGCTTTCAACGTACACAGGAAGTGAAGCACACGTAAGGCCCAGACACTACCAACATATACCTAGCCAATACAGGAGTGGTGGATCATGGGCCAGAGGTAAGAGGGGATATGGTCTGGTGGAGGGGAGAAGGGAAAGCCTATCTTGAAGTTCTTGCTCATATTCTTTTCGGGGTAATGTCCTGCTGGGATGATTATACCACCCAAAAGAAGGCAAGATGAGTTGGAACCATAGGTGCATACCATGAGGGATAGTAAGAGAGAATGCCACAGTGAGCAAGCAAACAAAATAGTCTTCTTTGTTTGGTAATGGGGAGTGGCACAGCCAGTACAGATAAGTGGTGGTAGCTGGACAACTAAAAAACCAGTGGGTGGTCGAGAGGAACACCCTAAACCAGACAAAAATGGTTAAAAGCTAAAATGGTGAAAAACAATCATGGCAGGCAGTATATAAAGGGTCCTTGTTGTGGACAGTAACAAAACCACAACCATAACGACCTCTAGAGGAGAATCATTGCACTGCCATCACCATAACACCACATGAGCAAGCATTGAGAAAGAAAGAAAGGAGTGGGAAAGAATCAAAGTAACAAAAAAAGGGGAGAAAAGAGAAAGAAAAGAAATAAGGAGTGTAGAATGGCAGGCATGCACCAATAGGCCAATCCCTTCTCTCCCTATAAAAGCCTACCTTTTGTTGAGGATAAAGAACTCGTTTGGGCACAAGCCATTCAGGCTCGTTCTCTCAAAGTGGATAATTTCTTCGGCAAGATTATCCTATGAGGTTATCCACGTTAAGGAAGTTGTTAGGACATACGTGATTCAATGTTAGGAACATATGTCACTATTTTATGTAATTGGTTAATCTTTTGACAAAACGCACTTTACTTTTAATTGGATAGATCTAGGATGTGTTTAATACTTCAAGGAACAAGGTTTCAAATTCAAGTGTTAAACCCATGCAAGTCTATCCAAGAATCAAGTAAGAAAGTGCTGGATTTTAAAACTCGACAGCTATCTCGACAGCTAGCATCTATCGAGGTTTAAAATCTGTTGAAGCCCGTGGCTCTACAGCTAGCTCAA
The DNA here is from genome assembly GCF_001633185.2 of Quercus lobata. Classification (NCBI taxonomy): domain Eukaryota; kingdom Viridiplantae; phylum Streptophyta; class Magnoliopsida; order Fagales; family Fagaceae; genus Quercus; species Quercus lobata. The sequence goes on along the minus strand of NC_044909.1, from coordinate 30,786,933 downwards.
TAGACGGCTATCTATCGAGGTTTATGAAACTTAGTTTTGCAGAGCTGTTTTTCATCCAATCCGTGAGTATATGTTTAGGCTTTCTTTTCTCACAACCCTAAACATATACAAGGATTATTTTGAGGGCCGTCAAAGGTTACACAAGTTGCACAAGTGTGAAGCAAAGTCTTGTTCATGCAAATTGTGATCGGAGACAGAATTTGCCCTAATTCATCTTTCTCTTGAAGAAGTTTTCGTGTTTGTACACTGTAAGGTTTTGTGACCAAAGAGTTTCTTGATCTTCATCGTGTGATGAACTGAAAAACTTTGCAGCCAACATCTTTCTTAAGTTGGTGATTAAGTTGCGTACTGGGATTCGCACATCTATTGGTTAGTCACGTATTGGGAACCGTGTATTGAAAGGAGAGATTGCCACCATAGAACAAGTCCAATTGGGTATTGGGATAAGGGTTCAACTGTAGGTTGGTATAAGGTACTAGGATTCCTTTATTTGTAACCGCTTGTTTTGATAATAGTGGATTCTCGAGAGTAGTGACTTTAAAATCATCCGATGGGGTTTTTGCTACGTAGGTTTTCCCCATTTATAAACAAATTACCGTGTTAATTTAATTTTCACTTCATTTAGTTTAATTGGTGATTTGTTTGTACTACTACGCATTTTGCATGTTAAATTGATTAATTAATAAATTTGACTAATTAAACAATTAATTCATCACAAGGGCTCAATACTTTCTTGGCCTATCAGAATTGGTTCCCTCCTTGGCCTTAGCCTCGTAACACAATTGAACACGGCAAACTAATCTTTTACTTCTTTGATTTTACCACTTATTGCTATTGTTTCTTCTCTTTGTCTTTGCAATTTCACCTATAACATGCTCTTTTTACCTATTTTTAATTAAGAATCTCTTACTTATTTTGCCTAACAGTAATGTGCTTCCGTTATCATTGTTTTATTACATTTATCTGTCATAATTCTTTTGTGACAACTTCGCTTGCCATGGGCATGTGACTAAAGTTTTAGCAAATGGGACATAGTTTGTACACAAGTCGGACCAAGGTGAGTTGCAATTGGACTGGTCCCAATTTTCCTATTCAGAACACTCGGGCCCATTGCAGTATGTAAGGTTGAATTTATTCAACCATCTAATTGGCTTTATTCCGTGCCAAATTTGCTTGTAATTCAGCATTTAGTAACCCTGTATTTAGGTGGGTTTGATGTAAGGGTAGTGAGTGAGATAGAGTGAAGATTGTTCAAGAGTGTGCAAGAAAACAGAGAGTCGTGGCTGGGACTCGCGGGTGTCTTGCGGCTGCAAGCCGCCAGAAGCACACACATGCCAAGCATGCTGGAAGATGAACAGTCATGCTAGTTGGAGCACTACAGGACAAAACAGGACAACTGGCCATACGGTTATCTCGCGACTGGATCTCGCGACTTAGTCAAGCCGCGAGGTCAAGCCGCGAGCCACCCCTGTTTTGTAAAAACCTGACGTTTCACATTCCTCTCCACTCTAGTATAAATACCCCTATTACCCACGATTGAAAGAGAGCTTCCAGAGAGAATTTTGAGAGAGAAACCCTAAAGAAAAACTAGATTGATTCACACACAATCTATACCTTAGAGACTCTTCAAATTCCTTAACTCTCTTCCTCTCCATTGTTAAATCCTTGAGAGGCATTATACTAAACCAGGTTCTCACCATCATCATCATTGTGAGACTGCTGTTTGGATTTTTGGGAAGCAGTTAGGAAGGAGCCAATCTACATTGGTTGATGCTATGGTCTAGTAGCGGAATCCGGAAAGCTAGAAAAGAAAAAGGTTCGGCGCAAGAAGCTTGGAGGGCTTAGGTGCACTGGGTAGATTAGGCTTAGAGGGTCTATTGCTGTCCTTGTATCCCAACTATATTTTCTAGTGGATTGATTACCGCTTGGAGGGCGGCGGAGAGGTTTTTTGCCGAGGGTTTCGGTTTCTTCTTCGATAACACATCGCGTGTTGTCTTTGTGTTTACATCTTCCTTCCTCTCTATCTTTGCCTTTTATTTATCTGTTGTGGATTTTAATCTGTTATGGCTTAAATAGTATTTAATCAATTTCGTATGATAGTATATGTTAAGTTTCCGCACACTAGTTGTTTGACATATTGCTTGAATTGATTAAGTTGTAATTTGGGGGTCTAAACGTTCAAAGGTGTTTTTGTACACGTTTTTGAACTTTCAATTGGTATCAGAGCGGGTACACTTGTTGTGGTTTAAATACCTAAGTGTGATCCTTGACCCCTTGTGTTTATTTGCCATGGATTGTGTTTTGTATGCCTCTTTGCATGATTTGGTTGGTGATGAATGTAACATGCCACATGTTTGTGAAAATGTCTCTATGAGTGTTAATCCTCATAAGTGTGATGACATGTTATTTGAATCTATGGGTGTTGTTGACAAACTCTTGAAGAAAAATGCTAAGAAGTTTCAAAAGAATTTAAGCAAGTTATTTTGTGAAAAGGATGATTTGATTGCTAAGCTCAATGAATCCAACAAATTGGTTGAGAAATATAAAAAACTTGCTGAAGATTCTCTTGAAAAGCTGAAAGAGTTTGAATGTTTGAATATGGACTTGGATGCTAAACTTGTTTTGTCTAACAAACTTGTTGATGATCTTAAATGTGAAAATGAATCTCTTAAGATGCATGCCAAGTGTTTGATTGCTGAACCCATTGATAAAATGGATGATAATATTTGTTGCAATCATGTTGTGGTACCCGATTTTGTGCCTAGTGTGTGTTCTACCTTAAAGGACAAATCGGTGTACATTCCTCCACATAAAAGAAATCAAAAGGTGGAGAGAAAGGCTGTTAAGTCAAAACCTTCATTTAGGTCTCAACCTAAGGCTTTGGATGGATCTAAGTTTGTTCCAACTTGCCACCATTGTGGTGTGATTGGTCATATAAGACCTCAATGTCATAAGTTGAAGAGGGAACAAAACCATGTTGCTAGATCCATTCCCAAAAAGCCTAGTGGACCTAAACACATTGTTTGTCACCATTGTGGTGCCTTTGGTCATCTAAGACCTCATTGCTTTAAGTTTCAAGTTTTTAAAAGAATCAAAAGAAAAGAAAAACTTGAGCTTTTTGGAAGTTGTGCTAAAAAGAGTAAACCGGTTTTGAGTGAAAATAGCATGTTGTTAAAGAAAATGTTTAATGCTCTTAACTCCTTGACTATGTGCATCTCCGGTTCTCATTCTTCCAACCCTCGTCTTACTTCCCTTGAGACACTCATTCCAAACAATCATTCCGTTTGGATGAGGAAGGGTTGCTATGGTTGAGCTTTTGCTCTTTTGGTCCTTGATCTAATTCTTTCGATCTTTGTAGGACCCTTCATGCATTAAATGTCATATCTTCATGCATTTTGTGCATCTTGCATTTATTTGTATGCATTGGTTCATTTTTTATGCATTGTTTCATTTTTTGATCTTACTTTTATGTTTCTGTTTTGTGTGAGTAAAAATCCAAAACCAAATAAAAAGTGAAAAATTCAAAAAGTTTGATCATATATGTTTGAGCACATATCACATGTGAGTTTGGCCTTGTACCTTTGTACAAATGGCTCTATGCATTTTCGAACTTAGCTTGTTATTTTTGCACTTATATCTTTGTGGGAAAAATCTTGACATCTTTGTGTGATTGTTGTAAATCGATCTTCAAGCTTGTCATGAATGATTAGTCAATAGTTATGTTGGTTTTGATACTTGCGTAGACTTGTGCTTATATCTCTTCCCACTCTTTTATTTTTAATGCTTAAAGAGCTCAATAAATGTAAATCTCAAAATGAAAAGAGATAATGAGCTGCAAAAGCCGTCACAAATACTAGTATTCGACTAGGAAAAAGGGAAAGCGACTTAAATGAAATTGTATGATGCCCAAAAAGCCAAAGGCTTGTTCGTCAAATTGAAATATCACAAATTTCAGGCATCGATCTCAAAATGAGATGTTTTGATTCAAAATGATCAAATGTTATGAATTGTAAAGAAGCCAAATGAAAAGCTTCATCATATGTAATCATTTTCTTGTGGGAGGTCATATATGTTCATTTCTATAATTGAGATAGACCACTAGACTTAGCACTAGTTGTGTATGACTTGATTGAATTGATCATTGAAACTTCACTTTAGACTAAGGACTATTCCACATTTGATACACACACACAACACACATGCCTAATGTTCAATGAATGTCTTATTCATTTGTTAGATTGTACTTGTCTAAATGTGATGTGTGTGTACTCAATCTTATATGGATTAATCCAAAAATATTTTTGATCATTTTATATGTTTTTGGAAGTGATTTTTATCATTTTTTGTGTTTATGTTTAGTGCTTACTGTGTTTTTCAATGTTTAAACATGTTCTGGTTTGAAAAACAAGTGTCAGATTTTTTGGCCACTCATTTTGGCTACTTGCGTGAGCTGCCAGCAAGCTGCCAGTTTTGGCTACTCGGTTTGGCGGCTTGCAAGCCGCGAGTCTAAGCCGCGAGTTCATACAGAGAGGTTTCGCGGCACACTCGCGACTTGGCTCGTGACTCGCCAATTGCGAGTCGCCCAGAATCAGCTTTTTAAAGAGCTTTTTCGTGGGAAACTTGTTTTAAACCTCTCCCATCCTCTCTAAAACCCCTTTTTTAATATTTTTACATCAAAACCCAACCAATTTGAATGGTTTTTCAATCCATTAACATCTCTAAGGTAATTATAAACTCTTTTCATTGATTTTGATCTTTAGATTATGTTTTGGAGAGTTTTGTGCTCTTGGTTGGGATTTTCATCATAGGGGTTGGGAAAACTTATTTTTTTGTCAATTTTCTTCATGGGATTGGTTTCTTTTGTTGATATGGATTGGATGTTGGCCCCTTGTGGCAGAAAGAACATGTATTAAGGGTGGATTTCATGATGTTCATACATTGTTTCACATTATTGTTCATAGTGTGCATGCTAGGTGTTTGATAAAATGCCTCTTAGACATTTTCTCGCTTGTTTGGACTCCGATGAGTACCAAACTTTGGGGTTTCTCATGTTTCCTCATTAGGAACATGTTTGGTTCATTAGTTGTGTATTTTGCACACTTTGCCCCACATGTGCATTTTTCATGCATTGGTCATGCATTGCACTTAGCCACCTCTTGCACACACTTTTGTTACCCTTGTCATGCATTGGTCTATACCTTGCTTCTTTATCCTAGCATGTCATGTCTGTCTTATGCTTTGTAGCATTTTACTTTATCTTAGGTTTGAGCTTCATTTTCTCATTCATCTTGCACCCCTCATGCATCATTAGCATTGTTCATACCTTCATCTCTTGCCCTCGTTTCTTCTTGACCCTTTGTCTATTCCTGACAAAAAGGGGGAGAATATACTCTAGAGAATGTTTCGGAGTATTTTGTCATTACTATATGACTCTTGTGCACATCCTTAGGGGGAGAAATTTTATTTCTCATGCACATTTGTAGGGGGAGAGTTATTCCATAGGGGAGATACATATACCAAGGGGGAGAAGACATTGGGTTAACTAGAAAACCTTGTTCTGTTTGTTTTCTTGTTGGCTTTATGGTGCTTTGTGTTATGCTTTGGTGTTCTCATTGCATCATGTTAGTGCTTTGGACATGCATATATCCCTATGTTATTATGCTTCATTGAATGCATGTTCAGATGATCATTTGCTTTGCTATGTGATCATTGTAGTCATTTCTATACTTGTTATATTATACTTGTCTTTTATTACTTGCTTTACCTTGAGGGTCTAATGTGCTTTGTGCAAGTGTTTCAGGGTATAAGTATATATATGTTCCAAGTGCATCACAGCTTCTCATCACTTTGAAAGGGAGAAATTTTAAGCACTTTTAATTTATATTGTTTAAGTTTATATTCAGTATTTTGTGCTTTGTACCCATGTGCTTTTGTAAGCTTTTAGGGTTAATATTTTTATCCATAGTTTGTAGGCTTTATGGTATGTACCTTGCTTAATGCAGCCTTTATACTATGTTGAAATCAGTACTTTAATCTAAATGGTATGCATTTTGGTTTATGTACTGTCACTCTTGTGCCCTTGTAGGATTGTTCCTAGATGCATATACCTTGTGAGTTATGCATTGGTTGAGTGTTGAACATACAAGTGTCTTGCCTTGTGCTTGTTAACTTGTATGTCCTTATGTTCATTCCAAGTGTGAATGAGCACTGTGATCACTACCTTATGGTGTTCACTTGGTTGATCAAGCCATGGTTTGTTTCATAACTCCATCTTTGCTTGATCACATATTGCCTGTTTCATATGCATTTTATAATTTTCTGCTTACAATGATCATGGTGTATTGTTGTGTTTCAGGAGTATTATGTTCATATGATTCAAGTGCTTCACAGCTTCTAGAGTTAGGTGTGAGTGAGTTTTGTTCAACTGTTCCCAACTCACAGTTTAAGTCTAGAGTCTGTTTTAGGGTTTTGTCACGGAATAGCCAAAGGGGGAGACTGTAAGGTTGAATTTATTCAACCATCTAATTGGCTTTATTCCGTGCCAAATTTGCTTGTAATTCAGCATTTAGTAACCCTGTATTTAGGTGGGTTTGATGTAAGGGTAGTGAGTGAGATAGAGTGAAGATTGCTCAAGAGTGTGCAAGAAAACAGAGAGTCGTGGCTGGGACTCGCGGGTGTCTCGCGGCTGCAAGCCGCCAGAAGCACACACGTGCCAAGCATGCTGGAAGATGAACAGTCATGCTAGCTGGAGCACTACAGGACAAAACAGGACAACTGGCCAAACGGTTATCTCGCGACTGGATCTCGCAACTTAGTCAAGCCGCGAGGTCAAGCCGCGAGCCACCCCTGTTTTGTAAAAACCTGACGTTTCACATTCCTCTCCACTCTAGTATAAATACCCCTATTACCCACGATTGAAAGAGAACTTCCAGAGAGAATTTTGAGAGAGAAACCCTAAAGAAAAACTAGATTGATTCACACACAATCTATACCTTAGAGACTCTTCAAATTCCTCAACTCTCTTCCTCTCCATTGTGAAATCCTTGAGAGGCATTATACCAAACCAGGTTCTCACCATTATCATTACTGTGAGAGAGCTGTTTGGATTTTTGGGAAGCAGTTAGAAAGGAGCCAATCTACATTGGTTGATGCTACGGTCTAGTAGCGGAATCCGGGAAGCTAGAAAAGAAAAAGGTTCGGCGCAACCTCGTTGGAGCAAGAAGCTTGGAGGGCTTAGGTGCACTGGGTAGATTAGGCTTGGAGGGTCTATTGCTGTCCATGTATCCCAACTGTATTTTCTAGTGGATTGTTTACCGCTTGGAGGGCGGTGGAGAGGTTTTACGCCGAGGGTTTCGGTTTTCTCTTCGATAACACATCGCGTGTTGTCTTTGTGTTTGCATCTTCCTTCCTCTCTATCTTTGCCTTTTTATTATCTGCTGTGGATTTTAATCTGTTATGGCTTAGATAGTATTTAATCAATTTCGTATGATAGCATATGTTAAGTTTCCGCACACTAGTTGTTTGACATATTGCTTGAATTGATTAAGTTGTAATTTGGGGGTCTAAACGTTCAAATGTGTTTTTGTACACGTTTTTGAACTTTCACAGTAAGAGGCAGTCCAGTCCAAAATCACAAAAGGCCCACCGCACACTCCAACAACTCTCTCTAATACCACCAAAACTTCTAACATTTTCCAATACAAATACAACTTTCAAAGTAATCAAAACACAACTTATATGATAATAAGACAAACTTTTACAATACTTAACAAACAGTTAATAAATTTTTTTTCCAAGACAACACTCATATGAATAGGACAATCTCTTAGGCTTCTAAAGCTACAAAGACATTGGTTGTTGGCATGACATCGGTTGCAAACACAATATTAACTATCACGATCACCTAATATATCCATGACATTGATCCTTACAACATTGACTCTTAACACTTTCCTTTTTCATTTTCTTTTTTAAGAGCAGGTGAGATGGGAGAATATAAACTAAGTTCTCCCCACGTACAACACTTAGAAATATTATTGAACTACCAAACCCTTACAAAATTTACTTTTAACATTGACCTAATATTACTTAATCACATATATAATGGAAATGGCTGAACAAACAATGATAATATGCGATCCTTACTCTTAACCCCAAACCTATCTCTATGACGATAAAAGAACATAGCCATCCTAGCAAGGTTCATTGCAATCCCTATAAAAGTTGTAGCATCCATGTTTCAATCCCTATAAAAGGGATATTTTGCAACTTGATCTTTATTCATCTTCACCCATGCTATAGCACTCAAATATTTTATGTTCTTATATGCATCTTCATTTGAAACTCCAATTTCATGCATACATTGGATTGATTTTATAAAAATCAAGAGTTTATAAAAAATGTGCAACTCCTATAAAGTTATACTAAGTGTAACTTAAACTCATTTTTCTCTCTTTACACACACACACACACACACCAAATTTTTTCATAAAAATATTAAAGTAGTAGCTCAATTAATCAAGAGTTCTAATTACAATATGATTTTCGGCCAAGTGTCCTAATTGCAATACTCTAATTTGATGCCAAGTGTCTTTTGATTTTAAATGTATTAATTTTGTGCTAAGTGTTATCCAATCTCTAAATTCTTGTCATATGCCTTTAATACTGTAATTCAAGAATCTAAACCTCTTCTTTTTTTTTTTCTTTTTTTTTTCTTTTTTTTCCTTGGAGAAACTTTTAGGAATCTAAACCTAAAAAACACAAAATGAGTCAATTAGAATTTGTTAGACTTCTATGTAACACTTCGAATGTGTAATACAAATATCAAATTTACAATTCTTATAAGTCCATCAAGGGACTACTTCAAAGTTCAAACCCATTCTATTTAAATTCAATTTGAAACCACTTTCGTTAAAAGTAATTTAGATTTTAATATAATCTAAATATGCATCTAATCATGTTTAATTTTAAATGCATCAATACATACACAAGCTAGTGCTTCTAATAACTAACAACAAACAACAATAACAATAAGAACAATAGCTATACCACATATTCACTTCTTAGTGACTGAATATAGTCGTAGTCCCAAATGGGACGTTAGTAATTTGCTGTTCTCCTCCTAATTGCTGTATTGGAATTTCTAGCTATAGCTGGAAATTTAACGAAAGAGAGAAGATGAATCGAAGAGTGAAGGGGTAAAGGAGAATCGTAGTGATTGGCCTTAAGATGAAGCTATATACTAAGTTTCTTGGTTGATTGCTTTCTCCGGTGAACAAAGTTTTTCTCCAAACTAGATTGGAGAGGAACTCTTCAAACTTCTCATATATATTTTTTTGTTATGAATTTTGAAAATCTAACCGTTGAATTTTATGATCTTTATATTCTTAACATACATGTCAAATTTTGTTCAAATCGGATATTAGTTACAATTCAATCAATAAACTTATTTTTTATACACAATTTTAGATCTCAAAAACTTTAAATTTTATCATTTGTTTGATGACAAAGCAATTGATCTTTGATATTCTTGAAATTTTGCAAGCATGAAGGATATAATAAGAACATGCAATTCAATGGTTAAATTTTCAAAATTCACACTCAATATAAATATATATGGAGAGTTTGCAAGTCTATGTATTTATATAGTTCTTTAAGCCTATCAGCTTTTACTTATTTTCTTTCTTTGTTTAAATTTTTGTTCCGAAAGAATAAAGAAAAAGACAAAGGGTGGTTTGTTAATTGTTATCCATCTTTAAAGCACGCAGTTTCATTTCCGGGATTATAAAAAACAGGGTCTATTTTTATGGTGGAGAGAAGCCAAAGCATTTCACGTCTTTGTTTCTATTAATGGAAGCTCCAGGGCATGGCTAACTAGTATGGAAAGATACTGATCTTTGTTTCTATTAATGAATTCTCCTGAATGCATAGTTGTGAAATTTCTTTCATGCTCTAAGACATTTTCACCTTCTATTGATAGACATGATGCTTCATACAAATATATCATTCCTTCAATATCCTTACAAAGGTGTTCTTTAAATTCCCCGAACTCATCAATGAAACTCCTAAAAACCTCTGCGTTCAAGAATGTATATCTCGTTTAAGATGGAGTCATTAAAGTCAAAGTATACTTAAATATACAACTACTAGTTTTTTGTTCTTTTAATGTGAACAAAGAAGAGGGCTTTTGTTAGGTTCTAAGACTTTAGGACCTAAATGTATTAGAACTTCAATTTGTAATGTGTTGGCAAACCATGATCAAAACTTAGAGTCTGGATCTAGGCTGCTTAAAGTGTGTTTATTTGTAAAGTTGGAATCGAGTGACTATAGGATTTATTGGACTAAATCTGCAAGGCTCGATCAATCGAACCTCGTGCAGATTATTTTTTCTGCAGAATTTCCAATTCAGCCCAAGCTCAGTTTGACATGTAGGGTTTTATGTTTTACTTCAAGTATAAAAGGAAAAACCCTAGCCACATCTTAGAAGTCTTTGATGTGTTGTGTGTTGAATCTTTTATGAGATCTAGAGGTGTTTACCTTCATACACACTTAAGGTTATTAAGATCAAGATTCATGTCAAGAACTTGGTGATTGCTTCAATTGTTGCATAAAGAATTTAAAGAAGATCTGAAACCTTTGAGTGGAGTCTCAAAGTCACAAGTGGGAGTACTTGTGGTTGCAGTGGATCAAGAAAAGAAGTAATCTGTGGACTTGAAGTTGTCATGTGGTTGTGGTAGTAAGTTGTCTACACGAGGTAATAATAGGATGTCAGTGGTCTAAATTCTATTGTAAAAACTTTAATTCTTTCATAATGGATCTATTTTACTTTGAAGATAACTAGATTAAATCATCCCCAAGTTTTTTTCTTGGTTTGGTTTTCCTGTGTTATCATATCGTGTGTTCTTTATATATCCGCGTTATTTACATGATATGATTTGTTTGTGTTAACCTAGATCTGAATATTTATCTAAGTAATCACTTGGCTAAATAACTAGGTTAAACAACTTGTGTTTTAAGGGATCTAAAATCATACAAGTGGTATCAAAACAGGTTAGCTCTTGTATTTAGATCCTTTGATCTAAGAGTTGATCCTTGACCTCTGTTGTCATGGATTATTTAAAGTTCTTATTGCTAAAATTCCAACTAGTCTACTTTTGGTTTGTGTCTCTTGTTGCATGCGTTAAGTCTTTCCTTAAGTATCTTGATATAATTACATGTGATGATAATTATGTGTGTTATACTGCTTTAGCCACCTTAAAGGCATGTGATTCTCATCTTTGGTATTTGGATAGTGGTTGTTCTAGGCATATGATAGGAAATAAAGCTTTATTCAAGACACTTTTTGAAAGAAAGATTGGGACAATTACATTTGGAGATGGAAGCAAATCTGTGATAAAAAGCATTGGAACCATGGACATTCCAGGATTGTCGGTTTTTGAAGATGTCAGGTATGTTGATGGGCTGAAGGCTAACTTACTCAGCATCAGTCAGATTTGTGACAATGGACTGAATGTTCTCTTTACCAAGTATAAATGTGAGACACTTGATGGAGGAAGTGACTGCATGTGTATTGGTGTTAGGACAGCTAACAACTATTACTGTATAACATCAAGTATAAGCAACAAGTGTTTCAGTGCAAAGATCTATCAAGTAGACTTATGGCATCAACGGTTGGGACACGCAAGTCACAAGCAATTAGAGAAGATTTTCAAGTGTGATGCAATTGTTGGTTTGCCCAAGTTTGAAAAGATAGAGAAGTGCATATGTGGACCATGTTAGATGGGTAAACAAGTGAAGTCCAAGCATACGTCTGTAACTGAAGTTCAAACTTCAAGACCTCTAGAATTGTTGCACATTGATCTCATGGGTCCTGCCAGAGTTCAGAGTTTAGGTGGAAAGAAGTATATTCTAGTTGTTGTGGATGATTTCACTAGATATACTTGGGTTGTGCTTTTGAGAGATAAGGCTGAGGCTCTTAAAAAGATGATACACTTGTGCAAGAAATTGCAAGTTGAAAAAGGTACTGTGATAGCCAAAATTAGAAGTGATCATGGAAGAGAATTTGAAAACACAAAACTGGCTACTTTCTACAATGATCAAGGCACATATCAAGAGTTCTCATCACCCAAGACACCACAACAGAATGGAATAGTGGAATGGAAGAATAGGGTTGTTCAAGAGATGGCTCGTGTCATGCTACATAACAAGAAGATGCCCAAGTTCTTCTAGGGAGAAGCAGTTAACACTACTTATCATACACTTAACCGAATGTATTTTAGACCTGATTCCAAGAAAACTCCTTATAAACTCTGGAAAGGAAAGAAGCCCGTTGTGAAATACTTCAGGATATTTGGCAGTGACTATTATATTCTACGAAATAGGGAGAATGTAAGGTTGAATTTATTCAACCATCTAATTGGCTTTATTCCGTGCCAAATTTGCTTGTAATTCAGTATTTAGTAACCCTGTATTTAGGTGGGTTTGATGTAAGGGTAGTGAGTGAGATAGAGTGAAGATTGCTCAAGAGTGTGCAAGAAAACAGAGACTTGCGGCTGGGTCTCGCGGGTGACTCGCGGCTACAAGCCGCCAGACGCAGCACACGTGCCAAGCATGCTGAAAGGTGAACAGTCATGCAAGCTGGAGCACTACAGGACAAAACAGGACAACTGGCCATACGGTTATCTTGCGACTAGATCTCGCGACTTAGTCAAGCCGCGAGGTCAAGCCGCGAGCCACCCCTGTTTTGTAAAACCTGATGTTTTACATTCCTCTACCACTCCAGTATAAATACTCCTTTTACCCACGATTGAAAGAGAGCTTCTAGAGAGAATTTTGAGAGAGAAACCCTAAAGAAAAACAAGATTGATTCACCCACAATCTATACATTAGAGTCTCTTCAAATTCCTCAATTCTCTTCCTCTCCAATGTCAAATCCTTGAGAGACATTATACCAAACCTGATTCTCACCATTATCATTACTGTGAGAGAGCTGTTTGGATTTCTGGGAAGCAGTTAGGAAGGAACCAATCTTCATTGGTTGATACTACGGTCTAGTAGCGGAATCCGGGAAGCTAGAAAAGAAAAAGGTTCGGCGTAACCTCATTGGAGCAAGAAGCTTGGAGGGCTTAGGTGCACTGGGTAGATTAGGCTTGGAGGGTCTATTGCTGTCCATGTATCCCAACTGTATTTTCTAGTGGATTGTTTACCGCTTGGAGGGCGGTGGAGAGGTTTTACGCCGAGGGTTTCAGTTTCCTCTTCGATAACACATCGCGTGTTGTCTTTGTGTTTGCATCTTCCTTCCTCTCTATCTTTGCCTTTTTATTATCTACTGTGGATTGTGTTTTGTTTCGGCTTAGATAGTTTTTACCAATTTCATATTATAGCGTATGTTAAGTTTCCGCACACTAGTTGTTTGACATATTGCTTGAATTGGTTAAATTGTAATTTGGGGGTCTAAACGTTCAAATGTGTTTATACACGTTTTTGAACTTTCACTTGGTATCAGAGCGGGTACACTATTATTGGTTTCATTACCATTGTGTGATCCTTGACTCCCTTTTGAGATGGATCGGTCTCAGCACCTCCATATTTTGATGGTAGTAATTATGCTTTTTGGAAGGTTCGCATGAGAGCTTTTCTGTGTTCTATTGATGAATCCGTTTGGGATGCTGTTGAGATTGGTTGGACCAGACCTGAGGCAGCCAAATCCACATGGGATAAGGCAGCACTTGCTGCATCTAATGCTAACAGCAAAGCACTCAATGCTATTTTCTATGGTGTGTCTCCAGATGAATTTCACAGGATTTCTCACATTACCATTGCCAAAGAAGTATGGGAGATTTTGGAAACCACCTATGAAGGCACAAAGAAAGTGAAAGACACCAAGTTGCAAATGCTGACCACTCGGTTCGAGGAGCTCAAAATGAGTGAGGATGAGTCTTTTGACTCTTTCTATGGGAAGCTAAATAAGGTGGTTGTCAGCAAGTTCAACTTGGGGGAGAAAACGGAGGATTCAAAAATTGTAAGGAAGATCCTTCGATCATTGCCGGAAAGTTTTCGTGCCAAAGTGACAGCGATTGAAGAGAGCAAGGACCTTGATGACATCAAAGTACAGGAGCTGGTTGGTTCTCTTCAGACTTATGAGATGTCACTGCCCAATCAACGGAAGAGTAAATCTCTTGCTCTTAAGACCATTAATGAGAAGGTGGAAGATCAAGACTCATCGGGAGAAGATGTGGTTGACAAAGATGTTGCATACCTTGTCAAAAATTTCAGAAAGTTCTTAAAATTCAAAAATAATGGCAAATTGATGATAAAAGAAAATTCCAAAGTTCTGGAAGGGAGAAAAGGGAATTCAAAAAGAAAGATGGAAAAGAATCCCAACCTACACAAGGTGTCACTTGCTTCGAATGTAACGGACATGGACACTTTAAGAAGGAATGTCCGAATTATTTGAAATCGAAAGGCAAAGTGTATGCCACGACATTGAGTGACTCGGATTCATCTGACTCAGAATCAGAAGAAAGCTGTGATGGAGAGGGGAACTATTCAGCTTTTATAACTATTGCTCATGTTGAGTCTTCAGATGAGTTGAATCTGCTTGTACGAGACCTTGGAGAACATAATGATGATGAATCACTAGGAATTGTTGAAGAATCAGATGCTGAAGAAGATGAAAGCACAGCAAATCTTCAAGAGAATTATAACTCACTCTTGGAGAAGTCGGATGAGTACACAAGGGTGGCCAAGGCTGTTGTGAGAAAAATGAAGAAGGCAGAGGAGGACTACAAAAGTCTCCTAATCCGATATAGGGAGGCCAAATGTGAGATAGAATCACTGAATGGTGAGCTGTCAGAAGCTTACACAAAAGTGAGATTTCTTGAGAATGAGGTTGTGCAAGCAAATGCTAAAATAGAGAGGGTCACCACCAAGAAACTAGATGATGTTATCTCATCTCAAAAGAGTTTTTCAGACAAATCCGGATTGGGATATACTGGAGGAAGTAGTTCATCTGGAAATGTCACTAAAGAAGTGAAGTTTATAAAGGCCAAAGATCCAGTTGTAGCTGACCTTACTGATGAGAAGTTCAAGATGGAGGAGAAGAAGAATGTAGTGAACCAACGGATGTTGAATCCCCATAATCAATCTGTGGGCAGGTCTGAATCTCGTGCCAAGTCATGCCCACGACCACAAAGAGGTCCTAGAGCAACTTATGTGTGTCATTATTACGGACTTCAAGGGCATACACGACCAAATTGCCAAAAGCTGAGAGCAAAGAACAGTGCAACTCCTCAAAGGTCAGGAGGACTTAGAAATGATAGAAGAAATTGGGCAGGTGATCAATCTAGAGATCAGAATGGTGATCCCGGAATGATGAACGTGATGAAGATGATTAGTGCATTCACCAACTGCTTAGAAAGCTTCTCACGAAGGTTTGAAAGCCCTAACTCCCGTACCCAATCCTATAAGTAAATCACCCTAAACGCAAGTGACGTGTGGGTGAAAAAGGGTACTCATGCATAAGCATTACAACATGTCCATGCATTAATACTTCCTATGCTTTGTGACAATGTTTGTTTTTTTGCTTGCTGTTTTTGCTGTTAGTTGTCTGCATGTCTACTTGTGCATATTTTTAATTTTGTTTTATCAATCTTTTTGTTTCTAGTGTCAAAAATCCAAAAATCACATAAAAATTAGAAAATCAAAAAGCTTGATTGACTTTGTTGAGCTTTTGTCTCAAAACTTGTTTTGCCTTGTACCTTTGTGCTAATGGCTTTATGCATTTTCAAGCATTATTTGTTTTCATGCACTCATATCACTGTGGGAAAAATCTTGAAATCTATGTGATTGTTGTAAATAGATCTTCAAACTTGTCATGAATGATTAGTGAATGGTTATGTTGATCTTGAGACATGCATAGACTTGTGTCTATATATCTTCCCACTATTTTTTTGTTTTTGCTAAAAAGAGCTCACCAAATGTAAATCTCCAAATGAAAAGAGATATTGAGCTGCAAAAGCCTGTCGCACATTCTAGTATTCGACTAGGAAAAAGGGCAAGCGACTTTATATTAAAGAAAATGTTTATTCAAAAGGCCAAATGCTTGTTCATTAAAGTGAAATATCAAATATCACTCTCACAATGAGAGGTGATTGCCTCAAAAGATCAAATGTTATGATTAAAAGTGGAGTTAAATGTAAAGCTCCAAATTATGTTATTAGGTTTTGTGGGAGGTCATATATATATACTTCTATAATTGAGATGGGTCACATGATCTAGTGCTAATTGTGTATGTCTTGGTTGAATTGATCATTGAAGTTTTACATTAGACTAAGGACTATCTCATTGTTGATATCCACACACAACACACAAGTTTATGTTCAATAAATGCCATATTCATTTATGTGATTGTACTTGATGAAATGTATTTTCACATGCTCAATCTTTGTTAATTCAAGCACAAAAAGTTTTTTGAGTGTTTTAGGTGTTTTTGGAAAGTATTTTGTTGGAGAAATCTGAAAATTTCAAAAATCCAGTTTTGCCTTGTTTTAGCGGCTCAGTCGCTAGTATGTTAAGTCGCGAGCCTCAGTCGTGTCTTCGCGGGTCATTTTTGGCGACTTGTTCACGAGTGGAAGGTCCAGTCGCGAGGTTTACTCAGAGATTTTCGCGGCTCAGCTCGCGACTCACTCGTGGGTAGACCTTCCAGTCGCGAAAAACACTTAGAAAAATTTTTCAAATTTTTGTCCTCGAGTGTTTTGGCGGATTGAACTGGCGACTGTGTGGCGACTCAATCAAGTCGCGAAAAACGCGTGTTTGGCAGAAATAGGAGCAGTTTTTAAATCTTTTTCAGTTTTCCCTCGAACATTTGTGACTGTTCATCTTCTCTCTAAACTATCTCCTTCCCAAACACTCCGTGAATCTTTTTTCAAATCTCATTGGTACTTCATTTCTTATCCAAATCATCAAGAAAAGGTATGGGTCTTGTTTTCTCAATCTCATTTTCCCTATTTCATGGATATTTTTGTTACCGTTTGGTTTGATATTGTGTTCAAAATATTTCTCTCTTTGTGTGATGGGTATGGCTTGTTATGTTTGCTATTGTTCTCATCTGTTTTCATGTTGAGCGATCACAATGTGCTTTTTTCATTGTTCTGATATTTGCCTGTTGTTGAGTCTGAAAATATTTTATTAAATGGGTTTGGTGTTTATTTGACTTGCTCATTTCACTTGCTTGAGTGTTGATGTTGGATTTCGGTATTGGGTTACTGAGTTTTTATGATAACATAATGTGTGTCTCTCAACCATGTGCTCTTGTTTGATGCTTTGTTACTTCATTTTGAAATATTTTCCCATGTTCATATCTCTTGTGGAATGTTTTATGATATCTGTTCTAAATGTTCGAATGCTGTATCTGTTTGCATATCATGGTCATAGTAACCTGTCTCATTGACAGTTTTTGTTAGTTTTTGTCTCTCTATACCTTTGAGCACTATCACTATTTTGCTGCACTTGTCATTTTGTGCTCCTTAGTATTGTTGGAAGTTTGGTTGGGCCTGCACTATCGTCAGTTTGTATTTATGTATTGAAATTTTCCTTACTTCTATTAGCATTGAATCATGTTGACATTTATCTTGTGTGGTACTGATGTTGGTTCTTTGTTGTGGGCTTGTTCTCTTGCAGATGTCTCGTCGATCTTCTAGGGGTAAAGACATTGTTGCTGACGATCCAACAACACCAGTTGCTAAAAGGACTCGACTATCATCACAGGCATCTCAAGACCCCAATGAGGATAGGTTTAGAACTCCGCTTACCTCACACGTCTACTCAAACATTTTTGAGAAGTCAACTACTATAGTGGAATGGGTGGTGGAGTTTAACACCATAGGGACCACTTTTATCCCTGGGATCTTTGAGAAACGAGATTGGGCAAACTTGTTCGGGAACTTTGATGATCCAATGGATGAGCTGGTCAAAGAATGCTTCTCCAATGCAACTAATCTTGGAGTTCAACTCATTTTCTGGGTCAGAGGAACAGAGTTTAGTGTTTCCCCAGACTCCATCGCAGATCTTCTCGGCATCACCAGACCTCAGAATGTGGATCTAACTCCTTACGATGAACGAACTCCAGAAGTTGAAGAAATTCTACAAATCCTAGGATCCGATCATGAAGTATCCAGTGCAGGAACATCCATCAGCACAGCAAAGTTTGCACCAGAGCTGACCACACTGAAGTTGATCATGTTCACCAATCTCTACCCACTGTCCAACACTACATTCATCAATCTTGGGAGAGCTCTATTCCTTTGTGATCTTATTACAGGAGCCCCCATTGATATATGTGCTCATATCTACTACACCTTGAGGAAGATCGTGTGTCGAACTGCAGCTCGAGGAATTATTCCATTTTGCAGTCTCATCATGAAGCTCATTCTTTGTGAAGGCATTATTCCTCCTGCAGATGGAAAAATGTTGACCCGTCAGCGTCCTATTTCCATGTTCACTCTTCAAGCTAGCAGAAGTCACTCCTCTAAAACACCAAGGAATGCTCACATCTCTTCGGTTACTCCATCTACCCCTGAATCAGAAACACCTGCACATACCACATCTACTTCGCGTGCTGTTCCTGAAGCTTCACAGGCTAGTATTCCGCAAGCACAGACTGCTCCTCATACTGATAGAGTCGGCAGTGTACTTGAGCATATTCAGAAACACATTGATGAGATTGTGGCACTTCTCTACTCCACAAACAACCATGTCCAAATGCGTCTTGAGACTATGGAGAATAAGCTAGATGCTATTCAACAAAAGTTGGACGATAGCCTTTAGCTATTCGTGCCAAAAAGGGGGAGAGCATTCAGTAAGGGGGAGAAAGTTCAAAGGGAAGTGTGCATAGTGATAGGGGGAGTACACACATACTTTTGTCATACTTTTGTTTTAAGTGTTTTAAGTCTTATCCTCTAAACTTATAGGTTTAGGTTTTTGTTTGTTGGACTTTTAGTGTTTTTATGGGTTTGATACACTGTGTTTTTGGTGTATAGTTGTTTCTAACTCTTAACTTATACTCTTGGTTTAAACTTTAATATATTTTAATGATGTTATTCAGGATGTTTTGTGTTTGTACCCATGTGCTTTTGTAAGCTTTTAGGGTTAATGTTTTATGCATAGTTTGTAGGTTTTATGGTATGTACCTTGCTTAATGCAGCCTTTATACTATGTTGAAATCAGTACTTTAATCTAAATGTCTTGCATTTTGATTTATGTACTGTCACTCTTGTGCCCTTGTAGGATTGTTCCTAGATGCATATACCTTGTGTATTATGCATTGGTTGAGTGTTGAGCATACAAGTATCTTGCCTTGTGCTTGTTAACTTGTATGTCCTTGTGTTCATTCCAAGTGTGAATGAGCACTGTGATCACTACCTTGTGGTGTTCACTTGGTTGATCAAGCCATGGTTTGTTTCTTAAACTCCATCTTTACTTGATCACATATTGCCTGTTTCATATGCATTTTATGATTTTCTGCTTACAATGATCATGGTGTATTATTGTGTTTCAGGAGTATTATGTTCATATGATTCAAGCGCTTCACAGCTTCTAGAGTTAGGTGTGAGTGAGTTTTGTTCAACTGTTCCCAACTCACATGTTAAGTCTAGAGTCTGTTTTAGGATTTTGTCATGGAATGGCCAAAGGGGGAGATTGTAAGGTTGAATTTATTCAACCATCTAATTGGCTTTATTCCGTGCCAAATTTGCTTGTAATTTAGCATTTAGTAACCCTGTATTTAGGTGGGTTTGATGTAAGGGTAGTGAGTGAGATAGAGTGAAGATTGCTCAAGAGTGTGCAAGAAAACAGAGACTCGCGGCTGGGCCTCGCGGGTGACTCGCGGCTGCAAGCCGCCAGACGCAGCACACGTGCCAAGCATGCTGGAAGGTGAACAGTCATGCAAGCTGGAGCACTACAGGACAAAACAGGACAACTGGCCATACGGTTATCTCGCGACTAGATCTCGCGACTTAGTCAAGCCGCGAGGTCAAGCCGCGAGCCACCCCTGTTTTGTAAAACCTGACGTTTCACATTCCTCTACCACTCCAGTATAAATACTCCTTTTACCTACGATTGTAAGAGAGCTTCCAGAGAGAATTTTGAGAGAGAAACCCTAAAGAAAAACAAGATTGATTCACCCACAATCTATACATTAGAGTCTCTTCAAATTCCTCAATTCTCTTCCTCTCCATTGTCAAATCCTTGAGAGGCATTATACCAAACCTGATTCTCACCATTATCATTACTGTGAGAGAGCTGTTTGGATTTCTAGGAAGCAGTTAGGAAGAAACCAATCTTCATTGGTTGATGCTACGGTCTAGTAGCGGAATCCGGGAAGCTAGAAAAGAAAAAGGTTCGGCGCAACCTCATTGGAGCAAGAAGCTTGGAGGGCTTAGGTGCACTGGATAGATTAGGCTTGGAGGGTCTATTGCTGTCCATGTATCCCAACTGTATTTTCTAGTGGATTGTTTACCGCTTGGAGGGCGGCGGAGAGGTTTTACGCCGAGGGCTTCGGTTTCCTCTTCGATAACACATCGCGTGTTGTCTTTGTGTTTGCATCTTCCTTCCTCTCTATCTTTGCCTTTTTATTATCTGCTGTGGATTGTGTTTTGTTTCGGCTTAGTTAGTTTTTACCAATTTCATATTATAGTGTATGTTAAGTTTCCGCACACTAGTTGTTTGACATATTGCTTGAATTGGTTAAATTGTAATTTGGGGGTCTAAACGTTCAAAAGTGTTTATACACGTTTTTGAACTTTCAGAGAACCTAGAAAAGTTTAATGCAAAGAGTGATAAGGAATACTTTCTGGGATACTCCTCTACCAATAGAGCATATAGAGTGTACAATTTGAGAACTAAAACAGTTATGGAGTCTTCAAATGTAGTGATCAATGATAAATTGTGTTCAGAATCTCATTCAAAAGACATTTCTCCAGTTCAAGAAAAGACTATGGAGGTTGATGATTCTCTTCCTGAAAATTATGTTGGGAAGCATAGTGATGAAGATCTACAATTGTTGAATGATGTTGTTTCAGAACCGTCAAGTTTAGAACCATTCACTCCTGTTCCTGACCATATTATCTTTACATACCAAGCTTGTGTACCTTGTTTAGCTTGGATGGGCTTATTTTACTGCACTTTGTTAGTTTTAGCTATGTATTGCATGTTGTGTGGGAGTTGTTTATAGTTTTTGATCACTTGATCTTGATTTTGAAGTCACATGCTTTTGATTGTTTGGACTTGAACTTAATGAGAAAGGCACAAAAAGAACATAAGGTGTAGACTCGAAATAAAGCTAAAATTGGTGTGTATATTATTGGACTATAATAAATTCACAATGAAATAAAATTGGTGTATACATTATCTGGCTAATCAAATATTTTCACATTGAAATAAAATTGGTGTATACATTATGAGGCAAAACAAGAAACTTCCATGATTGCAAGGTTGTTTTCTAGAAGATGTGAGAGTTATATGATGTAACTCTTTAGGTGATAGTCTCTTTTAAACTTATGTGATGAATTTTGTAGATATTGTGATTGATTACTATTTACATATCACCTCAAATGTATCTCAAGCTATTGCTAGTTGCACATACTACACAAGTTAGTCTTTGCTAAACTTAGTACATGATATTGTGTGTGATCTTGTTGTGGTCATCCAAGATTCAATGTTCCTTGATTTTAATGCAAAATATGTTCAATGTTTGAGTTTTGAGGACAAATTGTTTGAAAAACTTGTTTTTGGAATATCTCGGTTGAATTCAAGTGTTTTTGAAAAACTCTTAATCTCATACTCATGCATTTTATTCATAAAACATTGTGCTTTGAGGAGTTTCTGTATTAAATTGCTCTGTTGTTCAAAAATTTGAGTTTTCCAGATTTTCAACCAATCGAAGTTGTTGCTCGACCGATTGAAAATGTGATAAAATTTTAGGTTTGAATATGCCTAGCTTGATCTATGCTCGATTGATGTTGGATCAATCGAAACTATTTTTCAATCGATTCAATCTAATTTTTGACCGATTGGAATTTGAATGGTGAGTTTTTTAAAAAGGTTTTCTCTTCACGTGCTCTTCACTTTTTTCAAACTTTTTCAAAACCTTTCTTACTATTCTCTCCTCGACCAATCCAATCTAAATTTTTTGTCCTTTTCTACCTCAAATCTTCAAGATTTTTTTGTCTTCAAGTGCTTGTGAGTCTCTTTTACCCTTTATTTTTCAATTTATTCACATTTTTCATACATTTTCCTTGAAATTTTCGAACTCATGATTTTTGGGGTTTTATAATTTTGGATTTTTTTTATTCACATTTTATCATTGGGTTTTCATGCATTAATTTGATCAATTTTGTGAATTTGGAAAAATTTGAAATTCAAGGGCTTGAAACTTTGTGAAATTTGGGATTTTGTTCAATTGAGCTTAAATTGGTAAAATTGACTTGTGTAATTGATTGATTAATTCATTATATGATGTTTCTTAACTAGTATGATGATTAATTGCTCAATTTGGTTTAATTTTTGAAATTGGGTTTTTCAAAATTTGGGGTTTTTGACCTAAAACTCTATGTTCAAGTCAATTGTTGGTTTATAAAGAAGAATTGAATAAATTTCAATGCATTAGAGCATGCATCATATGTGCATTCATTACATGCATCATATAGATTGTTATTTATTGAGATTTTTGTGTTCTAACCCTCTCTAATGCAGTCTGCCCTTGGTTTTTTGTTTCTTTTCTTCGTTTTCTGTTTGTGTCTTTCCTTTCCAACCCTTAGCATCATGGTTAGAAAGACTAGAGCAAAGAAAAGCACTAGCCCCTCTTCCCTGGCTTTCGAGAGTGATAGGTTTAGATTTGAGAAAAACCAAGAAACCTGTGAAAAGCTTAACATATTTAGGTCTATCTGGGTTGAGTGTAAGGTCATACTAGATGAGTTAGATCTGGAGATACATAGTAATTTTGAGCATAGGGGTTGGTTACCATTGTTAGAGATTGAGCACCCTCCTCCTGCTGCCTTGATTAGAGAGTTCTACTTGAACCTCTCTGTCCACTCTGATGATTCCAACACTCAATATGTGATGAGTTGGATGAGGGGTGAAGAATATGTCATTACTCCTTCCGTAGTGGCCACTGCTCTTGGTGTACCTTTGGTATAGCAGCCTGTGTACCCATACACTAAGACCCTTCCTCTTGATGACATTATGTCTTACATCATTGGTACTTCCATTAGTTAGGATACCGATCCTCATGTCACCTCTCATGAGCTTACTGAGCTCAACTATTTGTTTTTCTAAATTTCATGTCATTCCATTTGACCTATCTCCTACTAGCACACCATTCCTATTGAGAGATGTGCATTTTTGTATGCCCTTGTAACTGATGCTCTTATAAGTTTTCCTACTCTTTCATTCGATCTCTAGTTGAGGTTCATAGGAGTAGTTCTAAATCACATGGTCTTTTCTTCTTGGTTTTTATTCATAAGATTCTGTTACATTTAGGTTTAGAGGATTTTCTCGCGTCTGAGCCCATACATATTATATCTCCTATAGGTGCCAACTTTCTTTGGCAAAGAGCAAATCAGAAGAAAGTTAGCTCTAAACGCCTTAAAGTCGAGTCTTCTACAGGTGCATCTAGGCCTCCTACATCAGGTGACCCCACTGCCAAGGAGTATGTTGATCCTACTGCCGCTGTTGATCCTCCACCTTCTTCTTTGAGTGATGCTTCTCTACGGAGTATGCTGGGCACTGTCATGACCGTTCAGGCAACGTATGGACAGATTTTGGTGGATGTGCTTGCGGAGCTTCAGGCTTTACTTGCTGATTTGGCGAGTACTCGACGGTCTCCTCCACCACCTCCTTTTGATGATGAGCCTAAACTGCCCTTTGACAATTTGTCACAAAAAGGGGGAGTACATATTGTGCATGGAGATAGGGGGAGTTTTTGTTTTGGGGTACATAGATTGTATCTAGGAGCTTCTTTGATGTATTTCTTTTTATTTGGCTCATGATGTATTTATTTTTTATAGGTTGTATATGTTAGGGGGAGACACTATGTTTTTTGTTTCTTTTATTGTTTCTTGTTTCACATGTGACACATTGGTTATTGATTTATATTATGAGATTATTTATGGTATATGTCTTTTTATTTTCTGTTTTGTGAAATCAAGAATTTTCTTTTGGTTTACTTGTATTTTCCACACATGCGTTTATGTGTTTGTTGAGTGTTTCAGGAATTTACAGGTTAATTCAGTCGTGCTACTGTCTACACTAGCAACTGATAGATAGTAGTTAGGTTGAATTGTTTTTGGGCATTTTAATTTTTAATGGGCTATTTGTAACTTTAAGCATTTCAGTTTTGTGATGTGTTTTGTCACGGATTGCCAAAAGGGGAGTTTGTTAGATTCTAAGACTTTAGGAACTAAATGTATTAGAACTTTAATTTGTGATGTGTTGGCAAACCATGATCAAAACTTAGAGTCTAGATTTAGGTCGCTCAAAGTGTGTTTATTTGTAAAGTTGGAAGTGATTGCAAGATTTATTGGACTAAATCTGCAAGGGTCGATCGATCAAAAATTAGACTCGATCAATCGAACCTCATGCAAATTATTTTTTCTGTAGAATTTCCAACTCAGCCCAAGCGCGGTTTGACGTGTAGGGTTTTATGTTTTACTTCAAGTATAAAAGGAAAAACCCTAGCTATGTTTTAGAAGTCTTTGATGTGCTGTGTATTGAATCTCTTGTGAAATCTAGAGGTCTTTACCTTCATACACGCTTAGGATTATTAAGATCAAGATTAATGTCAAGAACTTGGTGATCACTTCAGTTGCTGCATAAAGAATTTAAAGCAGATCTGAAACCTTTGAGTGGAGTCTCAAAATCACAAGTGGGAGTACTTGTGGTTATATTGGATCAAGGAAAAAAGTAGTCCGTAGACTCGGAGCTATCACGTGGTCGTAGTAATAAGTTTTCTACACGAGGTAGCAATAAGATGTTAGTGATCTAAGTTCTATTATAAAAACTTCAATTATTTCATAGTGGATCTGTTTTACCTTGAGGATATCTAGATTAAATTCTCCCCAGGTTTTTTACCAGTTTGGTTTTCCTGGATTATCATATCATGTGTTCTTTATATTTCCACATTATTTACATGACATGGTTTGCTTGTGTTAACCTAGATCTGAATAATTTATCTAAGTAATCGCTTGGCTAAATAACTAGGTTAAACAACTTGTGTTTAAAGGGGTCTAAAAACGTATAGCTTCCTTTGGTTACCTTGAGAAACATTACATCCGTGTTGTCTAAGGAGCCTAAATTTGAGAGCAGCAGCAGACAAAACCTCTTTATCCCATTTATCCTTGTTTGAAATATTGTCGGATATGCTCTTCAACAATTTATTTATCACATCCTCAAAATGGTATGATAAACCAAGTTTTTGCAAGATATATATCAATCAACTCGAGATGATTTACAGGATCCACCACTTTCTCTAGCATCATTCTCACTTCTTCCTTCAGCTCATTGGCTCTTCTAGTGTATGATTTTCCCTGCATAACAATCATTTGGATAGAATTACACTTTTCTTTGGTTGAAAGAATATTACTACATATATAGATTGTAAGAATATAGTATAAATAGCCTTCAATGGGTTCATTATTAAAACATATATTTGAAAAATATGTAGCTATCAACGCTTTTTGTGTTCTGTCATTTTACTTTTTCTCTCTATGCCTTTTTTAATATTTTTTTTTTCGGTGTACTTTCTCAAGATATCATAACTATGTTTCATATTTTCTAACATGGTATAGGTGATCTTTTATTTTCTCTAATATGGTATCAAAGTCAGGCTTATATAATTATCTCTGTTGACTCATATTTTTAATCACTAGATACATGTTCCTTCTCTCACCACCGCTGCTAGTCACAATGATTAATGTTCATCATGATCTGTTCCTTGTAGTGGACAACATCAAAGTTCTGTCTTTTACCATTATTGTTAATGTTACCTACTCTGTACGCTTTTATTCCTTGTCGTAGATAATGTCCTAAAAACCACACGGATTTTGCTCGGATCTCATATGTTGACAATGATCCTTTTTTTTTTTTTTTTTTTTGAGAATCAATGACAATGATCTTTGTGATTTAAAATTAATTCAACGGACACATACATCTTTCTTCTGCATCTAGTTTTCGATTTTCCTTTTGATCAAGCGTCTTCAACCATCTTGGCCACAAACTACACTGATCCGTAGTCTTGTCTTTCGGATTCCTTCCTACTTATTGATATTTATCATCTTCAAGCCACATTACTCAAGCCGCGTCTTTGATCAATAGCCTTATGGGCTTTCTTTTTGTCACGTGTCTCTATTATTTCCAAGCAAAGTTTCTCGTATCACTCCTCTGACCTGTTGTGGCCTCCAGATGTATCATCTTCACTGTGCTTAACACTCAAGCCTCAATTATTACCCTCATTTGGCCTTTGTTCCAGCTTGTCATCTGTGCTAAAATTAATTTGGTCCTACGTGGCTAGAGAAAATCATGAAACTTGGCTAATATAAATTCCTGGCACCACATTCAGGACATTGATTACTAGAGAAAAATGTGGGATTGAGGCAATCAATCTGCAATTCAAATTCAAATAATGATTGAATTTTTTTATAGTTCCCATTATAAATATGGATTTCATTGTAATGCATGATTATCAAGTAAAATGATTGAGAAAATGTAGGCATGTAGGCTCTTGTCCTGTGGATATAAGCCACAAGACCAAATCACCAAACTACGTAAGATCTTATGTTTTGTCTTTTCTCCCCTCTTTTTTCTTTTCTCACTTTATCACAAATTTCTACGAGTTCCATTAAAGATTAATTTCCTAGGACTACATGATTGTGGTCAGTATTATTATTCCCTCTCATTTTGCAGACAGATTAATCATTAAGCTCTCATACACATTTTAGAATTATATTGAAACTTTAAGGGCCCGTTTAGTAGAGGAGTTTGAATAATATTGTTTGTATTTTTTTGAAATACATGTGAGTGAAAATGTGTATTGAAAACTTGTGTTTAAGATGCTTTACTAAACATGCCCTAAATGTTGGACGAAGAAACCGGAGTAAGAATAACATTCTCCGTTTTTTTTAATGTTAAAGTTTTTTTTTTTTTTTAGAAAATAAGTTATTTTTCAAAAGAGGCTTTTTGAAAAATTATCTTTTTTTTTTTTTTTTTTTTTTTTTTTTTTTTTTTTTTTTTTTTGTATTTGATAGTAACCTTAAATATGAGTCAAAAAACATTATCTAGAGAGTGTGTTTTTTTCAACAAATTTTGCTAAAAATAATCTCTTAAAAATTAGTCATATTTTTAATAGGTTTTTCATTGACTAAATATAGTTTTTCTTTAACTTTTATATATATTACTAAACATTAGTTTTCAGTTATTCACAAAAGATTTTCAAATGAAACTATATAAGGTTTTTTTATTTTTTTTAATTAATAGCTTAAGCTATGTAAGATTATTGGTTGATTGGCTGGGCATGAAAATTGTAAGCATATATATACCCTTAAGCGCTATCATTTTCCCCCCTTTTTTAACTTTAGTTTCCAAAGAAGTAAAAATGATAGGGTTTGGTATGATGCAAACAATAGTACAATATATTTAAGCCTTTCTTATTTTTTTAAGCCCAAAAAAAAAAAAAAAATTTTGAAAAAGAAAAAAACCTCTCTTTTTGGCATGGTGAAGCCAAGCAATTGATAGGACACCAGACCAAATCATCGATGGGAATGGGCTGGGAGGACTTTGTCGCACTGAAGACAAAAGTCCTCCTGAGTAAGCTTTTCATCCCAAAAATATCTTTCTGAGTATGCTTTGTAATCATCCTGTGTATAATTGTGACGGAAATAGAACAGGTTTGTTTCTTTCGTTTCGTTTTGTTTTGTTTTGTTTATTGGTTTTTTTTTTTTTTTTTTTTGGTGACGGAAACAGAACACGTTTTTTTTTTTTTTTTTTTTTTAAATATGTTATGTTTCTGTCACAATCATACTGAACACGTAGACATGGCAAAACGGTTCAGAATTTTCTGACCCGACCCGACCCGAAAAATACCCGACCCGAACCCGATTTTTTTGACCCGAAGAAAAACGGGTTAACCCGTGACCCAACTCGTGTTTTTTTGGGTCAACCCGCCCCGACCCGCAACCCGCCCCGAACCCGAACCATTTTTTTAAAACGTTTTTTTTTGGTAAAAAAAAATAGTGAAATTAAGACAATATTGGTTTAATTGTTTATTGTGAGTTTTAAGGAAACAATTGATACATTTACATAACTGCATGCAAATTAATTGAAAAATAAATGGTTGAGCATTTTGTAATGAGTAAAGATTTTTAGATATCAAATAGTAAAGTACATGCCAAGATAATCTGGTTACAATAAAGTTAAAAACAGATTTAAAATTGTAAATATGTGTGAGACACATTCACAAGTGTGAAAATAGTAAAGCCAAAGTATCAAATTAGCATAAATTATGAATGCTTAGATCTATTTTTTAACAATTTATGTTCAAAATAAACGGCTTTTCAAAATAAATTATGATATTTCCTAGAGTGTGTGCTGCTTAACAATGATATGATCTTCATAAAAGAGACTAGGTATAAATAAGTAAGCAATCAAACTTTAATGTATATCTCAAATTGAAATAGAGTGTCAATCACAATTGATAATAGATTATAAAATTAATTTTTTAAATTGTAACTTTCTTATATGTTTTTATTCTTTATCAAATGAGTTATCCAATAAGTCATTTGTTTTTTTTTTTTTTTGGGAATGTTGATATTGTGTAAAAATAAAACTTGTATATTTGTTTTACTTATCTTTGTGTTGTTTTGTTTTAGATAGCAATGTTAGGATTTGTATAATTTTAAAATTATTGAATAAGTATTAATAAGTTTAACTGAGTTTATTCTTGATATAAGTAGTTGTAAGGACGCGTTTTGCAACGAACCTTAATAGTGTTGGATTCGCACGTAAAAAGGCCCAGACAATATGATTTGTAGAGCGTGGGTGTAAAGAACTAGGTTAACTGTGTTCTCTCCTAAAAAGATTCACTCTCACGTATATTAAAAGTCTAAAGTTGGTACAACGATCGTTTTCTCTAGTGATCAATACAACTCCTTTTCTTTACTTTTTTTCTCTTTTTTTTCTTCATGCTCTTCTTTTAGTTTATATACCCCCATTTGTGTTCCATCCTCACCGCACACGTGTAGGTTGGGTTCGGAGGATTTCTTTCTGTCCTATCTAGCACCTCCTGAAACTTCCTATGGGCAGCTGTAAGGCTGCTTCCTTACTGTTCAGGTATCACCTCCACATTATTGCGGCCAGAGAGTTGGTTGAGAGGTCATTAATGCGGAGGCAGTTGTAGTTATAGATATTTGTTTGCTTTATCTCTTTCATCCTTGGTCGGTTATTCTATCTTTTGCGGTGACCTAATTCTGAGATCTGATTGCAATAAGACCACGTCCTGATCGTCCTCGAACACATACTACCGAGGAGTATGGTGTCCTCGGACGGATACAGAACCTTACCCTTGTGATGTTGACCACCATCCCCTTCAGTAACTACCTTATGTCCTGACTTGACTTCCTCGGACGGATACACATCCTCGGATGGGCCACAGGCCCAACAATCCTGAATCTATTCTGAACTCTATGGGCCTACTGATCGAACGGTCCCCACAATAGCCCCTCAAAATCCTACTTTTCGACTCCTCGGGAGAGAAGGTGGATTTTGACGTCATAAGCCTGCACCTGTGTGCGTTTTGGGGCATGCCCCTGACGCTTCAGCACCCCGATTTTGGCAGCATTAAATTTTGACAACTCCCTTGTCTCCCACATTCGACGGTGAGATCTAAATCAAACGACAGGGGGCTTCCCTTGTTTTGTGAGCGGGAATTTCACCGCTCACAACCCTTACATGACTATAAAGGCGCTCCCTAATTAAACCTGTACTTTACCTTTGATGATTATGTGGTTCCGAAGCTTATATATTGAACCTGCCTTCTTCCAGTCTACGTTATTCTCCTGGCGACTACAAATAATCGTACGTTGTCCGAGGCCCTTTCTTTGAACCTGTAAGTCCTCTTGAAACTTTTACCATTTTCGTTTCAAGCCCAAAAGTCTTTTCTACTAAGTTTTTTAGAAAAATGGGGAAACAGAAGAATCCATTTCGATGTCTCATTGAATCCGAGGAGGGTATTAGGAACTTTCGTTCTAAGTACAAGATCCCCCCAACGGTAGGGATGAGGTACGCAGCCCAAGGGGAGTGGGTTGATGCCAGGCAAACTGGGGAAGTAGTTATCCCCATGATCGCCTTTATTGAGGGCGGGATGACTATCCCCATGGGTAGTATCACTAGGAGTTACCTCAACTTCTTTAGGCTATCCCCCACCCAGTGTGCTCCCAATATGTTTAGGGTCTTAGGAAGCATAGACGCTCTGAATCAGAGAATGGACCTAAAACTAACCCATCACGACGTGAATTGGGTGTATAATCTTCATCGCCTAACTGATCAGGGCTATTATCTCAAGTCGAGGTATCCTGAAGTAAGGCTAATTTAGTGCCTCCCCACTTCAAATAAAAATCTAAAGGAGGATTTCCTTATTTTCTCTGGGGAATGGCACGATGGTTTACCTTGTCCGACAGTAGAGGGAACACCAGGTGGGCGCGAAGTTATAGATCTATATTATTTAGTTCGTGAACACATTTCATTTGCTTTCATTATTTCTGTATTCTACAACTTTTAATCTTAGAATCAACGGTTTTGCAGATAGGCGCTACACGAAGCCCAATCTCAGATTAGTCAATAAGGCGAGCCTAGACAAGTTATTGAAAGCTGAAATATACGTGAACGAGGCTGATGGTCAGCTCCGGACAGCACATTTAATTCTTGGCTATACCCCCATTTCTTTTTCCTTTCAGGCGCCGAAGTGCGTGATCAAAGCACGTGATCCTCGGCTTCACCGTATCAGTGTTGCCTACGAAGGGTTTATTGTTCCAGAGGGTATTCCGCTTCCCCAGTACACATCTCGAACAGAGCCTCTTTTCGTGGCCAGCGTCTCGGCGGGACCTTCTTCACCCTTACCTTCTCTCAAGAGAAAGGGAACACAAAGGGGAAGGAAAAAGGGAAAAGGCGAGGAAACCGTTGTAACAGTGTTTGAATCCTCGGACGATTTCGGGATTTTTAATCAGCCCACCAGCCCCGAGGAAGACCCAGACGAGATGGGGATACAAAGGAAACCCCAGAAAAGCTTGATGGAGCTGATGGAAGGTCAGCCGGGTAAGTCTACACCTGACAAGACAATACCATCTCAGGCTTCATCTCTTCCAGCCAGGTCTCCTCCTCCAGCTCCTCGCCCCCCTCCTCGCTCATCTCCACAACTAGCGTTTCCCAGCGCTGCTGAGCAGAAAAAGTGTAAGGAATAGAAGGGCAAGGAGGTGGCGGATACGAGCAAGTCTCGTCCCACTCAAGAGGAGGAAGACCAACGAGCCACAAAGCAGCAAAAAACTAAGCACCCAGCCACGCGGGGCCAAGAGAAATCTGATTCCCCACATCCTAAGCCACAAGCATGGTTGCCAGCACCCATGCACGGTGGGGAGCCCCTACGAGACGATGCCTCTATAAGGGATTTTAACGGCGGCATTGGGTGTCACGTAGCCTCGGCCATAGAGGAAGCCTTATTGCTCCCAAAAGATATGGCCGAGATAAAGAATATGAGGAAGAATGAACTCATCCTTGACAACAAACGATACTTGGGCATTGTGAGAAGCTGTCTTTTATCCTGTTTCATTCTATGACTGTTACTCACTAATACGCACTTTTCATTGACTATAATGTTAACTCCCCCTCTTTTTTTTTTACAGATCATCCAAAATACTTTCAAGCTAGATGAAATGCTCAATGCTTGCTCCAATCAGCTAGATGGTGAAAGGAAAAGAAGGGTAATAGTTGTACAAACCTTGTCCAAATCTGAACAGGATTTGGCCGACGTAAGGAAAAAACTAAAGGTCGAAGAGGAAGCTCGCAAGAGTGCTAAATCGACATCAGAAAGCTACCAGAAGCAGGTCGATGAACAAGCAAGGCTTCTGCGCGAGACGAATGCCGAGCTGAAGAAGACTCAGGAGCAAGCTCTTGTTCTTAAGAAGCACTTAGAGGAAACTCAGAAGCTAAGGAAGCAAGCTGAAAAGCTCAAAGAGCAAGCCGAGAAAGCGAAAACCAACGCTGAACACGTAATGAACGAAACCGAGCAGAGAGGCTACGAAATTGGGATAGCTGAAACTGAGAAGGCTTTAAAAGCCAAGGTTCCGGAGGTATGCCGCATTTACTGCGCGAGAACTTGGAGCGAGGCTCTTAACCGTGCTGGGGTTGAAGCCTCATCTGAGCTACGTAGGCCAGAGAACGTATATTATCCCGAGGCGATACGCCCCTCCGCTCCTTAACCCTATCAGGCTGACGCTCCTTCTCCAGTTATTAACCTTAACGAGGAGGTTTTGCCTCGTAATTCTCCTCCTTGCGGCCAACCGGGACCGACTAAGGAGGGATTAGCCCTTCCAGGAGCTTCCCCAGACAAGATCACCACCGCTTTGGAGGCAGGGACGGCCTCCCAGGGTTTTCAACAGGAATTGGACTCCACGGTTCTACCAACTGGGGGCGTTACCAAAGCCAAAGATGGAATCGCAACTTCGGAGGCGGACCTACCCGCCAGCCAGACCCCGTAGATCCAGTTGAAATAAAAAAAGTAGAACCTGTTTTGTAACTTTAAATAGACACTTAATAGAGGACTTTTTTGTTCATTTTCTTATCGTCCTCGCGGCTCTATGTTATCTTTGCAGTCGTTCACTTTATCGTTGTAATTTTGCATGGGTTCATTTTAACCACCTTCTATATTGTGCGCTAAGGACCTAGCATAACTTAGCCTCTGTTCCACGTTTTAATATAAATCGTAGGATGTTAATTTCCACTAAGTTTGCGATCCGAGGACCTAGCATAACTTAGTTTCTGTCTAACAATTCAACATAAATCATAGGATGTTAATTTCCACTAAATTTGCGATCCGAGGACCTAGCATAACTTAGTTTCTGTTTAACAATTCAATATAAGTCATAGGATGTTAATTTCCACTAAGTTTGCGATCCGAGAACCTGGCATAACTTAGTTTCTGTTTAACAATTCAATATAAATCATAGGATGTTAATTTCCACTAAGTTTGCGATCCGAAGACCTGGCATAACTTAGTTTCTGTTTAACAATTCAATATAAATCATAGGATGTTAATTTCCACTAAGTTTACGATCCGAGGACCTGGCATAACTTAGTTTCTGTTTAACAATTCAATATAAATCATAGGAATCCGAGGACCTGGCATAACTTAGTTTCTATTTAACAATCCAATATAAATCATAGGATATTAATTTCCACTAAGTTTGCGATCCGAGGACCTGGCATAACTTAGTTTCTGTTTAACAATTCAATATAAGTCATAGGATGTTAATTTCCATTAAATTTGCGATCTGAGGACCTGGAATAACTTAGTTTCTGTTTAACAATTCAATATAAATCATGGGATGCAGGTGTACAGGATGTATGATTGACGTAAGTTTAAAAGAAAATATTTGAATTGAAACACTTTTATTAATAATAATACCTCTTGAGATTATTTACATTCCAAGGATGAAGTACAGGTTTTTCATCTAGGTCCTCTAGATAGTAGGCTCCTATTCCTGCTATAGAAGTGATCCGATATGGCCCCTCCCAATTAGGTCCCAGTTTTCCCCAATTTGGATTCTTAGTGGCCCCCAGGACTTTCCTCAGCACCAAATCTCCTATGGCTAACGGCCTCATCTTCACATTGCTATCGTAGCCCTGCTTGAGTTTATGCTGGTAGTAAGCTAATTGAACCATCGCGCTCTCCCTTCGTTCTTCAATCAGGTCTAAACTTTTTTCCAACATCGCATCATTATTACCCGAAGAGAATGTACTGGTCTTTAACATTAGGAATCTAGTTTCTAGGGGAATGACGGCCTCTGCCCCAAAGGTCATGGAGAAGGGAGTTTCTCCCGTCGAACGTCGGGGTGTTGTCCGATACGTCTAAAGCACATGTGGCAATTCTTCCACCCATTTTCCTTTCACGCCATCCAGCCTCTTCTTAAGCCCATTGACTATTACCTTGTTAACAGCTTCAGCCTGCCTATTGCCTTGTGGATAAGCTGGAGTGGAATATCTGTTTCTTATTCCCAGTTCTGAACAATATTCCCTAAAGGCATTGCAATCGAATTGGAGTCGGTTATCTGAGACAAGAGTTTGGGGAATTCAGAATCGTGTAACAATGTTCCTCCAAACAAACTTCTTCACATCTACGTCCCTGATGTTAGCCAAGGGCTCAGTTTCAACCCATTTAGTGAAGTAGTCTGTGCCGACCAGCAGGTACTTCTTGTTTCCCATGGCTTTAGGAAATGGGCCGACAATGTCCAGCCCCCATTGCGCAAAAGGCCACGGGCTTGAGAGAGGGTTAAGAACTCCTCCCAGTTGGTGGATATTCGGGGCATATCTCTAACACTGATCGCATTTCTTAACATACTCCTGCTCTTCTCTCTGCATATTTGGCCACCAATAACCTTGTGTGAGGGCTCGGCATGATAGAGACCTTCCTCCTGTATGGTTTCCACAAATGCCTTCATGCAACTCTTCCAGGATTGACTCTGCTGTCTCGGGAGGCACGCAGAGCAAGTATGGCCCAAAGAAGGACCGTCTGTATAATTTTTTATCCTCGGACAACCAGTACCGAAGAGCTCTCCTTCGTACTTTCTCAGCTTCCAGCTTATCTTCGGGTAATAAGTCACTTTCGAGAAATTTTAATATGGGATCCATTCAGCTTGTTGACGAACTAATTTGATGGATTTGGCAAACCTCCTTTTCTAGTGAAATGGGAGTACACAAGTCTTCGACGATAATCACTTGAGGGAAATTTCGTACCGAGGAGGTGGCAAGGGTCGCCAAGGAATCAGCATGGGTATTTTCACCTCGTGGAATATGTAATACGTCGAAAGACTCGAACTCCGTTCGCATACGCCTAACCCGATCCAGATACCCTTGCATCCTTGGGTCTCTAGCCTCCAGCTCTCCCGTCACCTGGCCGACTACCAACCTCGAGTCTGAGAATAGTTTCACTGCCTTTCCACCCATTTTATGGACCATGCTTATTCCCACTATCAAGGCTTCGTATTCTGATTCATTGTTAGTAGCCGAGAACCCTAGTCTTAGTGACTTCTCAATGATGACCTCTTCGGGGGATATCAGCACTAGTCCCAATCCAGCTCCCCGTTGGTTTGCGGCCCCATCCACGTACACTTTCCATATAGACTCCCCTTGTGCGGATATCAGGCCAACCGATTTTTCATCCATGTGATCTTGATTCCTACTAATTTCCTCAGGGCACTCAGCGAATTCAGCTACTAGATCGGCGAGGACTTGACCTTTTACAGAGGTGCGGGGCATGTATTTGATGTCAAAAGCACCCAAAATCGTGCCCCACTTGACAATTCTACCGGTGTAATCAGCACTTCTGAGTATGGACTTAAGAGGCAGTTGGGTCAAAATAACCATAGTGTGAGCTTGAAAATGGAAGTTTACGTGTTGCATGGACCACCGCCAGTATGGCCTTTTCTAATGACAGATATCTCAGCTCGGCTTCATGGAGGGATTTACTTACGTAATAAACTGGCCTTTGGACGCCATTGTCTTCTCGTATCAAGACGAAACTAATTGCGTGGGGTGCTATCGCCAAATAGGCATACAACACCTTATCCACTTCAGGGCTAGACATGATAGGTGGCCTGGACAAATCATCTTTCAACTGCTGGAACGCTTCAGCACACTCCATGGTCCATTCGAATCCTTGCCACTTATGTAACAGGCGGAAAAAATGACGACACCTCTCAGCCAACCTGGAGATGAACCTGTTCAACGCAGTAGTCATCCCAGTCAGTTTCTGCACTTCTTTTGGATTCCGAGGTGCTTGAAAATCGTTAATGGCCCTAATCTGGTCTGGATTCACCTCAATTCCTCTATGGGTCACCATGTACCCCCAAGAACTTCCCGGAACCTACACCAAAGGAGCACTTCGAAGCATTCAAGCGCAACTTATGTTCTCTCAGTATCCCGAAGATACTAGTGAGGTCCTCCACATGTTCGGACACTACTTTACTTTTTACAACCATATCATCGATATAAACTTCAATATTTCTGCCCAGTTGTGGCTCAAACATTTTCGTCATCATGCGTTGGTAGGTAGATCCAGCGTTTTTCAAACCGAAAGGCATCACCTTGTAATGGTAGTTCCCAATCGGGGTCACGAAAGCAGTCTTTTCTTGATCGTCGGTGGCCAGCGGTATTTGGTGATACCCTTGAAAGGCATCCAAGAAACTCATCCTAGGGTGACCCACGGTCGCATCCACCAACTGGTCAATCTTCGGCATAGGAAATGGATCCTTAGGACAGGCCTTATTAAGATCCGTGAAGTCCACGCACACCCGCCATTTTCCAGTCTTCTTTTTTACTACCACCGTATTGACCAACCATTGAGGGTAAAAAACTTCCTTGATAGCCCCAGCCTGTTTGAGCTTGGCAACTTCGCTTCTAACTGCCTTGGCATGCTCCTTCGATGGTCGCCGATGAGGTTGCCTCCTGGGAACAACGGCAGGGTTCACGTTGAGTCGGTGACAAATGAAATTCGGGTCCACCCTTGGGGCCTCGTACAGGTCCCATGCAAAAACGCCCACATTGGCTCGGAGGAACTCCAACAAATTCGCTTTCTCTTGCGAAGGCAACTTGGCCCCAACCCGGAAGAATTTTTCTGGATCATCAGTGATAACTGCCTTTTCCAGTTCTTCACACTCTACCCCATTGATTGGCACTTCTAAGCCTGACATTGGGGACTTTAATTGCTATAGCTCATTATCGGCGGTAGTCGAGGTTTCTGCCTCTGGCTGATGCTGTATAGCCGCTACTTGGCATTGCCGAGCAGCCGCCTGACTCCCTATGATCTCCAACACTTGGTCTCCAGATGGGTATTTCACCTTCTGATGTAGAGTGGACGAAACTGCTTTAAGGGTGTAAAGCCAAGGTCTGCCCACAATAGCCGTGTACGGAGAAAAAACATCTACAACAATAAAATCCACCTCCACCACATCCATGCCTGACTGCACGGGCAGCCTGATTAGCCCCATAGGAGTGACCAACCTTCCCTCAAAACTCACTAGAGGGGAATTATAAGTTGTTAAGTCCTCTGGTTTCAAACCTAACCCCTTGTACAAATCTGGATACATCACATCCATGGCACTTCCCTGATCAACCATCACTCTTCGGACATCGTACCCGCTAATCCTCAATGTTACCACCAAAGCGTCCTCATGGGGCTGTATGGTCCCAACCAGATTCTCATCTGAAAAACCCAAAATCAAGGGGACACGCCTCTTGGCTCTCTTCAATGCCTGAGAATGATCCTCGGCCGGGGATCGGGACACCGACAACACTCTCGAGGGGCAAGATCCAGTCCTTCCTAGGGCCGCAAAGATAACGTTGATCGTACCCAGGGGGAGCCTTGATGAAGCATCCCCACGCACCTCGGAACCTGTTTGGCTCGCCCTTTCCCTGGAGTGATGCAAGTTGCTTTAATTTCCCTTCACGGACCAACTACTCCAAGTGGTCCCATAAATTCCTGCAGTTGTCTGTCGTGTGCCCATGGTCCTGATGGTAATGGCAATACAAACTCGGGTTGCGTTTTCTAGGCTCTCCCGCCATCTTGTTCGGCCATTTGAAGAATGGCTCGTTCTTTATCTTCTCCAAAACCTGCTAAACAGGCTCCCGAAATACTGCATTAACAACCTGGGCGTCTGCCGAGCCCGATTGCCCAACAAAGTCCCTCCTCGGCCGGCTGTTATTATAACGATCCGACCTGAAATCCCTCCTTTCTTGAGGGATCATCTTGGCCTTTCCTTTCCCCTGAAGTTGATCTTCCTCTACCCTTTTGTACTTTTCCATTCTGTCCATCAGCTGGCGCACACTGGTGACAGGTTTACCCGTCAAGAATTTCCTCAAGTCGCGATCAGTTGGGAGACCAGCTTTGAAAGTAGTTATAGCCACAGGATCATTCTTCCCCTCTATTTCGTTAAACATCTCCCAGTACCTATCCGAATAGCTCTTGAGAGTCTCGCCCTCTCGCATAGACAAAGTCAACAAGGATCCCAAAGGCAGAGGAGTCCGGCTGCATGTAATAAAGCGAGCACCAAAAGCCTGAGTCAGTGTTTTGAAAGATCCAACAGAATTGGCTCTTAAGCCATTGAACCACCTCATCGCCGTCGGACCCAAACTCGATGGAAAAATCTTGCACATCAAAGCATCATCCCTGGAGTGAATAGCCATCTTCTGGCTGTAATAGCTTACATGTTCCACCGGATCTGAATGGCCATCATACAGAGAGAACGTAGGTTGATGGAACCGCCGAGGATGGGTAGCATCGTCTATGTTTCTCGTAAAGGGCGACTTGGAAATTTGACTCAGGGTTTTGTTCATGGCATCGTTTCCCAAGCCCCTGCTAGTTGGACTTCTATGCCTACGCCTATGGCGACGTTCCTCTTCATAGGAGAAAGTCTCGCTTTGCGGAGTTCTCGACCTCCGCCTGTAGCTAATTCCATCCGACTCCCCGGATGATGGTTCAGAGCAAGGTGGGGAACGTTCCCGCCGTGCATGGCGCAGCTCTCTCTTCAAGTCTGCAATCTCACGTTGCAGATTCCCACCATGCTTCGCATGGGAGACGTGACTTTTTCCGCGTGAATGGCTCCTGGTGGTATGAGTTGTATGTACACTCCCCTCCCGGACTTCCCTCCGTTCGGGACTCCTTCGAGGACCACCATGCTGAGAGCCCCTTAACTTCGCCTGATACAGGTTGACATCATCCTGATGCGGTCCCGCTGCGGGATGAGGTGGCTCCACTCCTTCCATCGGAAACGTTGTACCAGAAGTTGTACAAGCTAACACAAGCTCTTCCCACAGACGGCGCCAATTGTAAGGACGCGTTTTGCAACGAATCTTAACAGTGTTGGGTTCGCACGTAAAAAGGCCCAGACAATATGATTTGTAGAGCGTGGGTGTAAAGAACTAGGTTAACTGTGTTCTCTCCTAAAAAGATTCACTCTCACGTATATTAAAGGTCTAAAGTTGGTACAACGATCGTTTTCTCTAATGATCAATACAACTCCTTTTCTCTACTTTTTTTCTCTTTTTTTTCTTCATGCTCTTCTTTTAGTTTATATACCCCTATTTGTGTTCCATCCTCACTGTACACGTGTAGGTTGGGTCCGGAAGATTTCTTTCTGTCCCATCTAGCACCTCCTGGAACTTCCTATGGGCAGCTGTAAGGCTGCTTCCTAACTGTTCAGGTATCACCTCCACATTAATGCGGCCAGAGAGTTGGTTGAGAGGTCATTAATGCGGAGGCAGCTGTAGTTATAGATATTTGTTTGCTTTATCTCTTTCATCCATGGTCGGTTATTCTATCTTTTGCGGTGACCTAATTCTGAGATCTGGTTGCAATAAGACCACGTCCTGATCGTCCTCGGACGCATACTGCCGAGGAGTATGGTGTTCTCGGATGGATACAGAACCTTACCCTTGTGATGTTGACCACCATCCCCTTCAATAACTACCTTATGTCCTGACTTGACTTCCTCGGACGGATACACATCCTCGGATGGGCCACGAGCCCAACAATCCTGAATCAATTCTGAACTCTATGGGCCTACTGATCGAACGGTCCCCACAGTAGTGAATTCAAAATAATGCATTTTACATCAAGTAATATGTTGCATAACTATCCAAATGGCAAATACATATTGTTTTCTTTATAATAAAAATAAAAAAATAAAAAAAATAAAAAATAAAAAATTTAATGTGAAAAATACGGGTCAACCCAACCCAACCCGACCCGGCCCGCAACTCGATTGACCCGAACCCGTTTTCAACCCGCTTAAAATGACCCGTTTTTGACCCGTGACCCGATTGACCCGACCTGAACCCGACCCGACCCGCCCATTTTGCCATGTCTAAGAACACGTTTTGTCATCTTACTCAGAAAAAATAGACACAACTTATGAGCATGGAGCTTCAATAATTAATGGAATTCCCATGGTTTTAAAAACAAACTGGGGGCAAAACCCTTTTTGCCTTCTGTTCCGATTCAATCCATTTTCTGACTGGTTTTGAAATTTTTTACCGAACTGAATTGGTATCCAATTCCCAATTGAACCAGTCAGACTGGCTGGTCTAGTCCCTTTTTAAAACCATTGGAATACCATTACCAAATGATACAAGAGCCCTGCATGTCATTAAAAAAAAAAAGTGTTCTGTTTCCGTCACAATCATACCAAACACGTTTTGTCAGCTTACTCAGAGAAAAAATAGACACAACCTAGGAGCATGGAGCTTCAATAATTAATGGAATACCATTACCACATGACACTGGACCCCTGCATGTCATGGAAACAGAAGGTTTTTGCGAATAAAATGATCACACCTGTGTCATAAGTAAGCAACTCAAACATGTTTCTAAGGAAATAAAATATATATTGTTAGGAATAATAGATTGGGTCATACTATACTACAAGTCGTTTGTCGTCTCCTCTCATCTAATAATCTGCTCGGGTTGCCAACTAAAATCTCACCAGTTTGTTTTCCAGCCAGCAGGGCCATTAGGATTAGATAGTGATAAACACTCACAAGTCCATGTAAAGTCAACAACTCATCACTTCCTATAGCATCAAGATAGCATCATTGTTGGCAAACCATGTGAAATTGTGAGTCTTGTTGTGTATTGGAGCTGTAATTCGAGATAAAGACAAGACCAAAAAAAACCAGCTCAAATCAAAATTCTGCCAGCTTGATAGCAACCTCAATCAATTAAACTTAACAGCAACCTCAGTCAGTTGAGCTCAATATCAACCTCTATCTATCGAGCTGTGAGAACCTGGTTTTTAATTAGGACCATAAGTCAGCAAAATTCTAGGATTTTGCGCCCAAAATGACATTATAAGTTGACATAAGGGAGAATTTTAGAGGAGAGAGAGCTTCACTTGTACGCCTGGGGTTTTTTAACCAATTTTTTTTCTCAAAATCATCATACTAGAGTTACTAAAGGAGATCTAAAGATCGATTGATGAAAAAGCTGAAGCTATAGCCTATGACCAACTTGCTATTGTGAAAAAAAATCAAGTTAGAACTTGAAGTCAAACAACCATAGTGGAAGAGTTCAATTAGGATGAAGCTGCACAATAGTAACTTCTACTGGAGGTAGCAAACTAAAGAAAAGGTAAATTTTATTTGTAAACTTCGATTTCATTAGTGGATTCTTTTGCTAAGGGTAAGCCTTAAATCCCTAGAGGGATTTTGTAATCATATTGGCATATTGTGTCTTATTTATTTTTCCACATGGTTTTTTTTTTTTTTTTTTTTTTGCAATAATCTTATTTATTTTCCCTTTGTAATCATATTGCAATTTTGTATTAGATCATTAAACTTTTGTTTATTATAATAGATTGCTCATTTGAGGAATGTTTCCCTTGGGGTGGTTTGTCCCTTTGACGGTTTTCCTTGGGTTTTCCACTTAGTCACCATATTGATGTCTCTCATTGTAATTGATCTTATGCGGACATATGCTTAGTAAGCTTTAGCTTTGTACACATAATTAATTAACTCATAATCTGTAATTTGACATAATATATATATATATATGAGGAGTACTACATCCACAACATTTTCATAGCAAATCTTAATTATGTGGCAATATGTTACTGATTCTCATCTAAGTCCACCACTTATATCACTTGTTTACCTACCACTAAGAATATGTATGGTTGGTTGTAAACTTGTATTAGACATTATAATATAATAGTTATTCTTATAATTTAACTATTTGGTAGTTTGATTATATTTTTATTATTGAGAATAATCATTCCTTGTGAATAACTATCCTTTAAAATAAGAAATAACTATTCATCTCTAAAATGGTTGTAATAAACTATTCATTAATAGGTATAATAATTTTTAAAATTAATACACCAAATATAAAAACTTTTTATATGGACATAACAATTATATAAATAAAAAATCATTAAAAAATAACCTCTCTCTCAATTTTTTTTTAAATATATATATATATATTTTAGATAATATAATTGTATAAGTAAGAAATTTTCTAAATATAGTCTTAAGTTTTATTTTAATATTATAGCTTACAATCAAACCTATAAATATATTTAGTCATTCTATTACAATACATTTTATTCAGAATAATAAAGATTAACATTCATATCGTAATAGTCATTCTATGTATCAAACATGCCCTAACAGTTTGCTGCATGGTATTTGTTGCGGCATTCTTGTGTCCCTACTCCTAGCATTATTCTATAGGTCTTATCATCAATAATGCTATAATGGAACTATTACCATGTGTCTTGATTATTTTTCCTATTTTTTCATTGAATATGTGTCTTGATTATTTATTTTTTATATTAAACTCTCTAACATTATGTGGACAATTAATACTAGATCAAGATCCTCTAGAATTCCTAACCACATGTGATAGGCCAATAAACGAATTGATCCCTTGTGATGAATTAATTGATTAATTAGCCAAGTTTATTAATTAATCAAATTAACATGCAAATACGTGGTAGCACAAACAAATCACCAACCAAGTTTAATGCAGCGGAAAATAAATTTGACATGGTGATTTGTTTACGAATGGAGAAAATCAAGTGGTTACAAGTAAATGAATCTCAATACCTTATACCAACCTACAGTTGAATTCTTACCCCAATACTCAATTGGACTTGTTCTGTAATGACAATCTCTCCTTTTGATGCATGGCTCCCAGTACGTAACTAACTAATTTGATGCGCAAATCCCAGTACGTGGCTTACTCCTTTGCATGAATCCAAGTACGTGACTAACTCCGCAGCAACCCTTTGATTGTTGTAGTTGATTTGCAGTAGCTTCACATAGAAACACTAATAAGATCTTCATTGTTGGTGCAAGAGACTTTGCTTGGTTACAGAACCCAAAGGCATACAAGAAACGGAGCAAGAACTCTTTCTTCTATAGGAGGAGGTTAGGGTTTCAAAAAGAAAACCTTATGAAGCTCTTTAGGGTTAGGGCTTTTCTTTTTCCATCTTCTTTAAATAGGAGCTTAATGGGCTCTCCTATTCCAAATAGGTTTACACAAATCTTGGGTTTTCCTAGTCCAATAAGGATTATACAAACCCACAAACCTTGGATTTTCCTAGTCCTATAAAGATTATACAAAACCCATAAACAAATAGCCTTTTAAAATAAAAACGTTACCGGTTATAATTTGAATTCCATAAGCTTGATAGATCGAGACATCTGTCGAGCTTTAATGAATCTCGACAAATCGAGCTTCTGTCGAGGAGGTATCGAGACCTGCAGATTGCACTTTTCTTGAGCAGTTCTTGAGTAATCTTCATATCTTCAATTTAACCATCTGTAATGATTATCTTGAACCTATTTAGATTTACTCAAATACAAGTAAAATGTGTTTTGTCAAAGGATATGCCAATTACATAAAAATATATCTCTAACAATGTGAAACTCATTTAATCTTAACATTTCATTTTAAAATGAATGGTTAAAATTGTTCC
Organism: Quercus lobata; assembly: GCF_001633185.2. Classification (NCBI taxonomy): domain Eukaryota; kingdom Viridiplantae; phylum Streptophyta; class Magnoliopsida; order Fagales; family Fagaceae; genus Quercus; species Quercus lobata. The sequence goes on along the minus strand of NC_044909.1, from coordinate 30,743,146 downwards.
ATGTCATTAATTCACTAACAAAAACTTAAAATAATGACACCATGTCATTGACACATCATATTTTGAGACTTTTAATTTAATTTATATTAATTTTCAAAACTAAAAAAAATTAAGACCTTATAGTCTTAAACCCAATGCAAGTCTCGATTCTTACTGTCATACAACACCGACGGCACAAAGTTTGCCTCTGGCAACAAAGAACTTGTTAAGTTCCCGAAGTAATATGAAGGAGTAAGGGTAAAGAGACATAGTGCGATGGAAATTCTCCGGAATGAGAGGATCGGAAAGAATATATTAATTACTCTCTTTGCTTTCACTTGCTTGCTCCTACTTTTGAAATTGCTTAACTTTGCCAACTATATCTATATGAAATTTTGTCTCTCAGTCTCTTTTCAATTTTAAATCACTTCTAACCATTTTTAATAAATAATATGATAGACATTTTGGAAGTTTAATAGAAATGTGTGATTGTTGTTTTCCTGTATCCATGCACCATTTTAAATTTTTCTTCTTAGAAACTAACTTGTTTTGAGTTTGAAAAAGGGGGTAGGTTCTGTTGTGCGACCCATAGAGAAGTACCTGCGGAACCCAAGCTCGATGGAGGCTGATAAAGAGCTCTAAAACTTTAAAAATCAAGTTCAATGGAGACTGATGGAGCTGCCAACTTCTCTATCACCTCTGGCGTTGTGATCTCGCCGAAGACAAACTCGGTTAGTGTCGGCACAGCAGTGAGATATGAATTTCAATTTATTAATTTTAAATAGAATATATGGAGTTATTATTTTAAAGTTTATTAGTGAATTAATGACATGGTACAATCTTAACCATTTTTTTAAAAAGCAAAAAGTCAAGATTAAAAGAACTCTATCTACAGAGTAGTTTGTTGCTGGCATTGATTCTCACCATCACCTCATCCTTAACATTGATTCTTAACATTGACGTTGTGGTACCACATTGTACATTCATAATGGAAATGGCTGAACAGGCAATGATAATACCCAATCCTTAGTCTCATGGTTTGTAACCCCAAACCTATCTCCATGATGATAAAAGAGCATTGCCACCTTGGCAAACGTTCAGTGCAATCCCAAGATATATAAGTATCAAAGAAGGGAGATTTTGCAACTCAATCTTTATTTATTTTCTTCCATGTTATGTTGGACTTTGTGAAACCTAGTTGTGTTTGATCCATATTATGACCCGACCCAAAATAATATTTTTATTATTTTTAATGGGAGATTTTATGAGGCTTAGTCCATGGAGCGGAGGCTTCTAAAGCTTAGCCCATTGTGAATCCCATGCGCAAGATAGAAAAACTGTTGTTTTGGAGATTAGGATTTGACGTTGTTTTTTAGAGAAAAAATTGTATTGCTGCACTTGTATTTTTCTCTGAGAAGAGTAAAATCCCTGCAACTCCATGGACGTAGGCAAATTGCCGAACCACGTAAATACTGTCTTGAGTGATTGTTTTCTTTAACGCATATTTTTCTCTATTTTTGCATCTCACAAATTTGAGAATTTCGTAAATATTCCTCTTCAACTGGTATCAGAGCCTAGAGTTAGGTTTGAGAGGGAACAATGACAGAGGAAACAAGAAAGGCGTTTGGAATAGAAAAATTCAATGGCATAGACTTTGGATTCTGGATGATACAGATCGAGGACTACCTCTATGGGAAGAAGTTGCATCTGCTGCTTTTGGGGGAGAAACCTGCAACTATGAAAGATGATGAATGGACTCTTCTTAATTATGTCAAAGTCTATTGCACATAATGTTGTGAAGGAGAAGACCACAGTAGATCTAATGAAGGCTTTATTTGGTATGTATGAAAAACCGTCAGTAAATAATAAGATGCATCTAATGAAGAAATTATTCAATTTGAAGATAACAAATAATGCATTAGTAGCACAACATCTGAATGAATTTAACACCATCACAAATCAATTATCTTTTATAGAAATTGATTTTGATGATTAGATTTGTGCACTGATTGTTTTGGCTTCTTTGCCAAACATTTGGGAGGTTATGAAAATGGCAATAAGCAATTCTACTGGAAAAGAAAAACTGAAGTATAATGACATTCGAGATTTAGTTCTAGCTGAGGAGATTCGCAGAAAAGATATAGGTGAAACCTCAGGATCTGGTTCTGCCCTAAACCTTGAGACAAGGGGTAAAAGAAATGACAACAATTCAAATCGAGACAGATCAAAATCCAAAAATTCCAATCGAAATAGAAGTAAATTTAGATTTGGATGACAAATACAATGTTGGAACTGTGGCAAAACTGGTCACTTTAGGAGGCATTGCAAAAGTCTTAAGAAGAAGAATGAGGATAATTCTGCTAATGCTGTAACAGAAGAGGTATAGGATGCACTACTTCTTGTAGTAGATATTCCACTTGATGATTGGGTTTTGGACTTGGGAGTTTCGTTTCATTCCACTCCACACCAATAAATCATACAAAACTATGTTGAAGGTGATTTTGATAAGGTGTATTTAGATGATGGAGAAGCCTTGGATGTGGTGGGTATAGGAGACGTTTGGATTTTACTGCCCAATGGGTCTGTCTGGTTATCGTAGAAGGTATAACACATTCTTGACTTGAAGAGGAATCTGATTTCCGTAGGACAACTTGATAATGAAGGACATGCAATACTATTTGTTGGTGGTACCTAGAAGGTAAAAAAGGGAGCCATGGTATTGTCTCGTGGAAAGAAAACCGGTACTCTATATATGACCTCAAATCTAAGAGACACAATTGCAGCTATTGAAGCAGGTACTGATGCAAGCCTATGGCATCGCAGACTTGGTCATATGAGTGAGAAAGGGATGAAGATGCTATTGTCAAAAGGGAAACTACTAGAATTGAAGTTTATTGATTTTGACATGTGTGAAAGCTATATCTTAGGAAAGTAGAAAAATGGTGAGCTTCTTGAAAACTAGCAAGACACCGAAGGTTGGAAAATTAGAGTAAGTACACACTGATTTGTGGGGCCTTCTTCGGTTGCATCCTTTGGAGATTCAACATATTACATCACTTTCATTGATGACTCAAGTAGAAAAGTATGAGTTTGTTTTTTGAAAAATAAATAAACTTGATGTATTTGGAACTTTTAAGAAGTGGAAGGCCATGGTTGGGACAAAAACATATTTGAAAGTAAATGTTTGAGGTTAGACAATGGAGGAGAGTACATAGATGGAGTGTTCAATGAGTATTGTGTTGCAAATGGAATTAGGATGGAGAAGACTATTCCTGGGACACCATAGTAGAATTGTGTGGCTAAGCGCATGAATAGAATTCTCAATGAGCATGCTAGGAGTATAAGGTTACATGCTGGATTACCAAAAACTTTCTAGGCTGGTGCTGTTAATACTACAGATTACTTAATAAACCAAGGATCATCTGTTCCCATGGAGTTCAGAATTCCTGAAGAGGTTTGGAGCAGTAAAGAGGTAAAGTTTTCCCATTTAAATTTTTTTGATTGTGTTTCTTATATTCATATTGATTCTGAAGTTTGTAGTAAACTTGATGCAAAGTCTAAAATATGTTTTTTTATTGGATATGGTGATGAGAAATTTGGCTATTGGTTTTGGGATGAACAAAACCAAAAAATCATTGGAAGCATAAATGTGATATTTAATGAACATGTTATGTACAAGGATAGATCAACTGTAGTGCCAGATGTTACAAACATAGATTAAAAGAAATATAAAATTTTCAACTTAGATGAATTGACTAAGAATACTGTCCAGAAAATGGGTGAAGAAGATAAGGAGAATGTAAATTTACAAGTAGATCAGAGTACACCTATGACTGAAGTCCTAGATCTTCCAAGATCACTAGATCTCCATAGTATTATTCACCCGCTTCAAATTATCTCCTGTTAACTGATGGTGGTGAGCCAGAGTGTTATGATTAAGCCTTGCAAGATGAAAATTCAAGCAAGTGGGAGTTAGCCACAAAAGATGAGATGGATTCTTTGTTGGGGATTAGGCATGGGAACTGATTGAATTTCCCTAAGGAAAGAAGGCTTTGCACAATAATTGGATATACAGAATAAAGAATGAGCATGATGGTAGCAAGCGCTACAAGGCCAAATTAGTTGTCAAAGGGTTCAGTGGAAAAAAGGCATGGACTACTCAGAAATATTTTCTCTTGTTGTGAAGATGTCAACAATTAGATTAGTACTGGGAATGGTGGCTGCAAATAATCTACATTTTAAGCAATAGATGTGAAGACAACATTTCTTCTTAATGACTTGGAGGAAGACATTTACATGAGTCAACCAGAATGGTTTATTGTTTAGGGACAAGATAGTCTAGTCTACAAATTGAAAAGAGCTTGTACAGCCTAAAACAAGCTCCAAGACAGTGTTACCAGAATTTTGACAGTTTTATGTATAGAACTGAGTTCAAGAGATGTGAAGCTGATCATTGTTGCTATGTTAAGTTCTTTGACAACTCTTATAGCATTTTACTATTGTATGTGGATAATATGCTCATTGTGGGGTCTAACACTAAACAAATTAATAATTTAAAGAAGCAGTTGTCAAAACAATTTGCAATAAAGGATTTAGGAGCTAGAAAACAAATTCTTGGTATAAGAATCACTAGAGACAAGGTCAACGGTACATTGAAGCTTTCACAAACAGAGTATGTGAAAAGGGTTCTCAGTAGGTTCAGCATGAATAAAGCTAAACCAGTGAGCATATTCTTGGGTAGTCATTTCAGACTAACTAAAAAACATTCACCGAAGACAAAAGAAGAAAGGGACCATATGAGCAAGTTACCCTATGTCTCAGCTATTGGCAACCTGACGTATGCAATGGTGTGTACAAGGCCAAACATTGCACATGCAGTGGGAGTTGTGAGTCAATACATGAATAAGCCAAGAAAGAAGCATTGGGAGGTAGTCAAGTGGATTCTACGGAATCTAAAAGGTACATCAAATACGTGTCTTTGCTTCATAGGTGCAATTTTGAAAGCACAGGGTAATGAAGATGCTGATTTAGCAAGTGATATTGATATCCTTTGGTAGTCATTTCAGACTAACTAAAGAACAGTCACCGAAGACAAAAGAAAAAAGGGACCATATGAGCAAGGTACCGTATGCCTCAACTATTGGAAGCCTGATGTATGCTATGGTGTGTACATGGCTAGACATTGCACATGCAGTGAGAGTTGTGAGTAGATACATGAGTAGGCCAGGAAAGTAGCATTGAGAGGTGTTGATACCGTATTTTGTCTACCATCAATTTGCGTGTCGAATCCCGAAAAATCCAAAAATATCATTTTCTCTCCATGAGTTCGCGAGAGCATCTAGAACGACATGGCATAACTCGTTCAGGCACCAGAGCACTCGAAGTGCCTTTTTTCAGCTAAAATGACCAAAATGCCCTTAGTCAGCCCTAGGTTTGACCAAAGGCCAAAAGAGGTCCAAACTATCGAAAAACAATGTTTTTCACAGCTTTACATCAAATTTGAGCTTCTCGGAGATTTTTAACAATTTTGGCCAAGTTTGACCTGAAGTTAATCTTGGGTGGGCTCAAAAACCGTAATTTTGATCTGGCTATCAAGATGGGTTAAAACCAATGTCATTGTGAAGATTATCAAATTTTCATTCCAACGACTATTCATGGGACAAAATTGGAGTTAGAACGGCCGAGATATCACAAAAACTGGGGTGGCGCACCAATCGATGCACTGCAAACTTTCGAGAGCCATAACTTTTCATCCGACCATTGGATTTTTGAGTTCCACACCTTTTTAGAAACTGAAAATCAAGGTGTCCAGATCAACCCGATCAGAGGGCTTTTGAGGCTGGCGACCCTTGAAGGGCCGCCGGCGGTCCTACAAGGGCCTTTGCCTCAAAAAACGCGTCGGGGCTATAAATAGCCCTAGGCATCCCTCAGACCAGGGGAGACCACATTTTTTTTTTCTGAGTTTTTCTCTTTGCCCAGCTTCTCTACACATTTTTTTTCTCTTCCAAACAGCAAAAAACACATAGAAGCTTTTTGATTCTTCTCTCTTCACTAAAGAACACAAGGTATTGTTCTTATACCCAATCTTCTTCTTGGTTCTACATCTTGGATGTGGGATTTAGGGGTGTGGATGTAGCTTTCTAGCTACTATCCACACCCCCTAACCTTTTAAATCTTTTTCTAGCATTTATCTTGCTATCTTTTGCTTGAATAACTGATTTATTGCTTTCCTTGCATGTTGCTTGCTTTATTTGTGCATCTAGCTTAAATCTCCTTGCTTTTTATGCCTTATGCCATGTTTTATTCTTAGATTTACATCCTTACATGCTTATATGTTTAGATCTATATGCTTAGGGTTTTATGCCATGTTTTCCTATATTTTGTGCCTCTTTTTGTTCTATGTTGATGTTAGGGTTACATGCTCACATGCTTGTATGATGTTGTTGGGCTATGCCTTTCTTGGATCTATGTATCTATGTGTTTATTTTCATGCTATATGGTTAGGTCTGAGTCTTCATGTGCTTATATGCTTGGATTCATGTTCTTCCATGTCTATGTGCAAAGTTTCTACATGTTTACATGTATGTTCCTATGCCTAGTCTAGATCTATGTTTCCACATGCTTGTGTTCTTGGATCTATGCTCTTTACATGCTTTATGTCATCTTCCATGTGCTTGTGTGCTCCATGCCATGTTTGTGTGCCTAGACCTAGGCCATGTATGTCATGCCATGTGCTATTGTAGCCCCTTTTGTCACTTTATCTTTCTTTCTTGTATTTTGGCCTAATAGTTAGGACCTGATCTAGACCCTATGGTCTTTGTCATCATCCACATACCTCAGCCCATTTCAAAGGGTTTAGATCATCCTATTTGCATGTCTATGCTTGCTTGCTTCTATGCTTTATGCTTGTGTTAGCCTCTCTAGTTCTAGGCTTTGCCACACTTGATGCCCTTAGCGGGTTTGTGGTTGTGTGGTTACATCTGACGCCTATGAGGCCTTGTTTGGGTGTAACCACTTGGGAGGCATCGCCATGATGCCGGTTGCTTCGTGCATACCTTTCCCCTTTTCCACTCCTTGCGATAATATGCTTGTCATGCTTGTTTGTGCCCCCGTTTGCTTTATTTGCATCTTCACATGCTTGCTTACATGTCCATGCATGAGTTTTGCTTGCTAGTGCGTCATGCTTCAACATAATGAAATTATGGACATTTAATCCAAACCTACATTTGTCCCTCGCGGACACCATCTTTTGTTTCTTTTCTTGTTTGTTTACCTTTTTGCTTGTTTGCTTGTTTGCCTTCTCGCTTGTTTGCTTGCATCCATGTCTCTATGCTTGCCATGTATATCATGCTTATCTATTTTATGTCTCCTTCATATGCACTTTGCATCTTTTCCTTTCATCACTTGTCTGCTGGTTTCTTGTCTTTTCCTTTGCATGTACACACATGGAGCGAGGACGCATGGAGCTAGGGCATGGTTTCCCAAACGTAAGCAAAAAAGGCACAGATGCAAGTATGTAGATAAGCCAAGCGGCTGTGTTCAGTAGGTTTAGGAGTTTAGCCTTCCCCTTTGGTTATGTACTCTTTTAAACCCCCTTCCTTCCTCCTCCTTTTCTCCCCTAGATGGTTTGTATTAGGTATATCATGCTTTGTACCATTCGTCCTCATCTCTAGAGTATGGCGACCCCTGTTTATTTTCCTGCACTTATATTTTAGGCCATGCTTTAGGAATGTAGGCAGTTACTTTCATGCTCTGTCTACTTGCATTGTGCATGATGTATGTATATATATACCTGCTCGCCCCCCCTTCCCCTCCAACTCCGGTGTGATTGTCACAGTCTGTGTCACCTAGGGTAGGCGATGCCTAATTTCCGTTGCGAAAGTAAGGTGACTTGTCACCAGATTTTCACCGTAGAAATCTGGCACTTTGCTTGAATGCCATAGGAAAGCGTAGATTGGGACCACACCCATTCAAAAGCCAACCTCAAAGCCCCCTATGCATGCAAAGCCCCGAAAGCCAATGCCAAAATCATGTTTTTACTGCCAATTTTCAAAAATTAAGGTTGTGGGGCACCTAACACATTCCCCACACGTAACCAAACTTCTAAACCTAAGAATCAAGATTTTTTTTGCCATCCACATTAGATTAGGAAAATGCCATTTTTCTTAACCTAGGATTGGTAATAAAATCAACCAGAAACAGGTGACCAATCACACCATAGAAAAACCCAATGATTGTTGGCGACTCCATTTACCTTTGGTAATCCCTTGAAATTTGGCCCAGATTCCTGCCCTAAAACCAAAGGTAGACCTACCTTCCTCTACCGAGAGAAAGAGCACCCGAAGCTTCACATGAACACACACTACCATATACATCGAAAGGGGCCCTCCAACGAGGCCCCGTGAGTGCGGGAGCTATCGCCACAGCGAGTGGTTGAACGAGGGCTCGTGACGGCAGTGGCAGTTTTTCTGCTTTCACCCCAATCGAGGCTGCGCGTCGACAGGAGGCAGTCAAGTGGATTCTAAGGTATTTGAGAGGTTCATCAAATACATGTTTTTGCTTCACAGGTGCAAGTTTGAAAGTGCAAGGTTATGTAGATGCTGATTTAGCAAGTGATATTAATATTAGAAAGATTACTACTATGTTTGTATTTACTCTAGGTGGTACAACTATATCTTGGGTTTCAAATCTACAAAAGATCATTGCTTTTAATTCCAAGTCGAAGCATATACAGATGAGATACCATTTTATTTGTTACCTTGTTAAAGATAAACTGGTAATATTTGAAAAGATTTGTAGATCTAAGAATTCGGCAGATATGTTGACTAAGGTTGTCACTGTTGAGAAGTTGAAGCTATGTGCAGCTTCGGTTGGTCTTCTAGTTTGAGGATAGGAGGATGAGTTGCAATGATGAGGGATTGTCTTTGGAAGATTGTTATTGATGTTTGTAATTAAACTAGTCTCCAAGTGGGAGACTTGTTGGGCTTTGTGGAGATTTAATATTGTTACAGTTTTTAATGGGAGATTTTTTGAGGCTTAGTCCATGGAGCGGAACGGGAAAAATTTATGGCCCGTTTTGTAGCCCATTGTGAATTCTGTGTGCAGGATAGAAAAATTGTTGTTTTGGAGATTAGGGTTTGATGTTGTTTTTTAGAGAGAAAATTGTACTGCTGTATCTTGTATTTTTCCCTAAGAATAGTGAAATCCCTACAACTCCATGGACGTAGGCAAATTGCCGAACCACGTAAATATTGTCATGTGTGATTATTTTCTTTGGCCCATATTTTCTCTATTTTTGCATCTCATAGATCTAGGTATTTCATGAATATTTCTCTTCATGATACACCACTCAAATATTGTATGTACTCATATGCATCTTTATGTGAAGTTCCAGTTTCATGCATTTAACATTTGATTGATTTGGAAACATCCCCCATTTCTAACTCATCCTAAATTAATGGAAGACGAAGAAGATCATTAGTATATCATACTGTTACAGAAATTTACATTATAATCATCTTTAGTAAAAATTGCATACCAGAGAGATGTTCCTAAATCACTTTCAAATCAAAGAATTATTGATGACAAACGAATTATATTGTGATACTCCTCTAAGAATTTCAAGGCCTGTTTTGAAGTTGTCCATATTCTTTTAACTATTGTTATTATGTATTATATTTTCCTAATTTCTTTTGGTACAACTAAAATTTTTTATTTTCAAATTTAACATTCAAAATTTTTATTCTCCTAAGAAGATTATCATGATAATAAAAACTTGTCATATAATTACAAGTTAAAAAATTGATATTACCAAAATAATTAATAATACTCTCAACCCAAACATATCTTTTCCCATTCTTAAGTACACCAAAATTTTTGTATAAAAAATAAAATAAAATAAAGTACACCGAAATGGGCCAAAGTAAATTGAAGTGGATTGAACTGGACCAAAATGGACTGAATTGGATCAAAGTGGACCATAATAGACTGAAGTGGACCGAAGTAGATCGAGATGAACCAAAGTGGACCTAATGCCAAATCGTAATTAGTAAACATAACTCAAAAAATTAATAACAAATTATAGTAATAAAGTGACGTAAAACCATAACCTCTGATAAGGAATATATTCCAATGTGATGGAAGTTGTTTGTTGTTGAAGTAACTGTGAGAGACCGGCTCTCAAAATTAGATAGGCATCGACACCTCTCTTTTGGGTTATGTGGAGTTGCCACTTTTTTTTTTTTTTTTTTTAATTACAAAAAATAAGAAAAACAAAAATATACAATATACATATTTGAAACACCTTAAGTTTCATTGATTGAATATGTAAATACAATATGGTAGAAGAACATTACAAGGCTTTGGTTCTAAATACAATCTACCAAAATAAAGATAAAACACTATTTTGCAAACCAAAACCTATGGTTCGGGGTCTAGGTTACAAAATGGGAAGGTGTTAGACACTCAATCTGCTTGGATAAAATCCGATCTTCTAGACTCTAATGATCATTTAAGTACCCATAACCAATGATGGCTAAATGTTATTCAAAGACCTCAGATCTATACAATTCTCTACGTAAAGAATCAAATCTGATTTTTAATGTGAAACAATGTTTTGAGTAGAAAAATATGCAAACCTGATGTTAATTAACAAATGAGTTTTATTGACAAAATGGAGATCTGGATTCTAATGAATTTTGGTAAGAAAAACTCATATCTGATTTAGATATGTAAAAGAGTATATTTTTAATTAGAAAACTTCAAATCTGATTTTAGATATGAAAAAGATGAATTTTTAGTGAGAAGATTTCAGATTTGATTTTATATACGAAAAAGAATGAGTTTCTAATAATAAAATTTCAGATCTAATTTTTAAATGTGATAAAGAATGATTTTTAAAGAAAGGATTTCAGATATGTTTTTTGTATATGAAAAAGAATGATTTTTATTGAGAAAATTTTTGTTTATGAAAAAGAACTAGTTTTAAAGAAAGAATTTCATATTTGATTTTTGCATATGAAAAAGAATGTTTTTTAAAGAAAGAATTTCAGATCTGATTTTTTATATGAAATAGAATGATTTTTAAAGAAAGAATTTCAGATCTAATTTTTGCATATGAAAAAGAATGATTTTTAAAGAAAAAATTTCAGATCTGATCTTTATATATAAAAAAGAACTAGTTTTAAAGAAAGAATTTCAGATCTAAAACATTTAATAACAAATAATCATAGACCTAAGATTATGTCATGACAACCCTAAATCTATATGTTCAAGCATGTGAATCAAACGATTATTACATTCTAATCATGGAATCAAGATTCAAAGAAAATCATACCAAAGGTAAATACTCACATATTAACATGGAAAGCATAGTTAAATACACATGCTATTAGAGGAATAAACATTTGAACAAGCATGTTAATAAAGAAGTAAAAGCAATACTTGCATCAATTACTCGAATGAATTCTACAGGGGGAATTGCTTTAGAAGTCAAAGAGAATGGATCTTTCTAAGTCCTAAAGAATTATTGCTTAACTAAAATTTTTTATAAAAAAAATCTTAAAGTCAGACTTCCAAAGTTTCTTTAACGTTAAGGGGAGAGGGGTAATGAATTTTATGTTTTCTCATCTATTTATAGAGGTATATCTACTTAAAAAATAAGCTAGGGTTGCTTTAGAAGTCAATAGACACGAATTGGGTTAGGTTTTATGTTAAGTTCTTGATTAATCAAGAACAATTAAGAAGGAAAGGTGGTTACTTCGAGGGTAACTATCCTCCAAAATTGAGAGAAAGTTAGGGACAGAATGAAATTAGAGAGTTGGAAGAGAAGAAAAGAGAGCAATTGAATAGTTTTTGCTTAATTTCCTTGAAATGTACTTCCAGACCTATATACATGAGTCATTCAATGTTCCCTCCAAAACTAACAAACTAACTAACTTCCTAACTAACATGCCAGCTCATCAAGTAACAACCTAACATACAATGCAATACACAGCTTCATAAAATGCAATTCATATCAGTGACTAAATGACCCTATACCAGTGACTAATTCCCTTTAGAATTAACAATACAATCATGGTTATGGTACTTGGGCTACTAACAACTACCCCCCCTCCCCCCCTCCTCTCCTCCATTAGAACATCTTGCCCACAAGATGTGGAAACTGCTATTGAAGTGTCAAAAGATCCTCCCAAGTAGCATCCTCAATAGAACACCCTTGCCATTGTACCAGCAGTTGAGGAATAGTCCTCCTGCGCAACTGGAGCGACTTGGTTTGCAGAATTGGCACAGGTTCAAGGGCAAGAACACCTTGGGGATTGACAAAAGGTAAAAGAGCAAGACAAATAGTCTTGTGGCCCAACTTAGCCTTCAAGCAAGAAACAGGGAATATTGGGTGAATAGAGGAACCAGCAGGAAGGTCTAACCTATAAGCAACCTCACCAACCCTTTGGATGATCTTGAAAGGACCAAAGAACCTAGGGGAGAGTTTATGAGAGGCCCTATAGGCCACAAATTGCTGTTTGTAAGGTTGAAGTCTCAAATACACCTAGTCCCCCAACCTGGAAAACCCTTTCAGTTCTATGCAAATCACATTGTTGCTTCATCCTAGCCTACGCATCAACCAAATTCTGCTTGAGCAGGGATAGAATTTTCTATCTAGATTGGAGCATAGAATCAACAGTAGCTACTTAAGTGGTTCCTGGAATGTAGTCCAGCAGTCTAGGTGAAGCAGTCCTATAGAGCCTCAAATGGAGTAAACTTGGTGGTAGTGTTGTAATTGGTATTGAACCAAAACTCAGCCAAATACAACCAATCACACCACTCAAAAGGTCTGTCACCAGAGAAGGACTTGAGATAATGTTCCAAACTCTTGTTGACAATCTCAATCTGCCCATCAGTCTGAGGGTGGTAAGTAGAAGACATTGCCAATTGAACACCCTAGAGCCTCATCAACTCAGCCGAAAACTTAGCAGTGAACACAGGGTCCCTATCAAAAATTAAAGAAGTAGGCATGCCATGAAGTTTCAAGACGTGCTAAGCAAAAAGATGAGCAACCTTGGCTGTAGAATAAGGATGGGAAAGTGCAATGAAATGCACATACTTTGTAAGCCTATCAACAACCACCATAATGACATCCATTCTTTGAGACTTAGGCAAACCATCTACAAAATCCGTACTTACTGCAGATCAAGGCTTATCAGGAATCTTCTTAGGGTTAGCACTCACACCTTGACCAAAGATAATGTGGCCAAGATACTCCACTTTAGAGACACCAAAGGCACATTTGCTCCTTTTGACATACAATTAATGTTGCAACAGTAAACTGAGGAAAATTCCAAGATGCTGAAGGTGTAAATCCAAGCTATTGCTGAAAACTAAAATGTCATCAAACAAAACCAACACAAACTTCCATAAGTATGGTTTGAAAATAGCATTCATCAAGGCCTAGAATGTAGATGGGGCATTGGTCAAACCAAATGGCATAATAAGGAATTCATAATGTCCCCATGAGTTCTAAAGGTAGTTTTGGAAATATCCTCTTCCTTCATACGAATCTGGTGATAACCAGATCTCAAATCAAGCTTAGAAAAAATGCTAGAACTAGTTAATTCATCAAGTAATTCATCAACAGTAGGAATTGGAAACTTATCTTTGATTGTGGCTTGATTTAGAGCTTTGTAGTCAATACACATGCGCCAAGACCCATTAGCCTTCCTCACCAACAACACTGGAGAAGAGCAAGGGCTTTAGCTATGTCTTATAAACCCAACCTCCAATAAATCATTGAAAATCTTCTCAATTTCAGTCTTTTGGAAGTGAGGATACCTGTAAGGTTTCTGACGCATAGTTGCAATGCCTTCCTTCAAGATAATCTGGTGTTCATGACCTTTGCAGGGAGGTAAGCCAGTAGGTGTCTCAAAAACAGCAGCAAATTCAATCAATAGTTCTTCTATTTTTGGGGCACATTGTGAGGAAGAAAAGCAGGTTGCAACCAATGGCACAATCTGAAACATAAGGCCTTTTTTCACAGGTGACCTAAAGAACTTAGTTCCCCCTTCGATGGTTAGACCAGTGGGTTGTAAACCTACTAATTTCACAATGGAATTGAGATGATGAAGTACCATATACATTTCCAAAAAGTCCCATTGGATAAGACCAAGGGTCCTAAGCCACTGAGTACCTAAAACCAATTCACAATCACCAAAAGCCAATGCATTCAAGTCCACTACAAAAACCTGACCTTGCGTAGCAACCTTGACAATAGAATAAACACCCTATGTCCTAATGGAAGCATCATTGGCTACCTTCACCTAAAAGGTTATAGAAGAATCTAAGGCAATTGTAATACAAAAACCATAGCAGCATCTACAAAGTTGTGAGTACTCCCAATGTCAATCAAAATAATAAGCCAATGTCCATTAATCTTTCCTTTAATTCTCATGGTACCAGGTGAAGGACTACCCAAAAGAGCATAGAGTGTAATCTCAGCATCCACTACTTTAGGTTCAGACCTACTATCAACAGATTTATCCTCATTTAATTGTAACAAGGTGGCTTTAGAATCATCAAGTTCTACTAATTAAACATTAGAACTAGATTCTTGGAAAGGATAAAGTCCCTCTAACAAGAAAAGCTTAGTCGACTTACATTGATGACCAGGCTGAAACTTCTCATCACAATTGAAACAAAGACCCTTCCTTCTTCTTTCCTCCATCTGAGTAGGTGACAGCCTCAATCTGGATTGCACGTTCACCTCAAGCTTGGGACCCAAAATTGAAGGTTTGGCATAATTAATTGAAGGTCTCTAACTCCTGTGGCTACTGTTAAGGTACTCTTCTTGGATTTTTGCTAACCCAAAAGGCTTCATTAAGGTTCTTAGGATGAAGCATCTTCACTAGTAATCTCATCTCATCCTTGAGACCACTAAGGAAACAACTCAATTTGTGGCTATCTGACAACCCCTTAATTCTATTTGATAAGGCTTCAAATTGCCCCCTATAAACTACAACATTGGTAGTTTGCCTCAACCTTGTGAGTGATTCCATAGGATCCTTATAGGCAGTACTTCCAAACCTTGTCAACAGGGCTTCCAAAAATCCCTCCTAGGTTGTAAACACCCCATTCTCATCATTATCTTGAAACCTGATAGCCCAAAAACGAATTGACCCCTAGTGATAAATTAACCAATTAATTTGGCCAAGTTAATTAATTAAGTTAATTAACATGCAAACGTGTGGTAGCACAAACAAATCACCAATAAACTAAGTATGCAGCGGAAAATAAATTTGACACGATGATTTATTTACGAATGGGGAAAACCTACATGGCAAAAACCCCATCGGGTGATTTTAAGGTCACCACTCCCGAAACTTCACTATTATCACAACAAGCGATTACAAATAAAGGAATCTCAGTACCTTATACCAACCTACAGTTGAACCCTTAGCCCAATATCTAATTGGACTTGTTCTATAGTGACAATTTCTTCTTTTGATACACGACTCCCAAGTACATGACTAACCAATTTGATGCACAGATCCCAATACGCGGCTTACTCCTTTGCACGAATACAAGTACATGACTAACACAATAACAACCCCTTGATTGTTGTAGTTGATTTGTAGCAGCTTCACATAGAAACACCAATAAGATCTTCAATGTTGGTGCAAGAGACTTTGCTTGGTTACAGAACCCAAAGGCGTACAAGAAACGCAGCAAGAACTCTTTCTTCTGTAGGAGGAGGCTAGGGTTTCAAAAAGAAAACCTTATGAAGCTCTCTAGGGTTAGGTTTTTCTTTTTCCACCTCCTTTTAAATAGGAGCTTAATGGGCTCTCCTATTCCAAATAGGTTTACACAAACCTTAAGCTTTCGTAGTCCAATAAGGATTATACAAACCCACAAACAAATAGCCTTTTAGAGTAAAAACATTGCTGGTTATAATCTGAAAACCCGTAAGCTCGATTAATCGAGACATCTGTTGAGCTTTAATGAATCTCGACAGATCGAGCTTCTGTCGAGGAGGTATCGAGACCTACAGATTGCACTTTTCTTGAGCAGTTCTTGAGTAATCTTCATGTCTTCAGTTTAACCACTTGTAATGATCATCTTGAACCTACTTAGATTTACCCAAATACAAGTAAAGTGCATTTTGTCAAAGGATATGCCAATTACATAAAAATACGTCCCTAACAAATCCATACCAAGGCATCTCCATCCATGTGGAAAGAAGCCATTAACAACCTCTCATTGAGTGGAATTTGATAAAAACTAAAATATTGATTGGCTTTGTATACCCAAGAAGCAGGATCATCACCTTTAAATCGAGGAAAATCCAATCTCACACTCTTTGACAAATTCAAGAGAGGCAGAGAAACAGCTTGTGAAATTTGAGATTTTGGGGAGTGAGATGAAGACTTTGGAGACATGACTTATTGCTGTCTCTGTTCTTCAGCTTCAGTGAGTTTCTGCAAGCCAAGCTAATGGCATTTAGTTGTGGAGTGTTAGCATTCAATTGTTTGTTGATCTATTGTAAATAATGGGCATGATGGTCTGTGGTAGTTTTAAGAAGAGATAAAGATTCATTGATGTAAGAAGAGGATCTAGTTTCGGTCATGGTTGCAGGAAAGCAAGCTCTGATACCAATTGTTAAGTTCTTGGTTAATCAAGAACAATTAAAAAGGAAAGGTGGTTACTTCGAGGGTAACTATCCTTTAGATTTGAGATAAAGTTAGGGAAGGAATGAGATTAGAGAGTTGGAAGAGAAGAAAAGAGAGCAATTGAATAGTTTCTGTTTAATTTCCTTGAAATGTACTTCTAGAACTAACTAACTTCCTAACTAACATGCCAGCTCATCAAGTAACAACCTAACATACAATGCAATACACAGCTTTATAAAGTGCAATTCATATCAGTGACTAAATGACCCTATACCAGTGACTAATTCCCCTTAGAATTAACAAGACAACCATGGTTATGGTACTTGGGCTCCTAACATTTTATCCCTAAAAAATCAAATCTAATGGGTTTTGACCTGAAGAAAACGTGTTTAAGTGCAATTTACAATATGTGCCAATCAGCATTATTGAAGTGCCAATCGACACTTTTCAACTACTGATTAGCACTTCAAAAGTGCCAATTGGCACTCCTGATTGCCTCGCCCAATTTCGTCCTCTTGCACGTTTTGGACTCTTTTTTGGACCTTTTTTATGAGTTTGGAATTGTATTTGGATGTGTTTTGGACTTGTATATATGATAAAATCCATCTTAACTTGATAGTTAAATCTTTAAAATAATTATCTCTGAGATAATCACCCTAAAAATTTAATTAACAATCCAATTTTAACATTATCAGGTTATTTCTTTTATTCCCATGCAACCAAACTTATTTTAATCCAAATCAACAACCAATCACAAAAATTTATTTAATTAATTTTAACTATCAACCAATCAAAATTAATTTCAATTAATTACGTGTGATCAGTTCCACCCAAATGAATGCATGCAAACCGTGAAAATTTGATCTTATGACATCTTTCAATCCGACAGTCCAATTTGGAAACCGAGCATATTGTCACAATTGTTAGAATCTTAAGATCATTTTTATGATATATAATGAATGATTTAATGCATGATATGCAATCATGATTGTTGGGTACTTGGAATGATTATTTTGGTCATCACCCAAGGTTAAATTATGGGTGCAAATGAGTGTCTACAGTAACATTAATTGATTTGTTATCACATCAATATTTTTAACTAAATTATCATGCTTGTGTCTATAATTCTATGTGCAAAAATTTGTCAAGAGTTTTATTATCTCCATCTCTTGAAGTTGATAAAAATGACATATGATTCTCTAACTAAGCGTGGAACTAGGTCCTTCAACCTGGTCTTGAATATTACATTAGCATATAGATATTAATACAATAGTGGAATTGGATTTTTTCTAGTGAGTATAAACTAATAATAAATAAATAGTGTCTTTGCACAAGCTGTTTGTATTACATGTATTTTATATTATTAGTTACATTTAGGTTCAAGAATGTGTAAAGTCATGGTAATAATAAGTGATGGTCCGATCATAATTGGTAAGTTACAATTAGGTTTGACAATGTGTAAATGCATAATGTATTTCATTAATATTTATATACACATTTTTTTTAAGAAATGGTGGAAAGAAAATATAAACATAGCCATAAATGCGGCTCAATAAAAGCATAGCAACATTAAAATTCATCTTTTAGATATTTATAAATGAAAAGTGTAGCAACATTAAAATTCATCTTTTAGATATTTATAAATGGCAATGCAGTGTAACTGCCTTTCGAATTGAAGGCGTGAGAAAAGAACCACAACTGTTAGCTGCAAAGACGTTACAAAAAAAGTTATCAGAATAACTTAACTGTAACTAATATAATGGTAATTTGGCTTGGTGTCATCAATATCATTAAAACTTTAATGGTAGCAATGCTGCTTGTTGTGCTGTTGAGGGTTCAGAAATTAGGGAAGAGCTTGTGTCCAGTGATAACTTTCGCTGGCTCTCAGAAGCTGCAGCTGAAATAAACGTTTTAAGAATAACATGCTTTTCACATATGGACCAAACCAGAGTACAGTGAAATGTCTGGACAATGCCTTCTGGAATTTCCCACTGGCTACTTTGCTTTCCATTTTTCTTTGAAAGTAATACAAACACCTACTTTTCTACAATGGTCAAGTCATACTTGGCTAACCTGTAATTCAACTTTCAAGCAATAATTATTATTGCTTGGTGCCAAGAATATAACTATATAAACCATAATTAGAATTGGCATGTTCTGATTTCTATCTGCTTTGTCAAACTTAAACCCAACCCAGTTGGTTCTGAACCATATGTCTAACTACAATTCAGAGAGTCCCGTGCTCTTTCAAGTTCAGAGATGTAGGGGGCATTAATGGAAAAAAGAGCAGCAGAGATGTGAAAAATACAGCATATAAAACATTAAAACAATCTATACTCGTACATATAACCTAACAATCCCATATTCCCATATGTTCAAATGCAAGTAAAAAAATTATATATGAAACAAACTCAAAAGAAAAGAAGGATGACATGTAACAAATCGAAAGAAACAACTCCTCTAAACAATTCCTCTAAATAAGTTGCCAAGAAGCAGTGAACAATCTTTACTTGGTTTGAGGCAACCATATCACGGGCATCCTTACCCTGTAGAATAAACAAGCAATGCATCACTTCCTGCCTAATATAAGTCTTAGAAGACCCTCATCACACATTGGCTTTAACTTCAGTACTCTCCTTTGCTTCTGTTTTATTTTCTTCATATGTAACATCCTTTTGGCTCTCTGTACCTACTGCAGCTTCAATTGGTTTCAGTGTTTTGGCCTCCTCATAAGCACTAGCAACATCATCTGAGGCTTCTATTTTCTTTTCCTCGGATGTCCCATTGGTTTGGCTCGCTACAGGTGGCGCAGGTTCAATTGCTTTCTCTGTACCATTGGCAACATCTGGAGCTTCGGTTGGTGCAATTTCAATTTTTTTCTCTGTTTCAGCCTTCTCAGGAGCATTGACAACTTCTGAAAGATGCGTCTGTCGAACTGGAGTTTCCGACTCTTGAGCATCAACAACTGGGATAGGGGTCAGTTCAACTGGAGTTTCATGCTTTTGAGTATCAACAACTGGGGCAAGGGTCACTTCGATTGGAGTTTCTGGATTTTGAGCATCAACATCTTGGACAGGAGGAATTTCAGATTTTTCAACCTCTGAAAGCTTGGTTTCAGATTCATCTGTAGGTTTTTTATCCACAGATGGTTCTTCTTGTTTTAGTGGCTCCGCTGCTGGATTACCATCTCCTGTTGAGTCCTTCCCTTCCTCATTCTACAAAAAAGGTATTTAATAAAAACTATGAATTGTCCAAAAGGTCATGAAAGACAAAATCATCAATAATATGATGTGAAATATGTATTGATAATGCTTCAAGCGCATGAAGACAGTAACAAGCAAAATCTAAATCATACGACCGGTAATTCATTCGCCTATCTTCGAACACAGACACAATTATTTTAAAATTTGGGATATGAAACCGTGGGTGGGGATGTGAAAATTAATTAACTAATTTAATGCACCTCTTTAGGTATATTTTATTTATCTATAGACATTTCTAATGTTTATTTAAGTTCAAAATAAATAAGGACAATTAAAATATTTTTAAAAAAAATATCTAAAATCAAAGGAACTTATTTTAAATAATTAAAAAAATACTTTTTTTCCTCCCAACAGAATTAGAACACGCATGCAGTGTCCAACTAATTTATATATATATATATATATTAACTAAATATTTTTTGGTGTCCGTGCTTCTTAGATATTAATCAACCACAAGTTTTGCAGGTAACATATCCTATCATACTATAGTTCAACCTTAGATTTTACAATGCTCACATTAATGGTGGGCATAAATATAAAATTACATGATTATGAAACTGAGGATGAAAATCTAAAGTTGACTGGTCAATGTTCATCATCAACCACTAGAAAAATCTCGTGCACTGCGGTCCCATTTATCAAATCAATTAAATCATGCAACCAATTAGACTTTATACTTTTTAAGATACATACAACTTAACCATCAGTTCAGGCCTTAATATGTGCACACCAACCGGGCAAGTCCTCTAATATGCTAATAAATTGTCATTTTCAATGCACTCAAAAAGCTAGATTTAACCTTCTGGACTGAGTTGTTACAGACACAACTGCGACACAGTAAGAAATACTAAATTATACCATCCAAGAATACAATCTCTATTATTTACTATTCTGCTCTATTTATTTACTGCCTTGCTTATACATTCTCTCTCATTATCCTTTGCTCTAGTTATTTTCTGCTAAACCTCTTTTAGTATCAATTATGCTCATCTAAATATTACCAAGTTAAACTGGGATATCTAAGAATTTATTACTCAAAATTGGCTATATGGCTGTGACCAAACAGACCCAGAAAAAAAAAAAAAAAGTCCAAGGATATAAAGTTTTTCAAAACTGCTAATATAATTTATTGTGATTAGTGCATAATAAAAGTGGTATAAACAATACACCCAGGTGAAAGTAACACTGATGCTGATTCAACCAAAAAAAAAAGTAAAAGTAGTATTGCTTTAATCACATTAAACCATACCAACAACTGTGAAAAAGATTGTGTCACATGTACAATTCACATAAAAATTCTGTAGACATGGTCTAACATTAAAAATTTCCTAGAAAAAAATGAAGCAAAAATCCCTCTCTTTCACTTAAGGGAACACGAGGAAATATAACAGATTAAAAAACACAAGGGTATTAAACTAAGTAAGTATAAAGATGGGAGAAAACATGCCCCTATACTTATTGAAAAAAATAGGCTAAAATACAAATTGCTCCCTCTAAGTTGGCTGAAACACATTTTAGTCTTCTAAACTTTACTTTAATTGAGTCTTCTAAATTCTGTCCAATATTGT
Organism: Quercus lobata; assembly: GCF_001633185.2. Taxonomy (NCBI): domain Eukaryota; kingdom Viridiplantae; phylum Streptophyta; class Magnoliopsida; order Fagales; family Fagaceae; genus Quercus; species Quercus lobata. The sequence continues at coordinate 30,721,678 of NC_044909.1, read as the reverse complement.
TAAAAAATTACCCTTAAAAAAATATTATTTTCACATGGAAAAAAAATCTATAAAATAACAAGGAAAACATTTTATAGATTTTTTATATAGAATTTTTTTCAAAAAATCTTTTTTCATTAGTTAATTACATACTTAATGGAATTTTTTTTTAAATGAAATTAAACAAAAAATTTGAATTGAATAAATTTGAAATTTAAAGATCTCAATTCAACGGAAGTAAAGTTAAATGAATGAAATGTATTTTACCCAAAAAATAATAGCAATGTGCAAGTGAAATAAATTTTCAAATCCATTTTCACAGTTTATTATTGTTATAAGTTGGGATTAGAGTAATGTCATTTATGCATCAATCAAAACAGATCAGGATAATAATTATGAAAATTTTTGTGCTGTGTTAGGCTTATTGAAACACCAGACTTATTGAAAATCAAGATTTTTGATAACGGATGTCCTTGTGCAGCCGTTAGATGATTTTAAAATAAATATATAGACATTTTAGACTAAAAAAAAAAAAAAAAAAAAAAAAAAAAACCCTTCCGGTAAAAGGTGGTTCGACCGCAGTAATTAAAACTCTATGAAATGCACCCTACCCTAAAAACAAAGGTTAATCCAAACAGCTGGTGGGGCACAACACAACACTAGGACAAGTTTGTTTGTCGTGCAATGAAAGATGTGACTGAATGTTTAAGATACCTTATACCGATTCTCTAGCGCCAAAAAGATTCCAACCAAAGTAACCAATCCGTTCCATTCAGATTCATCGCGCTTATCACAACCAAACAAGGCATTAACAAACAAACAAACAAAAAAAAAAAAACGTTTCAGACAATCAGACAGACACCAACCTATACGTAACAGTTCTTTGAGAAATCCTATACCAAAACTTCGGATACCGACACTGCACTGGACAAACATAATAAATAAATGGGTCGTTTAAAAATCTAAAATTTGCAGAAAATCTCCGACTTTTTTTTTTTTTTTTTAACTTATAAATATAATTTATGATTAATCAACTACCACACACTTAATTAAGCTTTTTAAAATATATATATAATTAATTAATTAAATTCTCAATACAGTCAATACTCCGTTTAGGACTGAGGAAAACAAAGCGAACCCAAAAAAAAAAAAGGCAATAATTACAGTTTCTCTTGATTTCTTTCACTGTCTTTAGCAACCAAACTGAACCAGATAAAACTTAAAATGAAAAGTAAACTAATAAGTTCGAATCTATGGAAACAAAAATAATTAAATAAACAGAGATTAGAGAAACACTTTGATGGTGTGGGTTGTAGTAAAAAAATCTAAGGAAAAGAGTTTTTGTTTGCAAATTTTTAGACCCAAAAAGGAAACTGTAGTTTTGGTTTACTTATTTTTGCTACGAGAAGCAAGAAAAACACTTCTAAAAACGGCAATAAGTTCTAAAAAAAAAAAAAACTGTTGCAGAACTTAACAGAAAAAAAGAAAAACCTGTTTAAATAAGAGGCTAAGAGAGCGGCGCCTGTTTCCTTGTTCATCAACCTTTTCATCATCAACAATCTCTTTAGACTCATCACCTTCTCCTTCTCCTCCCTGATCTTCCACTTCCTTGGCAATATCAATTTTCTCCGTGGCCTTAACAGTCAAATCCTCTTGCGGCTTTAACGGCTCTACGGCATCGCCGAGTTTTTCCTCCTTAGCCGCCTCGGGAGCCGAAGCCTCCTTCAACACCTTCGGCTTCGTTGCACACCCTCCCATCTCTCTCTCTAAAACTTTTTTTTTTTTTTTTTTCCTTTTTAGGGTTTAGTTTCTCAGTTTTCTCTCTCTAGAAGTTTTTGAAGTGAAAGAAAGAGTGCTTCTTTTTTTCTTTTTCTTTTTTTGATATAAGAAAGAGTGCTTTTATAAAGAGAGAATATGGCGGTTGTGTTCTGGTTCTGGTTCCGACATTTGTTGAACTAGTTTGATATTTTTATATCAATAGATAAGTAGTTTGGATATATACTAAAAGATATAGGATTATATCTTCTTCTTTTTTTAAACTAAAAATATATTGAAAATATAAAGGGTCACTCAGCCAGGCTGTTAAGTTCACGTTAGGGGTAACTGTTGGGATTTGTTATTATTTATTACATAAAATAATGGGCAATTTGTTTTGAGTTTGTGAACTTAAATAAGGATATTTGAAGAGGTTTGTTTTTGGTTTTTGGTTTTTTATTTTTATTTTTTTGAAAAATTCAACAAAAACTACTAAATTCATACTTAATTTCAGAACATATTTAAATATTAACTTGTAATAATTAGATTCATCAGCTATATATGAATTTATCGTAACTAGTTGGTGTAAACATGTACACAAAAAATAAGTTATTATTGTAAAATTAGATGTGAAATTAGACGTGTGCAAACTGTCTTTCGGTTACTGGTTTTTTTTTTCTTTGTTATTTTTTTGGTTTTTGTGGGGGTGGTGTTAGAATTGTTTTTGTGACGGTTTAAGCAAGAGAATTTGATGGGTTGTGTTGAGTATGGTTTTATTAACAGCAAGGCAATGGCCAATGGGGGGATGGGGTTGTGAGCCTTCAGCCTTGTGAAGTGTGAGTTGGATGTTTTTATAAGTGGGTCCCGGCCGTCCTCTCCAGCTTGGCCTAGGGACATCAGTGGGGCCCGTTTCATTGTTGACTGGAGTCATTATTACGGGACTATCTATGTGAAAGTGAGGAAATTTTATTATTATTATTATTTTTTTTTTTTTGAGGAAAAGGAAATTTTATTACGTAGCGGTCCTTTCAAGTTCCAGACATTATTATTATTATTATTTTTATTTTATTATTATTATTATAGAATTTAGAAACAGATGGATCCAATCCACCCACAGTTGCCGATTGCTAAATTTAAATCCCCAATTTGTGTAAAAGTGGCTTTTCTTTTTATTGGTAACACCATTAACACAATTCTTGACCGAGTTTCCGTCCAGTGCAGTGGTTATACGTAAGTTAATTAAGACGATCAATTCAAAGCACACATATATTTGTTTATATTCTAAAAATAATACATAAATATTACCAACACTGACGTTGATGAACTCTTGGAAGTTAATTTTGAGTGACTATTCGACATAGGTTCAAGACGCCTGTGGATGTACAGTGTACTGGTCCAGGTACAAACTCTACCGTGCATGTGGTTGGACTTTTTTTCTAATGATTATCTATTAGTTACGGGTAATATCACATTTACAATATTTTTACAATAAATTTTAAGTTATAAAATTATTATTAATAAATAAAAAATTGATATTAATAGTAGACTTAAATTAGAATCAATAACACGATACCACTTAAAATCAACTACTATTAGCAATGACAACAGGGCAACTTAGTAGTTGGAAAGAATAATGGCATAGAACTTAAAAACGGTAGATCATCATGCTTCAAAGCATTCTTGCCACTTTTCAATTGTGTCCTAATGAGTCATATTACATGTAAAAATAAATATGAAAACAAGCATTCTAGTTGAAGTTGTATTTTACAAAACATATAGAACCAATGATTATATATATCACCATTGCGCACTTTTGGCGCAATGATCACTCCACAAGTATAAATGCTTGTAAGGTGTGAGAGGAAAAGGTTGAGGTTCAAGTTTTCCGGAGGGAGCTTTACATACATATACAATTAAGTTAGGATAGAATAGAATTCATATCTTGTAAAAAAAAAAAAAAAAAGACTATATATATCAAAACTCTGGTATCTCAATAGCATAGTCTAGTTTTATTAATTAGCTAGAAGAACTGGGGTTCAAATCAGGACACTCATCCTTTCTTAATTAGCTTTAAAGTCTTAGTGATTAGAGACTATACATGAGCTGTGAGGCTCCTGTCTTAGTGTACAAAAGTATTAAACAGGACATAGGGGCGGCTTGATGCATTTGGGGACCTAAGTTCTAAGGTGAAAATTGAAATTGAGGCATTTTATGTATTTAAATATGACTTTTTAAAAAATTAAATATTACTTAAACTCTATTATCTTGTTTTAGATGTAAAATTATTACTAATTAACTATATAAATCACATAGAATTTATTTTTTTAGAAAATCTATAGACACAAAAAATTTGACAAAACTTTTTACACCGATTGATGTGGTAGATTGATAGTGGCAAGTAAAGAGAAATGTTAATGGCAAGTAAAAGAGAAATGTTAGTAGTGGACCTAGGTGACAACTAGTAAAAATTTGCCAACTTAACTATTGTAAAAAATGTTGTGAATTTTTCTGTATATAGCTTCTTCTTCTTTTTTTTTCTTTTTTTCTTTTTTTTTTAAAAAAAAGAAGTGCTACAATGACAACATTTTTCATAATAAATCTTAGGTGTTAAGTTTTTATTGGTTCTAATTTGAACCTACTACTAAAATTATTTTTTTGCCACCAATAATAGCTTGTAACAACCTATTACTTAAGATTTGTTGTAAAAGTGTTGTGAACGTAGCATTACTCTCTCTTGTTTTTCTTTTGATAAAAAAAAATATTTTATTTATTGAATAATATTTAGGCTTAATTAAATTAAAATTTGTGGCATTTTTTCTACTTAGCGCCTTGGGCAACCACATCAATTGCTTATAATGTAGAACTGGCACTAAAAGGACACAAGATTAACACATGATCAGGGACGGAGCCACCCTTGGACAATTGAACAATGGGAGGAATCCCCCCCCCCCCCACAAAAAAAAATGTTTTAAAAAACTATTAGTATATATATATATATATATATGTATTAATTTTAGCAATTTTTTTCTATAAATTACATTTTTCGCCCCTTAACAATACCTTTAATTGTTTTGAGATTAATGCTACAATCACAAAACATTTTTACAATTTTTTTATAAACTGCTGAGGTAGTAAATTCTTATTGGTTCGCATCTGAGCTCACCACTTACATACATCACTTTTTTACATAACAATAACCACTAACCAAATCAGCAATTTATAAAAATGTTTGTAACTCTAGCATTTTTCTCCTTTTAAAGGTTATAAAAAATGTATATAGCTAAAATAAAAAAAATATTAATAAAAAAATTGCTCAAAAAAATTAGCCCATCAACAAAAATTACCAAAAGAAAAAATAATTTTAAAAAAAAAACTTAAGCCCAACCAACCAATTTTACTCAAAATAAACAACTTGGCCCTTTAAAAAATTTAAACAAAATAATTTTTTCTTACCCAACAATATGCATCAAAGACACTTCAAAAAAAAAAAAACTAAAAAAGAAAAAGAAAAACCGAAGTAGCTAAATAGCAAAGTCGGAGGCCGAAGTCGCACACATAACCAACAGCAAAGCCACCCCCCTAATTCCAAATCCTGGCTCCATCCCTACATATGATGCACCCATGTCACCTCCAATGCACCAAACAATTGAAGAATTAAAACCTACCTTACAAGATAATGTTGCGAATAATTCTTTAGTTACACACTTTAAATACAAATTTTTATATTAATAAAAATCATAAGTAGACTTAAGTTTTACTAACACGTGAATTTAAAATAATTAAGTGTAAATTGTTATTTTAAATTCATTACACAAGTTATTTGTTTTTGTTAGGACATATGTGAATCATGTTAGGAACATATGTCAATATAGAATCGGCTAATCGTTTGACAAAACGCACTATACTTGTAATTTGGTAGATCTAGGAAGCTGGGTTGAGGCTATACATGATGAACTGTTTCAATTTCAAAGGAATGATGTCTGGACTCTAGTACCTAGACTGGAAGGTGAGCACATCATTGGCACAAAATGGATATTCCACAATAAAACTGATGAGGAGGGTAATGTGATCTGCAACAAGGCTTGTTTTATGGCTCAAGGATACCCTCAAATGGAAGGAGTAGACTATGATGAGCCATTTGCTCTAGTAGCCCGTATGAAGTCCATCATAATTCTCCTAGCCCTAGCATGTCACTTGAAGTTCAAGCTTTACCAAATGGACGTAAAGATAGCTTTCTTGAATGGGTTCCTTAAGGAAGATGTTTATGTGGCTCAACCAAAAAGATTCATTGATCCACACTTTCCGAATCATGTGTTGAACCTCAAGAAGGCACTTTATGGTTTAAAATAAGCCTTTAGAGCTTGGTATGATCGGCTCACACAAATACTTGGTGTCACATGGATTCACAAGAGGAAAAGCTGATCAAACTCTCTTCATCATAAGGGAAGACGGCGAGTTGATAGTTACTCAAGTCTATGTTGATGATATCATCTTTGGCTCAACTAAGGATGAACTTGCTCATAGTTTCTCAAAACTCATGTAGGCCAAGTTCGAGATAAGCATAATTGGAGAGTTGACTCACTTCCTTGGTTTGCAGATCCGTCAACAAGAGTAAGGTATATTCCTATCTCAATCTAAATATGTTAAAAATCTTGTGAAAAAGTTTGGTTTGAAATTTGCTAGTTCTGTTAGAACCCCTATGAGCCCAAATATTAAACTCACTATTGATTTGTTGGGTAAATGTGTTGATTCATCCCTTTATAGAAGCATGATAGGTAGTTTTATTTACCTTACTACTAGTAGACCTGATATTAGTTACAGTGTGGGAGTGTGTGCTAGATATCAGGATAATCCCAAATAGTCTCATATGATTTCTTTGAAAAGAATCATAAAGTATGTCAAAACCACTGCCGACTTCGATGTGTGGTACAGCAATGACACAAATGATGTCTTAGCTGGGTATTCTGACGCAAACTAGGTTGGGAATGCTAATGATAAAAAGAGTACATCAGGGGGTTATTTTTATGTGGATAATAATCTTATCTCCTAGATGAGCAAAAAGCAAAATTCCATCTCATTATCCACTGCAGAGGTTGAGTACATCGTTGTCGGTAGCTGTTGCACCCAACTGTTATGGATGCAAAAACTCCTCCTTAATTATGGTATTCGTCAAAAGCATCTTACCATCTACTGTGACAATACCAATGCCATCAACATCTATAAGAATCCGGTTCAACATTCTCGAACTAAACACATAGAGATTCTACATCACTTCATTTGGGAGCTTGTCGAAGATGGTACTCTTACTCTTAAGTTCATTCACACTAATGATCAGAAGGCTGATTTGTTCAACAAACCTTTTGATAGCAAACGATTTGAATTCCTTCACCAAAACATTGGTGTTATCTCCATAGATTGATCTCTTCTTCTCCTCCTCCTTCCTCATGCATTTGCATCTAGTTTATGCTTTGCTTTGTTTAACATGTTTTTGTTTGTCTATTTTCAATTTTTTTTTTTTTTTTTTTTTTTGCTTTTCATAAAATAAATAAATAAATAAATAATTGAAAAATCAGAAAAATACAAAAACAGTGTATTTTTTTGTGTACATTGGTACTTGTGTATCTTGGATGGCCATTGAAACAAAGTTCTATAAACTTTGTATCTTTTGTAGCTTAGATGAGCATTTCTATGCACAACTAAGCAAGTGAGTTTTGTGGCTCATATTTGTGATGAGTAAGATTAAGTAATCTCCTGTACTTAACACTCGTATCACTCTTTTTGACTAAAATTACTAGAAAATTCTAAGAGAAAGACATAAATAACCATCTTACCACTATTGCCCACCAATCATGAAATGACATATGTATGCTTCGGCATAGCAAAAGTGCAATGTCAAAAGCTTAACATCATTGGGTATTTCTTTTCTCTCTCTTATATACCCATGCATGGTTTGCTTAAAAGAAAAATATGCAAAGAAAAATAAAAGCAAAAAGAATCAAAATGCATTATATATGATTGCAAGCGTATCTTCTAGGAGATGTGGGAGTTATAAGATGTACCTCGAAGGTGATAGCCCCTATCAAGCAGTTATGATTGTGTGTGAGTTAAAGTGATTTTCTCATATCTATAATTATCATAACATGTAGACACTTATGCAATCTTACGATGTTTTTTTCACACAACACGCAACATTCTTTACTACTCTTGATATTTGTGCAGGTACAATGTGATTTGACCATCACAAAGAATATATATGTTAATGTATACTCACTGAACTGTCTAGACTTGTTTTTGAAATAAAATTTGGTTAGACTTGTTTAGTGTGTGTGTGTGTGTTTTGGATTCAAATGCTTGACATTTTTCTTAATGAAAGACGTTTTTGAGAGCTTAAAATGTTGTTTGGATCTTTGGTTGTGTAGCATGTTTGATTGCATTCATGTTTGTGTTTTTCTCTTCTTTGAAAAACTATTTTAAGCAATCTCGACAGCTGCTAGGCACCTCTCGACAGCTAGACAATCTATCGAACTCTTCAACTTCCTTTCTCAATAGCTGTTATCGCAATCTTGATCCATCGAGATTCTTGAGATTCAATCTCAATAGCTACTTGATAGCTACTCAATCCACCGGGGAAGTTTCTATATGCTCAATAGATGCTCGAAAGCTTCTCGATCCATCGAGGTAACCTTGCTATGGACACCTCTCATTAGCTCCTCGATTGCTCCTCGACAGCTAATTTTGAAAATTTTTATGCTCGACACCTTTCAATCCATTGAGAAACTGAGATTTCTATAAAAAGGGTCAACGCGATTCTTTTCTCATTTTCTCCGATTTCTCTTGATAGAAACTCTCTCCCAAACTCTCTTTTCTCACTCAAAACCTCTTCTTCACTCAAGGGTGATTTCTTCTTCTAGTATGATCTGTTTTCTTACACTTTTTCATGCATTTCATCCTTTTGACCTAACTTTTGGGTTTTTTTGATAAACTTTGGGGTTTTTCAAAATTATGGAGGTTTGTGTGAAATTTTTGGGATGGATTTTTTGTTTAAATGATGTTAACTCATCATGCATTGCATCACATGTGCATTTTAACTATGATTCATGCATTTTAGATGTGTGATTATTATGTTGAAATGTTGTGTGCTGGTAGGTTTGGATTGGGATGAGCCCATGATGCTTTTAATGTTGCATATCACATGCTCATGCATTTTTCATGCATACGTACCTTCATTTCTTTATATTCTTATATTGAATTGTTTGGTGCTTTTCTATTTGTCCCCATCTCTCTCTCTCGTTGGTTGCTCTATGGCACTTAAACGAAAATCTACTCCGTCCCGGAACCCTCTTTGTTTGGGGGCATTTTCTTCTTCTTCCCCCTCTAATTCTACTCCATCTCACGTCCAGTTCCATGATGATAAAGCCCGTAAGGACCTTTCAGAGAACTTCTCATGAGGAGGCATTCATTCGGAACGCTAAGTCATTCTATCAGACTTTTTTGATACTAACCTTCCCACTGTCATCTATAGTAGGGGTTGGGAATCACTGTGTGGCATCCCGTTCACTTGTCCCTCCGTGATCAAACTTGATTTTTACTCCAATATGCATGGATTCGATTATTCAGTACCTCATTTTGCCACTTGTGTTTGAGGTACACGCATCATAGTCATTCCGGATATTGTATCTGAGGTGCTACATGTTCCTAAGGTAGCGCAACTTGACTACCCTGGCTGTAATCGTCTGAGGACTGTGTCTAAAGACGAACTCTCATTTCTTTTTTGTGAGACACCTTCTTCTTGGAGTGACAGTCAAAACACCCCTTACTTGGGCTTTGCAAAAGATCCGAAATTCCTTAACATAGTGATGACATTTGTTTTCCATCCATTGTCTCACTATAACTCTATCACAGAGTCTTGCGCTCAATTTTTGTTATCCCTCCTTGAGAGGCTTACCATTGATTTTCCGTCTCACTTCATTCTATCCCTTATAGATGTCTATAGGGATACGGAGACCCGTGATAAACTCATTTTTCCTTCGACTATCACGCGGATTCTTTGTCATTTTTCTATCTCCTATCCCAAGTCTCTTTATTTTTTGGTTATGTGTGTTATAGATGCTGCTACTATCAGACAGAGCGAGGCCCAGTCTCGACTGAAGCGACCACGGATAGAGACAGCGACTCCTCCAGCTCCTTCCATATCTACACCTTCTTCATCGATGGGTGGTGTGACCCTTGAGGCAGTCACAGATGCTCACCTAGACACACTTAGTGATAAGTTATGTCAAGTGTACACCCGTGTCAGCCGTATTGCTCGACAGCAGGCTCGCCTTGGTGGCTTCGTAGAGTCTCCCTTTCCTTCTCCAAAGGCATATGAGGACGATGACGACGATGGTGACTTCGATGATGATAATGATGAGGATGAGGATGCTAGCTCTTCCAGTGACAACACAATGATTGCTTGATTTACTTATCCTTTGTCATTCGTGACAAAAAGGGAGAGTAGTTTTGGATATGAGAGTAGTTATGTACATAAAGGGAGAGTTAGCATAGGAGATTTTTGTTAGGGGGAGTGTTTTCTTTTTGAGGGATGTAGTGAGGACTTATGTATTCTTTCTTTTCTTATGTTTTAGATACATTGTTCTAACTTTGTGATAGCAAACCTTGTACTTATGATGTTATATATATATATATATATGATAAGGTTGTTATTACAGTTCTTTCACCTATCTCTACATGTGTTGTTTCTTTTCTCTCTTTATGCACATGCTTCTTATATATTGTGTGCAATCTTTTTATTTCTGTTTCACATTAAGATGTCGTGATGAGTTTTGTTTAAAGTGTTTCAGAAATACTGATTGTCAAAGTCTTCTTGTCATGAACTCTCTTCTTGCAAAGTTTTTCAAGAGTTTTTGTTATGATAGATTTTATTGTATTCAACAAGTGAGAATGAGTTGAGTGATTTATGACTTCTCTCATATGTTCATTTGTTTGTTGTCGTTTTGTCACAAATTGCCAAAAGAGGAGATTGTTAGGACATATGTGAATCATGTTATAAACATATGTCAATATAGAATTGGCTAATCTTTTGATAAAACACACTTTACTTGTAATTGGGTAGATCTAGGATGTGTTTAATACTTCAAGGAACAAGGTTTCAAGTTCAAGTGTTAAAGTCATGCAAGTCTATCCAAGAATCAAGTAAAGAAGTGCTAGATTTTAAAACTCGACAACTAGTATCTATCGAGATTTGAAAGGCTATTTAAGCAAATGCTCAACAGTTGCTCGATAGATAGGGTATCTATTGAGATTTAAGAAAATCATATTTTCAGTTCTAATTTTCATCTAATCCGTGTATAGATATTTTGGCTTTCTTTTCTCACAACCCTAAACATATATAAGGATTGTTTTAAGGCCGTTACAGCTGATACACCTCAATGTAAAAGTTTTTCACAAGTATATTGTGAATTGGAGACATATGCCCTAGTTCATCTTTCTATTTAAGAAGCTGCTGTGTTTGTACACCATAGGGTTTTGTAACCAAGGAGTTTCGTGATCTTCATCGTGTGATGAACTGAAAAACTTTGCAGCCAACATCCTTCTCAAGTTGGTGTGTAAGACGCGTACTAGGATTCATACATCGAATTGGTTAGTCGCGTACTGGGATCCGCGCATTGAATTGGTTAGTCTCATACTGGGAGCCGTGCATTGAAATGAGAGACTGTCACTACAGAACAAATCCAATTGGGTATTAGGGTAAGGGTTCAACTGTAGGTTGGTATAAGGTACTAAGATTCCTTTACTTGTAACTGCTTGTTGTGATAATAGTGAATTCTTGAGAATGGTGACCTTAAAATCACTAGGTGGGGTTTTTGCTATGTAGGTTTTTCCTATTCGTAAACAAATCACTGTGTCAATTTATTTTTCTCTACATTTTAACTTAGTTGGTAATTTGTTTGTGCTACCACGCTTATTGCATGCTAAAAGAATTAATTAATTAACTTGGCTAATTAATTGGTTAATTCATCACAAAGGATCAATACATTCTTAGCCTTTCAATTTTAACACATATCTTCAAAAACCAAAATTTATTATAAATTGTTAAAATTCATATTAAACAAAATATACTAGTTGTAAGGGGGTGGGCTGTGCTAGTGGTATTGGGCTGCCTCCTGTTGCACTAAACCCAAGTTTTCTGGATTAGAGAGTCGGGACCGGCCCAACTTCAGCTTAAGTTGGTCTGGCTTGTGCGCAAACTAGGCTAAATCTGTCAGGGACGTGTTCACGGCAGGCGAAACTGTTTCAGACAAATCGTGGCAGGTAGACATAATAATAATAAAATAAACAAAAAATATCTAACCACTTTAATGGGGAATTGACCAAATAGCCCTTAACATCAATTACAATAACAATGCTATTTGTTTTCCTTTTACGGAAGAGAAAGAAAAAGAAGAATAACAGAGAACACCAAATGTTTATAATCATGGTTAATCGAAATACTAGAGGAAATCGATCGAAAATTCAATCTGCGAGAGCAAAACCACAAAGGGGAGAACGTCCTTCCTCAAAGCAGTCAATCTCTCAAGAAAGAGTCCTGCCGTAGAGGTTACCAGCCTTGAGGGAAACGGGCCTGAGTGGTTTTCTGAGTAGGTGCTTTCGAGTTTTTCTTACAGAGGGCCGGATTTCATGAAGGAGAGAAGGGATTAATCTACCAGTGCATGCCCACCTTTCTAATTTTCACTATTTCTTTCTTTCTTCTCACTTCATTTTCTTTGCTATTTCTTTTAAGTTTTCTGTTTCTTTTTCCCAGTTTCGTCGTTCCTCCCCTCTGTTCACGGCAAGACCCTCCCTTTATAGTGCCTACCATGACCCGATTTTACTGTTTTAACGCTTAACTCCCTTTGTCTGGTCTGGGTGTACTGGCCAACCATCACTGTTTCGTCTGTGTGTCGTCCTCCCATCGCCAGACAAGGAAGTATATTTTGTTTGCTAGTTTGCCGTGGCACCCTTTCCTGCCACGGTCTGGGTCATTTCTCTTTCCCTATCCCTTATGGCATGCACCTAATAGTTTTAACTCAGCTTGTCTCTTTTGGGTAGTAAGCCCTCCTAACAGGACACCTCTCCGAAAGAGCCTGAGCCGGAACCATAAAAATAGATTTTTCCCCTCTCCCCACCACCAAACCATGCCCTCTGATCCTCTGACCCCCCGACCTCACCATGCTCTATATTGGTTGGGTACAGGTTGGTGGTGCCTAAGCCTTGCGCGTGCCTTCATTCCATATGTGTCCAAAACTTGCTTGCTGCCCATTCGTCTGCTGTGATCTGGAGGCTCGCCGTCCGTGTTTTTTGACTTCTTATATGGGCTGTTCTTTGTTTTCCCACTCCATTCAAGAGCTGGGCTTTATTTGATGATGGGTCTTACATTTCTTTGGCCCACTCTTTGATTTCCTTTATTTCTTGCAATGTTGTACTGTTATTCCTGCCGTAATAACTTAATCCTGCTGGGTTTCTTTTAGGCCAGCCGTTTATTCCTTCTCTCAGTGGCTTGGCATGGCCACTGGTTTGTTTCTATTTACGAGCTCCTATGTCCCTTTTGACTTTCCTTTGGGCATCCTTAACCCGTTTGCTTTCTTTGGGCTTTCTCAGCCCTTTTGCTAATTTTACACTCCCATGGGCTTTTTACTAAATTCATTGGGCTTCCCTGGCCCAATAACCTTATTCTCATCCTTAGGGTTTATGGGCCTGTCATAAACCCCTTACTTTCTTAGTTTGCATTACCTTGGGGCTGCGGCAGCCTTTTCTCGCTTTTCTACCTCATACACTACTCATGGGATGCTATTTCTTTCTTTCCGGGCTTCTATGAGCCCACTTGCTTCTTCAAGACCCATTTGTTTATTTTTTAGGCCTGTGATCCATTATTCCTACCACTCGGGTCTAATGGTTTTGCTGTCTGCTTTGTTAATTCTTTGTTGCCCTTGTTATTGGGCTTTCTTTCTTCCCACCTAGATTCTCACAAATGGCCCTCAACACTAGTAATTGTCCATCAAAACCTTTGATTTTAAATTCCAAAATAGAAATGCAATTTATATTTTCTCTCACCGTCTAGATTGACACTTGTTTACATTCTCATTCTTTCGACAAACTTGTTTACATTCTCATTCTTGTAATAAGAGGAAGCCACGTTGTTATGGCTAATTGTTATAGATTTTCATTACCAAAATTGGACAATCGAGAAAGCGAAAAAAGCAAGAATGTAGAGCTATCTGATTTTGTGACCGGCGGAACATGTCGATAGTGATATCTTTTTATAGTACTAATTTTGCTTTAGAGATACATAAAGGAGGTCGATAAGTCGTGGTGTCCTTATAATTACATCGTGTTGGCCATCACACTAAACTTATCTATGTCTTGCTAATTTTATACTATTTCTTATCTCCATCACTTACATTCATGCTTCCACATTCAATGGCTTTTCTTTGCACTAATCATTAAGTTATTTTTTAGTTAGTTTCATTGCAAATATATACCTCTTTCTTCCCCCTCAATGGTTGAGGTCATGAGGTGGGGCACATTTTAATTTTCTTGTATATTTTTCATATCATATCCTTTACTTTTTCTGCCTGGAACAGATTAATTTATATGTAGTTGAATTATAAAAGGGTATCTTATATGAAATATTTATAACGATGAGTCTATTTTCAAAACTTTTTTTTGTAGGTTTGTCGGCAACCTCATAATTGGGGTAAAACAAGTGTGATAAAATTATCTTTTAGTATTTTACCTATAAATTGAAGAAAAGGAGAAATTTGAAAATTAAACTCCTTGTAGAGATTTTGTGAATTTAATTTTGGCCAACCAATCTAATAAAGTCAAAATAAATTTTTTTTTTCCATGAGGATTATTCTTACTGTCACGCCTAGATACATTTGAGTAAAAAAATTTACGAGCTAATTAATGTCAAGTGGTGGGCTGTGCTAGTAGTGTTGGGCTACTTCCTATTGCACTAGGCCCAAGTTTTCTGGATAAAGAAGTTGGGACCGGTCCAGCTACAACTCAATTTGGTCTGGCTTTTGCGCAAACTATGCCTGGTTTGCCAGGAGCGTGCTTGCGGCAAGTAGAGCTGTTTCAGACAAGTGTGTGGCAGACAGACATAATAATGAAAATAAAATATCTGGCTACTTAGTAAGAAATGACCAAATGACCCCTAAACACAATCACAATAATAATAATCACTTTTACAGAAAGAAAAGAACAGAACGAAAGGGAACAAATAATAATATGTATGGGTTAATCAGAAAATGAAGAAATCAACTAAAATCTGGTCCGCAGGAGCAAAACTAGAGAGGAAAGAACGTTCCTTCTCAACGTAATTAATCTCTCAGGAAAAGTCCTACCGTGGAAATTAACTGCCCTGAGAGAAACGGACCTGAATGGTTCATGCACAGAGGCCCCTTTTGGTTTTAACAGAGAGCAGGATTTCGTGAGGGAGAGAGGGAATCAATCTACCGGTGCATGCCTGCCGTTCTAATTCTCATTTTTTTTTTCTTTTTGGTTGTTTTCTATCTTTCCCTCTCACTCGTTTCTTTTCTATTTCTTGGTATCTCTTTTCGAATTCCTATTTCTTAGTTATGGTTCCCGTTGTTGCTCTGTTTTTTGTTCATGGCAAGATTCTCTTTTTATAGTGTCTGCCATGACCGGATTTTACTATTTTAGCCCTTAACCTCCTTTGTCTTGTCTAGGTGTACTGGTCAACCACCATTGGTCCGTCTGTGTGCCACCCCCTCATCACTAGACAAAAAAGGGTATTTTGTTTGCTTGTCTGCCGTGGCACCCTTTCCTACTACGATCTGGGTTCTTTCTCTCTCCCTATCCCTCATGGCATGCACCTAGTAGTTCCAACTTAGCTTGCTTCTTTTAGGTAGCAAGTCATCCCAATATGACACTTCCCCAAAAGAACTTGAGCCGAAACTTCAAAAATATATTTTTCCCCTCTCCCCACCACCAAACCATGCCCTCTGAATCTCTGATCCCTAACTTCACCATGCCTTGTATTGGTTGGGTACAAGCTGGTGGTGCCTAGGCCTTGCGCATGCCTTCCTTCCATATGTGTCCAAAATTTGCCTGCTGCTCATTCGTCTGCCGTAGTCTGAAGGCTTGCCTACATAGCCTGCCGTCAGTTTTCTTTGACCTTTTATGTGGGCTGCTTTTCGATTTCCCGCTCCTCTTAGGAGCTATGCCTTATTTGATAATGGGCTTTATATTTCTTTGGCCCACTTCTTGATTGCCCTCATTTTCTACCATATTATTCTGTTATTCCTGCTGTAATGACTCAATCCTGTTGGGCCTCTTTAGGCTAGCCGTTTACTCTTTCCCCCAGTGGCTTGGTATGGCCATTGTTTTTCCTACTTATGGGCTCATGTGTCCCTTTTGTCTTTCTCTTGGGCATCCTTGGCCCACTTGCTTTCTTTGGGCTTCCTTGGCCTTTTTACTAACTCTGCATTCCCATGGGTTTTTACTAACTTCATTGAGCTTCCCTGGCCCAATTATCTTATTCTCATCATTGGGGTTCATGGGTTTGCCATTAATCCCTTACTTTTTTTGTTTGCATTACTTTGGGCCTGCGGTGGCCCTTTCTTACTTTTTTACATCATATACTGCCCATGGGTATGCTATTTCTCTCTTTTCGGGCTTCTTTAAGCCCACTTGCCTCTTCAATGCCCATTTGTTTATTTCATGGGCCTGTGATCCATTATTCCTGCCGCTTGGGCCTAATGGTTTTGCCATCTGCTTGCCAATTCTTTGCCGCCCTTGTCGTTGGGCTTTTCTTCTTTCTACTTGGATTCTAACAAATGACCCTCAACAATTAACAATCCATTTTAGGAAAAAAAATTTGGGAATTGAAAAAGTTGTTAAAAAGTTTGATAGCTCTTTCAATCCCCGATAAAAATTTTCCTAAAATGTTTTACTAACATATGCCCTAAAAGCATACGTTAGTAAAACCTTTTTCAAAATTAGGATGGTAAAACTGTGGGCAATCAATGCATAACAAGAGGGCATTCTAGTTGTATTACACTTATAGGGTGTTGGACACAACAACATGTTAGGTAAGCAAGTTACCTGACTAAGGATACGTCAAGCCTAGAAGCATAGAAAGTTGCTCCAACGGTTACATCAATCAATATTGCATTAATTGCTCCACCTACACCTTCACAGGCCTTTCCCCTAGCAATTAATGTGATGCGCTATGTTCCTTAGAGGGTTTCCCAATTACTTAGAGCATTAGCATCCGGTTTCTAAAAAATATCTCATTTTACCATCTCAAAAGCTACTTTATCCATACCATATTACAACATACCCAGCATCCCAACTTTTATTTTTCTATCTAACACATTAAAATAATATATCTACTCAATAAAATATATTTCGGTCTCTACCTCTCTCTCTCTCTCTCTCTCTCTCTCAACCACTCATCACCTCAATCGCCACCGTGAAGACCCAAAACCCCTAGCACAGAAACTTAACCCAACCATCAACAACACAACCACCTCCCAAACCCAAATCAACCCAACCATCAACAACACAACCACCACCCCGATTTGCCACATCTACCGCATCAGACCCATGAGCTCCACCAATCCATGAGACCCACAAAGGCTTAATTCAAGGAGAGAGAGAGAGAGAGAGAGAGAGAGAGAGAGAGAGAGAGAGAGAGAGAGAGAGAGAGAGAGAGAAGATGTGGCAGACCAGGGTATGATTGATCCATATCGCCGCACCACCTAACCCAAGTCGTATGATTGAAGAGGGAATGCATAGGCACCGATCCACACATAGATGGACGAGAGAGAGAAAGGGGGGTTGAATGAAAGAGAGGGGTTGAATGGGAGAGAGAATCAGAAATTAAAAAAAAAAAAAAAGAAAAGTGACAGGAAGAGAGAGAAAAAGAGAGTAAGAACCAATATAATATGTTTACAATCTTGCTATAGTACCATCATAAATTTAGGATGGTACTGTAGCTAAGTTGTAATTTTTTTTAGAATTAGAAGTCTAGATAATGCATCTTTTTAGTAGTTTGATGCTAAATTTTAGCATATCCGGAGTTTTCCAACTTCAGATACTAATGCTCTTTGGAGGGGTGCCCGGTCCAACAAAACAACCATGGACTTGTCAATTCCAGCTGAAATTAAGCAAAGAGGAAGGAGCATCATGACTTTCGATTTAACACGTGCTTGTGAGGGTATAAATACCCCTTCCCACCTCCGACAAAGTTATGCAGTTTTTCTCATAACCTAGTGGCAAAACACTTCAGGCTTCTTTACTAACTTAAGCTTCAGCATGCTTATTGCTGCCCAATACGACTTGTGCTTTTCTTGCATAGGACTCGAGCATTACCAAGCTTCAACAAAAGCTTCATCGTCCACACATATTCCCTGAGCTCGTTTCATACCTCCTAGAGAAACAAACTCTAAGCTTGGATCCATCTTGAAGGTTGAAACCCAAAGTACGTGTCTTGTCGTCATTAGTCATTAAGTGAACTTTGAGCAAATAGATATTTTTTTTTTTTTAAACAAAGTTTCAAACTTTACAAACTCCTCAGATATTTTTATATTGAGTGTGAGTTTTAAAAATCTAATTGTTGGATTCCATGTTCTTATTATATTCTTCATGCTTGCAAAATTTCAAGAAGATCAAAAATCAATTGCTTTGTCATCAACCAAATGTTAAAATTTCATATGTTTTTGTAATCTAAAATTGTGTATGAAAAATAAGTTTATTAATCAAATAGTAAATAACATCTTATTTGAACGAAATTCGATATGTATGTTAAGAATATAAGGAACATGAGATTTATCAGTTAAATTTTAAATATTCACACCCAAAAACGAAATATATATATAACAAGTTTGAAGAGTTTCTCTCCAAACTAGTTTGGAGAGAAACATTGTTCTTTTTTTTTAGCACATAAGATAATGTAATGCTAGTTTGGAGAGAAACATTGTTCTTTTTTATTATTATTATTTTTTTAGCACAGAAGGTAATGTAATGCAAGTCTTACACTCATATTGGAAAGGACTGAACTTCGCAACTTATTAGGAGTAGGGGCTTACAATCCACGCGTTAAAAAACTTATTTTGTTCTTAAAAAGCAACTGTTTAAACACTGATTTTTCAAGATTACCACAATTGGCTTTTCATTTTGGATTATGGTTGCTTCCTCCAACATATTTTATATGAGAAGAAGGAGTACACAGTAATTTATAATTTTCCGAGTCGACCCTAGCCTAACCCTCCCCCCCACCTTTCTCTCAATAGAGAAAGACCCATTTGGGGAATAGTGATTTTTTACATATTAACAGATGCCCTTAGAGCATTTGTTAATTGATCATTTAAGGAAAATTTTGATATTATCTTTATGATAAATATAAAAATCTATAATTAATTCAATTATTTTTTTCTTTTTCCATAACAAGTTTTTAAAAATATTTCCTAGACCAATGGCCCTTAGGACTTCCGTTAACTTTTCCAAAAAAAAAGTGAATATTATATATATATATATATATATTTGAAATTTTTCCTTAACTTTTAAGAAGTCTGAACAAAATTAAGTAATCATAGAAATATTACAAATTTTATTACATATATAGGTCTTACAAATTATTGTGCCACCAATCACAATAAGTAATTAATTTAAATACTTATTTATTATCTTGTAGTTGTTGAAATGCCACCAATCATATTCTTTTCCACTTTGGCTTATTAGTTTTTTTTGTAGTAAAATTTGTAGTAGTTTTAGTATTTTATTAAAAAAAAAAAATTATAGACTAATAGTATATTCGTTGCTGTCATTCTTTTTTTTTTTTTTTTTTTTTTTTTTTTTTTCACACGAAGAGTGCAAAAGGTTCTACATGAATAGGAGTGAAGTTACATTGATAGTTTAACCTAGGGTTGTACACAGTGTGATGCGGCCGGTTTTGGGGGGCTTTTTTGCACTGCACCCTACAGGGGCGGTTTCCCTTTATCCCTGATTGCGCCTTACATATGGAGGAGTGAAAACTGGTCTACACAGGGTACGGTGCACCATGCCGATTTGGTGCAATGCGTTTGGTTAAAAAAAGCCCAAATATAAATAATAATAAATAAATAAAAAAATCAAACCACAGCAGACAACCCATACAAAATCATCAAACAACCCAAAAATTCTTTTAAAAAACAAACAAACATATTCACTATATTTCTCTAGTACCCACAAAAAGATATCTCAAAGAAATTCACAATCATTCTAAAAAGTATAGCGAGACAAAGCATAGTTAGTAACCTAGACACTAAGGGGCTGTTTGGATTTTTAGTTTCCATCACCCATAACTCAAATTTGGTGGGTCCTACGGCTGAGTAGTGTGTTTGGATTTGTTTCTAGTTTTTGTTTCTATCACTCAATTCTCTGATTTTTAAGTGATGAGTTATGGGAACTAAAAACACATTTTAGATGTTTTCAAGTTATCAAAACTCAGTTTTCATGGCATTTTTGTAATTGAACCCAAATGCATGGGACCCATTGTCAGTGCAAAGTCACACTAGACACTGCTTTTGACAACAAATCCGATAGCTCTCTAATCCAATATCACTATACTCCATCTTCTACCCATGTACCACCACATGAACTGAAGCCTCTACTGCTTGCCTTCACCAATCTCCCTGACCTCTCTCTCAACCTTTTTCACAGAAATCCAAGGGTATCATTTACATTTGAGTTGTTTATACATTTGATTTGTTGGTAATATGGTGGTATTTTGCATATTTTACATCGAATCAAGGATTGGTGATGAAGTTTGCTTCTCTGTTTTTCTTTTTTTCTTTTTTTTCCCTTGTTTGATGTTTAGGTTTTCACATTTGATTTGTTCTATTTCAACCCGTGGTGATGAAGTTCACATCTTTTACATCTGGGTTTTCAGACCCATGTTAATCTCCAAAATCAAGAAACCAACTTCTCAAACAGAACAATACCCACAAAATCCTCTTCACAAATTTTACTAGGTAGTTAAGGGATCTATGAAAAATCAAGCCGTGGGGTTTTTGAGTAAAGAAAAAAAAACCATAAACTTAAACTTAAACAAAACTTCTCCTTTATTATTTTCTCACCAACCAAACAACAAACCCAAATGCCAAACACACAAATCAGATAAAGAAACAAGTTGAGAGAGTACAAAAAGGGATGAGGTAGCGCCGTCTTAGGTCGGAGGAGATCATCCATGACAAAATGGGGAAATGGGTCGCGTTTCTTTATGCTCGTCAGCACCGTTGGGTCACAACGGAGGAGATCGCACCGCCGGTACACTTTGGAGAGATGGGTGAAGTGGCCCTGGTGACGGACGCTGGTGATTGGCAAGGGAGCTTCTTCTATTTTTATAGGTTCGGGTTTGTGTTTTGAGAGAATAACAAGGCTGAAGGGGGAAGGGGAAATGAGAAGTGAAGAAAAATGGTGGGGTTCTAAGGGTTCCATGAATGGGCTAACAGAAGGCTATGAGTGAGGAGTCAGGCATGGGTCCCACAAAAGTAGAAAAATTTGAGTGATGAGAAACTGAAAATATGTGCCAAATGTGTGGGGTTTAGAAAATCGGGGTATTTTAAGTAATGAGTGAGGAGTGAGGAGTGACAAAAATTGAGTGAGGAGTGAAGAGTGATGGTTTTTTGGAAACCAAACAACCCCTAAACATCAAATGAATTCACATACTTAGTAGAAGGAAGGAGAAGCATAATAGTCTTAAGCATTCACCATCAAAACTCTACGAACTTCTAATGAATAGCTAGGACAAAGAAGAAAGAGGAGAGGAAGACACTTGAAGAATAATGGCATTTAGTAGCAGAGGATGATGGCAGCGAGTGGCGAAGACTGGGGAGAGAGAGAGAGAGAGAGAGAGAGAGAGAGAGGGGGGTTGTGGGCTATGGTGAGAGAGAGGGAGAGTGATATAAATGAGAAATTAGAAATTTAACCTAGGATAAAACGACATCGTTCCATAATTTTGATTTTTTTTTTAAGTCCAAAACGACATCGTTTTAGAATCATAAATTTTAAAAAATAAAATACAAAAACAACATCATTTTATATCACATTACCTAACCCTATTTAACGTGTTCTTCTTCCTCCTTCAGATTCAACAGTGCCTCTCTATCTCTCTTAGTCTCCTCTCATCATCTTCTTCTCTAAGGCGCTCTTTATCCCACTGAAACATATATATATAGGCAGTGCGGTGTGGTTCTCATTGGTGGGCAAAACTCACCACCACTCACTGCACTTGTTAGCCTCAGTTCTTGGAAAACACTATTGTCCACCGCGTCGGACACCTGCAGTGAAGCTTTGAGTCAAGCAGTGAGGTGTGGTGAGGTGCGGTAATATCGGTGGCGATTGGTGGCTGAACAGGCCTAGTTTGGCAACTTTGGTCACGGCCCCCAAACTTTGTCAAAGTTGTAGTTTTACCCTCCCACCCACTCACTTTGTGTGTGTTTTTAAAGGGAGGCGCACGCAGGGAGGGGGTTCGAATTTATTTACCTCCCCTATGGTCACACTTCATAATGAGTCTATGACCATTACTTTGGCCCCTCCAATCTTGTAATTCTGGCTGTGTCCTTGTACATGAAAACACCACGATATAAACAGTATATAACTTACGCAATTGTTACTGCTACAGTGAAGAAATTGTGCTTGTTATACCCAGCTAGAATGGATAGGCATCTGCCTCCCTTTTCCATTAATCATCTTTGTTTCCAAACATTGGTTTGCAAATTCTTGGAGGGAGAAACCACGCCATGATAGAACCCCTAGTTCCCTGTAGTACTGCACAGCATAAAAATTTTCTTCTTGCATTATTCTCAATCTCACTCGTGGCCAAGGGATTGAAATTTTGGTGATTATATACTGCTTTGAAGAATAGTAACACAAGTACGTATTTCATGCATATACTTGTAACCTGAGGGAAGACAAGGTCATCGATGGTGAGTGCTGCTGCTGATGCAATGTTAATGGCCTCTTCTCCATTTGTAGTTGCATAAAAGGAAATTCTTCCTTGCCTTTGTGCTTCATAGAAAACAAAATCCATGGTTTGCAACGATATGTTAAATAAATAAATAAATAAGGAGAAATGCTAATAATTACCCCTAGGACAATGGTTAATAATCCATTTAAATAAAGTTTTTATAGGAAAATAATAAAAAACAATTAATATTTTGACAATTTTTTTCATTTCTCATAAAAGTAGTATCAAAACTTTACTAAGATAAATTATTAACTATTACTTTAAAAGCACCCATTAGTATCACCCATAAATAAATTTTAAAAAATTACTTGTAAAGGTGTAATACCTTTTTAAATTTGCCGGTCATAATCAGCTGCCCATTGTCATTAAGGGCACAGTAGTAGTGTGCCCGCTCCGCAGGTGATTCAGATGTGGACCTCATCTCAGGGGTAAATGCAACCTTTCCTCTTGGGAAATCTAAGACCTGCAACAAAAGGGACCTGAACGAGTATGAAACACACACACACACAATTTTATAAAATAGTTGATAAAATAAGGTAAAGAGTGAAGTTTAAAATAAAAGAAAAAAATGCATGACGCCTTGTCTAGACATTCAAGGGTACTTTTGTAGCAGTTTAAGAATAAATTTTTTACTGGCCTGTAGAGTGTCTTGATAAGTCTCTGATGATGCTTGTGCCTCTTATCTATACTCAAATAAGCATCATCATAAGAAGTCATTCGTTCTCCATCTTGCTTTCAAAAATACTCAAATATATATATGCACATGAAATCATAAAACGATTTTTTTCTTTTTTCTTTTTTTAATTCATGCCATATGGCACAATTATGTTGAGTAAACATGAAAATTTTCATTTCATAACACATTCCTAATTTATTGAATTACTTGATAATGAAATTAGTGTATAATGTATATCTGCATTAGCCTTGAAAATTCCTACATACTTGACCATACATGGGGCAACCAAACTGCATCTTGGCCATTCATGATACAACGTAACACCAAAGGTCAACAAAAAGTTTCAGTTCTAGGAAGATGTAGAAAGCTTCACAATCTGTTGCACAAATTTATTTATTTACTATTATTATTTTTTAAAACTATCCAAGGAAACTCAAAAGTTCTGCAACCAGTGATTTATTGACATGTGTATTTCTTCATTTTAAATAAAGTGCATTGCAGCTGAGCTGATTATGATTTGCATGATTGAGAGAATCCCATTGTTTTTCGACTTTAGCAGATTGAAAATGACGAGTGGAGAGAAGGTTTGCCGTATTACAGAACTTTACAAAGGGGTCCCTTAGATTTTGAGTAGCGGGAGCTGTAAATAGAGGTTTTTAATGATGCTAATGGGTTAAAGTATACAAAGAAGCATTACAACAAAAGTGGGCTATGGTGACGAAATCTAGTGAGAATAAACAATTTTGTCACTAAATGTTAGCATTCGATGAGGAAAAGAAGATTTTGTCACCAAATAGTTTAAATAGGTGACGAAATCAATATTTCATCACTAAAGATGTTCAAATTAGTGACGAAATATTTATTTCGTCACTATTGATCATGAAAAAAAAAACACAAACTTAGGGAGACGAAATATTTGCATCACCAAAGACCTACCTTGGGTAACGAAATTCTAAATTCGTCACCCAATATAAGGATTTAGGTATTTTCGGTAACGAAATAATTTTTCGTCACCTATTGTTAAAAGAATAAAACTTAGGTACAGTACTTTAAGCATTGTTCCTTAGATTCTCCTCTTAAGATTTAACTATGTGGCTATTTAACTAAAAAACACACTTCCATCCCTTGAAAAAAAATCGACATGGCAAAATCTTAAAAGAAAAACCTAAGGAACAGCACCTAAGTACTGTATCTAAGTCTTGCTCTTGTTAAAAATAATAGCGCATTCTCAATTTTTTTGGCGATGCCCATGCCCAATTTTCAGTGCATTCAAAATTTTTTTTCAATATTTTTAAAATTTAGTCTAAAGAAAACACAATACACACAGACTTTTCAGCCTTTCAGCTTCCCACCTTCTCAAAAAAAAAAAAAAAAAAGCTCTCAGCCTCCCACAAACCTCACGCCTCTCAGCCTCCCTCATTGATCAGTAGGCACACTCTCTCTCTCTCTCTCTCTCTCTCTCTCTCTCATCGATCCTCTCTCTCTTTCTCTCTCATCGATCCTCTCTCTATTTGTAGGAATTGTTTGTCTCTCATTGAACCATTTCCAATAAAGAGGAGAGTTTGTTCGTCGACTTCACCGACGCAAGGAAAAAGGCCTTTCCAACAACACCAATCGAAACCCATTTCAAGTACGTTTCAATTTTCCCCCAAAATTTATTCATCCCGATTGAAACCCATGTGAAATTTTGTCCATTGAGGATGGGTCTGATGCCCGATTGTGGGTGCGTGTCAAAATTTGGCGTTCGTGGTGGCTTTAGGTTTAATAGAGTTGATAGATTTGTAAATTTCACATGGGTATCATGCTTTTTCTTCTTTTTTTGTGTTTAATTCTTATTGGTATATCTTCTACTGGTTCTTAGTTTTGATTTTACTTATTGTGGATTTTTGGGTTTGAAGCCATAGGCATAAGATATTTAACTTATAAAATTTTGAAGTAATTTACAGTGGTTTTAGTTTTGTTTAGTTAGTAAATTTTTTGAAGTAATTTATGGTGGGTGTATTATGTAATCTGAGGAATGGGTAGTTGATTAACTTATCCTAATATATATATATATATATATACACACGCACATATATGCTATTAGAGGATGGGTATTAGGAATGGGTAATATGAGGAATGGGTATTAGTTAAATGGTCGAATATTATACTATTAGAGATAGACGTTGTTAACATGTAATAGGTTTGAGCTTTAGGCCCACATTTTTTACTTGTATAGCACACATACTTGTACCACATACTCTGCCTTCTATATAAAGGCACTCATGTATACTTTATGATTTGTGAAATACAATACTATTCATTCAGTATTTTTAACATGGTATCAAAACCACTACTCTAACCTTACTCTTAGCAGTCTTGTCTCTCTTGATGTTACTCCACTCTCATCGCTTCCGTCATCATAGCAACCACCGCAGCCACTCACTGTTGAACCTCTGACGTCTCTCAACCGTCATCCTTGGGTTCCGGACCAACAACTACTGTCGTTAAGGAGCCCCACACCACAAAGACCATTGTCGTTGCCATCTCCACTGTGAATCTTGCTTCGATAATTTTTTGTAGGTACCACTGTGATTGTCTTGCCCCAGTCTACTCAGTCGTGGAACTCTCATAACCATTGGAGCCCTCACACACCCTCACATGCGACCCAAGCTGACATCACTTGTGAAGTCATCATTGTCACGTCAACCCTAACTGACGTCATATGCTTACGTCATCTACCATGCCAACATTAGTCAACAATTACATCATCCTGCTAACGTCATCCTGCTAATTCCATCACTGTTGACCGCTGACCTTGACCATTGACTTGACTCAGGCGTTGACTTTGACATGAGTTTGACTGTTGACTTTTTTCCTATCTAAGTGCTTCCTATCTAAGTGCTTCCTACCTAGTTTTTTGTGTAGATTTTATTTTTGCAGTCTATTTTTGCATATTTTGCCTCTAAATGAATAAAAATGATATTTTTCTTCCTCGCCCCATTAATGCTATATTGGAGGGGAATAAGAATTACTTATATTAGTCTCAAGTTATGCGTAGTTTTCTTAAAGGTAGCATGCTCTAGCAATATTGTGCTAGTACAGTCACTATTCCTGTCAAGGGGGTAGCTGAAGAAGATACTGCATTCATCAGTCGCATGGTTGAATAGGATAGTCATAACCACATGATCCTCACCTGGATCCGGAATACCTTCATTTTCTCCATCTCCAATATGTTGGGCAGCTTTAATGATGCAAATTCTGCATGGGATATGTTGGCCAAAATATACTCCACTTCTCACGGATCCATAAAATATTAGTTAGTGGTTGAGTTGCATCAACTCAAGTAAGAACCAAGGCAATCTATCAATGACTACTATGATTAGCTTCGCTTCATTTTAGACCAAATTGACCTTTCTGATCCAAGTTGGGCATGCTCGAAGGATACTCAGCAATATGCTACTGTTCGAGATGAATTTCGTCTCTATGAATTCCTGATGTCACTTAACATTGACTATAAGCCCATCCGAGGTTAGCTTTTTAATCACAATCCTCCTCCCTCTCTTGATACTGCTGTAAATGAATTGGTTGGAGAAGAAGTTCGTCTTGCAACCCTTCAAGCCCATAATAAGCTTAATATTCTGGCTATTGTCCCTTTGCTTCCCCAACAGAGCAACCTCCGCAATTAGGGTTTAAGGCCTCTAGCTCTAGCAATTGTTGCAAGTAGTCCAACAAAAAGTTTTGCAACTATTGCAAGCGTCCTGACCACACTATTAAGACTTGTTACCATTGTAACAAATCTACTGCTATTGTTGCTAATATTGAGTCTACTTCGCCAATGTCTTCCGTCTCAGCTGAGTCCCTGTCTTCTGGATCCACTATCAATAGGCTTCATCAATGGGCCGGCCCGACCCGACCCGACCTATTTTTACTTGGTCCATAGGTCTAATGGGCTAGGCTTAACAAGTTGTTGACTAGTCAATGGGTTGGGTCGGGCCGAGTTGGATGGAAAAACCCTAGCCCATGGCCCCACTCATGGGCAATGCCCATTTGGGCTTTAGCGGGCTAGGCTAATGAGGTGGGTTTAATGGGCTACCATGGGCATTTCTAATGGGTCTTCAATGGGCTTATAAAAATTTAACTAAAAAAATTATAATTATATATTATTACAAATGATTAAATTGAACAATTAAATATACTAAAAAGATTCTATTAAAAAAAGTACTAAGAAATACATCTTAAAAAGGTACTAAAATAAGATTAATTAACTTGTATTGATAAGAATAAATAAGTACATTGAAATTTTCATGAATATATTAGAGTGAAAATAGTTGCATCACTACAAAATGTGTACATCCCAACTAGGTTGGCACCCACACACTTGTCTATCATTTGCAATTCCCAATCTATTTGTGTTGAAACATCAAATAATTCTATCTAAGAAAAAATTGAAAAACTTGTTACATAAATTTTATAACTATTTGCCAAGCATTATCTTCAAGTGGTGGATTGTTGGTCATGTGGTGGACTTCTTGGCATCTACTCAGGCCTTTCTAACTTCAATTGCTCAAATGCCTTTGCTAATTTGGCTTCTTGTTCTACTTCTTGTCGTCTTGTGTCTACTAAGTTCCAATCCTTTAAGCACACAAGCGCCTCAACAATCTCGGGACTAAGGCCACATCTCTTGTCAAATACAACTATACCACCTGCAAAAAAAGATGCTTCCAATGCTACCATGGAAATAGGAATTGATAATATTTCATGAGCCATAATGGAAAGTATGGGATACTTCCTTTGATTTGTTTTCCACCAGTCCAATAAATCAAATGATCCTTCTTCATCAATTTCAAGTAAAGGTTGATTTAAATAACGTTGAAATTCCGATAACCCACCTGAGGTTACTGAAGATGCTTGTTCTCTTCTTCTTTTAACCAGGTGATAAGCATTTTGTTCTTCTTGGTCACCTAGAAAACTAGTAGAGGACAAAGAGCTTCTTGTTTGTGTTTGGGCACCAATTTCAAAATTCTTATAAGCATTTCCATAATAATCAAATAATTGTGTCATTGAATTTTGAAATGGTTGTATGGTCTTTTGAATTTTTTCAACTTCATCATTATAAATTATTTCTTAAAAAAAATCAACTCTTCAATCTTAAATCTAGGATCAAGAATAATAGCCATTCCAAAAATCAAAGGAATATCTCCCCAATATTGGTCAAAATTTTGTCTCATTAAATCTAACGTTTCATCAAATATTCCAAAAGTTTGCCCATAAAATTTTGAAAATTTTGCACAAATGTTAGTCAATTGAATTATAACTCTACAAGATGTTGGATAATATACACCACAACATTTTTTGTTGAATCATTAAAAACCTTTAAAAAGTCTCTTACAAGTTCTGCTAACATCCAATCATGTTCTTCAATTTTTTCTAGAGGACAATGTGAATTTTGAGAAAGATGAGAATAAAATAAATTTAAAACATCTTTATATTTTATTGTTGAATCTAAAAGAAGATAAGTAGATCCACCTATGAGGCACATCAATATTTATATATATATATATATATATATTTTTTTTTGTTTCTTTTCAATTCCATACAACATTTTATATACAATTCATATCTTGCTTGAGAACTATTAATATTACAATCAATATCTTTTATTTTTTTCAACAGATGAGGATAAATTTGATAAACCATCTTGAACAATTGTATTTAAAATATGTGCACAACAACGTATTCGAAATAATGTACCATATAAAGGTAAGCTTAATTTTTCTTTTAAAAACTTCTCTATCGTATCATTATTTGTTGCATTATCAAGTGTTATTGAAAATATTTTATCAGTAATCCCCAATATTGAAGTTCCTCACTATTAAGATTTGCAATATTATATCCTGTGTGTGGAGATTCCAACATTTTAAATGATATTATTCTTTCATTTAAATTCCAATTAGAATCAATATAATAAATAGTTAAAGAGAGAAAACGTAATTTATTTCTTGATGTCACAAGTCAGAAGTTAAACAAAATCTACCACTATGTGCATGCAAAATACTTTTTAATTTTTCTTTATAAAATTTAAAACTCTTCATAATATCTCTTTTTGCGGTGGATGCAGAAAATCCTTTATATTGTGGAGTAAAACCACATTGCACCATTCCTGTAAAATCATGTTTTTCAACAAATGTAAATGGGTGTTCAGCTCTAACAAGATGTTCTACTACTTCATCACGTGCATTTGCATCAGTGTAAATAAATGTAGTTAAATTTCCCTCCTTATCTTTTTCTAATTGTTAAAAATCTCTAATATCCATTTGATTTTTTTGCTTACAACTATTTAACATATGACATTTTAAATGGTTAGTCCCTACACTTGGGCCACCAGCCAACTCGTCACCACATTTGCTACATATATTTCTTTTGTTCCATCTTGTTTTATCCTCTCTACCCTATCAAAGATTTGCAATATTATATCCTGTGTGTGGAGATTCCAACATTTTAAATGATATTATTCTTTCATTTAAATTCCAATTAGAATCAATATAATAAATAGTTAAAGAGAGAAAACGTAATTTATTTCTTGATGTCCACAAGTCAGAAGTTAAACAAAATCTACCACTATGTGCATGCAAAATACTTTTTAATTTTTCTTTATAAAATTTAAAACTCTTCATAATATCTCTTTTTGCGGTGGATGCAGAAAATCCTTTATATTGTGGAGTAAAACCACATTGCACCATTCCTGTAAAATCATGTTTTTCAACAAATGTAAATGGGTGTTCAGCTCTAACAAGATGTTCTACTACTTCATCACGTGCATTTGCATTAGTGTAAATAAATGTAGTTAAATTTCCCTCCTTATCTTTTTCTAATTGTTAAAAATCTCTAATATCCATTTGATTTTTTTGCTTACAACTATTTAACATATGACATTTTAAATGGTTAGTCCCTACACTTGGGCCACCAGCCAACTCGTCACCACATTTGCTACATATATTTCTTTTGTTCCATCTTGTTTTATCCTCTCTACCCTATCAAAGATTTGCAATATTATATCCTGTGTGTGGAGATTCCAACATTTTAAATGATATTATTCTTTCATTTAAATTCCAATTAGAATCAATATAATAAATAGTTAAAGAGAGAAAACGTAATTTATTTCTTGATGTCCACAAGTCAGAAGTTAAACAAAATCTACCACTATGTGCATGCAAAATACTTTTTAATTTTTCTTTATAAAATTTAAAACTCTTCATAATATCTCTTTTTGCGGTGGATGCAGAAAATCCTTTATATTGTGGAGTAAAACCACATTGCACCATTCCTGTAAAATCATGTTTTTCAACAAATGTAAATGGGTGTTCAGCTCTAACAAGATGTTCTACTACTTCATCACGTGCATTTGCATCAGTGTAAATAAATGTAGTTAAATTTCCCTCCTTATCTTTTTCTAATTGTTAAAAATCTCTAATATCCATTTGATTTTTTTGCTTACAACTATTTAACATATGACGTTTTAAATGGTTAGTCCCTACACTTGGGCCACCAGCCAACTCGTCACCACATTTGCTACATATATTTCTTTTGTTCCATCTTGTTTTATCCTCTCTACCCTATCAAAAATTTTCCAAACTTCACTTTTTAATTTTTTATTAGTAAAACTTGGATTTGAGCCCAGTGTAGTATTATTATAAGTTGGTACATTAGATATAGGGGAAACTAGGAATGTAGGGGAACCAATTGACTCAAAATGTTGCCCTTGCTCATCTAGATCATCTAGTATGATGTGATCATTTCTATGAGTCATTTTAAAATTTTGAAAACTAAACAAAATAATGTATACCAATAATGAGACAGCAAGTATATAATAAAAGTTATGAAAAGATGTTACCTAATCAATCGAATTTTGAGACAAATAGCTTCCACAATTCCACTCCAATTTGAAGAAGTTGATTTTCAAATGCAATTGGATGCTCAAGCCTCCAACTTGAAGAATTTGATTATTTGATACTTGTAATTGTATAAATATAACTATTAAAAATATAATACTATTATTCTATAGAGTATATAACTATAAGCGGACAAAAATAATAAGAGATGAAAAATTGAGAATAGTCTAGGGAGAGTTTGACTTTGAGAGATTTTTTGTGAGTAAAATGAGAGAAATGTGTTAGGTATTTATAGATTGGATACTTAAAAAAAAAAAAAAAAAAAAGAACTGACTTTTGTTCAAACGGTAGGCATTCTTAAAGGAAATATTTGAAGAATCAAATATCAATTCTTAAAGGAAAGAATTTCTTCCAACGGTAAGTTTTATTTTATTATTATTTTTTTTTTAAATGAATTTCTTCTATAATTGTAACTTGTAAGGAAAGAATTGGAATTTATCAAATGAAAGAATGACTTTCTTTCCAGAGGCACAGAGGTCAGAGGGCAACGGTCATCCTAGTAACTTAGTTTTAAAAATCAAAGCTACTAGAGTTTTAAAAATCAAAGCTACTAGACTAATACCAATATATATATATATATATATATATATTAAGTATATTGTCTCACAATCACTCCAAGTATTTCATGGTTAGGTGTGTGGTCTTAAAGTTTTTATAATGTCTAAAGTTCAATCCCTCACCACCCCCCCCCCCCACCCCAACCCCCAAATTATTTTGTTATGAATTTTGGACAATGAGTCAAGCTAACAGTTCAGGCTAATGGGTTAGGCTAACGGACCGAGCCACCGGGTGCCCATGGGTAAAGAAACCAACCCATAGCTTGTCCCATTGGGCTATTGGGCTGCCCACGGGCTTCAATATTACCGGGTTGGGCTACCCATTAGCCTGGCGGGCTAGTGGGCTACTCGGCCAGCCCATGGGTCATGGGCTATTTGATGACCCTTAACTATCAACCTCTCCTCCACTGAACTACATGGCATCATAGCTCAAGCTATTCATATGGCTAGTAATGCATCTCTTTCCACTGCTCTCTTAGTTTTACCTGGTAAGTCTCATTCTTGGCTTTTTGATTCTGCCTGTTGCAATCACATGACATCTCACTTGTCATTATTTTCCAAACTTGACCCTGCACCACATCCTCTTAATATTCATATAGCTGATGGTTCTACCATGCATGGCAATAGTCTAGGTTTTGTTTC
Source organism: Quercus lobata (assembly GCF_001633185.2). Taxonomy (NCBI): domain Eukaryota; kingdom Viridiplantae; phylum Streptophyta; class Magnoliopsida; order Fagales; family Fagaceae; genus Quercus; species Quercus lobata. The sequence continues at coordinate 30,689,122 of NC_044909.1, read as the reverse complement.
GACTTCTATACCTCTCAGTTCTTGGGGTCTTCCATGTACCTGACCTATCCTATTATTTATGCTCTATGGGAAAATTAGCTGAACTAGGATATCGCCTTATTTTTTACTATTTTGGGTGTATTATGCAGGATCCAAGTACAGGGCAAGAGCTTGGAACCAGTCCTAGAGTTAGGCATATGTTTCCCATAGACAACCTTCATTTTTCACCAGTTGCTCCTATTTCTGTTGCTACTACAACCGCTACAGTTTCTTCCTTACCTTCTCTCACACTTTGGCATTCTCGTCTTGGTAATGCACCCTCTTCTCGGGTATAACAATTAGCTTCTAGGGGTTTATTAGGTTCTGTGTCCAAAGTCAATTTTTATTGTATTTCATGTCAATTAGGAAAACGGTTAGCTTTGTCTTTCAATAATAGTGAACCTATCTCTAATAGTATTTTTTGAGTTAATTCATTCTAATGTTTGGGGACCTTTTCCTATTACTAGTATTGGTGGATCTCGATATTTTGTTGTCTTTAATGATTATTTTTGTAATAGTTGGATTTTTCCTATGAAATCTCATTCTGAATTATTACCAATCTACAGTAACTTTGTAAAAATGGTTGAAACACACACTACAAGAAATCTGGGTTTAGGTGACGTTTGTAAAACGTCACTAAAACCCAAAAAACGTCACTATAGCCACAAATGCCCTACAGCGACTTTTTTTTGTGACGTTCGAAAACGTCGCAATAGAGCGGTCGCTATAGGCCTATTGCGACGTTTCGAAAAACGTCACTATATGGTACTCTTTAGTGGCGTTCAGAAATTTTTAGTGACGTTTTATAAAACGTCACTAAATAATATAACATTTTCGTTCATGATGTAAGAAAATACATTTAGCGACATTTATAAAATGCCGCAAATAATCACACCAATAGCGACGTTTTGAAAACGTCACAAAAGCATTTGTCCTTTTGCTTTTTAGTGACGTTTTTAAAACGTCGCAAAACCTACTCATTTTTTAAAAAAAAAATATTAAAAATGCTATATAAAACTATTGAAAATTCAATAATAACTAACATATGCTTGCAATAAGCTTGTAATAGATCAAATAAACCTATCACTATTATTCCACAATATCGAATGTCCAATGTTAATGAGTCATGGTGGTTGAGAATTTAGTAACAATAAATATATATATATATATATATATATATATACACACATATAAAGAGCATTTAGTTGAGATTATTTACACATTAGTGGGTAGTGAGCTTTTTAACAAAATTAATTTCAAGCTAGCTAAACCACAAAACTAATAACAAAAAAAATTCAAAATCTACATACTACAGAAAAATTGTAGGGAAAAAAAAAAAAAAACCAAGATTTACAAACTTGTACATAAACTTACAATGATTTAGCCTTTGATGCTCAAGTCTTTTTGCTTAAAAATCCAAATTTGAATAAGAGTTTTCTGTACCAAACTCCAACCAAAACAAGCAAACAAAAAAAATTAGCACAAAAGTTTCATGACCTATTAAAGAAAAACTAAATCAAAGCAAATTCATAAGCCAAAATACAAAGACTCCATGACCCATTAAAGAAAAACCAAATCAAAGCAAACCCATAAGCCAAAACACTTTAAAGAAACTTGAACTCCAAAAAAGAGGGAAAAAAAGAATGGTAGTGGTAGTGGGTGGTGGCTAGAGAGGGAAGAACTCGTACATCATTGGGTTGGCGGTGGCGGCAATGGCTAAGTGTGAAGAAGTGATAAAGGGGGGGCGGGGGTGGGGGAGGGGGGAAGAATATGGAAGTAGGAAGGGAAGTTTGTTTGAGAAAGAAAAAGAACGATAAGAAAGAAAATGGACTGAAAAAACGTGTAAGGAAAGGAGTCCAAAAAAAAAAAAAAAAGACAAAATGGTGGGAACTTTCCCACTTAGTGAAATTTTGAATGGGGAACATATAGCGACGTTTTGAAAACGTCACTATATCTTTACCCAAAACGTCGTTATATGTTTATCCAAAACAAAAAGAAGAAACGGTGGGAACTTTCCCACTCAGTGAAATTTTGAACGGGAAAAGGGCAAAAATTTTGGGGAAACATATAGCGACGTTTTTGAAAACGTCGCTATATGTTTATCCAAAACGTCACTATTTGTTTTCCCAAAATTTTTTGGAAAATATGGTCTGAGTTCTTTAAAAACTATAGTGACGTTTTCTAAAAATGTCGCTATAAACAAAAAATACGTCAGTAAAACTGTACTTTTTGCAGCGTTTTAAGAAACGCTGCTATTGTTTTGGGTTACAATGACGTTTTTGGAAAAACGTCGCAAAAGGATCACTCTTTAGCGGCGTTTTTTAAAAACGTCACAATATACTATTTATAGTGGCGAATTTAAAAACGTCGCTAAAAAAAATGTCTTCTAAATCCAGATTTCTTGTAGTGACAATTTTCCACACGTATCAACATTTTTCAATCTAATAATACTCTTAAATATACTCAATATGGTATTTAAGCTCTGTTACATTCCTATGGCACTATACATCACCTAACTTGTCTAGGTACCTCTCAACAAAATGGTCAATCCGAATGAAAATTTTTTCATATTCTTGACATTGTTCGTTCTCTTCTTTTCTTTGCTAAAGTTCCTGCCTCATTTTGGGGGGAAGTTGCTCTTCATGCTATTCATGCTATTAATCGCATTCCAAGCACTGTCATCCATAATCAAACTCCATATGAGCGCCTTTTTGGGTCTCGCCCTAACTATCATCACCTACACTCCTTTGATTCTGCTTGTTTCATTCTTCTTCAGCCTCATGAGCACAGTAAACTTGAGCCTCGATCCAGACTTTTTTGTTTCCTTTGCTATAGCGAAACTCAAAAGGGGTATCGGTGTTATGATCTTGTCTCTCGTCGTCTTCATGTTTCCCGTAATGTTATTTTTTGGAAACACCACTCCTTTGTTGAACTCTCTCATTTCCGTTCTTCCTTGACTACCTCATCTGTTTTAGAAATCTTTCCAGACGAGTCATATCTTCCTTCTATAAATACTTTCAATCCTCTTTTGGACTTCTCTATCCAACCACCAGATATTTTTTATACTTCTCTTGGATCACCCTCAAATGAATAGATGGAAGATGAACAGGTCGATGATGAGCTACCTCTCTTTGAGCTTGGGTCCCCTACTCCTGCTCTGCCTGAAGATCTTCTACAAGACATTCCACCTCGTCACTTAATTCGGGTAAGATCCATTCCTGCACATTTACTTGACTATTATTGTTACACTGCCCTTGCTACACTACACGAGTCTCACGCCTATCGTAAGGCCTCCACTGACCCTTTATGGCAAATTGCAATGAAAGAGGAACTTGATGCATTATCCAAAAACTATACTTGGGATTTGGTTACTCTCCCTCTTAGACAGTTTATGGTTGGTTGTAAGTGAATCTACAAGATTAAGACTCGCTCTGATGGATCTATAAGGCTTGTCTTGTTGCAAAAGGTTTTACATAGGAGTATAGGATTGATTATGAAGAGACCTTTGCTCTGGTTGCTCATATCTCATCTGTTCGTGCCCTCTTAACTGTTGCTGCTGCCAGTAAATAGGATTTTTTTTCAGATAGTCTTCCTTAATGGGGATTTAAGTGAAGAAGTTTATATGCAATCTCCTCCTGGTCTCTCTATTGAATCAAACAAGGTTTTTTACCTTCGACATGCACTTTATGGCCTTAAACAAGCTCTAAGAGCTTGGTTTGCCAAGTTCAACTCCACCATCTTTTGTTTGGGTTATACTGCCAGTCCTTATAATTCTGCCTTATTTTTTTATCACACCGACAAAGACACCATTTTGCTTCTCCTATATGTGGATGATATGATCATAACTGGTGATAACCTCAATGGCGTTCAAGAACTCAAAGATTTTCTCAGTTAGAAATTTGAGATGAAAGATCTTGGACATCTCAGCTACTTCTTGGGTCTTGAAATTACTCATTCCACATATGGTCTTTATATTACTCAAGCCAAGTATGCTTCTGAACTTTTGTCTCAAGCTGGACTCATTGATAGCAATACTATTAGCACTCCAGTTGAACTTAATGCGCATCTGACTCCCTAGGGGGGGAACCATTGTCTAATCTCTCTCTTTACAGACGATTGGTTGGCAGCCTAGTTTATCTCATTGTCACTTGTCCGGACATTTCCTCTGTTATTCACCAGGTGAGCTAGTATCTGTCTGCTCCACGATCAACTCATTATGCTGCTGTTTAGCGCATTCTTCGATACTTGAAAGGCACTCTCTTCCATGGCCTTTTCTAGTCTGCTCAGTCTCCTCTTGTTCTCCGTACATTCTCTGATGCTGATTGGGTAGGAGATCCTACTGTTCACAAGTCCACCACTAGTTATTGCTTTCTTATTGGTTCTTCTCTAATTTCTTGGTGAAAAAAGAAACAAACCCCTGTGACCCGCTCCAATACTGGAGCAGAATATTGTGCTCTTGCTAATACCACATCTGAGCTCCTTTCGCTACGATGGCTTCTTAAGGACTTAGGTGTGTCCACATCCTCTGCTATTCCTCTTTGTTGTGACAACTAAAGTGCCATTCATATTGCTCACAATGATCTCTTCCATGAACGGACTAAACACATTGAGATTGATTGTTATTTTATTCATTATCATCTTGTCCATGGTGCTCTCAAGTTGTTCTCGGTCTCCTCTAAAGATCAACTTACAAATATCTTCACCAAGTCACATCCTAAGGGATGCCTTCGTGCTTTGGTTGACAACCTCAAGTTAGTCTTACACCCATCTTGAGTTTGAGGGGGGCTATTAACATGTAATAGGTTGTGGGCTTTAGGCCCACCTTGTTTACTTGTATAGTACACATACTTGTACTACATACTCTACCTCCTATATAAAGCACTTATGTATACTTTATGACTTGTGAAATACAATACTATTCATTTAGTATTTCTAACAGAGGTTAACATTTTCTTGAACATGGCTTTAACTCAAGATAGTTATTTTGTGTCTTTTGAAATTGTTAAATTTTGCAATTGGATTGTAAAATATTTCTTTTTCAAATTTCAACTGTTACTGGAGAATTGTGTTATGGGGATGCCTTAAGACTGCTGTATATGGTAGAGGAAGCATCCAAAGGGTAGGCACTTGGAATATTTCTTTATTGTCTCCATTGGCTATTAATACTGGGTGACATGCACAATTTTTTTCATCTGTAGAATTCAGACAGTTTGCCTTGCATGTATTGGTAACAAAATATAGCTTAATATAACTTTTAAAAACACGTAAGTAATTTTAAAACTTAAAGGAAGTCTCAATGCCCTGCAAGATGAAGTTGTGCCTTATAGGATGGTACTGTTGCAATATTTGGTTCATCACAGGTATTCTATACAAACAAAAGTAAGTTTGCACAGAGGAATGACACAAAATATCATACCTATCTGATTTATATTCTGGGTCTAACAACTTTTTAATTTTATGCAGAAGACAAGCTATACATTTTTTTTTTCCATAAAGAAAATTATAAAAAGTACAAAAGGCCTTAAACATGAATATGGGTGAGGAACAAACTTTCTTATAGGTGTAACATGTACTTGTTAGATTGTAATAAAAGATAGAAAAGGTCTTAAGATAATGGAAAATACTTCTTGATGTTCGTAGACAGAAAGCCAGTAGGAACTTGAGTGAAGATGGAGAGAGAGCGTGTATGTGTTTCTGTGTTTTGTTAAATTTGTCAGTTAACAAGGAAAACTCTCAAGGGTTGTTTTGGAAAGTACTTAACTAGAGCAAAGCCCATCAAAACAAAGAAAGTTTTATTTATTTATTTTTTTAATTCATAGTAATAAACAAAGAAAGATTTTACATAGCCAAAGAATCACCCATTCACAGTTTCACACTCCCTTTGCAAGAAGAACAACGAGGGAGAAGTGCATAATTTATTAATGGGTTGTGTTAACAAGTACTCATAGGGCTTTTGTTGATAAATCATTTTAGAAAAGTTTTTAATATCACTTTTATCAGAAATATAAAAAGTTATAAAAAGAATTAATTTCTTTTTTTCTTCTCTCCTAACTTTTTTTTTAAAATTATTTCCTAAATCAATACCTTTAAGGCATTTGTTAACTTTTCCCTATATTAAATTGATCGTTCCTCTTTGAATTAGATATTATTATTATTAATAATACTAGGCTATTTTTTTCTTTTTCTTTTTCTTTTTCGATATTGTTTAGAAATAACAGCTAACCCCCTCTTCCCTCACTTCAACCCCCATGCACTAATGATTTGGGGAGGTACCACTTGAATTAAATTTTGGTGGTATTAATTTAATACTCAACTGTTAGTAAAGGAGGAGTACATTTTTTAATAAAATGGTAAATGAATAAACATTTCCTGTCACTTTTATTGGATTCAAGCTATATCCAATGTAATTTTTGTTAGTGTTACATCATTCAATAATTTTATATTAGATGGTCATTTTTTGGATTACATTACCTTTTATTGTCACCATAGGTGTAAAATTTCAAGATAATTAGACACCAATAACTATTTTATCTATAAAATGTTTAAATTAATTTTTTTTTTAATTTTTAAACACAAAACATAAGTTATTAATTAAATAGTAAATAATATCCAATTAACAAAAAATTTGAGTTGCAAGTTAAGGACAATGAGGCCTTAGGCATGTGAAATCCCTTCGTCCCATAAACACTGAGTTATTACAGGGAGAAATCGCTTAGGGTTAGTCCTAAGATACTGGCAAAAGGTTTGAATACCTTTGTTTATTAAAAAAAAAAAAAAATGTATAATCCAATAGCAAGATTTTGAACGTGTCAAATTAGTAAAAGTTATTGAGTGGTGAAACATTAACAAAAACTCCTTCAATTTACAACACATTGGTTTTAAAGACATTAATTACATTTAAAGTATTTATCAGTCAGTTTTTCATTTAATTTGATTTAATGAAAGTAATACAGTTAACCTTTTTCAATCCTACAACTTTTTTTTTCCTTCTAAAATTAGGTCACTTTATAACGAGTAATTATTATTTAACATTAAGAGCATAATATTTCTTCCTTTCACATAATATTGACTCCCATTAATTAAATTCATGGTACAATATGTTGGGTTATAAATTAACCCCGGTTAATTAATTCTATTACTGATCAAGTTGATTAAGGACTAAAACTCTAACACACACAACCAATGTGGGATAAAAATCTTCTTATTTTTTTTCTTTTTCTTTTTTGAGGAAACAGTAATACTTCTTAGAACACACAAACATGAAAGTAGTATACAGAGTTTTTTAAATAGGCTTATAATATATTACCCCCGTCTACTAATACAAAGGTTAGGCCTTTTTGTAGTGGTACTCTAATTATGTAATATATTATAAGCTTGTTTAAAAAACATTATATACTACTTTCATATTTTTGTATTCTAATAAGTATTACTGTTTTCTCAAAAAAAAAATTACTCAAGTTGATTAATTATTCAAATTACATGCAAATTACGTGAAGGCATAATCAAAACTCCAAACTAAATTAAGTGCATCTAAAATTAAATTTGGCGTGGAGATTTAATCATGACGGGGAAAGTTTTCGCAGACAAAAACCTTACCAGGTAAATTTTAGGTCACCGCTCCCAAAGAATCTACTAATAAAAAAAGAAGTAGTTACAAGTATAAGAAATTTTAGCCCATTGGTTTATCCCAAAATACCAACCAGTAGTTGAACCTTTACTCTAATATCCAATTAAACTTGTTCTTGTAGATACTTCTCCTTTTCATGAATTCTAGTATGTGGTTAACTCCTTTACACAAATCTCACAACATGACTAACTCCACAACAACCATTTTGATTGTTGTAGTTGATTTGCAGCAATTTCACTCAAAAACACCAATAAAATCTTCAATTGTTGGTACCAAAAACTTTTCTTGGTATAGAATCCAAAGGCGCACAAGAGTCGTAGTAAAATCTCTTTATTGTGTTTTCTAAACTCATAGGTTCAAAATATGGAGGCCAGAGTTTCAATATGAAAACCTTATGAAGCATTGAGAAGCTATTTGGTTATGTCTTCATCACCTTATTTAAATAGGAGCATAATGTGTCTTTAAATAGGCTCTCCTATTAGGTTTAACAAACCCACAAACAATAGCCACTTAGAATAAGACATTGCAAGCTCATTGGAAATTTCATCATCTCGATAGATCAAGAGGATTCAAGCTAGGTATTGAGCTTCATTAACTCTCGATAGATCAATATGTGTTGAGAGATGTGTTGAAAAGACCTCGATAGATCAGCACATGAGTCGAGCAAACAGATACTCAAAAAGATTTTGGCACTATATTGGCTAGGAATCGAGAGGTATCGAGGAGTAGAGAAATAGTTTTCATGCAAGTGCAATGTGAAAACATATGCAGTAAAAAAATAATAAATAAATAAATAAATAAAAAAAAAAAAACTCAACACCAAGAACCAACCTTGATTAAAAAGAGTTAAAAATATGAATGAAAAACTCAACTCAAAACTCCAAAATACTCCAATTAATTTTAAAGCAAAAATAGAAATATATATATACACACACACAAACACACTCACACTAGTACAAGAGCAACTTTAGATGGCCAGATCACACAACTTCTTGACATGTAACAAGTGTAACAAAAACTCGCATGAAGTGTGTGAAAACATTTGAAAATGAGCATATGTGCCACAAAATGTGAAAAATTGTTATAGGAAAATCATAAATATTCTCATCATAATTATAATTGTTTGATGGAGACTATCACCTTTGAGGCATGACCTATAACTCCCACATCTCCAAGAAACACATTTGCAATTATATTTTTAAAGCATACAAGATACTTTTGTATTTTTTTTTTTTTTTTTTTTGTGTATAAATATATATGTATATATTTTGAGCACAAGATTGCTTTTTGTACATGGATATATAAGAGAGAAGAGAAGAAGCCCTTATTTTTATTTCTAACTCCATTTTTCTGTGCAAGTACTATACCTTGTCATAGCATTGTTTTTATGAATCGCACACAAATGTTCATAATTGATGAGTTTTAGTGGTAAGATAATTATTTATGCCTTTCTCTTATGATACTTTAGTTCTTCCCATCAAAATGGGTGATTAGACATGAATATGAGTAATTAACTCATAAACTCTAATCACACAATTGGCCAAAAAGCTTATAATGCTCAGTTGTGCATGAAGATGTTTATCCAAGTTACAAATGGTACATAGACATGAAACAACGCTTCATTGGCCAATCAAAGTACACAAGTACCAATACACACACACTATTTATGTATTTTTCAAATATTTCCTTTTTTTATTTTTCTATTCTTGAAAGCACTAAAAGATTTTTTTTTTTTTTTTTTTTAAAAAGGAAAATAATGCAACGTATGAAAGAATGATTCCCAAAAAAAAAAATGTTGGTAAACATAGATAAGGAATTAAGCATGAAAGTTCTACATTATATGGAAAGAATTTAAGCATAGGACATACAAAAAGACAACTAAGTTTTTGGATCCTTCATCACTCACACAGCACGAGTCTTTGGCTGTGAAAATGGAAAGGCATGTGTCCTATATGTCTAATAAAGGACAGAAGAATTAGAATTCTCTTGAAACTGAGTTAAAAAGCTCAAAATTTTTAATAACTCATCAAGAATAGGTATAGATCGTTTAGACAAAAGATGAGACCTATTTTAAACTAGTTTATGAGGGAACAACTTGAAACAAATGCGGTGAGTGTGACCAAAAGCACCACAATGGTGACAAACATAAGTAGTTTAAGAACTACTAGTCTTCCTAGAATGAGATTTAACTTTGAAGGTTGACAGAGACCTAAACTTAGGACAATTTGGCCTAATATGACCAACCATATGACAATGATGACAAGTGGGGACAAATTCAGATTTTTCTTTAGTCTAGGAGATGACTTAGACATAGGTTTAGAAACTTCAACATCATTGATTTTTTTTTTCTTTGTCTATCCTAGTTATATTAGCCTTCAAATATTCTTCACTATTCCTTCTAAATTAGGGAATATATTAAAAAAAAAATCTCTTTAGAGTTAGGCTTAACAAGAAGTTTGGAACTAGTTAATATTTCAATTTCAATTTTAATTTCAACTAGTTGCTCTTCCAAACTTTTAATTTTTTCCACTTAAGATGAAAATTGATTTTTTAAAGTCTCATTTAATTTATTGGTTTCATCCAATTTTGCAATTAATTCATATTTTTCAAGTTTGACTTTCTCAAATTTAGACTTTAATTTTGTTGAGTTTTTAAGAGATCTCATATAAAATTTATAAAGCTTACAATAGGCATCTTGAAAATCATCATCATCATTCAACACTAGGTTATGCAAATCAAAACAATCAACAATTTCCATGACAATAGGGGGTCAATGGATCACAAGCAAAGATTAAATCCTAATCAGAGTGTGCCCTCTTTGAAACTACTTGTTGGGTTATAGATTGACCCCGGTTAATTAATTCAATTACCTAAGTTGATTAATATTAAAATTGCATGCAAATTACGTGGAGACACAATCAAATCACTAAACTAAATTAAGTGCAGCAGAAAATAAATTTAACATAACATGACTAGACTTGTTCTTGTAGAAACTTCTCCTTTGCATAGATCTTAGTACGTGACTAACTTCTTTGCACGAATCCCACTACGTGATTAGCTCCACAGCAACTATTTTGATTGTTGTAGTTGATTTACAGCAACTTCACACAAAAATGCCAATAAGATCTTTAATTGTTGGTGTCAAAGACTTTGGTTGGTATAGAACCCAAAGGTACACAATAGTCGCAGCAAGATCTCTTTAATCTATTTTCTAAACTCACAAATTTGAAAGGTGGAGGCTAAGGTTTCAATATGAAAACCTTATGAAGCATTAGAAAGCCCCCTCTAGTTTTCTGCCTCTACAACCTTATTTTAAGAGGAGCTTAATGGGCCTTTAAATAAAATCTCCTATTAGGTTGCACAAACCCATAAACAATAGCCACTTAGAATAAAACATTGTAAGCTATATCAAAAATTTCATCATCTAGATCAAGAGGTATTAAGCCTGGTATCGAGCTTCATTAAGCCTCAATAAATCAACAGATATCAAGAAAGTATTGGGACCTGCAAATTTAGCTTTTCTTAAACAATTTCTTGAATAGTCTTGTGTCTTCAATAATACCACTTATAAAAGTACTTCATGATGTTATTGTACACACTAGAACTAAGACCCAAATACAAGTGTATTTTCTCGTAGGATTTATTAATTGCATTAAAATATGAACCTTACACAATCTACTATTTATATGAATATAAGATGAGATAAACATTACATTTTAAATATTGAATAATTTTCCCTTAATAATATATGCTACCAATAAAATTATAGTGGAAATGCTAATGTGGTCCAATACCTATTTGGTAATTTACATTGATTAGAAGAAGGAAATTATTCACGAGGATCAAACAAAAGTAAATTTTATATGCAATAGGAATATTAAATATTAAATAATTGCAAATTCAGTCAAACGATATGTTTATGTTCACATTTCAGTATATCAATCAAATAGTTATATAACTTTTAACCATTTACTTTCCCAGAATTTTTTTTTTTCCTGTTACTATTGCTAATATGATAATGATTCTCCCAATGTTAATGATATCATATTTTATATATCACAAAATGAGTATTACATATTAACCATATATAAAATCTGTACGAGTTATGTCAGAATATAAAACTAGTGTACCATACATTGCGCGAGACATCTATTAGTATTATCAATAGCTAAAATATAACTAATGGTCCAATATACTTTTTTATCATTCAAATATATAGTTGATCGTCTAATCTGGCATCACATGAGCCATTTACAATGCACTGTCAAGTCTGTTCACAAGTTAGCTTGGTACATAATTTGAAATGGGTCGATTAGCAAAGGAGGAATATCCTAAAGTTGCAACCCCCTGAACATGGTAAAGCAAAAACAAATGTTGATGAGACTTGGAGTAGTTGATGATGTTAATGGAACAAATTAAGTAGTTACACGCTAGTCGCTACACTCTCATACGGCTATAGTTAACGATATTAATGGAAAAAATTGGCCTTTGCCCTTTTTAAAAAAACAATCTAGCATTTTGCCCCATTTCCCAAACTAATTAGGGAAATGCACCTCTTTTGAAATTTGACTTTCTCAAAATCGAGTTAAGCCCTATAGTGGCATTTTAAAGAACCTATAGTAACGTTTTAATGAGCCTATAGTGGCGTTTTGTAACTCGACCTCCCTGAACTCGAGTTATAGGTGAAAAAAAGGAAAAACTTGCATTGAACTCGAGTTCATGAAGATCGAGTTACAAAACGTCACTATAGGTCCTTAAAACGTCACTATAGGCTCCTTAAAACGCCACTATATGCCTCTAGAATATTTTTTTTTTTTTTTTTAAACTCAATTTTGAAAAAGTCAAGTTTCAAAAGATGGTATTTCTCTAATTAGTTTGAAAAATTGGGCAAAATGCTGGATTGTTTTTTTAAAAATGGCAAAGGCCAATTTTGTCCCGATATTAATACATGGAAGAAGGATGCAAATGCAAACTTTATGTTTTATTTTTTTTGTTCTATTTTATATTTGATTACCTTCTATTTTAAAAAGTGATGAATTTCTGTAATAAATAAAGTAGAAAGTTGAACACAAAAGGTAGGACAAAGAATTTGTTTTCAAATAATGCTGAGGCAAAAGTTCCAATTTGGACATCATAGTAAAACAGCACATTTGGTTGCATCCTATGCCTATGGTATATATTTATTGTGATGACTTTTTTATATTCAATTGATAATCCATATTTTCACTAATTAATTGTTGAAGAGATAAAAGTAACATGATATTTTTTTTCCACTCTATGCTAAATATAATGATGGAAGCGTTGTATCTAATTTTGCAAAACTCTTGTTGTGTCACCTAATCATTAAGTCACATCATCATCATTTTTTTATCAATTTTTTTTTAATTTTTAAAACAATATTAAATATAAAGAAATAGTAAAATCATCATCATTTTGGCCAAGCTTGGAGCACAGTCCGGCTCTCATTTTGTTGTTTTTTGCAACCCATCGCTTGTGGTGGAGAATTTGTTAGCTTTTGATAAAACTAGCATGTTTTGTAATAGACTTGTTAATTCTTAATTTAATATTATATCATGGATTACCAAAAAAAAAAAATCATCATAATTTTTTTTATCAATTTTTTTAATTTTTAAAACAATATTAAATATAAAGAAATACTAAAATATTAACTTTACAAATCCAATTATTTAATTTTAGAAACTAGTCATTTACTAATTTTACAAATTAATCCAACAATAAACAACTTTACGTTCCATTAATTTAGTATACTTAACCAGTCTCCTTCCTATTTTTTACTCTTCTTCTCCCATATTAATCTTCCCCCAACTATTCTTCTCCATTTTTTGCTCTTCCTATTTCCATTATTAATCCACCATCTTACCATTAGTTTCCTTTAACCCCCCTTTTCCTTTTTTTTTTTTTTTTTTTTTTTTTTTTTTTTTTTTTTCTTCTCCTCATCTTCTTTTCTATAAATTTCCTATTACTTTTTTTTTTTTTGGGTGCATATTTATCCATATAAGTAGCCCATAAAAAATGTGATTACTCTCTCTCTCTCTCTCTCTCTCTCTAGATTTTTTTTCTTTGTTGCCGCTTTACTTTGGATTGATGGGTTTTTCTATTTTTGACAACTATAGTTTAGATTGCTATGTTTTTTTTTTCTTTTTCTTTTTTGTTCTATAATCTGATAGTTGAGAGGGGGAATTTGAACCTTGTATATCTTCATTGAAAATTTCAGGATGTGCAAATTGAGCTATTAGGCTTTTGGTTGGATTGATGTGTTTTAGTTCTTTTCTATTGTGTGTCTTATTACTCTATCACAGATCCCCTCTCTCTCTATTATAGCTTTGGGTAAGTGAAAATTATTAATTGTTAAAATATCTAATGCTAAGTGAGAATTTTTCCTTAAAAAAATTAATCATAATATATTATCTTTAATAAATTGCAAAAAAAAAAATTATAAATTATATCACATTACAAAATAATTATATATTTTCATACATCATGTGAATCTGCGACTAATATGAATGAAAGTTTCACCGGAATTCTTAATAGCTATGCAGCATGTATGAGTTTGACATTTCAAACATGTAGGCAATTAATTGATATGATGTAATTAGTTAACTTGGATACCAAATCATAGTGCAGGGCTAGAAAACTTTAAAAATACAAACTAAGTAATTAGATGGATCTAAAAAGCAAAAAAGAGAAAACAAAATGTGTTGAGTAAAAGAAAGGAAATAACAGAAAGAAAACCGAAAATCCAAACTCCAATTAGTTGCTGATGTAGACAAAAAGCCTTGTCTTGTGCACTGGACAAAACAAAGAAAAGAAAAAATAACTCTGCACGTTGTCTTGTCTTGTTCCTAGTTTTCACTGGATTTCTTTCTACATACAAGCCAGTGAATTGCACCACGCTAGTGACCAAGGCAATTAGCTAGTTAGTATCAGTAGTATATGGCCTAAATGCATTTTGTCCCCTTGGCGGCGGTGTTTGACGCCGGTTCATTTGCTGATATTGCTCATCGGAAGGTCCCTCGCCATCAAGCGTGCTACGACGCATACTGCCAAGCTCAACCACAAGGTCATCCTCTTGTGGCTCCGTCCCAACAAACTGTTGCACCACCAAAACCGAAACAGTGGATGCAAAATCTGATGAAGCTAACAAATCACCTATAGCACCCAGCTCAGGGCACTCACTCCAATCAGTTAGTCCTGCTGTGAGTGGTGAAGTCATTCCTTGTCCTCTCCCAACAATAAACAGGTCATGACTGCTTTCTATTGACCTTATGGCCGCCACGGTATCCTCCCCGTTATTCACCACTTTCTCTATATACATGATTGATTCATTGTTGGAGGTATGTATTTGGAACTTCTTTAGAAGATCTTCGTCCAGCTTCTTCTCTCTTTCTTGGTTTGCTTTAATTGCTAACGTCTCGTAACGGTTCAGGTTAGTGCTCCTGCTAGCGTGCATTACTGCAGGTTCAGATGCTGCATCCCCACCATTAAAGAACCGCAATAATTTATAGCTTATTCCAATATGTTCGGACTTCCTAATCCTAGTTCCAGAGTTCAGTTCTGCAGGATCAATTGCATCCTCACCAATAATGAGCCTCAATACTGTAACTCTTACTCCAGGATGTTCGGACATCCTCCATGCATAGAATAATGCTTCTCTATCATCTGGTCCACCAAAGAATAGCACAGCTATGTGGTGAGATACTGATTTTGCAGCCAAGCGTGTGGACCCATTTAGGCCTCTGTCAATAAGAATTCCAACTGAGCAAGGTGCATTTGCAAGTACTTTCTTGTTCACCATTTGATAGGCCGGATTTTTAGCTTCCATGCCTCCATCAACGGTTTGTTGTTTGTGGAAAGGGATGATTATTAGGCCGACTCGTTTGTCTTCAGCTAAATTGCAGATGTCTTCATGCATGCTAGAGTAAGGGGAAATCGCAGTGAGGGGGTTGACAGACACACAACCAGAACGCTGCTCATAGTTCTCGAATGCATTGATGATATGGTCGGACTGAGCTTGAGTCCGGTTAAGGGCTTGTCGACCTGATTTCCGGGTATTATGGACTATAAGCATGGCAGATGCACGGCCCGTGAGTTCAACCAAGTGGAGCGCATAGATGCATATTGGAGATCTTTTGGTGGGGTGAGAGGCTTCAAGGAGGTTGATGATTGTTGGGACATTTCGAGGGTTGTGAATGCACACAAGTATTCGAAATTCTGCATCTGGTTTTGAACTTTGGATTGTTCGCCTTTTGTATGGGAAGAACCTCCTTGCCGGTGTGTAAATTGTTGTTACAACGGGCATGACTATTGCAGTCATGATTATAGCTGCAACTACCATGAGTGAAAATGATTGAACATCTAACACCTGCAAGTAATTTAATTTTGTTGTCATCAAATTTGTGCTTGAAATAGCTAGAGAGAAAAAAATTGAATAAAAATCTTCTATTCCCTCCTAGTATTCCACTTTGTACTTCACTAGCTGTAGTATATCATGTCATGTGTGGTTTTTTTCCATGCCTTTTTTTTTTTGGTTGGTGAAGTACAAAATGAAACACCAAGAATGAAATAAAAGACTAGTACCAGTAGTGGTAACAAGCAATATATAGAGGAGGAGTACCTCTTGGTCCCTTCCAACATTCAGCACAATCAATTCAACAAGGCCCTTTGTGTTCATAAGGAAACCAAGAGTAACGCCTTCACGTACAGTCATCCGGTAAATGAGTGACATAAGGAGAGTTCCTATAACTTTGCCAGCACAAGCAAGAAAAATGACTAGGAATAGATATCCCCAGGTGCTGGGATGCCT
This sequence comes from Quercus lobata, assembly GCF_001633185.2. NCBI lineage: Eukaryota > Viridiplantae > Streptophyta > Magnoliopsida > Fagales > Fagaceae > Quercus > Quercus lobata. Next base: position 30,672,653 of record NC_044909.1, on the reverse strand, counting down.
GATAGTGCGTATATCAGTCTTCAGCCCGCTAATGGCAAAGAAGAGAGGAAGCAGAAGCCCCGAAACAAAGTCCTCAAGCTTTTCTATGAGAGTAACTCCAACTGGTCCATTTGGAATTACAAGACCAAACACAAAAGCTCCAAACACAGAATGTGTTCCAATGGCATCTGTAATAAAGCCCGAGATCATGACCCCAGTGAGAATGAGACATATATAGAACTCACTGATGGTCTCTCCGTCTGGGGTTCTCTGGATCATCCATGAGATTGCTGGACGGACAACAAAAATGCAAAAGACAACAAATAATATGCTAGACAGTATCACCCAGAGGGAAGCTAAAGAAGAACTATCATTCTCAGACAGGGCAATAGCAAAAGCTAATAGAATCCAAGCACACATGTCATTGACAAGAGCTGATGATAAAGCAATCTTGCCAATCTCCGAATTTACGAGTTTAAGCTCTGCAAGGATTCGAGCAAGCACTGGGAATGCAGTGACAGAGACGGCAAGACTGAAGAATAGGATGTAAGTCCCTAGTGTCATGCTACCCTGTGATTTGTAAAGAAAGAAGGCGAAGACGGAACCAACCACGAAGGGTAAGACCATTCCAGAAAGTGCAATAGCCAACGATTTTTTTCCAGTTCGCCTGATTGCTGTAATGTCCATCTCCACTCCAACCAGGAAGAGGAAGTAAAGGAGACCCATATTTGCCAATGTCTCAACCACCATCACACTTCTTAGAGGAAACAATGTTTGGGCAAAGGTTGCGCTCCTTCCAAGCACTGATGGACCCAATATCACTCCACCCTGTATATGTTGTTGTACACATCGAATCAATGTTACAAGAATAATACTACGAGCTTCAAAGAAATATCATCAAAAAATTACTATGTGATATATGTTGTACATATCTTTTGCCATAAGTCGTTGAACTAGAACTTGAAAATATACCATACACATGGGAGAACTCTTTAAGTCACGTTTTTAAGTCTGAAATCATGACTTCAATTATTTTGGACAACAATGTGTGCAACAATGCCCTATTACACAATGACCAATATTATATACATACATACATATATATATATATATATATACACACATATATAGCCATATTTTTTATAAATAATAATAATAAACTAAGAAGAAACAAGAGAAAGCCTCGGCACATATCTAATTTAATAATTTTGGAGAAAGAACCCAACAAAGGAATAAAGGAGATAAAGATGGGTCACACCAATTACAAATGGCTGTCCAACGAGCTACATTGTGTAACAAAAAATTTACATTGCTAGTAATAAAAATGAAGCCCCAACAAGAGAAGGAATGTAATGCCTCTTTGAAATCAGAGAAGAAAGGAGCTAGAAGCCAAGGCTAAAAAGTTGCTTGGAATGCCTCTTTCACCGCCAACTTTTCAACAATTATGATCATGCAGATGAAATATTGTAACTATCTACTAGGATCGTGGACCAAGGTGCTAATCATTAAAGTGAAATTGTGCTTATTAAAAACTTCATACGTATGTTATTAAATGGTAAAAGAAAAATTGCAGGAAAATGCAAGAGATATAAACTTTTTTAAAAACTGTTAATGTGATAAGTAATTATTGGTAAATAAAAATAATGTTATTTGTAAACTCAGGTAAGAACCAATAAGAAGTTAGTTACAACAACAATTTGTAAAAATGTTGTAATATATTTTGTGGCGGTAATATTACTCCCAACTGCATGCTGAAACTTGAAACTATATACATGAGAATCAATGTAGGGAAATTGAGTAGGACAGGTAATAATTAAGAGATAAACGTACCAAAACTTCAGAGATAACACGAGGTTGGCGAAGGGGTTTGAGGAGGAAAACCAGAACACGAGTAGTAACAACGACCATTGTCAATTGCAAAATGAAGAGAGGGAGAGAATAATCTAAAGGGTTATCGCCTTGCCATATACCATTTGTTGTTATCATGGTCGGCGCATAGCATACGATTGTGCTGTTTGTTTCGTTATATGGTCGCTGCATTTCTGCCATTTCTTTACACTGCTTTAGTCTCCAATGCCGCAGCCAAAGGCACCTCCTCTTATGACCAAGCCGCCTACGAACACCTTTGGGGAAAAAGAAAAAAAAAAAAAAAAAAAAAAAAAGCGTGTTACTTCACAACTGTTGCTTCTACTTTTATCATCATGTATATCATTTTCACGTTGAAAAAATATAGGCTCTTGCTTTCTTAGGAGTCGAAAATGAGATGGATAACAGTAGTATGTAAGAGAAAATTCAGGCTGGTTTTGGTGGTTGCCCGTCCCATTTGGGGGCACAATTTTCTTTAGCCAACGTTGACAGGAAGGTCACTATATTCTAGATAAATAAAGTCGTAACATAACATTTTACACAACTGTTGTAACAACTCGCCATATGGCGAGTTGTGAATAGTAAATAAAAAATTATGGATCCAAATCTTCACCACTCACAATTCACTACGTGACGAATTTTAACAAAAATTACGTAAAATATTGTGGTACTAACATTGCTTAGATAAATATTATCTAAGGTATCAATAAAAAAAATGCCATATATTTTAATTTAATTTAATTTAACAATTTGGATTGTACTTAAATACACAAGCAATTAGAAAAGATCAATGAGAGTATAACAAATTTAAACCTTGGTTTTAGGATTCACAGATATGAAGGATCCATTTCAAGGCATTTCGGGGGGGACTCTCTTCCTTTGTCAACAGTCCACAGAAATGACTATTTTTAAAGAAATATCACCGGTTGCATCCAATAAAAAAATTGCAAGTATTCTAATTTAATTTAGTGATTTTGATCATACTTAGCTCTATTTGTTTTAAAAGTAAAATATTTTCAAGTGTTTGATGTGACATGTAAAATTTTTCAAGCAAACTACTAAAACTGGTGCTAGAGGTTCAATGATCGGATCGTCAGAACAATGTTTCTGAAGATCAGACTACCAGCAAATACAGCCAAAACTACAACTCTAGCCACTTGGCTGCCGTGAGAACGATGTTTCTGTTGACCGGACCACTAATACCAGCAACCTAGCCACCAGATAAGAGGAGAGGCAACTACTATGTGTTTTTGTAAAAAAATTTACTAAATTTTTAAAGGTAAAATATTTTACAACTTTTTATAAAGGATTTTACGATTAACATAAAATATTTTACAAGTTTAACTACATTTTTAAATGCAAACAAACACCTTAAAATAGGAAAAAAATTTGCAAAAATTATTTTTTACTTCAAAATAAACGGAGCGCTAAAACGCAATTAGCAACGATCAATTAGAGTAACAAATTTAGACCCTAATTTTTGGATTTACTGAAAAATGGAGAGGAGCCATCTCATAACTAGAATTCATTTAAAATAAGCCAATGACTGAGAATGTGCCACATCATTTAAAAGATATTAACTTAACAATAATGGGAGTTAACAGAGCAATCACCTAAACTAAGGTCGGTTTAATGAGGAAAAAAGAAAAGATAAAAACTTGTTGCACGCGCATTAATGCACACACATTTACGCACATAAAGAATTAGAAATTAATAAAAAATAATAAAAAATAAAAAATAAAACTGAAATTGTGAACTATGTAATAAACACTTCTCATAGGAAAAACACCGAATGAGCAATGAGGTAGATGAATTCATGGCATTGGAGGTTGAGTTATTGAATGCCAATTCTGTAAGGGGGTGGAGGAAGAGGACCCAGCTAGGTGAAGGGTGGCAGTAGCAATGGTAGATCTTTTGTTGGTGATGGTCTAGCCGCGTCAGTGCAATGGTGTGGCCAAGAGTGGGAAGACTCGGCTAGGCTGTAAATCTTGAGCCTCAGCAACTATTGACAAAAATACATAAGTATTCCACTTGCACCTTGTTTGTTGTTTCATCGAAATTGTAATTGCAATTGTAATCCCCTAAATACTATCAAATAAATTAAGAGAAATATTATGTACACAAAAATTTATAACAAATCCTAAGTAGTATGTTGTGATTAGTGAGTAAAAGAGTAACTTTAGTAGACAAAACTTACGTACAGCATCTTAAATGTTGTTCCTTAGGTTCTTCTCTTAAAATTCAGTCATTTGGCTACTTAACTAAAAAATACACTTCCATCCAATAAGAAAAAACTCATATGACAAAATCTTAAAAAGAGAACATAAGGAACAGCACCTAAGTACTATACCTAAGCTTTGCTCAACTTCAATAGTGAATCTATATTAGAACCCATAACAACTTAACACCATCATTTTTATATTCATCTAATTGTTATAAGACTAATTACATTACAATCATATATGTCTTAGCTTTCTTAGGAACTACCCTAGGCATCCTAATTCACTGTATACAATTTATTACATAATTTTTCATGTGCGAACACATAATCTGTTATAGTGGCAGTTTTAGCAAATTTTCACATAAAATCATAAAATAATTGCAAATGGTCTTATTTTCATGTTGGGATATTTTATACATATACTATACATGTTATACTTCAGTTTCAAAACCTTTCTGAAAACATCATATGACCTTGAAATAACAAACCTGTTTAATAAAGCTCATCTTCAATCTAATACATCCGAACAAGGTGTCCACTCAAATCTTACACACAAAGCCATGTCCTTTAGAAACCCTTTTTATCCACATGCAATTTCACATACATACTTCAATCCATAGCAAAAATTCATTACATTACTGGCTCGTACATGTGATTTCTCATACCCTTAAGCCAAAACTAGCATTTACCCAAACTTCACATGTTCTATTGAATTAAAGACTTTGATTTTTCCTTACCCTAGGCTAGTTTCTTGGAGAAATGGAGCTAAAATCACTTTAGCTTAAGTCTTTGAGAACTTTGAGAAGAAATAGACATTTTCCCCCCTTTAGAGCTGCTGGAACCGTAAGTTGAGGAGGGAGAGAGCTCAAGAGTGTTCTAGGCTTTTCTGAGAGAAAATAAGAAGAAATGCATGGCCGGCTAGTAGGGGTAGGGGGGCTGGGTGGGTTGTATGGAAAGGAGAACCAAGTGTTCTCTCAAGGATTGGGCCAAGTCTTATGCTTATTGGTCCATGTGTGTAGGAAGTTATTAAATTGTCCTTCTCTTAAGTACCTAATTACAAAACATATATATATATATAGTAACTTAACCACTTAATATAGTAGCATATATTGTTTTGTGCGTACTTATTATATATAAATAAATATCTTCTATCTATTGTTCTCAGCAAAGCGAGCGGCCCTCCTCTCTCTCTCTTTGCTGTAGCATAAGGTTTCCCTTCTCCCGTTGAGAAGGAAGGCACGTCCCCTATAGTAACTTAGTTACTAGTAGGGCTTGGGTTTGAGGTACTGGTAGTTTGCAAGATGGATGATCTCGCACAAAGTTGAAAAAAGCTGTCATTGTCTGAGGAGAAAGATGGGAATGTGGACTTAACAAGTAACAAGAAGGTGGGGAAATGGGTTTTGGCAGTGAAGTTTCTTACTCGAAGAATAGTGAACATCGAAGCCGTGGCTCGGACGTTTCGTCCATTGTGGAGAACAAGAAGAGAGCTCGAAGTGAGTGATGCTAGAAACAACGTAGTTTTGTTTGATTTTATGCTTGAAGCAGATGTGGAGAAAGTCTTAATGGGAGAACCATTGTCATTTGATAGACATTTGGTTGTGTTGGAGCTAGGAATGGCAATGGGGCGGGGTGGGGCCGAAGGATGGGGTCTTCGTCCCCGTCACACATGGTTTTGTCTTATCCCATCTCCGTCCCATCCCGCCCTGCATGACAAGAAAAACTTTCTCACCCCATCCCCGTCCCTTGGGGCCTCTCAAAACCCTGCCCCACCCCGTAAAATTCTACTTTTTATTAATTTTCCCTACAACTAGTATAATTTTTTTAATGAAACTTATTTCATTAATAAAAATATACTTGAAATTACAACTAAATTTATCCTATCCAATCAAATCAATTTTTTAGAAAATATTGAATAATATATCCAAGTGTTTAACAAAACAATCACCAAAAAAAAAAAACTCATATTATAATACATAACAAAATAAAGGTAAAGAACCACATTGATTAGAATAAAATAAGCTAATATTAATATGTTTGTTTAAATAGTAAGGTTTTAGGGTATGAAAAACAGTTATAACCCTTAATAACGCAGGGCAAGGTGGGTCCAAAAAGTCTAAACCCATCCCCGCACCACCCTGTGGTGCGAGGCTAAAATCTTGCCCCATCCCTGCCCCACCACTTTTGCAAGGCGAGAAAAACCTGCACGGGGCGAAGCAAGGAGGGGCGGGCCAAATTTGCCATCCCTAGTTGGAGCGCTATGGCTCTATCCTAGTCGGTAGGTTGAGGTTTGATACGACTTCATTCTGGGTTCAAATCGATGACCTACCATTCTCTTACTTGAATGTAGAAATTGCCCTGAGTCTTGGTAAATCTCTAGGTGTTATTTCAAAACTTACAGATAAAAACGAGATGAGAGGTCATAAATTCATGCGAGTGGGGGTGGGCGTGGATGTTACGAGACCACTAAGTAGAGGAAGGCGTGTCACGTGGGACCAATCATCAAAGGGCTAGATTTCGTTCAAGTATGAGCATCTACCGAATATCTGTTACTGGTGCTCATGACGACAAGGATTGCATGGTGTGGCTTCAAAGTAAAGGTTTGCCAGCTATGGAGGATCAACAATATGGAGCCTGGATAAGGGCAAACCAGCATAATCCATCAAAAAAGGTAACGATCATAGTGCCTGGTTTCAAAGGGTCATGCTCAGGTAGTCGCGTCGACATAAGAGCTAATGTGTCAGGTCTAATGACGGTGGTGGCAGACTCGACGAAGGAAGGGGCTATGGCTTATCAACGGCAACTAGTTACGCAAGAAGGATACAGATCGAAGGGAGGAACTGACTTAATAAAGGAGTTGTTACCAACGCCAATGCCCATAAAGAATATTTTTCAAAATCAATCCATGCTAGAATTTGAGGAGATTATCCAGGGGGTTGATAAGGCAATTATGAAAAATCTTGGTGTTTTTAATTCAAATGAGGAGTTCCTAACCCGATGGGAAATCTAGAGGGAGATGTAGTTGATAAGGTGATCCTGTATAAGAAGGTTGTTTCGAAAGAGAAGGATAAAGATGGAAGGATAATGGGATTAAATAACATGAATCCGGATAAGTTTAGTACACCTGGTTCGAAAGGTAGTTTAACTATATGAGCTGCAACAAGGAAAGAGGGTAGTAAAAGTAGGAGTAGAAATAAGGGGAAGGTAAAAGCTAGTACGGAAAATCAGACAAAACAAAGGAGTGGAACGTGGACTAGATTAATGGATAGGTCTATGAGTCCAATGATGATGGAACAATCTTGCTAGGTTCTAAATGTTTAGAACAATTGGCAAATTGTGAATATAAACTTGTCTAGATATAGATCTTATAGTCTACAGGTTTTATTAGACAATACTCAAGGTGATTCAAATCAAGATTCAAGAACATACAAGCTGCAGAAAGAAGACTTCATATTCTGCCTAGTTCGATCGATCGAAGAACAGGCTCGATCAATCGAAAATAGTATCTGCAGAATTTTAAGTCGGCCCAAACAACAGCTTAAGCCCATTAAGGATTAGGGTTTCAGATATACTTCTCCCACTATATAAAGGAAACCCTAAGCCACGTTTTTGAGACTGAAGAGAGAGAGATTAGAGTGCCACTTGTGACTCTTTTGGTTTTAGGGTTTTGTACCAAAACCTCTCTAAAGTCTTGGTTGCTTGAGAGTTGTATTATTGCTCATATTTTCTATTTTGTGTAAATCTCTTGTGAGATCTAGAGGAGCTTTCCTTTACACAAATCTTAGGGTTTTCAAGGAAGAGATGTTATCTACACCTTGATGATCAACTCAATTGCTGCCATTGAAGCCTAAAGAAATACAAGCGGGTGTGCTTGTATCTGGTGGTGAATCCAAGAAAGAAGGAATCCATGGATTCGAAACTTGCACGTGATCGTGTCAGTAAGTTCTACTGGTGGGTAGCAATAAGAAGTCAAGCGTGGGGGCTTGTAAGTTTTATTGTATGAACTTCGATTTTTTCAAGATAGTGGATTCAGGTTTACCTTGAGGATATCTAAGTTAAATCCTCTCCAAGTTTTTACCAGTTTGGTTTCCTAGTGATCATATCTTTGTATTATTTATCTTTCCGTTGCTATGCATGATATGATTGTTGTGATTGTAATAACTAGTTTTGTTAAATTGGACTAAGTAACAACTTAACTAATTACCTAGTTTTGTTGCTCTTTTGTTTTAGATCTTTTGATCTAAGATCTAATCCTTAACCCCTGTTGTTATGGATAATTTGAAGTGTCTTTCCGATCATGTTTCTGCTCATGCTTCAGTTGATTTTATTGATGCCTGTGAAACTCTTCGTAAGGAATTATTGAAATCTATGAAAATTGCTAAGAAATTCAAGAAAGAGTTAAAATTGGTTAATCTTGAAAAAGAGGAATTGGTTGTTAGATTAGATGAATCTAATAAAAAGAATGAATTTTTGAGAAATCAAATTTCCTCTCAAGATGAGAAGATGGAAAGCTTGGAACAAGAGTTAGTTGAATCTAAAGCTAAAATTGAAAATTTGACTAGTACCAAGCCTGCTGTTGATGACAGAAGTGTTTCTGTTTCTCTTAAGCCTAAAACTAAAAAAGTTTATATCCCTCCTTTTAAGAGGAATAATAAAGAAAATGCTTATTTTGCTAGATTAGACAAAGGTAAAAGTTCTGATGTAGACGTTGAAGTTTATAAATCTAAGTCTAAACCTATTGTTAGAGAGCATAATAAATCTGTTTTTGTGCTTACCTGTCATCTTTGTGGTGTAGTTGGTCATATTAGACCAAACTGTTATTCGTTGAGGTAAAAACCAAAATCTGAGACTAGACTTGTCACTAGGAATACTGATGTTCCTAAATTTGTTCCTGTCTGCCACTTTTGTGGTGTCCATGATCACATTCGTCCTAATTGTCATAAACTGAAATTTAAACATTCTGTGTTTCAATCTAGGATTTGTGATGATATTTTTCTTGCCATAAGTCCATATAAATTGTTTCATATTATTTTAAAAAATTTAAGCTTGTTGGCTTGTGAAAGAAATTTGCAGGATTTTAGTCTTTCTCAAAAGATTGGTGTAATCCCTCAAATACACTCTGCTTCTCGTAGATTTTCACCTACAAAGCCGAAGACTCGTGCTAGATAGGTGAGAAAAGATTCTCTAAGGTGAGTGTTGCTGACTTGTCTCTGATTTAATTCTTTCAATTATTTGTGGACATGTTTTGTTTTTTTTTGTTTTGTTTTTTATTTTTTTTATAAAAAAATCCAAAAAACATTGAAAATTTTCAAAAGGACAAAAATATTTTATTTTGTGTCTTGTTTTATTTTTCTTGAGGATTACATGAATTATGATATCTCTCTTGATTTAGAACATACTTGACATTGTGGAGAAACTTGAATAGTATGTATTATATAAGTGCTAAGCTATTTATAATTTTGTATGAGTATGTACTAGTTTGTACATGTACTTATGGGTTAATTAAGAAATTGATATTTCTTGTTTGTGTACCCTCTATAGCTTAGTTAAGCACGGTCATGCATTGCATTTGCATTATTCATTTAGCATAATGTGTGCTTTTTGTTTTTGGTCATAAAATTTTTAAAAACCAAAAAGATTTTTGTATTTTGTATTTCACATCTTGGATTTATAATCAAGGTTGGTCAATTTATTTTCACATAACATGTATTTTGTATCTTATTTAGCTTTGATGAGCTTACTTATTGCACTTTACTAGTTAAAGTTTTGTAGTGCATGTTGTGTGGGAAAGATGTTTATGGTTTTGATCACTTTGTCTTGATCTTGAAGTCACATGTCTTTGACTGTCAGACTTAAACCTTTAAAGAAAAGCATAAATAACCATCTCACTACTGTTTACTAGCCAATCATGAACACCTTAGTGCATATCGTAAGATTTTGTACTCGAGAAAATGTAGCACATGCACAAAAAGAACATAAGGTGTAGCCTCGGTTTAAATGTTAAAATTGGTGTGTACATTATTTGGCTATAATTAAATCAATCAAATAAAAATTGGTGTGTACAATATGAGGTAAATCAAGAAACTTACATGATTACAAGCTTGTTTTCTAGGAGGTGTGAGAGTTATATAATGTAACTCTTTAGGTGATAGTCTCTTTCAAATTCTATGTAATGAATTTTGTAGACTTTGTGATTGATTGCTATTCACATATCACCTCACATGTATCTCAAACTTTTGCTAGTTGCACACACTACACAAGTTTCTCTTTGTTAAACTTGGTACATTATATTGTGTGTGATCTTGTTGTGGTCATCCAAGATTAAAGCTCCTTGATTTTTATGCAAAATGTGTTTAAAGTTTGAGACTTCAGGTCAAATTGATTGAAAATTTTTTTTGGAAGATCTGGATTGAATTCAAGTGTTTTTGAAAAACTTTTAATCTCATACTCATGCATTTCATTCATGAAATATTGTGCTTTGAGGAGTTTCTGCATTAAATTGCTTTGTTTTTCAAAATTTTGATTTTTCCATGCATCATTTATGTTTAGGATTCACATGCATCGCATTGATTTTTGTATCCATCTTGCAATTTTGCAATCATATCTCTCATTATTTTTACACATAACATGCATATGCTTTGCTAAATTGGGTACTCAACTTGATTTAAAAATTGATTAATTAATTTTTGAGTTATATACTTTTTGGTATATGCTATTTTTTATGTGTGAACTGCAAGAAATTATTTTCTTAAGAGATATGATGGATAATCAATGTGCAAATATTTTCTTTACTTATGCAACTATTTATGGGTCACATAGTGTCAAGTTTGCATTTATTGAAAGAGATAATATTTTTCTTCTTGTGTATCCTTAACTTAGTTTTTAAGTTTAGTTTGTGTGTCTTTATTTTCCCCACCTCCTAAAATTTTTCCCCAAACTATTTTTCCCAACAGTTGTTTTGTTTTTCCTATTTTTATAAGGGGAGAAGCTTGTTTTTAATCTTTGTTCTTCATAGGGGGAATTGTCTCTATTTTATATAGAGTTGAATTGTTTTGTGTTCCCTTGATTGTCTATTTTATCTTGACCTTTGTTACTCTTTGTTTGAGTTATCTTTGTCAATTCGTGACAAAAAGAGGGAGATTTAGATGAAATGTGGGATTATGTGTGGAAAATACAAGAATGTTTCTGTTTAGGGGAGTTAACATTGTTTTTGATGTATCTAACTTAGGGGGAGAGTTAGATTGCATATTTTTTGATTTACTGTTTTTGTTTTTCTATCACACATGCGTTTATACGTTTTGTTTAGTGTTTCAGGAAATATATAGGTTAATTCAATTGAGCTGCTGTCTACACTTGCAACTGATGGATAGTAGTTAGGTTGAATTTGCTGTAATGGGCATTTTATTGTATTGGGTTGTTCTTGTATTTGAGCATTTCATTTTGTATGAAAGTTTTGTCATGAATTGTCAAAGGGGGAGTTTGTTAGGTTCTAAATGTTTAGAATAATTTGCAAATTATGAACACAAACTTGTCTAGATATAGATCTTAGAATCTATAGGTTTTATTAGACAATGCTCAAGGTGATTCAAGTCAAGATTCAAGAACATACAAGCTGCAGGAAGAAGACTTCATATTCTGCCTAGTTCGATCGATCGAAGAACAGGCTCGATCAATCGAAAATCGTATCTGCAGAATTTTAAGTTGGCCCAAACAGCAGCTTAAGCCCATTAAAGATTAGGGTTTCAGATCTACTTCTCCCACTATATAAAGGAAACTCTAAGCCACGTTTTTTAGACTGAAGAGAGAGAGATTAGAGTGCCTCTTGTGCCTCTTTTGGTTTTAGGGTTTTGTACTCAAACCTCTCTAAAGTCTTGGTTGCTTAAGAGTTGTATTGTTGCTCATATTTTCTGTTTTGTGTAAATCTCTTGTGAGATCTAGAGGATCTTTCCTTTACTCAAAGCTTAGGATTTTCAAGGAAGAGATGTTATCTACACCTTGATGATCAACTCAGTTGCTGCCATTGAAGCCTAAAGAAACACAAGTGGGTGTGCTTGTATCTGGTGGTGAATCCAAGAAAGAAGGAGTTCGTGGATTCGGAGCTTGGACATGGTTGTGTCAGTAAGTTCTACTGGTGGGTAGCAATAAGAAGTCGAGCGTAGGGGCTTGTAAGTCTTATTGTATGAACTTCGATTCTTTCAAGATAGTGGATTCAGATTTACCTTGAGGATAGCTAGGTTAAATCCTCCCCAAGCTTTTACCGGTTTGGTTTCCTGGGTGATCATATCTTTGTGTTATTTATCTTTCCGCTACTATACATGATATAATTGTTGTGATTGTGATAACCTAGTTTTGTTAAATTGGACTAAGTAACAACTTGGCTAATTACCTAGGTTAATCCAATTGTGTTTTTAAGGGGTCTAAAAACTATCAAATCTAATGCGGATTGTGGGCCAAAGAGAAAGTGCGAAGTCTTATAGAATGCGAAGGGGAACAATGAGGAACAATCTAAAAGGTTCAAGCTTGAGGAGGAAAAAAAGAAACTTAGTCACCTATTGGCTACACACGTGGGAGCGGTGAAGGTTGATGTGCAACCCCATTGGGAGCAATGAGTCTGTTAAGTTGGAACTTTCGGGGGCTTAAGAACCTCTAGATAGTTAAAGCCTTGGAAAAGGTGATAAAAACAAGAAGAGCCCATAATTGTCTTCCTCATTGAGACAAAATCAAATCTAGAAGGGATGGTGAAGGTTCATGATAAATGTAACTTCAAGAATGGCTTAATGGTTCCAAGTAGAGGTAAAAGTGGGGGCTTAGCATTGTATGGGAAGGAAGGAACTAAAGTGGACGTGCGAACTTATTCTCAAACTCACATTGATGCCCCGGTGGACAGGGGCACTAAGATTGGCTAGTGGCATTTGACTGGTTTCTACAGTTATCCAGATACAGCAAATAGACCAGAATCATGGGTGTGAGAGACGTCTCCCTCAAAAAAAAAAGATTCGGGTACCTTTTTTAGGCACCTCTCTTTTTGGGTAAGTGGTATGGAGTCGCCACTTATTTTTCTTTATACAAAAAAATAAGAAAAAATACTAATTACAAAATACATGACTAAATAGTTCCATTCATTGATTGAATAAAATTACATATCTAAAAGAAAATTAAAAAGTTACATAGCTTTGAGTCTTAGTTACAATCTACCAAATATTTACATGGCTTGTTGTCCTAGTTACATTCTACCCAAAACAAATGAAGATAAGGCTAGATCTACTACACCAAAAACCTAAATCTGGAGGTTAGGTTATGGAATGGGAAGGTGTTAGGTGCCCATTCTGCCCAGACAAAGTCTGGCCCTCTAGACTCTTGTGATCAATGTACTATGCTATGCATGTCATGCATGATATGTTGAACACATGAAGGAAAAATTAAATCACAGAAATTTATGTATGGATGAAATCTCTTCTTTTTGTTAAAAAAATCAGATCTATTTTTATTGTTAAAAAAAATGATTTTGATTTGCCAAAATATCAAATCTATTTCATGGGATGTAAAAAAAGGTTTTGTGATGACAAAAATTCAAATCTATTTTGTTATATTAAAAAAAAAATGCTTTTGATGACAAAAATTCAAATCTATTTTGCTATATATATTTTTAAAAATATTTTCTAAGAGAATTTCACTCATAATCTAAATTTATGCAATCATGAATTAAAATAAACACAAACACAGTAATACATAATCTCTTTCTTTATTTCAACAATTTGCATGTATTAAGAAAATCATATTTGAGAAAAATTTAGATCTGCATCTCATAAAGATGCAAATCTCTTTTTGTTTGGGAAAACTCAAATCTACATCTAAGGAAGATGTAAATCTATTTTTATATTGAGAAAAAATTCAGATCTACATCTTATAAAGATGCAGACCTATTTTGTTTTAGAAAACAATTCAAATCTACATCTTATAAAGATGCAGATCTGTTTTTATATTGAGAAAGATTCAGATCTACATCCTATAAATATGCAGATTTGTTTTGTTTTAAGAAAAAATCAGATCTACATCTTATAAAGATGCAAATTTGTTTTGTTTTACGAAAAAATAATTGTTCACATGTAAATTTATTGACATTCAAGAAAAAAAAAATATAACAATCATATAGAAAATATCATGCTTTAAACAAAGGACAATTAGGAATTTATAGATGAAAGTTCAAATAGTGTAAAAACACCCTTGAACGTTTAGACCCCCAATTTACAAATTAACCAATTCAAGCTTTATGTCAAACAACTAGTGTGTGGAAAATGAACAAAAGCTATAAAACAGAATTGGTAAACAATCTAAGCCAAATTAAAATCACAACCCACAGCAGATAATAAAAGGCAAAGATAAAAGGGAAGGAAAATGCAAACACAAAAACAACATGCGATGTGTTATCGAAGAGGAAACCGAAGCCCTCGACGTAAAACCTCTCCGCCGCCCTCCAAGCGGTAAACAATCCACTAGAAAATGTAGTTGGGATACATGAACAGCAATAGACACTACAAGCCTAATCTACCCAGTGCACCTAAGCCCTCCAAGCTTCTTGCTCCAACGAGGTTGCGCCGAACCTTTTTCTTTTCTAGCTTCCTTGATTCCGCTACTTGACCATAGCATCAACCAATGTAAATTGGTTCCTTCCTAACTGCTTCCCAGAATACCAAACAGCCCTCTCACAGTGATGGAAATGGTGAGAACAAGGTTTTGGTAAAATGCCTCTCAAGGATTTGACAATGGAGAGGAAGAGAGTTGAGGAATTTGAAGAGACTCTTATGTATAGATTATAGATGAATCAATCTTGTTTTACTCTAGGGTTTCTCTCCTAAAATTCTCTCTGGAAGCTCTCTTTCAATTGTGGGTATAAGGGGTATTTACACTGAGGTGAGAAGAGAATGTGAAACGTCAGGTTTTTCAAAACAGGGGTGGCTTGCAGCTTGGCCTCGCAACTTGACTAAGTCGCGAGATCCATTCGCAAGATAACCGTATGGCCAGTTGTCTTGTTTTGTCCTGTAGTGCTCCAGCTAGCATGACTGTTCATCTTCTAGCATGCTTGGCACGTGTGTTGCATCTGGCGGCTTGCAACCGCGAGTCACCCGCGAGATCAAGCCGCGAGTCTCTGTTTTCTTGCACACTCTTGAGCATTCAACACTCCATCTCACTCACTACCCTTACAACAAAACTCACCTAAATACAGGGTTACTGAATGCTAAAATACAAGCAAATGTGGCACGGAATAAAGCCAATAAGATGGTTGATTAAATTCAATCTTACAATCTCCCCCTTTGGCTATTCCGTGACAAAACCCTAAAACAAACTCTAGACTTAACATGTGAGTTGGGAATAGTTGAGCAAAACTCACTCACACCTAACTCTAGAAGTTGTAAAACACTTGAATCATAAGAACATGAAACTCCTGAAACACAACGATACACCATGATCATTGTATGCAGAAAAACATGAAATGCATATGAAACAAGCTTAAAGTGATCAAGCAAAGATGAAGTTAAGAACCAAATCATGGCTTGATCAAACAAGTAATCACTATAAGGTAGTGATCACAGTGCTCATTCACACTTGGAATGAACACTTGAACATACAAGTTAACAAGAATAAAGCAAATTACTTGTATGCCCAACACTCAACCAATGCATAATACATCAAGTATATGCATCTAGGAACAATCCTACAAGGACACAAGAGTGACAGTACTTAAAGAAAATGCATGACATTTAGATAGAAGTACTAATTCAAACAAAGCATAAAAAGGATGCATAAAGTATGGTACAAACCATAAAGCCTACAAATATGCATAAAAACATAACCCTAAAAGTTTACATAAGCAACATGGGTACAAAAACACAATATATACTGAATAACATCAACAATATATATATAAAGTAAACCAAGTTTATGAGTTATGAGTTAGAAACAAAAATACACCAAAACCACAGTGTATCAAACCCATAGCAACAATAAGATATCCAAAAAAAATTAAACCTATAAATTTAAAGGATAAGTCTTAAAACAAAAGTAAGTGTGTACTCCCCCTATTACTATGCACACTTCCCTTTGAGCTTTTTCCCCCTTACTGAATGCTCTCCCCCTTTTTGGCACGAATAGCTAAAGGCTGTCATCTAACTTCTGTTGAATAGTTTCTAGCTGATTCTCCATGGTCTCGAGTCGCATTTGAACATGGTTGTTGGTGGAGTAGAGAAGGTTCACCATTTCGTCAATACGTTTCTGAATATTTTCAAGCAAACTACCCACTCTATCAGTTTGAGGATCAGACTGTGCTTGCGGAATGCTAGTTTGTGGGACTTCAGGGATGACACGCGAAGTAGGTGTGGTATGTACAGGTGTCTCTAACTCAGGAGCAGATGGAGTAATAGGAGAGATGTGTGCACTCTTTGGTGTCTTGGAGGAATGACTTCTGCTGGCTTGAAGAGTGTACATGGAAATTGGACGCTGACGGGTCAACATTTTTCCATCTGAGGGAGGAACAATGCCTTCACGAAGAATGAACTTCATGATGAGACTGCAAAATGGAATACATCCTCGAGCTGCAGTTCAAGCCGTGGTCTTCCTCATGGTTTGAAAGATGTGAGCACAGATATCAATGAGGGCTTCTGTAATAAGATCACAAAGGAATTAAGCTCTCCCAAGATTTATGAAGGTAGTGTTGGACAGCGGGTAGAGATTAGAGAACATGATCAACTTCAGTGTAGTCAGCTCTGGTGCAAACTTTGCGGTGCTGATGGATGTGCCTGTACTGAATACTTCATGATCAAATCCTAGAACTTGTAGAATGTCTTGAATCTCTAGAGTTCGATCATCGTACGGAGTTAGATCCACATTCTGAGGTCTAGTGATGTAGAGAATATCGGCTATAGAGTTCGGGGAAATGCCAAACTCCTTTCCTCTGACCCAGCAAATTAGTTCAACTCCAAGATCACTTGTATTAGAGTAGCATTCCTTAACTAGTTCATCCATTGGATCGACAAAATTCCCAAATAAGTTTGCCCAATCTCGTGGCTCAAATATTCGAGGGATAAATGTGGTCCCTAAGGTGTCAAACTCAACCACCCGTTCCACTATAGGAGATGCCTTGTCAAAAATGTTTAAGTAGATGTGTGAGGTAAGCGGGATTCTGAACCTCTCCAAATTGGAGTCTTGAGATGACTGAGATGAGAGTCGAGTCCTTTTAGCAACTAGGGTTGCTGGATCGTCAGTAACAATGTCTTTGCCCTTAGAGGATCGACGAGACATTTGCAAGAGAGTAGGCACACAGCAAAGAACCAAAAACAGCACCATACAAGATAAATATCAATATGATTAGATGCAAATAAGAATGTAAACCAGAGATTTTATACATAAATACAAACTTAAGATAGGTCAGACCCAAACACAACCACAATCAATACTAAAGTGCAAAATGAGGCAGGTGCATCAAAATGGTGTTAGAGCGAGAGAACACAGAGAAACACAAATTTAGAGATAACTGTCAATGAGACAGTCTACCGTGACCATGATATGCACAGATTGAGAACATTCGAACATTAAGAACGGATAGTATAAATAAGACCACATAAGATAGGAACAGGCGTAAAACATCGAAGTGAAAGACCAGAGGAAACCACAAATACCCAAAATAGAGCACATGGCAGTAAGGCATAGCATTCAGAAAATGAAGTGTTTTAAAGAGATACTTTCAAGATGCAATCACACACATGTTATGTCAACATAAAAACACAGTAATATGAGATAAGTAATCCAATGCCGCAAGCATACTTCAACACACACACAAAAGAATGGAGTAAGTCACAAAAAGTACCAAACTCATTTATCAAAAGAGTTTGAAAATCAACAATAGCCAAAGAATAGAACAAAGAAAAGCACAATGTGACCAACAATATGAAAACGGATGAAAGCAACAACAAACACAACCAGCCATACCCAACAAACAAAGAGAAGAATGTTTCGAATATAGTATCTACTCAAATGGCAAGGAAAACATTCACTAAACAGAGAATATGAGATGAGGAAAATAAGACCCATACCTTTTCTTGATGATTTTGAGAAGAAATGAAGCAACAATGGAGTTGGAAGTGGGTAACACGGAGTGTTTGAGAAGTTTTAAATAGAACAGAAAATGAACAGTCACAAAAAGTTCGAGGGAAAAACTGAAAAAGATTTTAAAAACTGCCCTCATTGTGCAAAATACGCATTTTTCATGACTTAAGTGAGTCACCAACAAGACGCCAGGTCAAGCCACCAAAACCCTCAAAGACAAAATTTTGAAAAATTTTCTAAGTGTTTTTCGCGACTGGAAGGTCTACCAGTGAGGGAGTCGCGAGCTGAGCCGCAAAAATCTCTGTGTAACCCTCATGACTGGACCTTCCACTCACGAACAAGTCGCCAAAAATGACTCGCGAGTTCGCGACTGTGGCATGCGACTGGACTTACCCGCGGCTGAGTCGCCAAAACAGGGCAAAAGTGATTTTTGAAATTTTTCAGTTTTTAAGAACAAAATACTTTCCAAAAACACTTAAAACACTCAAAAAAAAATTTTGTGCTTGAATCAACAAAAATTAAGCATGTGAAAACACACTTCATCAAGTACAATCACACAAATGAATATGGTATTTATTGAACATAAACTTGTGTGTTGTGTGTGGATATCAACAATGAGATAGTCTTTAGTCTAATGTGAAATTTCAATGATCAATTCAACCAAGGCATACATAATTAGCACTAGATCATGTGACCTATCTCAATTATAGAAGTATGCATATATGACCTCCCACAAGACTTGATAACATAATTTGGAGCTTTACATTTGACTCCACTTTCAATCATAACATTTGATCTTTTTAATCCTTTTTAGATAATCTCCACTCATTGTGAGAGTGATATTTGATATTTCACTTTGATGAGATAGCCTTTGACTTTTTGAATAAATATTCACTTTAATCTTTGGTCGCTTTCCCTTTTTCCTAGTTGAATACTAGTATGTGCGACAGGCTTTTGCAGCTCAATATCTCTTTTCATTTGGAGATTTACATTTGGTGAGCTCTTTTTAACAAAAACAAAAATAAAGAGTGGAAAGATATATAGTCACAAGTCTATACATGTCTCAAGATCAACATAACCATTCACTAATCATTCATGACAAGTTTGAAGATCTATTTACAACAATCACATAGATTTCAAGATTTCTCCCACAGTGAAAAAAGTGCAATGAGACAAGCTACGCTCAAAAATGCACAAAGCCATTAGCACAAAGGTACAAGGCAAAACAAGTTTTGAAACAAAACTCAACAATGTTGATCAAAATTTTTGATTTTCTATTTTTATGTGATTTTTGGATTTTTGACACAAGAAGAAAAAGATTGATCAAAAACAAAAAGAAAAACCAAAAGTATGTACAAATAGACAAACAAACAACCATCAACAAAAACAATAAGCAAACAATCAAACACCGTCACAAAGTATAGGAAGAATTAATGCATGGACATATTGTAATGCTTATGCATGAGTACCCTTTTTCACCCACATGTCACTTGCGTTTGGGGTGATTTCCTTATAGGATTGGGTACGGGAGTTAGGGCTTTCAAACCTTCGTGTGAAGCTTTCCAAGCAGTTGGTGAATGCACCAATCATCTTCATCACGTTTATCATTCCAGGATCACCGTTTTGATCTCTTGATGGTTCACCAGCCCAATTCCTTCTATCATTTCTAGGTCCTCGTGACCTTTGAGGAGTTGCACTATTTTTTGCTCTCAGCTTTTGACAATTTAGTCGAGTATGCCCTTGAAGTCCGCAATGATGACACACATAATTTGATCTAGGACCTTTTTGTGGACATGGACGAGACTTGGCTCAGGATTCAGACTTGCCCACAGATTGATTACGTGATTTTAACAACCGTTCGTTCCCCACATTCCTCATCTCCTCTATCTTGGGCTTCTCAGCAGTAGGGCCAACATCAGCTAATTCTTTGGCCTTTATAAATTTCACTTCTTTAGTGACATTTCCAGATGAGCTACTTCCTCCGGTATATCCCAATCCGGATTTGCTTCTTGGTGGTGACCCTCTCTATTTTAGCATTTGCTTGCACAACCTCTTACTCAAGAAATCTCACTTTTGTGTAAGCTTCTGACAGCTCACCATTCAGTGTTTCTATCTCACATTTGGCCTCCTTATAGCGAATTAGGAGACTTTTATAGTCCTCCTCTGCCTTCTTCATCTTTCTCACAGCTGCCTTTGCCACCTTTGTGTACTTACCCAACCTCTCCAGGAGTGAGTTATAATTGTCTTGAAGATTGGCTGTGTTTTCATCTTCTTCTGCATTTGATTCCTCAACAGCTCCAAATGATTCTTCATCACTATGTACTCCAAGCTCTTGTACGAGCAGATTCAACTCATCTAAAGACTCAACATGGGCAATAGTCATAAAAGCTGAATAATTCCCTTCTCCGTCACAGCTTTCCTCAGAATCTGAGTCGGATGAATCTGAGTCACTCAAGGTCGTGGCATATACTTTACCTTTCAATTTTAAATAATTCCGACATTCTTTCTTAAAATGTCCATGCCTGTTACATTCGAAACAAGTGACACCTTGTGTAGATTGGGATTATTTTCCATCTTTCTTTTTGAATTCCCTTTTCTCCCTTCCTGAACTTTGGAATTTTCCTTTATCACCAAATTTTCCATTATTCTTGAATTTCAAGAATTTTCGGAAATTTTTTACAAGGTATGCAACATCTTTGTCAACCACATCTTCTCCCGATGAGTCATGGTCTTCCACCTTCTCATTAATGGTCTTAAGAGCAAGAGATTTACTCTTCCGTTGATTGGGCAACGACATCTCATAAGTCTGAAGAGAACCAACCAGCTCCTAGACTTTGATGTCATCAAGGTCCTTGCTCTCTTCAATCGCTGTCACTTTAGCACGAAAACTTCCCGGCAATGTTCGAAGGATCTTCCTTACAATTTTAGAATCCTCCGTTTTCTCTCCCAAATTGAACTTGCTTACAATCACCTCATTCAGCTTGCTATAGAAAGAGTCAAAGGACTCATCATCACTCATTTTTAACTCCTCAAACCGAGTGGTTAGCACCTGCAGCTTGGTGTCTTTTACTTTCTTCGTGCCTTCGTAAGTGGTCTCCAATATCTCCCATGCTTCTTTAGCAACGGTAATGTGAGAGATCTTGTGAAATTCTTCTAGAGACACACCACAGAAAATAGCATTGAGTGCTTTACTGTTAGCATTAGATGCAGCAAGTGCTGCCTTATCCCATGTGGATTTGGCTTTCTCAGGCCTGGTCCAACCTATATCAACAACATCCCAAACTGATTCATCAATGGAACATAGAAATGCTCTCATGCGAACTTTCCAAAAAGCATAATTACTACCATCAAAATATGGAGGTGCATTTAGAGATTGAGACCGATCCATCTCAATAGGGAGTCAAGGATCATACTATGGTAATGAATCCACTAGAAGTGTACCCGCTCTGATACCAAGTGAAAGTTCAAATAGTGTAAAAATACCTTTGAACGTTTAGACCCCCAATTTACAAATTAACCAATTCAAGCTTTATGTCAAACAACTAATGTGCGGAAAATAAACAAAAGCTATAAAACAGAATTGGTAAACAATCTAAGCCAAATTAAAATCACAACCCACAGCAGATAATAAAAGGCAAAGATAAAAGGGAAGGAAGATGCAAACACAAAGACAACACGCGATGTATTATCGAAGAGGAAACCGAAGCCCTTGGCATAAAACCTCTCCGCCGCCCTCCAAGCGGTAAACAATCCACTAGAAAATGTAGTTGGGATACATAGACAGCAATAGACCCTCCAAGCCTAATCTACCCAGTGCACCTAAGCCCTCCAAGTTTCTTGCTCCAACGAGGTTGCGTCGAACCTTTTTCTTTTCTAGCTTCCCGGATTCCGCTACTTGACCATAGCATCAATCAATGTAAATTGGTTCCTTCCTAACTGCTTCCCAGAATACCAAACAGCCCTCTCACAGTGATGGAAATGGTGAGAACAAGGTTTTGGTAAAATGCCTCTCAAGGATTTGACAATGGAGAGGAAGAGAGTTGAGGAATTTGAAGAGACTCTTATGTATAGATTGTAGATGAATCAATCCTGTTTTACTCTAGGGTTTCTCTCTCAAAATTCTCTCTGGAAGCTCTCTTTCAATTGTGGGTATAAGAGGTATTTATACTGGGGTGAGAAGAGAATGTGAAACGTCAGGTTTTTCAAAACAGGGGTGGCTCACGGCTTGGCCTCGCAACTTGACTGAGTCACGAGATCCAGTCGCGAGATAACCGTATGGTTAGTTGTCTTGTTTTGTCCTGTAGTGCTCCAGCTAGCATGACTGTTCATCTTCTGGCATGCTTAGCACGTGTGCTGCATCTAGCGGCTTGTAGCCGCGAGTCACCCGTGAGATCAAGCCGCAAGTCTCTATTTTCTTGCACATTCTTACGCATTCAACACTCCATCTCACTCACTATCCTTACAACAAAACCCACCTAAATATAGGGTTACTAAATGCTGAAATACAAGCAAATTTGGCACGGAATAAAGCCAATAAGATAGTTGATTAAATTCAACCTTACAATAGATATTTGAAAAAGAAAGAGATATAATATGCATCATCACATCACAAGAGAAGGGTGAAGGAAACAACCTCTTGCATGAGCACACTTTGTTCTTGAGATGATGTTGGTTCAAAGAAATTTGTTCAATTCTCTTTGAAACCTAAAACCCCTAATTTTGTAGCAACACTAAGAGAGAGGATCAAAAAATATGTGTGGTTTGAAAGTCAAAACGTATGCCTCTCAAAGCGTAAAAAAAAAAGGTATTGAATTATGAGGTTCAGTCTCTGTTTATAGAGGCTAGAAGAATCTAAAAAATTGGTATGGATGATTAGGGTTTAAATCCGGATGCATCCTTTTGCGAAAATGTAGAAAATGGTGTGCCTTATCGTCACCCAAAGCCCATTAGGCCAAAGCCCACATAATGGCAATTTGGCACTTTAGAGTGCCGTTTGGCACTTTAGAGTGCCGTTTGGCACTTAAAATGTGCCATTCAACACTCCAAAAGTGTCGAATTGGCTTTTGGAGGCCAAACGCACTTTTGTGTTCGGGTGCCATTTGGCCTCTCCTTCTAGGGTTTTTTGGCCAGCCCTTGTACCTAGAGGTGTTTTCAACCTCCGTTTATGATTTTTTATCTCTTTTCTAGATAATTCAGGCTTTTTTAAAAACAATTATCTTGTGGATAAATCCTTTAAAATAAATCTTGATAATGTTTAGATTATCCCCAATTTTGTTGTTATCCAATCATCCATTTTATTCCCATGCATGCATCCCTATTTTAAACACTAATTATCAACCAATCACAAAATTATTTAATTAATTTTTATTGTTTAACCAATCAAAATTAATTTAAATTGATCGTGTGCGGTCGATTCTACCTAGACACAATGCATGCTGACTGTACAAACTTAATCATGCAATATCTTTTGATCCAATGGTTCAATTCGAAAACCAGAAACACCATTGCGACTGTTAGAATCTCAAGATCATTTTTATGATATGCAATGAATGAATTAATGCATGTAATGCAAAGGAAAAATGATGAATGTGATGCAAGAATAAAATGATGCATGTGATGCAAGAATGACTTCTTCTTTTCTGGTACATGGATAGTCACTCCAATCATCTTCCTTGATTAAATCATGGGTACAAAATCGAGTGTCTACAATGGGCAAAGCTTAAACACTTACATGGTACATCTACTCTCCCTTGGATAGTAATTGGCGACTTCAATGAGATCATGGGGTTATCTGAAAAGGAAGGAGGCAGCTTTTGGCTTAGACCACAGATGGAGAGGCTTGTAGAGCTTGTAAATCGGTGTGGACTTAAAGACATCGGATTCGTGGGATCAAAATTTACCTTGATATATCAGAATGGGTTTTAGATATGGGAGAAGCTAGATAGAGCCCTAGCCTCACAGGATTGGAGCTCAAAATTTTCAAGGGAAAAACTGGTTCATTTAACATCGATGGCATCTGATCATTCCCCAATCTCTCTCTGGTTAATACTGAAAAATAGAAGGAATACAAGCAAGGTATTTCACTTTGAATCTATGTGGTTGAAAGACCCAAGATCTGAGGATGTGGTGCGGAATGCATGACAAGTCGGCATAGCAACAAGTCAAGAAGATGTATTCAACAACTATTTAATGGTTTTTCGTTCACATTTGGAGGCTTGGAACAAGACTGAGTTTGGCCATGTAGGAAGAAAGATAGCTGAGTTACAAAAGCATTTGGAGTGGTTGGAGCTTCAACTTGCATCCCCAACAATGATCAGGGATATGAAGTATACAAGGCTTGAATTAAATGAGTGGTTAGAGAAAGAGGATGCTATATGGTTGCAAAGGTCTCATGTTGATTGGTTTCAATCCGGGGATAGGAACACTAAATTTTTCCATGCTAAGGCATTAGCTTTGTACAACAAAAAGCTTATTGAAGGCTTGCTTGACTCTGATAATGTATGGCAGGAAGAGGATAGTAAAGTTGAAGAAATTGTGGTGGATTACTATCAAAATCTCTTTACCTCTAGTAACCTAGTGGATTTTGATGAGATCATTCAAGTGGCCCAACCAAAAGTTGCTCCAGAAATGAACTTTTCATTGACCAAGGATTTCACTGTTGATGAAGTTAATTAGAATAGCCCTGAAGCAGATGTACCCGTTAAAGGCACCAGGTCTAGATGGCATGCCCCCTTATTCTTCTAGCATTTTTGGTCAACTATGGGAGATGTGGTAACCAAAACAGTCCTTGATTCCTAAATTCAGGTATATCCCCTCCAAATTTTCACTACACCCATATTGTGCTTATTCCAAAATGTAAAGAGACAAAAAGAATTATGGATTATAGGCCTATTAGTTTATGCAATGTAGTCTATAAGATTGCTTCTAAGTCAATTGCTAATAGGTTAAAAAATTCTTACCCTCTATTATTAGTGATACCTAAAGTGCCTTTGTGCATAGCAAGTTGATTACTGATAATGTTCTTGTAGCTTTTGAAGTTATGCATCATATTAGTCAGAAAAAAGTGGGGAGAACAGGTGAGATGGCTCTGAAATTCGATATGAGAATGGCATATGACAGGGTTGAGTGGGCTTACCTAGAGAAGATTACGAAGAAATTGGGTTTTGAGGCTAAATGGAGGGAGTTGATGATGAAATGTGTCAATTCTGTTACATATTCTATGAGAATAAATGGGAAGCCAAAGGGACATATTGTACCAAGCAGAGGATTATGCCAAGGAGACCCCTTGTCTCCCTATCTCTTCCTGATATGTGCTAAAGGCCTCTCTGCTGTAGCCAAGGGGCTGATGGGTGGAGTAAGGGTCGTAGTGGCCCCAAATTATCTCATCTTTTCTTTACTGATGATAATATAATTTTCTACAAAGCTACTATTGAGGAATGCAATGCCTGCAACGAGTTTTGCTTGTTTATGAAACGGCTTCGAGGGAGTAGCTAAACCAGACAAAAACTTCTCTATTCTTTAGTAGTAGTACCTCAATAGAGATCAAGGAGGAGATTAAAACCAAATTTGGTGCTCAAGTGATTAAACAGCATGAAAAATATTTGGGGTTACTTTCATTGGTAGGGCAGAGGAAATGGAATACCTTCAATGATATTAAAGAGAAGTTGGGCAAGAAATTAGCTGGATGGGAAGAGAAACTATTATCTAAAGCAGGCAAGGAGATCTTAATTAAGGTAGTGGCACAAGCAATCCCAACATACACTATGAGCTGCTTTAAAATTCCTGACTCCCTATGTAAGGAATTGATTGGGGTGATTAGGAATTTTTGGTGGGGCCAAAAAAGAGAGGTGAAGAAAATGGCATGGCTTAGCTAGTACAAACTTTGTGAACCAATGGCAAAGGGTGGCATAGGATTTAAATAGTTGAAACAATTCAATTTGGCCTTATTGGCAAAGCAAGGGTGGCGACTCCAAATGTAGCAAGATTCACTAGCATACAGAGTTCTAAAAGCAAAGTATTTCCCAAGGTGTGAATATATACAAGCACCTTTGGGAAACAGTCCATCATTCACCTAGCAGAGTATATGGGCAGCATAAAAGTTAGTGAAATTTGGGTTGAAGTGAAGGATTGGTAATGGTGATTGTAAGAATTAGGAAAAGCTTGAAGCTTCAACAATGGAGGAAATATGAAACAGAGAGAGAAGTTGAGAAGAAAAACTCTCTGAACTTTGTATTTCAAGCTTAATAAATTCCATGCACATACAACGCAATATATAGCTTACACAGTTTCTAGAAAGATCCAATCTAACAAACTCTAACAACCTAATGACAGCTGTATATAAAAATATCTCACTCTATAAAAAATATCTAAAACAAAGTCTATACAAATATCTGAAACAAAGTCAGTTGAAACAAAGCAAGTCAAGGCTGTGCTCAATGAGGAAGAATAGCTTCATATAGTGACACTGTTTACAACCTTAAATAAGCCACGCCAGATATAAATGAGAAACGATGTTGTTTATCATTTAGACAAACGTCATCATTTTGACGTCTCTTCTTCTTTGTTTGTAGATTCACTAGTTCCACTTACATCCCCCCTCAAAGCCAAGGGGTCAAAGGACACCATGGTTTTGGAATGCAAAAACTAAAAACGAGAAGAAGATAGACTTTTAGTAAAAATGTCTGCCAACTGATCACCAGTTGCAATGTAGCAAACTTGAAGGTCACGACGAAGAACACGTTCACGAACAAAGTGGTAATCTACTTCTACATGCTTGGTACAAGTATGAAAGATAGGATTGAAAGCAATGGCAAGGGCAGAAACATTGTCACACCTAAGCTTTGGTGGAAAGGAAAGGAAGATGCCAAGATCTCGTAACACTTGACGAATCCAATATAGCTCAGCAACAGCAATGACAAGAGCCCTATACTCTAATTTAGTGGAGGAGCGAGACACAATGTCTTGTTTCTTAGCACTCTATGTGATAGGATTGAAGCCAAGATAAACCAAATAGCCAGTAGTGGATCTACAATCAAAAGGGTCTCCAACCCAATCTGAGTCTGAAAAGGCTGGGGGAGACAAAGGTCCATGTTGAAAGAAAATCCAAAATTGAGAGTGCCAAAAACATATCTCAGGATCCGTTTGGGTGCAATTAAGTAGGCTTCACCTGGAGTGGACATGAACTGACAAACCTAATGAACGGCAAAGCTAATTAAGGCTAGGACATGTAAAAGTCAAATAGTGAAGGGAACCCACCATACTCCTATAAACATAAGGATTGGCAAGAAGAGAGCCTTTAGCAGGAACTAATCTCAAGTTAAGAGCACAAGGGGTTTTGGCAGCCTTAATAGAGACCATGTTATGCTTAAGAAAAAAATCCTGAGCATACTTAGATTGATTCAGAAACAGTCCTTTAGAAGTATGAGTGATTTCAAACCCAAGAAAGTAATGGAGAATGCCAAGATTCTTAAGTTCAAATTCAAAACTGAGTTGCTGAATTAGTGATTGCAAGAAAGAGAGACAATTGCCAATGAGAACAATGTCATCTACATACACCAGAAGAAACACCAAGTACTTTCCATGCCTCAAAATAAACAAGAATCAATTAGCTAAGGAAGCCTGAAACCCCAAGTGAAGCAAATGAGTAGAGAACCGCTCAAACCAGGCCCAAGGGGCTTGTTTGAGACCATAAAGAGATTTCTGTAAGAGGCACACATGATTAGGAAGGGCAGGATCTGCATAGCCAGGAGGTTGGACCATAAAAACCTCCTCCTTTAAGAAACCATGTAAGAAAGCATTCCGAACATCCAATTGCTTTAAAGGCCAATTAAACAGAACAACAAGTGGGAGGATAATTCTGACAGTTGGAGGCTTTACCACAGGGCTGAAAGTTTCATCAAAATCAATACCAAACTATTGGTGAAACCCCTTTGCCACCAACCTAGCTTTATACCTGCTTATACTCCCATCACTGTTATATTTCAGCTTGTACACCCATTTGCACCCTACAACATTCTGAGTGGGTGAAGGTGGTACCAAGATCCAAGTTTTTTGTCTAGTGAGGGCAGCAAACTCCTCATCCATAGCTGAGCACCATTATGGAAATTGAGAAGCAATTTTATAAGTGGGAGGCTCAGTAAAGGTATAATCAATCCTAGGCTTGGATGCAAGCTTGGAGACTGAGACTGCAAGAGCCTTAGGCTTAAAAATGCCATCTTTGGATCTGGTGATCATGGGGTGGATGTTCTGAGCACACATAGACACAAGCATAGAAGTCACAGTAGTGGATGGCAAGGATCCAACCAAAGGAGATGCAGGAAAGGAAGATGATGTAGGAGATTGAGATGAAGAAGGAAGTGAGCTAGGAATAAGTGGTGGAGAAGTAAGTAAAGAGGGATAATGAGAAGGACTAGGTGCAGAGAAAGAGATATGTGCAGTGGGGCTAACCACAGGAAGGACAACAGACTGTGATGTATTGTCAATAGAAAAATGGGAAAAGAAATGACAATCAATGGGCAACAAAAGATGAGGAGGATGTATCAGTGATGGACCAACAGGTAAAGGAGTGCTTTGTAAAGTCAAAAACTCAGATTCATTGAATAAGACATGCCTTGATATATAAATCCAAAGGGTAGTAAGGTCTAAACAAATATAGCCTTTGGAGTAAGCTAGATAGCTAAGAAAGATGCAAGGTGTTGTGTGTGGCTAAAGCTTATGTTTATTATAGGGTCTGAGAAGAGGGAAGCAGGTACAACCAAAAGTTCTAAGATGTAGGAGATCTGGTTTAGTGTTGAATAGGACTTCCCAAGGTGATTTGTTATGAAGAATAGGAGTGGGAAGCCTATTAATGAGATGAGTAGCAGTAGAGACTGCATAAGACCAATAGGACAAAGGAAGGTTTGAGTGAGGCAACATTGTGAGAGAGCATTCAATAAGATGTCTATGTTTCCTCTTAGCAGTGCCATTCTACTAAGGGGTATGAGGACATAAGGTTTGGTGGATAATGCTAGAACTAGAGCAAAAATGATTAAAGGCATTAGAAGTGTATTCACCACCACCATCAGTTCTTAAGATTTGAATCTGTGTGTTCAATTGAGTTTCAATATATGCTTTGAAGTACTTAAAAACATCAAACACATCAGATTTATGTTGTAGCAGATATACCCAAGTGAATTTGGAAAATTCATCCATGAATACAAGATAGTATCTAAAATCATTTATATAAGTAATGGGAGCTAGACCCCAAACATCACTGTGAACTAATTCAAGAAGTTTAGAAGCAAGAAAAACAGACTTCTTAAAAGGCAATTTATGCATTTTCCCACTGAGACAATGTTTACAATGAGATACAAAATTTGAAATGGAATCATTACAATTCACTGAATTATTAGAAGAAGAGAGAGCTGTCCTAAGAATACTATCACTAGGACGACCTAGTCTGTGGTGCCACTACAAGAAAATGTATTTTTCGTGACGAAAAAATTCGTCACTAAAAGTCCTGTTTTTCGTCACTAAAAACCTTTAGTGACGAAATTGGACTTTTAGTGACGAAATTCGTTTCGTCGCTGTAGCCCTGTCGCTAAAAGTCCTGGCGACGAAAAATTTCGTCACTAAAAATCCGATTTGTTTTTTAAAAAAAAAAAAAACTTTTAGCGACGAAAACGTTTCGTCGCTAAATGTTTTCCTTGCTAAAAACAGTATTTAGTATCAAAAATATTTCGTCACTAAAACCATTTCAGTCTATTAAATCATATTTAAAACTATTTTCGGGTACATTTAGTGACGAAAAAATTCGTCACTAAAACTATTTTTAAGAAAATTCAGACACATATAGCGATGAAAATTTTCGTCACTAAAACCATTTCTTACAAAATTCCACTGCATTTAGTGACGAAATATTTCGTCACTAAAACAATTTTTTGTTGCCATATTTGTGACGAAAAAATTCGTCACTAAAACGTATTTTCTATTTTTATTATTTTCATGGCATTGATATTAACCTGTAACCTGTCATTACATTATTAAAACCTCACATTTGATTAATATATTTATTTCAACAACACATTTATAAAAAATCGATCCATACATTCCACAAGTTAAAATTAAAGTAAGTATCCAATTCAAACTCTTTCCATACAATAAGTGTTTGCAACACATACAATAATTGTTTGCAACATATACAATAACTTAAGATGTTTTATAACAATACAAAAAATTTGGCATAATATAATTAGAACTAACGGAAGATGTCCTCATATGTCTTCAAATAATGCCTAAAGGAAATCCCTTAAAGCCACCAATAAGAAATCTGCAAAAATATAAATCTTTAGTTAAATATAAATCTTTAGTCAAATATAATTCTACATAGTGCCAACAGAAATTTCACTTCTATATCTTCAATATCATAAACTAAAGATTGAATAACCTATCACGTGACAAATATTAGTTTCAAATGATACATAAAAAATGAAGTGTTTTAATTTAAAGATAAAGTACTAACCAATAAGTGATTTAGCTTGAAGATGAACCACCTCCATAGGTAAAAGCATCATCATAACCCTTGCTCCTCTAAAAATTAAGAATATTCTTTTGGACCTCATCTTGCTTAGCTCGCGCCTCTTGCTCCTTAGCTCGCTCCTCTTCGTCCCTAGCTCTTGCCTCTTTGAGCTCAATTATCTCACTTTCTAACCGATGAATATACTCCACCAATGAACTAGATGAGGCAGTGGTTACTAGAGAAGAGGAAGGTCTCATGCCAAGTCCTTTTACAATACCGGATTTCTTCCTAAAAACCAAGTTTGAGATCTCCTCTTGTGTAAGGGGAATTGCATTAGGATCTTGACAATGATCCTCTTGCACTTTGAGAATAGTTTCCTACCATTTGAAAGAGAAAAAAACAAGCAATCACAACATTAATAATACATATGCTATAGCTTCACAAACATGATAAAGATGGAATAATAGGAATGGAATGATACACATACATATGTCGCTTCATCCTCAGGTTGTATCCACCTATTTGTATTTGGATTGAAATGAACATCTTTGTAGATTTTTGCCAATTCAGGAACTTGACCGCCATTATTATTTGTCTAATTAAGTAACATTCGAGTGTTAGTTATTTATAGTTAATTAATCACAACATGTAATACACTTAAGGTTTAAGAAAATGAAAAAACACACCTCCTCATCAACCCTAACAGCAAGTGCCTTTGTCCCGCATCTATGTTTGCCTGAAGTTTTGCTCCTATTAACAAAGATAATTCTTGATTTTTCCTAATAAAGAACATTCAAGATATTTATTAGATCATGACTAAAACAATATACATTTACTTTATCTAAGTATTAATCTAATCATTTGACAACATAATATAGTAAATATTAGATAATACTAATATACACATAAATAATTTACCAGCCAATCCTTATTGGTCCATCTCCCTTCAATGAGTCCAGTCCACTACACAAGTGTGACATTCTTTGGCGGGTGGCTTTTTGCATGGTCAGCACCATGAGATTGTACGAGCTTCTTATAAGTCTGATACAACTTGTTAGAGCCGCTACTCAATAATCTTCCACATTTTGTATTTATTGCTTTCGTTACTAAGTTGGAATCTCCTTCTAGCTCAAACTGATCCTGTAAATTAAAGTATATATGTATTATAAAATTATTATTATATGAATTTAATATGCTTAGTGACAACAAAGACGAGTTAAACGTTATCAATATAAATTTACCTCGATACTTTGAAACACCACATCTCTAGTAGCAGCATCAACACTTTTCCAATTTTTTACGTTGTAACTTGACAAATTACTTCGCACTTGTACACCAATTTGATTGACAAGTTTGCACGCATTCTTCCCAACAGGAGCATCATACTCTGCAACTATACGTACTAACAGTTTACCACTTTTTTCAACAAGTGCCCGTACTGCTACACCACGTGTTGTTCCACGAGTGTTTTTGCTAGTAGATCCTATTTAAAATTTATCAATGTTATAAAATAATACATTCTATGTACATTAAGTATAATCTCAATAGTAAAGACAAGGTGCAGTTGTAATTAAGTATGTTTTATGTAATTACCAATCGTGCTAGTTAATGCGTCGGTAGCCTTTGCACTAGAAGAACTTTGTACGGGAGGATTTACTTCAAGAGGTGTTTCCGTAGATTGAACTGTAGATTGGACCACTGGGATAGATGCCTCACCTCGCAAGCGTGTAAGTCATCTTGGTGCCATCTGTAACTAACAAACATACATATAATGGAACAACAAAGTCATTACAAATAATAGAACGACAAAGTTATTATCTATTGTACCCTATGGAACATCTATTGTACCTTATGGATTAAAGAGTTAGATGACTCAACATCATTCTTATTGTCACCAATAGGTGGTACATAATTATCATCTACCACAACACTAACTCTACTTCTTTTCCTTTTTGCACAATTGGACTGAGCGGAATCCTCTAGAGAAGTTGAGATGTGCTTCAATCCCAAAGCATCAATTATCTCTTGATTTTGCCTCATTCTATCCAATCTTGCCATCTCATACCTCAGTATATTATGAGTGTATTTGGCCTTTTTGGGCATTTTTTGAAACTATGTATTAACATGAAATATAAGTATAATTGCTACTAACTTAACATTATAGTCCACATCATTATCCATATCAAGAAATTCACAAGTGTAAAATTTGAATACAATTGCTACTAACTTAACACAACAAATGACCACATTAATATTCATATCAAGTTTAAGATAAGCACAAAACATCTCAATAACAATTGCAACATAGATAAGCATAAAACTTTAAAACAAGCATAAAACTTTAAGACAATTGTTATAACTCTACATATCATAATCCATATCAAGATCAACATCAGGTATGTCATGCTTTTCATTTTGATTAGCATCTCTTGAAGTTCCACCTTCATGAACAACCTCAGTTTCAACATCACCCATACAATACTTAATAATATTGTCTTTAACATTGATAGGGACAACATCAACAATTGCTTCTTGTTGAAATGCGTCACTATCTTCTGTATTATCGTTGGATTCTCCGCCCCCGACTTCCGGAACATCAAACACTCCCCTATGTTGGATGTATTGCACAATTTTCCAAGGATCACGCAATTTCGTATCTTGAAGGTAGAAAACTTGTTTCGCTTGACTAGGAAGTATAAAAGGGTCATTTTGATACCATCGACTTGTAAAATCAATGCTCGTGCAGTGTGAATCGGTTCATATCATTCTCCTTCGACCATTGGTACCAGTATTGTACCATTCACACTGAAACAAAACAACTTTATGGCGAAACATATACTCTAATTCCCAAATTTTGCACACATGACCATAGAAGTCGTGCATTTCTCCCTCATGGTCTCCTTCGGTAATACACCACTGTTTTGGGTTACACGACGATTGTCTAGGTCCCTTGTATGGAACTTTACACCATTGACCATACAAACTGTGTACTCCTTCACATACGGTTTAGGACCATTTGCTAATGACCATAACTATTTAGTAGTTTCTGATGAATCGTTAACTTTCAATCTATTCATCTATAATGACATACAACAAGTGATATTAATTAGTAACAAGCAATGACGTTCACAATTAAATGTTTAAATTTATTAGTGCGTAATTAAATTTCAAATGTCTTACACGTTCTCTAAACCACTTGGAAAACTCTTGTCGTTGAATTTGAGTTATGGCTTCTCTAGTAGGATTATGCAATGTGCTTTTGTGTTCGCTGTTAAAAATAAAATGATTTATTTTCAACTAAACATTGTGGATAATATTCAAAACTTGATTAAACAATATATGCATATGAAATCACATACTTTAAATAAGGCTCTAGCTCAGGACTATTGTACAACAAGTACCATTGAGCAGTATCAAGCAATGTACAAGAAAAGCCGCCATCATTTCGCCTACCACCTGTAGGTCGGGCAGTTTGTGAAAAAACTATCAATCCTTCGCTAGATTCACCAAAATCTTCATTTCTTTCTCTTCGATTATGCACAGTTTCAATCCCATTAATATACAAAGATCAGTTGTTAATACATTTTTTAAGAATGTAAGCCTCTACAATCGAACCTTCTGGTCGAGCTCAGTTGGAAACGTATCTTTTCAATTTTTGAAGATACCTACGAGGAAAAAATATGCACAGAATGTAATTTTATACCACGTAGGAAATATGCAATTGATGAATGCATCAAAGGATCTAATTACCTTTCAATTGGATACATCCACCGATATGGTACCGGGCCTTCTAGAATTGCTTCTCGAGGCAAGTGAACAGCAAGGTGGACCATAACATCAAAAAATGTTGGAGGCAAAAACCTCTCAAGCTTGCATAGTATAAGAACTATACGTTCTTCTAGTTTCTCCAATTCACTCCGCTTTAGGGTCCTTGAGCATAAGTCTTGGAATAAGTTGTCTAATTCAAACAATACAATACTAATGTCTTTATCTGCAAATCCTCGCAACCTAATTGGAAGAATTCGTTGTAGTAGCACATGACAATCATGGCTTTTCAAAACAGATAATCTACCATTTTTTGCATTCACTGACCTTGATATGTTGGCTGCATAGCCATCCGGATACTTGACTAATTTCAAAAAGTCATAAAAACCATCTCTTTCATTGGGGCTTAATGAAAAGAAAGCCCGAGGCTTGTCATATGATCCATCAGGACATTGTTTCAAATGCAATGTGTGCCTGAAGTTCATATTTTGCAAGTCTATCTGTGCCTTGTCAATGTCCTTATTTTTCCCCTCAATGCCCAACAAAGTACCATAAGTACTCTCACTAATGTTCTTCTCCACATGCATGACATCAATGTTATGCTTAAGCTTCTTATTTTTCCAGTATGGAAGCTTGTACAAAATACTTACCTTTGACCAATTTGGCTCCCCAATGAGTTGTCTCTTCTTGTTACTTGGATGCTTTCCTAAAATTATATTTGGCATTCTATCTAGCTGCTCTTGTATCTTTCCCACTTGTAACTCTAAAGATCTCTTCCGTTTCTCCGGTAAACTATTATGCAACCGACTATGTCTCTAACGATGTTCCATAGGTAAATAAGCTCGATGATTAATGAATCCAATTTTACTTTCCAAAGCTTCTGAATATGGTTGATCGTTGCAAGTGTAACAAGAATGATAACCCTTTGTCCTCCACCTGGATACGTTACCAAATCTAGGATAGTCATGTATTGTCCACAACAAAGTTGCACGTGTCTGAAAATGCTCTTTACTATAAGCATCATAAGTTTCTACACCTTCTTCCCACAACTCCTTCAACTCATCAACCAATAGTTTTAAGTAAATATCAATATCATTCTCCGGTTGATGGGAACCGGGAATAAGCAAGGACAACATAAAATATGGCTCCTTTATAACAAGGCGGTAGATTATAGGGGATAAATATTACAGGCCACATACTATAATTATTGTTCATATTCCCAAAAGGATTAAATCCATCTGTAGCCAACTCTAACCTTACATTGCGAGGTTCGAGGGCAAAATCAGAATGTTGCAAATCAAATTCCTTCCACTCCTCACTATCAGCCGGATGCCTCATTATCCCATTGTCCACACGTTTGTCTATATACCATCTCATGTCCTTAGCTCTTTGGCCTGACATGTACAATCTCCTCAGTCTTGATGTCAACGGAAAGTAAAGCAATACTTTATGAAGAATCTTCTTACCTTGGGTACGTGTATCTTTGTACCTAGGCACCTCATACACCGGACATTTATCAAGATTTTCATTTTCCTTCCAAAATAATGCACAATCATTTTTGCATGCATCTATATGCTCGTATGACATGCCCAAGTCACGTAATATCTTCTTTACTTCATAAGTTAACCTTGGAACCAAGTTACCTTTCGGTAAATCCTTTGTCAGCAATTCTAGCATCATATCAAGTCCCTTATTACTCAAGTTGGTCATTACCTTTACATTCAACATCTCAATAACAAACTTCAGGATACTATAATCAGTGCAACCCGGATACAACTCACGTTTTGCATCTTCCTCAAGTTTGTCAAAATGACGCACCTCCTCATCTTCGGTTGCATTTCTTGGTTCCCCTCTAATTATGTTATCTACCAAGGCATCGATACCATCCATATGATCACCATCCGACATTTCATTATCATAAATGTTCTCGTTCAATACACGAGGTTCTCCATGATTATACCAATTAATGTAAGATTGCATAATTCCATGATGAAGCAAATGGATATGCATAATTTGAGGAGATTGTCGATAGCAATTCACACAGTAAATACACGGGCACGGAATATTACCACTCAAGTCCACAACTGCTCTTGCAGAATTAATAAATGCATTCACTCCTTTAATATATGGATGACTTAATCTGCCATCGAGTGTCTTACCCATTGTCATCCAACTTTTATCCATATTTGACTACAATTATAAAATAAATCCTACTTTAGTAAAATAAGGACAACTCATGCATAATGTATTCTAACATCTAAGTCTATAAGCCACTTAGATAAAGTTCTATCGCATTCATGAATGCACAAGTCTATATTAATACTTAAACAAATAAACGTTGCACACACAAATATACACTCCCAATATGAATTTAAACTACCTTATAACACCATGCAAGCCACCCGCTTGCTCCAATACAACAACCCACCACAAAACCAATCACAAACATCACAAGTATAGAGTGCTTACAAGTATTGAAATCGAATAAAGTAATATTCATCATATCTAATTAACAAGTTCCATTCACATTTTCAAGAAACTAAAAAC
Source organism: Quercus lobata (assembly GCF_001633185.2). NCBI lineage: Eukaryota > Viridiplantae > Streptophyta > Magnoliopsida > Fagales > Fagaceae > Quercus > Quercus lobata. Next base: position 30,635,682 of record NC_044909.1, on the reverse strand, counting down.
ACTCCCAATATAAATTTAAACCACCTTATAACACCATGCAAGCCACCCGCTTGCTCCAATACAACAACCCACCACAAAATCAATTACAAACATCACAAGTATAGAGTGCTTACAAGTATTGAAATCGAATAAAGTAATAGTCATCATATCTAATTGACAAGTTCCATTCACATTTTCAAGAAACTAAAAACACTCTCAATATGAATTTAAACCACCTTATAACACCATGCAAGCCACCCGCTTGCTCCAATACAACAACCCACCACAAAACCAATCACAAACATCACAAGTATAGAGTACTTACAAGTATTGAAATCAAATAAAGTAATATTAATCACATCTAATCAACAATACTCATTCACATTTGCAAGAATTGAAAAATACTCCCAATATGTATTTAAACCACCTTATAACACCATGCAAGCCACCCGCTTGCTCTAACACAATATACCACCACAAAACCAATCACAAACATCACAAGTCTAGAGTACTTACAAGTATTGAAATCAAATAAAGTTATATTCATCACATCTAATCAACAATACTCATTCACATTTGCAAGAATTGAAAAACACTCCCAATATGTATTTAAACCACCTTATAACACCATGCAAGCCACCCGCTTGCTCCAACACAACATACCACCATAAATCCAATTTCCAACATCACAAGTCTAGAGTTTTATAAGGTTTTCAACTAAAATTTACTTACTTTGCTCAAGCTAAGCTTACAACTTTCAGAAAAAATCCAAAGTTATTGCAAACAATGTGTATTTAGCCTGCAAAAGAAAAGTTAAACTTATAAGTACTTCAGTCTTTATAATGAATAGCTCTTATGAAAGGCTAAATATGTTACTGTGACAACATCCAATCCAAGCACAAAAAAAAAAAAAAAAAAAAAAAAAAAAAAAAAAAAAAAAAAAAAAAAAAAAAAAAAAAAAAAAGCCAATTCGGCAATCTTACCAAAACCATCACAAGGAAATCTGGTTGTCATCTCTAGCATCAAACAATACAAATTCCTTCAACATCGGACACTTAAAAAAGAAATTAAAAAGAAAACAATTGAGACTAGTTGTAGTTAAGATTTAATTGTTATATGTAAGTTAAAGGACTAGAATTCTAGGGTTATTAAAGGCTATACTAAATAGCCTCTTTTGAGTCATTGTAGATGGCATTTTCTTACTACTTATCAAAAAATAGATGGCCTTTACTTACCTACTTTATGAAATTGTACAACCTAATAGCTCTATATATATATATATATATATATATATATATATATATGCCTTTAAGTTTTTCTTCATTAACCAAACAAGTTTAGTGAACAAATCCCTTAGTAGTATAAACCATACGTGTTTCTTTCAAATAAAGAACACAACAGTACAAACAAAAACATAACATTTCAGCTCCTAAACTTGTTAATCCACATCCGTTGACATCAAACATGTGATTGAACCCAGCTAAGCATGGTAAAATTGTGTTCCTCACCTTGATACATCTCTTAGAGGCCAGAGATAGGATGATATAGGAAGATCACGTATTGCACAACCGACTCAATGTCATAAAAATTAGCTCCTTCCAATTGATATTAAGGTTAAATGTAATACACAAACAACAAAGACCATGCAGCTTGAACCAGGGAAGTAAGACATATGACCTTGGAGGGGCAACATGCTCGCTAGACAAGTACTACTAAAGGAAAGGAATAACAACATCCGTAATGCAACAACCATTCACATACAAATCTCAAATACTAATTTATAATAGTCACAGAAGCATGATGTAAACATGGAATAAAATATGAAGCTTTTAGCAATACTATCACGCCTAAACAAAAGGAAAAGTAATAACAAGGGTTTCAGTTCATCCATACCACCGTTTAGTCAAAAACCAAAAATTCTCTAGAGTAAATTACCTAAGCTAGATAGACCTCTCCTCCTGTAACATACTGGATAGACCCATTCTCAACAAAAATAAAAATACCCATTCTCAACAAACATGAGCTTGGATTAATTACAACAAAAATACCCATTCGCAACAAAATAGCTCAAATATTTTTCAGCTCTAAGGATGGTAAAGTCGGTATGTTACTGCCATTTCTCAACACTTCAGTTTTTCTTTACTGCCCTCCACCTTGCTCTTACAAGGGGAGACACGCCATTTGGGCTAGATCATTGGCGCAATTTCTCAACACTAGGCCTTTATCGAATACTCAATCAAGTTTAATGAACTTTCTTGTTAGTACTAGAAACCTAAATAAATAAACCAAAATTTCCAGAATGAATTCAGTAATTCCATTATTCTAATTCAATTTGAACTCAATTGAACATTATTTAGAATTTGATAAGAGCTGTAAAATTCATACTCCTAAATCCGAAAGAACACAACTCCTACAATTTTTGGCACAAAATTTCTCAACAACAGAAATTTTTTTATCTTTTGTGTTAAAAGAAATTTCTCAACAAACTATGTATTTAAGGGAATGAAAGAAAAATAAATAAAAAATAAGAAAAACCTTACCGATCCTCGCGAATGGCAACGGCAATGGCAATGGCGATGCTTCAACGGCAACGGCGACGCTTCAACGGGAACGGCAATGTCAACGCTTCAATGGCAACGGCGATGCTTCAACGGCGACGGCAACGCTTCAACGGCAACGGCAACGGAAACGGTGGGTGTTTGTCAGTATTTCTTTCGCAACGCTTCAACGGCAACGGCAACGCTTCAATGGCAACGGCAACGCTTCAATGGCAATGGCAATGGCAACGGTTTGGGTTCATCGGCATTTTTTTTTTTTGTTTGGGTTTCTCTCTATTTTTTTTTAGCGTGGGTTTCTCTCTCTTTTTTTTGAGCGTGGGATTTCAGTTTTTTGTTTTGTTGAATGGGTGTTAGCTTTTTGTTTGGGAGTATTTATAGTGGTATTTTAGTGACAAAATGTTTTCGTCACTAAAGACCACTTTTTGTGATGAAACAGAAATTCGTCACTAGATGTGGGCAATAGCGACGAAAACATTTCGTCGCTAAAGACAACTTTATAGCGACAAAATGCTTTCGTCGCTATTTCCTACTTCTAGTGACGAATTTCTTTTTCGTCACTAAAGAAACCATTTTTTTGTTAAGATTTTTAGCGACGAAATTTAAATTTCGTCGCTATAGCATACTTTTAGTGACGAATTTCTGTTTCGTCACAAAAGGACCCAGAATTTGTTAAACTTTTAGCGACGAATTTTATTTTCGTCACTAAAGAAACCATTTTTTGTTAACATTTTTAGCGACGAAATTTAACTTTCGTCGCTGTAGTATACTTTTAGTGACGAATTTAGATTTCGTCACTAAAAATATATAAGTGCAAAACTATTATTATTTTTAGTGACGAATATGTTTCGTCACTAATTCTTCCTTATAGCGACGAAAGGATTTTCGTCACTAATACTATCCACAGCAATACCTACAGTGACGAAATATTTCGTCACTAATAATTTCAACTTTTAGTAACGAAATATTTCGTCGCTATAGATTAATTACACTCCCACCGAAATTTCTCTCCGCTGGCGCCCATTTTTTAGATCTCAATAGCGACGAAATTTATTTTTCATCGCTAAATGTTATAATTTTTTTAACTATTAGTGACGAAATTCATATTTCGTCACTAAAGCTGTATTTTTAGCGACGAAAAATATTTCCTCACTAATTTTCGTCACTAAAAATACATTTTGTTGGAGTGCAATAACAACCACTTATTGGATTTCTGAGTGTGAAAAGAAGATGAGATAGGTTTATGTGACTGTGAACGTGTAGTAGTAGAGTGAGGATGATGCTTAACAAGTTGATGATGCTTGATGAAATTCTTTGAGTAGATTGGATACTCCATTCTCACTCAAGCCCCTGTAGAGGATTCTCCCCGTAGGAACATCCTAGATTTTGAGTTCATGAGCATCAAAATGACAAGAACAATTATTATCCAAACAAAATTTATGAACAGACAGAAGGTTCATGGCTATTCTAGGGACATGTAAGATGTTTTTGAGAACAAAGTTATGATATTTCGTAGAAAGGGAAGCATTACCAATATGGTTGATAGGAAGAGTTTGACCATTGCCTACTGTGATCTGCTCTGGTCCTTTGTATTGTGACTGAACAGAAAGATTATCAAGATTGGCAGTGAGATGATCTGAGGTACCAGAATTAGCTAGCCAAGGATCTTGATTGTTTGTCAAAGCTGCATTAGAAGCTTGAGCCATTGCAGCAAGTTTGGTTGGTGGATTCTTGCCTTGATAGGCAAAATCCATTCTGTGATAACAGTCAAGGGCTTGATGACCTGCCTTTCCACAAATTTGGCAAATAGGTCTATCACCCTTGAAGTTTTGGCCACCAAACTGAGAGGTCTGAGCAGGAGAGTAATTCTGCTGATGAAAATGTGGTGTGTAAAACTGCTGTTGTTGTTAAGGTGAGTAGAACTGTTGTTGTTGACCTCCACCACCATTGTTGGTGTACCTTCCTCCACCTCAACCTCTGTTATTATTGTTTTTACCTCTTCCTCAGTTAGATCCACCATGATTCTGTGATTGAAACTGAGAATTGTTAGAATGCTTATTACCAGAAGCATACATGGCTAGAGAATGAGAGAAATTATCAGAATTCTCTGCCATAGCCTGTTCTTCACTCTGTAACATGATAGAAAGTTGTTCATAGGTAATTGGATCACTCCTGGTGCGGATTGCAGAGCAAAAGTGAGCAAATTCTTTAGGCAAACCACGAAAAACAATACAGATAAGTTTTTCATTATCAACAATGACTCCAACAGCAAGGAGTTTATCTCGTGCAGTCTTGATCTTTTGCAAGAAGCCATTAACTGAATCAGATCCTTTCTTGAGGCTTTGTAGCTCAAGTTTCAGGTTCAGAATGTTTGCCCTTGAGGTTGATGTGAACCTCTATTCTAGAGTATTCCATACTTCTCTAGAAGTGGTAATTCCAACTACAAGTGAAAACACTTGTGGAGTGAGAGTAGAATTGATCAAGGATAACAAAGCTTTATCCTTGATTCTCCAAGTCAGAAAGTCTAGATTCACATTTGTAGTCAAGCTTCCTTGAGCATCAAGGAGATATTAACAAGGTTGAATGGATGAGCCATCTATATGCTCAATCAACAAATAAGCTTCCAGAATTGTGATCAACTGGTGCTTCCAAGGAATATAATTGGTGTAGTCAAGTTTTATGGACATTAGGTTTGACATATTGGAAAGAGGTAATAGTGGTGAAGAAGACTAAGTAAGAGTGACTGTTGTGGTAGTTTGTGGTGGTAGAGTAGAGCTTGAAGGAGTAGAGGACGCCATGGATTGTGGCTCTGATATCATGTAAGAATTAGGAAAAGCTTGAAGCTTCAACAATGGAGGAAATACGAAACAGAGAGAGAAGTTGAGAAGAAAAACTCTCTGAACTTTGTATTTCAAGCTTAATAAATTCCATGCATATACAACGCAATGTATAGCTTACACAGTTTCTAGAAAGATCCAATCTAACAAACTCTAACAACCTAATGACAGCTGTATATAAAAATATCTCACTCTATACAAAATATCAGAAACAAAACCTATACAAATATCCGAAGCAAAGTCGGTTGAAACAGAGCAAGTCAAGGCTGTGCTCAGTGAGGAAAAATAGCTCTATAAAGTGACACCGTTTACAGCCTTGAATAAGCCACGCTAGATATAAATGAGAAACAATGCCATTTATCATTTAGACAAATGTCATCGTTTTGACGTCTCTTCTTCTTCATTTGTAGATTCACTAGTTCCACTTACAGTGATAGTGTACAGGTTTGGGGTGACAAGTGGTTGCTGACACCATTAACGTATAAAGTGTCGTCGCCAAGGTTATTCTTGCAGTCCTGATACTCAGGTAGGTGAGCTGATCAACAAAGAGGAAGCTTGCTGGAAGTCTGAGGTAGTTGATAGTCTACTTATGCCCATGAAGCCGTGATAGTTAAAGGTATACCAATCAGTTCACGTCTACCTGAAGATAAGCAGGTTTGGGCTTTTGATCCAAAAGGCTTATTTAGCGTGAAGAGTGCGTGTTAGGGGGCAATAGAGTTGTCTCGGTCTGAATGCAGTGGTAGTTGCTCAGATGTCAGCCATGAAAGAAGGTTTTGGAAGCTTCTGTAGAGCCCCCCAGTGCCCCATAAACTGACACTTTTCATGGAGAGCATGTCGGGATGTTCTGCCCACAAAGCCTAATCTAATGCTCCGGAAGTTATTACAGGACAGTACGTGCAAGGAATGTGGGTTGACAACAGAAACTACGGGTCACTTGTTTTGGTCCTGTCTGAGGGCTCGGGAAATGTGGGCGTGCTCAAAGCTGGTCATCCCTTTCAAAAGGGACGAATGCCTGTCATTCAAAGATCTAACATGGAGATTGCTTATGGGGGATGCATCTCGGATAGAAGTTGCAGCAAAGGTGATCACCGGTGCATGGAGTCTTTGGAACAACCAGAACGAGGTTCGGGTTAGTGGTGCAAGGAAAATAGGGGCTGACCTGATAAAGAGGGCAATGCAGTATATGGAGGAATTTATTGCAGCAACGGAATTACCTGTGAGTACACCAGTTCCAGAGGCACAATTCCTAGCTTGGGTCCCTCCAACAACACATTATTTCAAGGTCAATGTGGACGGTGCAACTTTTGCGAAGCAGAAGGCTGCTGGGGTCGGGGTACTAATTCTGGATGATCAAGGACGGGTCATAGCGGCGTTAAGCAAGAAGATTCAAGCACCTTTAAGGGCGGTTAAGATTGAAGCGAAGGCATTTGAACTTGGGCTGCAGTTCGGAAAGGACATAGGCATTCAACATCTCATTTTGGAAGGAGACTCGCTTACCATTTATCGTGCACTGGGGGGTTTGTCACTACCTCCAACTTTAGTGGATTCTGTGGTGAAAGGCTTGCAGTCCTTTTGTGGAGAATTTCATCAGATTTCTTTCTCACATGTGAGGGCATTAGAGAAATAGGCCGGCACACCTTTTTAACTAAACATGCTAAAGGCATTTTTTTTTTTTTTTTTTTTTTGAGAAACTGCTAAAGGCATTGTTGATTAGTCTAACTAGTTTTGCTCCATTATGTGCTTTCATTTATTGCTAATTAATAAAGTTTTAGTCTTCTCATAAAAAATAAAAAAAAATAAAAAAGGTATATATATATATATATATATAAATATCGTGCACATCAATCAAAACTTAGCTTTTGGTTTAATTTAATCTATGATCACTAGTTACTTTGCTTATATAAATAAGAAACAATCTTAGTTTAATGGTTCGTGCTAATTACAATTTTAACCCTCCATTACCAACCTTAGAGCCTCCTAGTTTTATTTAAAAGATCTTAATTGGTGCGGGGCACCACACTCCACGTCCATGTGTCTGTTGAAACTCAAAAAATAAAAATGCAAATCAACTAAACAAGGACAACCATCCTCAGATACTAGTCAACGTCGGTCATGCCTTACCATATCTTGGGAACGCATATCTCTCGCCCAAAAGCGGCTGGAGAATCAAGCGTGGTGAGTATGGGCTAAATTACTTCTTCAAGCTAAATATTTTCACCTCTCAAGCTTCCTTAACTGTGAATCTTCTAGAAACACATCACTCACTTGGAAAGCTATTCTGTGCTTAATGGTTTGCAGTGGATTGTAGGAAATGGTAGTCAGATTTAAGTATGGAATGATGGTTACCTACTGGACCTCTTCGGACCACTACCAGAGACTGAATTTTCTCGAACCATAGACTCTTCTAATTTTCAGGAGGGTATAGGTGAAACTTAGAAGAACTTCCTATGACAATCCCATGCATGTGATATTAAGGAAACTATTTTAGGCATTCCTATTGCCTTAATTTCTTCTCAACAAGATCATTTAATTAATTTGGCCTTCCAACATGGGTTCACCGTTACGGTGAATTAGAAAGTCATTCCTTTTTTATACTAGTATGTAGTTCTATGCATATATAAGGGTACAATTAAAAATAATCATAATTATTTGGTTCATATTATAAAAATACATGTTTTTATAGAAGAGGTTTAAATTATATATGGTATCAGCTTACATTAAAAATAATAAACTTTAAAAATAAGTCGTAACTATAATTTCTTTTTTAAAGTTGAAGGGAAAAAAAATCTTAAATTTTAAGAGTTCTCTTTTTTAATCCAGAATAAAATTTGTTATTTGATATTTATGATCCTATTTCTAAAAGAAGTTATCCTTCATTAATGAAAGTATTTTTGAACTTAGATAGACTCGTGGCAAAAAATCGGACTCTAATTGAGATCCGATTAAAATCTAATTGGATTTTCTCCATGGCTATTATATATATATATATATATATATATATAAGAATAAAAGACATTGTTGTAAATCCTAGCTCTTGGAACTGGATATGAAGATTCCATGTGGACATAAAATCCAAATTTTCATACGGAAATGCTACCAAGATCGACTACTGTAAAACTACAAATGTAAATTGATTTGTATTTTCAGCCTAAACATAATACGCGCGGTTGAAGGCTCTGTATTTACTATTTATCCTTATTACTTATCAGCAACTGCTAAACCGTGTTGTGCAGTTGTCACATTATCACTATTACTTGAATTTTGTAATGTAGGTGAATGAGAGGAGAATTTGCTCTTATCCTTAAAAGAACTACCTACCAGCTCACACCCAAAATGGGTTTCGAATCTTTTTGTCCACGTTGAAACAACTCTTCACGACCTCAGAGATTTTGGATTTCCTGACCTGGACAAAGAACAACATCCGATCCTTTTTCCAACTCAGGCCTCTAGAGTCTAGATGATATATGGCTGTGAACAAATCTTAGCGTGAATTAATTTGCTTCTAGAATCTCTTCTCCTTCCATTCCTTGGAATATCATTATTGTTTATGGAACATGGAACCTTTAATTCTCTCCTTAAACCAAAAAAAAAAAAAAAGTGTTCTGCTTGGTAAATGCATTGTGGAAAATAAATTAGTTAAAATATATAAGTTTAGATTACTATTTTTTATTTCTCATAATAAAAATCTGTTTAAAATATTTTATGAGGTTTATAATGAAAATCTATATTGAGTTGTGAACCTGATAGGGTTTTAGAATAAATAATTAACTCATCATCAAACGATTGGATGATTTGTCTTAATATTTGTATAATTATGTTATTGAGAGTTCTAGCTAGTTTAACCGGTAAAATCTCTTGTTATCGAAAAAATAATTTGGACTTTAATCTCAACTTATACCAAAAATTGATTGATATTTTGGCATAATGATAAAGACAAATAATCATAGATCCGACATAATAGGTAAAAATTCTATCATACTCATACCTATATAAAAAATAAAAAATAAAGTCTGAATAACATCGTACCTATATAAAATATAAAATAAAGTCTAAATAACATATTTTAAATCTAAACTATGTTAAACTTAAACCATAGATAAGCAAGTTGGGCCATTCCGCATGTGCATATCATGAAAACCCTGATTACTTTAATATTAATTAATTTCCTGATACGGGATAATTGTCTCACTGTCTGAACTCCATCATTAAGTGACAATCTCCCTCACATGCTATTATTATGAGTAATTCTGATGTCATACCCAAAACCAGAACTTTGTTCACAACTCACCACATGAACAAGTTGTGAGCAAAGTTACGGTTTTGGGTGTGGCACCAGAATTTTTCTATTAGTATTTTTATTTTCATCTTTTCAAGTCAAAATTTTAAACTCTTTTTACAATGCATAAGAGAATATGCCATGACTGACAAGTAATAGAGCGTAAATGTAGTTAGCTGGATTCAACTAACATATTGTAAAGAAGTCGGTAGAAGTTATCGTTTGGTGATGTTTACCAACAGCGGCTATACAACTGAAGAAGATCATTTGGTGAGTGCTCCAGTTAGTCCGCATCAGGCCAGAATCTTTCATAATTTTCTTGTAACAAAAAATATCTACTTTTCCCAATAACCTTATGGCTCAAGTTAATTAACAATTCATAATATTTTCAATGGATGCCTTCAATATTTAAATCTCATCATTTATTATAGTAACTAGTATGTTAGGGTCATATTTTTTATGTAATTGGCTAATTCTTTGACAAAACGCATTTTACTTGTAAATTTGATAGATCTAAGTTGGGTTTGATACATATCAAGTAATTGTATTAAATACATAAAGATTGATCCAAGAAACAAGTAAAAAAAAAGCTATTTTACTGAAACTCGACAGATAGTTCAACAAAAAGCTGCTATCAAGATTTACTAGGCAACTTGACACAAGCTTGATCTATCAAGCTTTACGAATTTGGAATTTCCATATCTAAATTTCGGCCCATGTTGATGTATTTGTTTAGGGTTTTTTTCTCACAACCCTAGACATATATATATAACTCTTATATTAAGAGCTGTTACACACGAATACAGAGACCAAGAGTTTATTTTTCTCTGTGAGAAGCTACTACGTTTATATGCCATAGAGTTTTGTAACCAAGTGCTTCTTGATCTTCATCATCTATGAAGTGAAGAACTTTGCAGCCAACAACAATTGTTCAAATTGCTGGAGTTAGTCACGTACTGGGATCTATGCAAAAGAGTTAATCACATATTGGAGAGTTGTGCATCAAAGGAAAGAAAACTACTACAAGATCAAATCCAATTGAGTATTGAAGCGAAGGTTCAACTGTAGGTTGGTATTTTGGAATAAGCTACAATAGTGATAAGATTTCTCATACTTGTAACCATTTGATTATTGATTAGTAAATTCTTGAGAGTGGTGACATTAAATTCACCCTATGGAGTTTTTGCCTTACGAGAGATTTTCTCCATTTGTCAACAAATCACCAAGTTAATTTATTTTCCACTGCATATTAGTATATTTTGGTGATTTATTGGTGCCTCCACAATTTGCAAGTAACTTGACCTAATTAATCAACTTGGATAATTGAATTAATTAATCAGGGTCAAGCTATCTTAACCCAACATAGTATGTAACTCGTACTTACATACAAGAATGATGAATTATAGTAGTGTTATTAATGTTAGTTTGGGTTATTAAATATATAGGACATTAGTTTGACTATGACATTTGGAGGTAATAAATGATTTTTCCTTACAATTTTAATGATATTAGTTACACCAGTTAAGTTTCTCATTACACTGCTATTATATATATAATTTTAAAAATCACTATTGGACCCTACATATACAATATCAATTCACTATCACTGTTCTTGAAATTCTACTAAATAAAACACAAAATAAAAGAATAAATCGGTTCAATAATATCTCCTAAATTGAATGGGGATAGGTGCATGAGATCGTTTAGCTCAATTATAGTTTGTTATGTTCAAAATATTCACATACAAAATATCTAGATAGAAATAGTATAAAAAATATACTCATTAGTTCAAGAAAAAAAAAATAACAACAAAAATCTAAACAATTTAATTTGTATAAAAAGCTAACAAAATCTAATTTTGATTCTAATCAAATTTTCTTTAATCTTTGATTATATATATTACCTAGGTTTATTATATTGTACTCCTCATTTTCTACACTAAACTAACTCACTTGGTACAAAAATTTTAAAAAATTAGATTAGATGGGACATGTGATGCAAAATTAAGCTTTAACTGAAATCCAACTTTTAGACTAAATTAACTCACTTGACACAAAATTTTAAAAGCTTAGATTAGATGAGACAGATAGCACAAAATTATACACTAATTGAATTCCAATTTGAAATCTAATCAAATTCTCAACTTTGCCTATTAATATATACTAGTGTGTAGCTCCATGCATATGCACGGATATAATTAAAAAAAATTACAATTATATGCTTCAAATTATACCTTTTTTTAGAAGAAGTTCAAATTATACATGGTATTAACTTACAGTTTTTTAAAACCATACATTTTTAAAATATGTAATGGTTTCTCATTATATATATATATATATATATATATATATATGATTGAGAATTTAATTAGTTTTAAACTCTTCGGTTTTTGCACCCAATTATAATTTACTTGCCACAAAAATGAAAAACTTAGATGGATCCATGGCCAAAAATTAAACTCCAATTGAAAGAAAATTTAGAATTTAATTGAATTTGGACTCTTCAATTTTTACACTCAATAATTCACTTGGCAAAAAATTAAAAATTAAATGAGATACATGGTGCAAAATTGAGAATTCAATTAAAATCTAATTGTATTTTCTCTAAACTTTATTTATTAATATATATATATATATATATAATTTAGAATTTAATTGGTTTTAAATTTTTTGGTTTTTACACCCAATAATTCACTTACTATAAAAATTAAAGACTTAGATAGACACATGACAAAAAATTAGACTCTAATTGAAATCCAATTTAGAATATAATTGAATTTGGACTCTTTGATTTTTACACTCAACTAGCATGTAACCCCATGCATATGCATGGATACACTTAAAGATATATAATAAGATGCATAATATAATTCTTATATATATAATTTAAATACTATTGATAGTCATTTTTATGTTTTGTTAACTTTTTAAAAAAAATTGTAAGGATATTATTAGGTATAAAATTGTCCATGTTTTTTTTTTTTAAATTATTGTAAAGCACTTTTTTTTTTCGACTCATTTATTCTAGGCTCTTTAGTTTTTGTACTTAATAACTCACTTTGATGAATATTTATGATGTGATCCCATATTTGATTATAAAATTAAGAAATAAAGCTCCACAAGAATCAATAATTTAGGACATATGGCACAAAATTGTAACTCTAATTTGGAATTATAATTTGAGTTTCTCTTTGCTTCACCTATTATATAGATATATAGATAATTCACTTGGCACAAAATTAAAAATTAAATAGAACACGTGGCGCAAAATTGAAAATCAAATTAAAATCTAATTAAATTTTCTCTGAGTTTTGGCTATTAATATATATATAAATAAATAAATATATATATATATATATATATTACCTAGGTTTATTTATATTGGACTCCTCGTTTTCTACACTAAATTAACTCACTTGGCAAAAAAATTTTAAAAAAAAAAAAAAAATTGATTAGATGGGACACATGGCACAAAATTAAATTCTAATTGAAATCTAATTTTTACACTAAACTAGCTTGTAACCCTACGCATATGCATGGATACAATTAAAGATATACAATAAGATATATAATATAATTCTTATATATGATTTAAATACTATTGATAGTCATTTTTATATTTTATTAACTATTTTTAAAAAAAAATTGTAAGGATATTATTAGGTATAAAATGTAAATCGTCCATTTTTCTTATTATTGTGAAACACTTTTTTTTATGATTCATTTATTTTAGACTCTTTGGTTTTTGTAATTGTAACTCACTTGGATGAATATTTATGATATGGTCCCACATTTGATTCTAAAATTAAGAAATAAAACTCTTTAAGAATAAATAATTTAAGACACATAACGCAAAATTGGAACTATAATTTGGAATTTTAATTTGAATTTCTCTCAATTTCACCTATTATTATTATTATTATTATTATTATTATTATTATTATTATTATTATTATTATTATTATTAACTCACTTGGCACAAAAATTTAAAATTTTAGATTAGATGAAACACATAGAGCAAAATTAGACTCTAATTGAATTCTAATTTGAAATCTAATTAGATTTTCTCTCAGTTTTTCATATCAATATATATATATATATATATATATAGATTATCAAAAATAAATAAATAAATCTTTCAAAATTGTTATTGAGTTTACCAAATTTTTAAGCCATATAAAGAAACTTTATCGAGGGATTTTTATTTTTTTGGCATAATCCACTTTAAAATTTCAAAAAATGTTATGTTCATAACATTTTTACAATACTTTCACTACAAATTTTAAATGACAGGTTGTTACTGGTTATTATTGGCGGGAAAAAAAGTAATTTCAATGGTGGGTTCAAATTAGAACCAATAACAACTTATCATTTATGATTTATTGTGAAAATATTATAAACGTAACACTTCTCTAAAGTTTTGGAGTAACTTTTACATGGTAACCTAACTTTACTCTTATCTTAATTTTCACTTGGTTTACTAAATTTTTAAACCATATAAACTATAAAGCAACTAGTTGAGGTTCTTTCTTCAATTGCCATGTGTCAAACTTTGAGTGACTCGTTTTTTTTTTACCCGATCGAATTTGTTTTAAGGAAGTCAAGCCAACAGACATCAACAAATGAGGTAACAAAGGCTACTAGTGCGTCACAAATTTGCACTCAAATAACAATTCAGCTAAAGTTGGGGGGTGACGGAGGAGCAAAATTCTAACTAATGATGATGATTATATGAATGAATCACAAAAGAGGGAAATTTTGTAGAAATTGATGAAATTTGAGGTTATGTAAGACAATTTATTGGTGGAGCTTAGCTTTTAAATTATAGCAATTCAAAGGCACCAGTTGGGTACTTGGGTTGTGCAGCCAACCACTGACCAGCCAAAACCACCCCAACCCGGCAGGTTGGGGTGGGTTGCCTTTTGTTTTTTTTTTTTTTTTTTGGCCACAGGTTGGTCAAGTTCAAGTCAAGTTAAGAAATTCACAAATTCATCTAACTCAACCCGACTTGTTTGAAGTATATGGTTAAATGATTAAATTTATCATATTTCATTAGTTTAAGCTTTTGGAGACAATCAGTAATTTAACACGATATCAAAGCAAGAAATCCTAAGTTTAATCCTTATCTCCTCCACTCTACCTCCCATTTAAATTCTCATGTGTTGGACCTCATCTATTAAAGGTAGTTTCGCCCCACATGTGAGGGGGAGTGTTAGAAATATGTGGTTAAATGATTAAATTTACCATTTTCCATTAATTTAAACTTCTGGGACAAGCAGTAATTTAACACAACCCACCTATATTAATATTGATGGGGAATATTTCAACAGCACTCATCAGACATCCACTCGTCCGACACCTACCACTCAACCAACATGGCCTACTCATTCGAAATGTACATCAAGTGAACGACTGAAGCACCTAAGAGCTACTCATCCGTCAATCAACTCGTTTGCCACCTACATGGATGTACGAGTGAGATAACTTAGTTTTTTAACACTATGTAAATGCTTATTTAGAGTTTTTTCTTCTTCTTTTTTTCTTATACTCCAATCCCCTAACTTGAAATCCTAAGGTTGTCCCTATTCTCTAAGACCCCAAATTATATTGACCCTGATCTTATAATTTGAACTTTTTTTTTCTTTGAGAAAGTTATAATTGGAACTTGATTCGCTTTATAAAGACCAAACAAAACCACTTAATTATAAGACCAAAAATGACATCTTAATTTCAAGGCTTTATTTTTGGGCGGATAATTTCAAGGCTCTTGGCCTAGTCAAAACTTCACTATATCAGTTCTACTAATTCGAGCGCTACAGACAAAATTGGTATATCTCTGGCCTCGTGCAAGTGTGCAAGTGCAACCCCTGCCGCGAACCCACCCTTCAAAGCTTCAAGCGTATAGTTTGGACACGTTGAAAGATGCACACCCCATGTTTATATAAGAAATCAATGCAACATGGATTCATTCATTGATGTCAGTAAGCATTCTGGAAAAATACTGTTGAAGAAGTAAATGCCAAAGGTTAGATCCCAGCGTCACAAACTCCGTAAATGTGTTATTTTGCCACGAGTTTGCATACCTAAATCATTTTCGGGAAGTCCTTTCCCCAAGGGTAGATACATACTTCGGAATTTCATGCAATTTAACCTCCAGTGCAAGTTCCATTTTTGAGAACTTCAACTCTCCATAATTATAAATTATTGAAAATTGATATTATTGTTGTTGATATACTTAAAATTTGAAATTATTTATTATAAAAATTTTAATGGTTTAAAATAATCTTATAGGAATACGTATTATTTTAGTAATATTTAGTTCCTGAAGATTTCAAATATTAATTGTTATATGTATGGGTGTCCAAGAGACACGCTAACCCAACCCACCTAAGGGACCTAACTGGACCCAAACCGAACTCATTCATTCCAGGGTCTGTCAGCACGAGTCTCCACCTTCAAAATCCAACTTCAGTATGTTGAGTCCTGGGTTCTCTCCTCCAAAGCTCGAGCAACTCAATCCAACCAATGACCCAACAAGAGATCTCATCTAATCTGGTGATATTTCCACCAACTCTAGTGAGATCTCATCGAATCTTCACCATTTTCTGCCTCTTCTCAATGTGATCTCACTAGATTTTCACTATTTTCCACCCTTATCTCACCGGATTTGCAATATTTTTGGAATCTCTAGTTTCACCCAAATTCAACCGATACCCAATGATTATCTAATCCATCTGATCCAATCTCTTTACTAGTCAACGGCAAATCTAGTTCTTCTCCACTTGATCTAATCAGTTCAATTGCAAGTAGGGCACAAACCCGACCTAAACCAATCCGTGGACACCCTTAATCATATGTTCCAATTAGCTCAAATTGTAAAGTCATTTCTTACCAAATAAGGGACTTAGGTTTGAATCATGTCTAAATCAAAACTATTTGGTGTCTTAACCTGATGAATGAAAGAACAATTATCACCAAAACAGATGACATAAATTCAAAGCTATTATATATATAAAAAATAATTGTAAATTCTTGAGTGTTGACATTTCGGTGAATTTCATGTTAGGAATTTCAAATTTCGAAAATGATAAATTCTTGAAAGTTGACATTAATGTTGTTTGGTATACTTAGAAGTTGAATTTTAGGATTCAAACCAAAAATATGAATATAGGGAGATGGGGAATTGTAGGGTTTAAACCAAAAACATGGGAGACCTCACAAATGATACAATTACCACTATGTTATCACTTAAACCCCAGTAACAAAATCCTCTTGATGAATTTATAACAAATTTATTTGTGTGATGAATATTTTTTAAATATAGTAATATTAACTCTATGTACTTAGTTTTAAAAAAGAAAATGTGATAAGTTGCTCATGCCTTAGCACGGAGAGCTCGTTTTTCTTTTTCTTTACTAGTTTGGATGTTTGGATGGAGGATGTCCCACCAAATATTTTACATTGTGTTCTTGATGATTTTCCTAGTTAATAATATACCCTTGCAATCTTGATTCTCAAAAAAATAAAAAAATAAAAAAGTATAAGTAATGTGTATATATATATATATAAACGAGATGTGATATTTGTGACCTAAAAGGAAGGAGTTTGAATTATCCCGTTTAATGGGAATTGAGATTCTCATTTGAATTGTAATTCTTGATAATTTTGTAAAACAAACAACCATTTTTTTTTTTTTTTTTTTTTGATATGAACAACCAAACAACCAAATTTTTTTTAATTCTAATAAGCTAGCAACTCCTATCCCAAATCTATATATAGATTAATAACCAAATCTTAAAGAAAATCCAATTAGATTTAATTAAATTCTCAATTTTGTCTCATCTGTCCCATTTAATTTTTAATTTTGTGCCAAGAGAATTATTGAATGTAAAAATCGAAAAATTCAAATCCAATTAGATTATAAATTTGATTTCAATTGGAATCTAATTTTCTACCATGTGTCCATATAAGTTTTTAATTTTTGTAGCAAATGAAATATTGGATGCAAAATACCGAAGAGTCTAAAACCAATTAAATTCTAAATCATATATATATATATATATAATTTGAACAGTATAATTGTAATTATTTTTAATTAACCCATACATACTCACAGGGCTATACATTAATTCCTATGTAATGCGCACCGCCAAAATAATTGAAATTTGATAAAACTCAAAGAATATCTCATGGTGGTTTGTTTTTCCCCTTGAAAATGCATTAGAAAATTTTCTATTCTATTTTTGATGGAACATCTAAATCTGAAGAACTGGTGATTAATAAGACCTCGCCAACTTATTTCATTTATATAGAGTTATATAAGTCACAACCTTGTGCAAGACATAATCTCCAGATCTATGGGTCTTTCCACTAAAGAATTACTTTTACTCCCTAGTGTATTTCTTACCCAGGTTCGTGGAGAGTATAAATTTGCATATTGCTCATTTTTTTCAATTGGACAATGATAGTTGCGAATACATTAAGTTGCTTGAATGAATGATCATCCAAAAGTCACTGAGGAGACCTCCAATCGTAAAACTGCAGCAGCCGGCAGTTATGACATATGACCCCATCTCTTTACTTCGATCCTAAGAATATACATTTAAAAGTTACGCAACTTGCAACACTTGACTTTTCCTTTCTTTTTTTATTCTTCTTTTTAGCTTTCCTCCCCTTTCGCTTTACCAGTGACCTAAGTAGCTCAAATTATTGTGAATTTAAGGGTCATGTCAGTGTTTAATTTATAATACAAAGTTTTCTTAATTCTTATCACCTTAGGATTCTGCCATTTTTGACCAATTCACTGGACATGCTCAAGCCATTTGGCTTGAGGCTGTATTAACTTTAATCAACACCTACTCATCTTTTTATTGATGCCTTTTTTTTTGCTTTCCTGATATATTAATTATTAGCACTTTCATTCAAAAGCCACAGTTGGCAAACATGTCGCAAGATTCAAATTTTCATCCCCCTTTTACCTAAGCGGTAGGTGGCTTATTTCAAAGCTTTAAGCCACCACACCATGCCAGCCCACAGAGAGAGAATACATAAAACCGTCTCTCACACCCCCTCTTTTTTCAGTTACATTATAATATATAATGAAAAATGCATTTTTACCAATATATCAAATACACCTAAATTGGCAATAAATTTCACATATCTGATTTGTAAGTTATTAATGATGAATAATTAGTGTCAGTGATTGGCTCTTTTGAGAGTCAATAATTTTTCATATTCATATAAGCCTACTAACTCCACAGATGTAAATTCGTTGTTCAACAAAATATCATTTTTACCAGCCCCTTGCGATGTTATCAACTACTAACTGAATTTAAAATCTCTTCAGAAACTACCAACATTTACGGAATTTAGGACTTTGTCGAACAGGACCAGACACCAGGGGCAAAAAATTTCCCATCAGACTTGCCACTGAAAAGTACCAACTACCACAACGGAAGCAATTTAAAATGCAACCTTCATTAAAGCACCCGTTCAAAAATAATAAAACCAACAAGACAGTAGATACCAGTATATATATATATATATGCGAATTTCAAAGTTTAGATCCTTTTTAACTATTGATATTCCTCCAGCTCCAATGATACAAAGCAATGGCCTATTCTTTTTTTTTTACAAAAGTGATAGAAATGGCCTATTGTTTATATATATATATATATATATATATATATACACTACTTATTAGCAAATTAAATAAGGGGCAATTTTAAAACGGCATAAGGTTTGATTGCCAACTATTTTGAAGCAGACAAGCATGCCAAGATAAAAATTACACTTACCGAGAACAAAAATACAACAAACATGCCAAATGCGCACAGAGTGCGAAAGATACTTCACAAGCTTTCAAGCCAGTAATTAAATATAATTTTCATAGAAAGTTTATGACCGCAAACTGACACTAGCATAAAAATTTTCTCATACAATAGCTATTAACATTAATGTTCCCAGGGAAAAAAAACCGTCAAATATGGAAAGAGGAAAAAAAAATTAAAAGGGAAAAAAGCAGCACAATCACTCTCCTGCTACAAACATCCTACTAAAGGACATGGTTGAACCACAGATAATGCAAGGTGAGCAAGGACTTTGAGGACCAATTTTGTGCGAACCACATCCAGAGGACAATAAAAAGCCTCTCACGCGCAGATGAAAAGCTTTGATTCGATACATCAAGATCAAAATATCATACCCTCCTTCAGTGATACTACCCCAACACTTCTCCACGTCAACCAAATCGAGTTCACATGACACATGACACGAAAAGCCAACTAAATGGAAATAAAACTCACCATCAAAGCACTGTTGTAGAATTTAGAAGCACTTCCTGTGAACAATGGATGGACCACTCTCGTCGTACTCACCCTTGGAAATCCACATCTAATTCAACACAGAACAAAGCATGTCAGTCTTGAACGAAACAATATGCAAAAATGAAACTAACAATGGT
The DNA here is from genome assembly GCF_001633185.2 of Quercus lobata. NCBI lineage: Eukaryota > Viridiplantae > Streptophyta > Magnoliopsida > Fagales > Fagaceae > Quercus > Quercus lobata. Next base: position 30,615,574 of record NC_044909.1, on the reverse strand, counting down.
GAAAGGCAATTCACCTGCTGGAAGGTGCTGAGGGATGCAAGGATTGATCCTCCGATCCAGACACTGTACTTCCTCTCTGGTGGTGCCACAACCTTAATCTTCATGCTGCTTGGGGCAAGTGCAGTGATCTCCTTGCTCATCCGGTCAGCAATACCAGGGAACATGGTTGAACCACCACTAAGAACAATGTTTCCATAAAGATCTTTTCTGATATCCACATCACACTTCATGATAGAGTTGTAGGTGGTCTCGTGAATTCCAGCAGCTTCCATTCCGATGAGAGATGGCTGGAAGAGGACTTCTGGGCATCGGAATCTCTCAGCTCCAATTGTGATGACTTGCCCATCAGGCAGCTCGTAGTTCTTCTCTACAGAGGAGCTGCTCTTGGCAGTCTCAAGTTCCTGCTCATAGTCAAGGGCAACATATGCAAGCTTCTCCTTCATGTCACGGACAATTTCCCGCTCAGCAGTGGTGGTGAACATGTACCCTCTCTCGGTGAGAATCTTCATCAAAGCATCAGTGAGATCACGACCAGCAAGGTCCAGACGGAGGATGGCATGTGGGAGGGCATACCCTTCGTAGATAGGCACAGTGTGACTCACACCATCACCAGAGTCCAGCACAATACCTGTTACAAAGAGAAGCCAATTTAGGGTTGGTCTAATATGATGACAAGTGTATAAAATTCAGGTTGAAATAGTGATTGATACTAACCAGTTGTACGACCACTGGCATACAGAGAGAGAACAGCCTGGATAGCAACATACATTGCAGGCACATTGAAGGTCTCGAACATGATTTGAGTCATCTTTTCCCTGTTGGCCTTGGGGTTAAGAGGAGCCTCAGTGAGAAGCACTGGGTGCTCTTCAGGAGCAACACGAAGCTCATTGTAGAATGTGTGATGCCAGATCTTTTCCATGTCATCCCAATTACTGACAATACCGTGCTCAATAGGATATTTCAAAGTAAGAATACCCCTCTTGGATTGGGCTTCATCACCCACATAGGCATCCTTCTGCCCCATACCAACCATGACACCAGTGTGTCGGGGTCGGCCCACAATACTGGGGAACACTGCCCTGGGAGCATCATCACCAGCAAATCCAGCCTGTAAACCAAGCATGCATTAGAAGATTTCCCAAATACTTAAAAAAAATAATAACAAATCTTGGCCCATGTAAGAAGTATGAAATGGATTGACTAACCTTCACCATTCCAGTTCCATTGTCGCAAACGAGGGGCTGGATATCCTCAGCATCGGCCATTTTTTACAAACCTACATGTAATGTACACAGTTACAATTATCATAAAGTACAACATAATAATGACAATCCATAGATACTCAACTACCAGCACACTGTACATAGCCACACAAAAAAATCTGCCATTGCATCCAAAAATATTCATTTCCATTCAGATACAAAACATCTTATCCAATATCAGAAACAACACCTACAGTGCTATACATTTTAAGCAAACAAGAGATTACAAATCACTCAGTGAAAAACAAAAGGAAGCCACTTACTTAGCATTCTTACTTACCTTTCTTACTAGAAACTTCCTAGACTTTTAGTTGAATATATACACAACTAAAATCCAATAGATCTAAACCTCTTAGTTGAAAAATATTGGCAAAAACGGTGAAAAAGATGCTCACATTTTGCTTCCTCGTTTCAAAAATCATCAAAATTATTGTTTGTTTTTCCATCACTTAACGAAATTGCAGTTGAAACAAAATACAACTTAACTATTGAATGAAGAGTCAGATTAAAATCAATCTTGATGATCAAAACGTACAGAGATCTAGACCGGTAAAAACCAGATCAGACAGTCAAACCAAGCAACACTACCAAAATGCATCGATCGGAGAAATAGTCGATCCATACAAGAGGCTATATTTCAATTTCAACAAAAAATGGAATCGCAAGCTTTCCATACTCTTAGATCTCAAGTCAACAAGCACAAAAAACTACACTAAAACCCTAGATCAGTAACAAATCCACAGCAATCTAACTCAATTTCAGCAAACAAACCGATCTATTCACACAATCTAAGAAACACCAAACTTCAACACACAAAAATCAAATCGTACATAAACCGATCGAGGTCAAAATCAGATCGAACGGTCGTAATCCATAAACAAAACTAAATCTAACAAGATAACAAGAGTGAAAACAAAAATAACACTTCGGATCGGAGCAAACTCACCTTAGATAACCAAAAACGACGACGGAGAGAGAGGAAATCGAAGATCGAAGAAGAGCAAGCCAACCTCCGAAGTCGAAGGCTAGGCTTTCTCCGTGTATGAGAGAGTGTGAAGAGTTGAAAGCAGACAGAGAGAGAGGGTGAGATGTGAAAATTGTTGGAGAATGAGAATAATAGGAGGATTGATCTAGAAAATGAGTGTATATATATAGGTAAGAGAGGGATGAATTTGAAATGGAAATGAAATATTTAGGACCAAATATTTAATTTTTTTTAAATGAGGGAGAGGAGTGAAGAGGAAAGAGGAATCATTTGCACCACGAGAAAAGATAGGGTGACCTGGCTGACAGCCTTTTGCTTTCAAAGTTTTCACCCCCCCCCCCCCCCCAATCCCATTTCGATTGTTTTTTCGTTTTTGTTTTGGCTTCACGTTTTTCATTTTATTTTACGCCGTTGGATTTGTATCCCAGGATCTTTTCCACGTCAGCTTCGGCGTGTAAGTGGGGACTACGTGCGGCCCGCTCGGGTCGGGTCGGGTCGTGTTCAGCATTTTTGTTCCTCTTTCACTCTCTCAGTCACTACAGTACTCACTCCCTCACTCACCTTGTCCTTGGCAAAGAGATACAGTAAAAAAAATAGTTTATCACATCAGGCGCCGAGCTTTGAGAGGTGCAGCTTGATCGGCTTGGCCTGGTGGACCCCATGAGTTTTCCGCTAAAACTCTCAAACTTTTTCAAATTCAAAATTGCATTTTGGGTTTTGAGTTACTAGTTACTACACAATGTTCGATTTTCAGTTCCATTCTAAACTTCTTCTTTTTTTTTTTGTCTTTTGAGGGAAAATTCTAAACTATAATAATTTAACTTAATTCCTCAATATTTAAAAATGTTTTGATATTGACCTTATCCTTCATTTTTTGTAATGATTATGCAAACTACCATCTACCATTATTTAGGGACTGTTTGGTATCTGCTTTTAAACAATAGTTTTCAATATTTAAACAACAATGACATTTCTGACACATATTTCTATAACACTCAAACACGTATTTTTACAACACTGAAAACTGAACAACAATACTTAAACATTCCTACCAAACATGCCCTAGTTTCTCCCAAAAAAAAAAAAACAAACCATCTACCATTATTTAGGGTATTTACCTAAGACTCAATGCATATTTAACCAAATTTAGTCACTTTTGATAGTTTAACCCATTTATTATTCACCAGCAACTACATTAACTCAATACTTTATTATTTCTATTTAAATATTATTTTCTTTCTCTTTAATTATCTGTAATTGGATAGAATTAAGAGCATCCGCAACTGGAAAGCCATATGCCAAATGTAAGATACATTTGGCATTCAGGCCCAAAAAATGCCCAGCAATTGGAAGGCTAAACTTGGGAAATGCTAAATTTTTTTTGCATAGAGCTACAGTACCATCTTACATTTAAGATGGTACTGTAGCTGAATGGTATAAGAAAAAATATTTTTTTAATACTCTCTGGACTTTTTAACCCGGGAATTTCTCTCTCCTCTCTCATTATTTCTCCTCTTTTCTCTCTCTTCCTTCTCTCTTTCTCATCTGCTCTCTGCTTTCTTCAGACCCAAGACCTCGTGGGTTTTGACAACGATGGAATCAGATGGCTCCGATGGCTTCGATAGTGATTCCAACGAGCTCCGATGGGTATGACAACGGTGGGTTGGGGTAAGGGCTCCGATGGGTTTGAATCGGCTGAGGGCTCCGGTGGGCCTGAATGGGTTTGGTTCGACGTGAGGGCTCCGGTGGTGGGGTTCTTTTTTTTTTTTTTTTTGGGTTTGAAACTCTTGGATTGTGTTCAGTTTTTGTTTGGTGTGAAGATGAAAGAAAATAAGAGAAAGTTCTAGATAGGTGGATCGGTGTATCTGGTGATCGATGTGGCCTGAATGGGTTTGGATCGGCGTGAGGGCTCCGGTGGTTTTTTTTTTGGGTTTGAAACTCTTGGATTGTGTTCAGTTTTTGTTTGGTGTGAAGACGAAAGAAAATAAGAGAAGGTTCTGGATAGGTGGATCGGTGTGTGTGGTGATCGGTGCATGTGATGATGGGATTGTGTTTTGTTTTTGTTTTGGGTTTCTGTTTCTGTTTCTGTTTTTGTTTTTGTTTGTGTGTGTGTGTGTGTGTGTGGCTCTATGTGTTGAAACCAGTGCTAGAGGTTGAGGGAGAAAAAGAGGAAAAGGAATAGAAAAAGAGAAATAGTAAAAAAAGAATATTTAAATAAAATGGGAAAAAATAGAATTTTGAGATGTTGGGTGTGTTGTAAAATAGTATAGTATAATTGATAAAGTAGCTTTTTGGAACAGTAAAATGGGATGAGATAGCATTTTCAGATGTTGATGCTCTAAGTAATCTTGATTGAATGTTTTAAAATGAATGGAATATAAGTAATCTTATTTGAAAGTAACATAGAGGGAATAGAATGAAATCATTTTATAACAATATTACTATTAGACCCTTAATTTAAAATAAATGGTGAATATATAGGGGTATTTTGGGAGTTTTAGTAAAAAATTCATTAAATCTAATTCTATTCCCTCTTATTCCTCCCAGTTTCAGAAGAATGAAAATTTGAGATTTTAAGGGAATAAAGAGGAATGAGTGTTCCCCCCCTACCCATTACATTCCCTCTCACTTAAACTTTTCCTCCATTAAAGCTCCATTTGGGAGTTCATAAGGGAGTGGAATGGAATGATCATAAGGGAGTGGAAAGAAATGGAATGGAATTGAATATATTTAAGTAAGGGAAATGAATGAAAAAGAATAAAATGAGATGGAATTAAGTAACCTTTATTAGATATTTTAAAATAAAGGAATGAAAATGAATAGAATGTAAGTAATCTTATTTGGGAGCAACATGTAATGAATGGAATGGAATCATTTTATGGCAATATTACTATTAGACCTTTATTTTAAAATAAAGAGTTGAATATATAGGGGTATTTTGGGAGTTTTAATTTAAAAAAATCATTAAATTTAATTCTATTCGCTTCCATTCCTCCCAATTTCGGGGGGAATGAAAATTTGAGATTTTAAGGGAATAGAGAAGAATGAGTGTTCTCTCCTACCCATTCTATTCCCTCCCACTTAAACTCCTAAACAAGGGAATGAGCTTTTTATTCCCTCCAATAAACTCCCAAACAAGAGAATGAAAGAATATTTTAAAATTATCTCTCATCCCAAACGAGGCCTAAAACTCCCAAATAATAGAAGGGAAGAATATTCTAAAATTATTCTTTTCATTCATTTCCATTCCATTCCATTCCCTCCTTCCAGACGAAGGCTAAAATCACCACCATTAGAAACAACTAAACAAAACCACACTAAAAACACCCAAACACAAATCCAAATCAACCCAATTAAATCTAACATCAAACATTAAAGTCAACCATCAAATCACGGTGTCATTGATATTTCGAAGGAAGAAAAGGGTAGCAATGATAATTTTGTTGTGGCAACCTACATGATTTCTTGAGCTCTATGGATTGCAATCTCTGAGAGAGAGAGAGAGAGAGAGAGAGAGAGAGAGAGAGAGAGAGAGAGAGAGAGAGAGAGAGAGAGAGAGAGAGAGAGAGAGAGAGCTTTGTGGACTTTGACATAGGAAGAAAAGCATGGTGATGGTGGCACTGCTCCGATCTACAAGCTTTATGGACTTCAATCACTAATCCTCCACCACAAGGTCCACAACCATGGTTTTAGAGAGAGAGAGAGAGAGAGAGAAAATTAAAAATTATTTAGCCTGTTGATGAATAGTAACCCAATAAAGGTATTGAGTTATTGTTAAATTGTTGTTTGTTATGCTAAAGTATTGAGGGTAATGCATGATGTTTTTGTTGGAGTTTATTTTTATTTTTACCCAAATTTAATTCACTTGATGAGAATGCTCTCATGACAGAAACATTTTTCATACACATTTTTATAATGTCAATATGACATATTATGTTCCTAAGAGTCTTGTAATTTAGTAGCATTGCTTGGTCTCACTTATAAGAAGAATTAGGGGGCATTTGGTTTGAAGGAATTTGCATTACTCCTGGCATTCAAATTTGTAAGAATGTGATGCCGGGAAATGTAAATAATTTTATGTTTGGTTTAATTAGGAATCTACTAAGATTTCCAAGAATATGACATTCTTATGTTAGGTTTATTCCTAAAAATTTTATAAGAATTATTTATTTTTCCTAATATATTTTTTATTTATTAACACAATATAAAGTCATTTCTTTTTAATCATCTTCCAACTAAATAAAATAAAATAAAAATATAAACAATAAATCATGACTAATTCACTAAAATTGAATTCTGTAGGGGTAAAATCCCAAGACCATGCAATGGGCCTTGGGCCCCATATAAAATTCGACCACGTCCGAAGGGAAGGTATGGGTATCAAAAGGCTCCCGGCCCAATTCTTAAAGGCCCAAAATTGTTTAAAAGATGGTCCAAGGAGAAATGTCTCCTCGGACGTACCAAGTGTGGCTCGAACATGCACTCTGCCAGCTATACAGGTTCACTCCAGTGAGTATTAGTAACAAGGACGAGTCCCCCAAGCCCATAAGAGGGAAGAAAGTGTAGGGTGCCAAGGAAGAAACTACAGCTGCCACATTAAATGCATGGCAGCTACTTTTCCGGCCGCATTAATGTGGAGAGGACTTGTGAACAGTGTTATCTTGACTACCGCAACTCACAAAAAGATGGGGGAGATGTCCGATGGAACGGGCACTCAAGTGAAGGTTTGGATAATCAACAAGTGTAAGGTTCTGATGACTTCCAGGAGGCTATATAAGAGAGGAGGATCCCCATGAAGAGGGAGACCGAAAAAGGAGGGGAACGGAGAACAGAGGAAGAAGAGAAGAACCATAGCCTTTGATAAGAGACAGGAATACACCCCATACGTCTCCTCGGACTGTATATCTAATGGACATGAAGGAGGTTTTCTTATTTTCGATTGTTGTATGGTCCAAAGTTAACTAGCTCGCACTTCGTTAGGGCTTAGTTCTGTAACTCACTCTCTACAAATTCATTTTCTAGGGCTCCTTGGGCCAGAACCCCATAACTGTTGGGCTTGGGCCCCAAATCGAGACCCTACAATTGGCGTCGTCTATGGAAAGAACTCGTGCCTTGACAAGTGAAACCGTTAGAAATGGAAGGATAAAACGGGACACACAAACTCCCAACGGTAAGACAACTTCTTGAACCTCGAACGGGGGAGAGATCAAGATAAGCAACGAAAGGGTAATGTAAACACCTCCCACACAAGCAGAAGTCGCTCAAGAGGAAAAGGTCATGCATCCCATAAGCGAAACGATCATAGGGTTCTACAACAAGAAATCGACGACTTGAAGAAGAAGTTACGCCGAGCGCAGCGAAAGCGTCCTTCCCCCAGCTCGGACACTAGCGATGAGGAGGACAATGAGTACAGGTGGAGATCGAGAACCCTGCCAAGTGAAACCTTTTCCTACGAGGAAGAGCAACCTCGCAAACTTGGCCACAAAAGCCCATCTTACCAGGGCCTAGCAAACGACGCCATGAGTAAGGCCCTGGACCGCATCTCCCAGTCGCCCTTCACGTGTAGAATAGAGGGGGCTGAGCTTCCTCGGCGGTTCCACCAACCCGCTTTTGCTATATATAATGGTCGAACGGACTCAGTAGAGCACGTAAGCCAGTTTAACCAGAGGATGGCCGTCCATTCCAAGGACGAGGCGTTAATGTGCAAAGTATTTCCGTCCAGCTTGGGACCCATGGTAATGAGATGGTTCGATGGCCTCAAGCCAAACTCCATGAACTCTTTTAAGCAGCTGACACAGGCTTTCGGTTCTCACTTCATAACTAGCAGCAGAGTCCCTCGACCCCTAGATTCCCTCTTATCCTTATCCATGCGAGAAGGAGAGACCCTGAAGGCCTATTCAGACAGATATTGGGAAATGTACAATGAGATAGAAAGAAATTACAATGACGTCGTCATTAGCACATTCTAGAGGGGCCTGCCGACAGAGCATGGTTTAAGAAAGTCCCTGACTGGGAAACCGGTCACTAGCGTGTGCCAACTCATGGATAGAATAGACAAGTACAAAAGAGTCAAAGAAGACCAACAGACGGGAAAGGGCAAAGCGAAGGTTGTCCCTCAAGAGAGGAGGGACTTCAGGTCGAACCACTTTAACAACAGCAATCGACCGAGAAGGGATTACTCGGTGTAGTCTGGATCCACAGGGGCACAGGCAATCCATGCTGTGTTCCAAGAACCATTACACAAGATCCTAGAGAAAGTGAAGAACGAACCATTCTTTCAATGGCCGAGCAGGATGACAGGTGACCCCGCGAAACGCAACCAGAATCTGTATTGCGAGTATCACCAAGAGCCAGGCCACGCCACCAATGATTGCAGGAATCTGAAAAACCACTTGGACCGGCTGGTCCAAGAGGGGAAGTTGAGACATCTGTTGCATCACCCTGTTGGATGGCAAGAGCAGTCGAACATCGAAACAAGGCAAAGCACATTGAGACCACCCATTGGCACGATAAATGTCATTCTTGCCGCACTAGGTAAGACCGGCTCCCATCCTTTCAAAGTAATGTCGGTGGGCCGGCTCACCGCTGAAGCTGACGATTGAGAGTCCAAGAGGGCTAGAGGGATGGCCACGCCCCTAATCGGGTTCTCGGATGAGGACAAGCTGGGAACCCTCCAACCCCACGACGATGCCTTAGTCGTCACACTCAAGATTGGGGGATATGACGTAAAAAGGGTGCTAGTCGATCAGAGTAGCGCCGTGGAAGTAATGTATCCTAACTTGTACAAGGGATTGAAGCTGAAACCAGAGGACCTAACAGCATACGACTTCCCTTTAGTGAGTTTTGAGGGAAAAACCGTCACTCCGAAAGGTATGATCAGGCTGCCTATACAAACGGACTCGAACGTAGTGGAGGTGGACTTCATAGTGGTAGACGCATACTCCCCCTACACCGCCATCATAGCCAGACCATGGCTTCACGCCCTAGAGGCTGTGTCATTAACCTTACACTAAAAGGTGAAGTATCCGTCGGAGGGTCGAGTGAAAGAAGTAATAGGGAACCAAGCCATGGCCCGGTAATGCATGGTGTCAGCCATCTCGTGACGACCGAGTACTGAGCCCTCCACCTCAGCCGAGAATGGCTTATAGCAATTAACGACCTCGACTCTGGCCTCGGGTAGTGAGGGACCTTCCAGGGAAGCGAGTTGTGAGGATTTGGAGAAAGTTCTTGTGGACTCCGACCCAGAAAGATTTTTTTAGGTCGGCTTAGAACTACCGCCCCAAGAGAAGGAAACACTAATTGACTTTCTCAGACAGAATGTGGATGTGTTTGCATAGGACGCCTACGAGGCTCCAGGGGTCGATCTAGATTTCATTTGCCACCACCTTAATGTTAGCCCGACCGTAACACCTAAGAAGCAACCTCCTCGGCGACCGTCGAAAGAGCATGCAGATGCGGTGAGAGAGGAGGTTATAAAATTGAAGAAAGCAGGGGCTATCAAGGAGGTATTCTACCCCGAATGACTGGCCAACACAGTCGTGGTGAAGAAGAAGAATGGGAAATGGTGGGTCTGCGTGGACTTCACAGACCTAAACAAGGCCTGCCCGAAGGATCCTTTCCTTATGCCGCGAATAGACCGATTGGTGGATTCAACCGTGGGACACCCTCGAATGAGTTTTTTGGACACCTTCCAAGGCTACCATCAGATACCCCTGACTGCCGAGGACCAAGAGAAAACGGCTTTTGTCACCCCCGTTGGAAACTACCATTACAAGGTAATGCCCTTTGGCTTGAAGAATGCCGGGTTAACCTACTAGAGGATGATGACCAAGATGTTTGAACTACAAATGGGTAAGAGCATCGAAGTCTATATAGACGACATGGTGGTGAAGAGCAAGTTAGTGTCCAACCACATCAAAGACCTCGGTGATGTCTTTGGAATTCTGAGAAAGTACAGGCTGCGCCTGAACGCGTCCAAATGTTCATTCGAAGTGGGATCAAGGAAATTCTTAGGTTACATGGTGACCCATAGAGGCATTGAAGTCAGCCCCGACCAAATTAGAGCTATCCATAGCCTGCATCCTCCTCGGAACCCCAAAGAGGTCCAAAAACTCACTAGCATAATTGCCGCTTTAAACCGTTTCATCTCCCGCTCGGCGGACAAGTGCAAACCTTTCTTCCTCTTATTAAACAAGTGAAAAGGCTTCGAGTGGACTGAAGAGTGTGCCTTAGCCTTCCAGCAACTTAAGGAATACCTGTCCCGGCCACCAATCATGTCCAGTCTTGAAGCCGACAAGGTGCTATTCGCCTATATTGCGGTAGCCCCTTACGCGGTGAGTTTGGTACTGATCCGGGAAGACAACAGCACACAACAGCCCGTTTACTACGTAAGCAAATTGTTGCACGAGGCAGAGATCCATTACCTACCCCTCGAAAAGGCCGTCCTGGCAATCGTGCAAGCCACGCAAAAGCTCCCTCACTATTTCCAGGCACATACCGTTGTTGTGCTAACCTAACTCCCGCTCAGGTCAATACTACGGAGTGCCGACTACACGAGCAGAATAGCAAAGTGGGGGACAATTCTGGGTGCCTTCGACATTAGGTACATGCCTTGCACCGCTATGAAGGGTTAGGTTCTCGCGGATCTGGTAGCTGAGTTTGCTGAACCCACACCAGAAGGAGGAGGAGGGCCACCAAACCCAAACAAAAAGCTGATTGGCACAGTCTCTCAGCAAGAGCCCACATGTTGGAAAGCACACGTTGACGGCGCAGCCAACCAAAGGGGCTCAGGGGTGGGGCTCGTCCTGGTTTCCCCTAACGGGATTACCATCGAAAAATTGTTAAGGTTGGGTTTTTCTGCCACGAATAATGAAGCAAAGTATGAGGCATTATTGGAAGGAATGTCAATGATACAGAAACTGGGTGGGAAATCCATAAACATGTTCTCAGACTCAAGACTTATCGTGGGAAAAGTAAATGGGGAATTGGAGGTGAGGGATGAAAGAATGCAAGAGTACCTAGTCCAAGTCAAGCACATGCGGGCGAATTTCGATCACTTCAATCTAGTGCACGTGTCTAGGAGCGGAAACACGCACGTTGACTCCTTTGCAACGCTCGCCACCTCCTCGGCTCAACCACTTCCTCGGGTCATACTCGTAGAAGATTTATACAACCCAACGATGGCGAGAATTGACTTAGTACGGGTCCACAACGTAAGGGCAAGGCCTAGCTGGATGGATCCTCTAGTACTATTCTTGAGGAACGACACCTTACCAGAAGATAAGAATGAAGCTGACAAGATTAGAAGAAAGGCTTCTCGATTCTAGCTGTCTGAGGACTCCAAACTGTATAGGCGCTCATTCTCGGGACCGTACTTGTTGTGCATACACCCAGATGCCACTAAACTTATCCTGGAGGAATTGCACAAAGGAATTTGTGGGAGTCATACGGGGGGTAGGTCCCTGTCCCATAGAGCCATAATGCAAGGTTATTGGTGGCCAAGCATGCAGAAGAGGTGCAAGAATATGTGAAAAAGTGCGACCAATGCCAAAAATTTGCCCCGAATATACATCAACCAGGCGAGACCCTTAACCCACTATCCAGCCCTTGGCCATTCGCGCAGTGGGGCCTGGACATCCTAGGGCCATTTCCTAAAGCAGTGGGGAACAAAAGATTTCTTCTTGTCAGCACGGATTATTTCACAAAATGGGTCGAAGTTGAGCCGCTAGCCAACACCAAGAAATTTGTTTGGAAAAATATCGTCACCAGGTTCGAAATCCCTCATACGCTAATCTCGGACAACGGTCTCCAACTTGATAGTAAAGCTTTCAGAAGATATTGTAGCGAGTTGGGAATTGCCAATAGGTACTCCACACTGGCTTACCCACAGGGGAATGGGCAGGTTGAAACCGTCAATAAAACCATAGTAAATGGGTTGAAAAAGAGATTAGATGTCGCGAAAGGAAGGTGGGTAGAAGAACTGCCCCATGTTTTGTGGACGTACCGCACCACGCCACGCAGGTCCACAGGGGAAACCCCCTTTTCGATGATCTATGGGGCTGAGGTTGTTATTCCTCTAGAGATAAATTTCCCAACACAGAAGACCAGCACGTTCTGTTCCAACGCTAACAACAGACTACTGGAAAAAAGCTTAGACCTCATCGAGGAAAGAAGGGAAAGTGCAATGGTCCAACTTGCCTACTACCAGCAAAAGCTCAAGCAAGGTTACGATGCCAAGGTGAAGCTAAGGCCCCTGGCACCTGGGGATTTGGTATTGAGGAAGGTCTTGGGCACTGCAAGAAATCCCACGTGGGGAAAACTCAGACCAAATTGGGAAGGCCCATATCGTATCACCTCGGTGGCCGATGTAGGGGCCTACTTTTTAGAAGATATGGATGAACATGTAGTGCCACACCCCTGGAATGTAAATAACCTGAAAAGGTACTATTATTAATGAAAGTTGTAATTCTCGGCGCCACACTACTGTACAATCTTATTTAAGTGTTAAACAGAACCTAAGTCCTGCCTGACTCCTTGGACCACAGGCTTGGGGGAAATTAACCAGGATGCAATTTCTTCTAAGTTTTAAATAGAACCTAAGTCCTGCTTGACTCCTCGGACCACAGGCTTGGGGGAAATTAACCAGTGTACAATCTTATCTAAGTGTTAAACAGAACCTAAGTCCTGCCTGGCTCCTCGGACCACAAACTTGGGGGAAATTAACCAGTGTACAATCTTATCTAAGTGTTAAACAGAACCTAAGTCCTGCTTGGCTCCTCGGACCACAGGCTTAGGGGAAATTAACTAGGATGCAATTTCTTCTAAGTGTTAAACAGAACCTAAGTCATGCCTGGCTCCTCGAACCACAAGCTTGGGGGAAATTAACCAGTGTACAATCTTATCTAAGTGTTAAACAGAACCCAAGTCCTGTCTGGCTCCTCGGACCACAGGTTTGGGGGAAATTAACTAGGATGCAGTTTCTTTTAAGTGTTAAATAGAACCCAAGTCCTACCTGGCTCCTCGGATCACAAGTTTAGGGGAAATTAACCGGTGTACAATTTTATATAAGTGTTAAACAGAACCCAAACTCCTGTGTGGCCCCTCAGACCACAGTCTAGGGGGAAATTAACCTCGATGTAGTTTTATCTAAGTGTGGACTATCATTTTTCTCATACATTCATTCGTGCTTAACCATGTTGCTTTAATTTCGAATAACGTTTGGCTCTCAGCAGTTAGTAGCATAACAAAAACTCATTCATAACAAAGGCAGAAAAAGAAGCAGTGAAACAAGATTCAAAGGAGAAATAATATCATTCATTGGGCTCCAAAATGTGTTCTCTTACAAACGTTGGCAAAATAAGGAGACAAAAGACAAAAAAGACAACTACAAGTAATTTCCTATACTAATGTCCTATGCTTTATCCTAGGCAGAACTCTTTGCAGGGACCTCTGCCTCAGGTTGATCACCTCCTGCCTTGGGCTCAGAAACGACCTCCTTGACTTGCGCGACCACATCCCTTATTGTGAGGGTGTCCTCAGGCGACTTGTCCTTTACAAGTGGCTGCACCTCCTCGACTTCAGGTATGAGGGAATCCGAAGTAGTGACCTTAGCAGAGACGGGCTCCTCAAGAGGAACCGAACTCGGGATCTCGCGAATATCTTCAGGAAAGAAGATATTCTCAATCTTCCTGAGGTCGGAGTCCGCAGGAACTGCCGCCCAGTCCAAGGCCACCCCCCAAGACATAGTGATGTAGTCCCTACATACTGTAGCCACCTCCTCGTTTAGCCTGGCCTCGGTATCCGCCACTCCACGTTCGTAGGAGGCTGCCACCGCAGCCTCAGCCGCCTCCCTGGCCAGGCGAGCCGCCTCTTTTGCCTTTGATAGCTCGACTTTGAGGTTTGAGACCATTTGCTTCTCGATTGCGAGGTTTATTTCGGACATATGAAGCTGTTTGCGCATGTCCTTAGCCTGCTGGGTGGTGGTCTTAAGTCTGGCCTCAGCACTGCCGCGGGCCTTCAGCGCCTCATTTATTTCCTTATTTAGGTGATCCTTTTCTAGCCTGAGGATGCTAGTAGCCTTCTCCGCGGCGAGGCGGGACTAAACTTCAGTGTTCAGATCTTCGCCAGACTTCTTTGCTCACTCCTTAACTACAAAAATTTGTTGAGTGACCTGTGTGGGAGTAATGGAAGATTGATTAAAAGAAAATAACAAATGGACAGGTGCGGAATAAAGAAACTGAATAAGGAAAAATCTTCGTTTACCATGGCCGTATCTCTCTTCAGTGACATGAAGAGATCCGGTTGCTGAGTAGCCCGGAACCCCTCCATGTCACGAGGCAGGAGAAGGGGCTACTGCAAGGCCTTAGCCAGATAAGACACCTGTCCTCGTTGGGACTCCCACAGAGTCGCGTCCCACGAGATAGGGGCACCATCCAACTCCAGGTGTGGGGACTAGGTCCGCTGCTCCCTCCTCATAGCCGCCTCGTCTCGGCTGTCAACAGATCTTGTTCTTTTTTCCTTGGGCTCTTTGCCCTTCTTCTGTTGCTAAGCCTTTTCAGGGCCAACCTTGCCCTTTTCCAACTCTTCCACTGGTCTCTTCCACCTCAAATTGGGAAGAGGCTGTAGCATTGGGTCAGTTGTGGGGGGAAGAGGAGGAGGAAGTTTGGACGTAGCTTGCTCCTTGGAGGCATCCCTGGAAGACTGCCCCTTGTTTCTATTGGACAAAAGGCCCCAGAGACCAGACCTTGGCTTCAAATCCATGTCCTCCTTTTCAACCTCTAGGCTACTGTCAACCTGAGCAATCACTAAGCCAAGGGTGGGAGCCGCCGAGGATCGGTCTATGTCCGAGCCGGAGTCTGAGAGCTCTACGGGCCTAGCAGATACCTCTCCCTCCTCGGCGAAGCGGAATTGGTCAATTTGAGCATCGAGAGATGAGTGCGAGGAATCGACTCCTTTTCCTGGAACAACTATCTCTGGAAGAGCGCACTGAACCTGCAATTGGACGGGAGGTAGGTCTCTCCGAGCAAGAAAGCCTGGTATAGAAACGTCGATGCGAGCTAATCGGGGACTTCCAGCCCTGATGGCTTGACCGGTGTCCACTAAAGCGCATGAAAGGGGCTCGTAATCCAAGATGAGAGGAGCGGCATGCAGTTGCCCGTCTTCACTCACAAAGATTTCGGACCTCAAAAGGAAGTTGAGGGCCTGGACGTTGACCAAACTTAGCCGCAGAGTTGTTTGTTCTTTGTCTGCAAAAACCCAAAGGAAGGGTTACGTTAGTCCGAGGAGGCAAATAATCAAAGCTAAAACTAAAATGAGGAAGAGAAAATTCGAGACTAGGATCCCCTCCAAGGAATCTGACCCTTCAACGCCCCACCTGGTGTTCCCGCCCCAACTAGGCAGTGAAGACTGTCGTGCCATGCTCAGGAGACGATCAAAAGGTCGTCCTTCAAGCTTTTGTTGGACTTGGGAAGGCAGGATATCAGCCTCACCTCGTTGGACCTGGATTTCAGGTAATACGACTCGTTGAGGCAATGACATTCATATAGGTGAACTACATCGTGCCATGAGAGGCCGAGGTTCATCTGTTGGTTCAGAGCGTTTATGCACCCCAAGATTCGGAACATGTTCGCAGCGCACTGGTGGGGGACCAGCCTATGACCACGCAAATAATCCCTAGTTATTCTCCCCATAGGGATCGTCATTCCTCCTTCTATGAAAGCTATCATTGGAATGGAGACCTGCCCCGTCTTTCTCTTGATCAAAATCTCTTCCGAGGAGCAGTATTCTAAACCTACTCCCGGTGGGATATGGTATTTGGCCCTGAAGCCTTCCATACCGGCCGGAGAGTCTACCAGTTTCTCAAGCTTACCGATCCCACTAACCCTAGGCGACGCGAAGAAGGTTTACTTAGGATAGAGTGTCGGGAAAGACAACGGAGGGGAAAGGCTAAGTAATACGGGAAATGAGCACTTACGGGAACGAAGGTCCTAAACCTCTCGAGCTTGTGAGGAAATTGCCGGGAATCTTCAAGGGAGTGTCTGTGGAGTTTTGAACGCTTGGCAAAAGGAAGTACTGGAATGCTCTAGGGCACTTAAGTGCTTTTTCAAAAAATGGAAATAATTCCCCTTGGAAATTTTATATAACGGGGAGAAACTGAACGGGTTTACTCCCGCTCAGAGAGTTGGGGAAATATCAACCGTTGATCAGGCGTCACACCATTAGATTTAAGGGACATAGAGCCGCCTAGCGCAATAATTAGCGCCTCGTGAGTTACGAAACGCCAGTGGCAGTAATGAGGCACGTGGGGCTGCACCTCCACACGCGTAAAACAAGGATTTACAATAAGTAATCCCATAAGTGTCAAAATCCCGCCTTTTCTCCTCGGATAAGAGGGAAAGAACTGGAATTTTGAAGGGCTATTGTAGGGGTAAAATCTCAAGACCATGTAATGGGCCTTGGGCCCCATATAAAATTCGACCACGTCCGAAGGGAAGGTGTGGGTATCAAAAGGCTCCCGGCCCAATTTTTAAAGGCCCAAAATTGTTTAAAAGATGTTCCGAGGAGAAATGTCTCCTTGGACGTACCAAGTGTGGCTTGAACATATACTCTGCCAGCTATACAGGTTCACTCTAGTGAGTATTAGTAATAGGGACGAGTCCCCCAAGCCCATAAGAGGGAAGAAAGTATAGGGTGCCAAGGAAGAAGCTACAGCTGCCACATTAAATACATGGCAGTTATATTTCCGGCTGCATTAATGTGGAGAGGACTTGTGAACAGTGTTACCTTAGCTACCGCAACTCACAGAAAGATGGGGAAGATGTCCGATGGGACGGGCACTCAAGTGAAGGTCCGGATAATCAACAAGTGTAAGGTTCTGATGACTTTCAGAAGGCTATATAAGAGAGGGGAATCCCCATGAAGAGGGAGACCGAAAAAGGAGAGGAACGGAGAACAGAGGAAGAAGAGAAGAACCATAGCCTTTGATAAGAGACAGGAATACACCCCATACGTCTCCTCGGACCGTATATCTAATGGACATGAAGGAGGTTTTCTTATTTTCGATTGTTGTATGACCCAAAGTTAACTAGCTTGCACTTCGTTAGGGTCTAGTTATGTAACCCACTCTCTACAAATTCATTGTCTAGGGCTCCTTGGGCTAGAACCCCATAACTGTTGGGCCTGGGCCCCAAATTGAGACCCTACAAATTCAAACATTCTTCAATGACACAAATAATACAAAAATGATTTTTTAAATTATTGCTTTCATGGCAATCACAACATTATGCTTTGTGAATAAAAAAAATTGTTTTCTTTTTAATTCTTAATCATTATTTAAAAAAATAGATAAATATGTTTTTTCCTATTAGTTAAGTGTATGAAGGAATAGGTAAAATTATCAATATATATATATATATATAAACTTTCTATAGGTCGGGAAATGTGGGTACCCACCTGTTTTGAAAGAAATCCACATCCCTACAAAATTGGATTGAGTGGGAATTTAGATACACTCCATTTCAAACATCTAATTCTCTTGTACAATTTGCAACTAAACATTCTCAAGAATCTTAAAATATTACCCCATACCAAATGACATCTTAATGTTCAAGTCTCCCCCACTAATTATTATTTAAAAAAAAAAAAAAAAGTTTCCCACTTTTGTAACAATTTAAAAATTAAAATAAATGAAATATTATGCAACAATTTTTTTTTTTTAATGGGAAACATGTTGAATATACGCCAGGAACTATAATGATTCATTTATTTTATTATTTTATATAATATAAAATTTATCTCTTTTTTGTTTGTTGTGATTGTAAAAGTAATATAAGTTAGTTTAACTGGTAAAATTTCTGATGGTTGAATAAAAGATCTATAATTCAGTCTCCACTTACAACAAAAATCGATTGGTATTTTGGTCTGATGAAAAAGAGTTATAATTAAGGGCGGACATCATAGGTAGAAATTCTATCTACCAAAAAAAAAAAACTTCTGTTTTTATTTATTTATTAGAACATTCGTACACAAATATTTGTTACATTAACTATTGTCATTCGAATAATAGGTTAAGATTAAGATATTTTCAAAACTTCCAGCCTTTATATCCCAAAAAAGGGTATAAATTTAAATTCATAGTTTAAGGACAAATTATTATATTTCTCCCAAAAAAAAATGAAAAATCAAAATATAACATATAAATCAAAATCATATTTGATTTTTTTAAAGAAAAAAAAAATCATATTTAACTTAACCAACTATAATTTTTGAGACAACTATCCCATCATACTAAAATTAAATAAAATTTTTATTAATAAGCTCTAATGTAAGAGAAATTATACAATCTTCTGGTAGACCATGTCACTTGTCCACCATTCCACTAAAAGACCCCCACTTATTTAAAATTCCTGAGTTAGTAATTAGTTTTTGTTTTAAAAAAATTTCTAACTCGGCAATTTTAAACAAGTGAGAGTCTTTTAATGGAATTGTGAAATACACCATTTGTCCACCATGAGAACCTTATAATTTCTCCTAATGTAGGGGCGGCAAATAGGTGAGTTGTATATAATTACGCAGTTATTCATTTATGACCCATTTATGTCTATATATTAAGAGGATTCAGAGAGTTAGTTATGGTTTCAAAAAATGTCAAAAATACCCCTAATTTAATTAGATAATCTTTATTCTTAAAAAATAAAAAATATGGTTAAAATTGTAATTCAACAAAATTCAAAAAACAAAAACTACCAAAGAAACTTTTTTCCTAAAAATTCATACACTCTCTATTTAAATATATCTCATGCACGTTTAATACATTTTTTTTCCTAAAAACTAGCACACACTAAATCCAGCAATTTACTCAATTTCAAATCCTAAATTTTAGTTTTTTAAAAATCTCTTCCTCTGTAACCTCACTAACAGTAGATAAATTCAAATTGAAAAATTACACTAAACTTTAAAAAAAAAAAAAAGAGCCTCATCGCACATGCAGAGCGCGTATGATGAGACTAATATATAAATTAAATACTCATTACCCATCTAACCCATTTAATTTCTTCTTTAAAAAAAAAAAAATTAACTCATTTAATTTAATCCACCCGTTTAACCCAAAATGGCCTGAATAATATCTGTTATTACATGAAGGAAATGACACTTTACTTTCCCTCAATAAGACAGTAAAGTCATGGGCTTAAGCTCAATGATGTGTTGTGTGATGTATCGATTAAAATTAAATGATAAAATAAAGAGCAAATTACAATTTACCCACCCGTGGTTTGGCCAAAATTTAAGTTGTCTACCTGTGGTTTGAAATTTTACACTTTAACCACCTGAGATTAGTTCAATTAAATTTCTTTAACCCACATATGTTAAAAACATGGTTAAATATGTGATTTTGCTTTATTTTTATATTTCTTTCCTCAAAAAAAATAAAAATAAATAAACATAAACATACAAGATCAAATAAGATCAAAAAGAATCCAACAGAATATTTGCATCATGAGATTTCAAATAACGGATAGGCAACTTAAATTTTGGTCAAATCTCAGGTGGGTAAGGTATCAAATTTTAAATCGCAGATAGGCAATTTAAATTTCAACCAAACCATAGGTGAGTAAGTTGTAATTTACCCTAAAATAAAATGAAAGCATAAATGAAATATATACGAAAAATAATTTAAATAACTACTACTGTAATTTTAATTAGCACTCTCTCCTCTCTCTTTTTTTTTTTTTTTTTTTGAGCAATATGAAAGTGTGGGAGTGATAAGTATCGGGTGTGAAGGATTGAGCAAATGTAAAAATGTTTTCCCAAAATTTTAAGTGTAAAATATTTTACATAAATTTGCTTAGGTTGATTTAGTTGACTAAAAATATTTTACTTTTGACTAAATATTTTACTGCAAAACAAACACTATAAAACTGGAAAATATTTTTCTGAAAATATTTTACATTGAAACAAACAAAGTGTTAATTGTAATGAGTAAACTAAAATTTGTGAATTATCATGACTAAACTAATGTATGACATTAAAGAAAAACTTTAAAGACAAAAGATTCGTTATAGTATGTTACGGAACGCTTTATAGTATGTTACAGAACGTTTCTTTGCCCAACAAAGATGGGGTCTGGATTCCCATAAAGAAAAAACAGATGGGGTCTGTAGTCTTAAGCATTAGAATTCTTATGACATTAGAGAGGAAAAAGAAATAAAAATGATTGCTGTATTGCTTCACAGTCGTATGTTAAAGGGACCATCAAGAACACTTTTTTTTTTTTTTTTTTTTTAAAGTATATAATTTAATAGGAGTTCGTGCACCAATACTTTTTAAATGGTGTGAGGATAGAATTTTTTTTTTTTATTTGATCAGAGTTCAACATGGTGTGAGGATATAATTTTTAAAGTGAAGGCAAAACAAACAACTTCTTCGTTTTTTAGTCATAATTAAATTCTTTTTTTAAAATTAGGGATAATTGCAAATTATTCTTTTGTGGTTCGTTGCACTTTATCTAACCATAGTTTAAAAATGATCTCTTTACTTACCTCTATCCATAATTAAACAAAAAAAAAACACACACACACACACCATATGTATGAGAATAAAAAAATCCCTCCTTTTCTCCTTTCAAGGTTCATGCTAAGATTGAGTCACAGACACACATTAACAAAGGGAATGAGGAGACATGGTTGGGAACAATGATATGTTCTGGACTTGACAACAATGATCACAACATTGCTTAGGGAAGATCTCACAAATTTTATCACAACATCGAGGCCACTGACACGGTCTATGGCTATGGTGAGTTTTGGGCATGATATAGTGGTTTTCTTAGAGTTATAAGCTTGCGATTATACATGGCTTGGGTAGAAATTGGTGGTTCTTGGCAATTTGGGTATTGGACTTGTAGGTTTTCTTGTTGGTTGCTAGTCCTTTGGGTGATTTGGGTATTGGAATTTTAAGGGCCTGTTTGGTTTGAGCAAAAAAGTGATGTATTTTGTATTCATTTTCAGTTTTTTGTAGGACTCACCACTAAAAATCTTGTTTGACTTTGTATTTGTATTCAATTTTCATTTTTACTATAAAAAAAAAGAAAAGGATTTGAATACAAAAACTGAATGCAACTTTTTAGTGTATTCATTTTCTTGAAAATGAATACAATGACATTTTCATATAAAAAAATCAAATCTATGGATCCCATTATCACTGACTTGTGCTCATTTGTTGGTCGTTGTCATTAAAAAAAAAAAAAAAAAAAAAAAAAAAAAAAAAAGAGTGAAGGGAAAGACAAAGCAGAAAATGATACCAAACAAAAAATAAAAAATAAAATAGATGGAAACAAAAAATGAGTACAAGATTTAAGTATATAAAATGACTACAGAAAATGAATACAATCTCAACACAAATTGAATAGGCCCTAAACCTCTTGATTTTTGTTTTTAAAACGTGAAAATGGTGGGCCTCACTTTTAAATCTTGTGTTTAATATGTGTTTCTAGAATACAATTTTTACAATAAAATTTCCAAAGTATAGTTTTTATAAACATTTATTTTGAAAAACCCCATGGTAAATATTTTGAAAGTTTTAAATTTTTTCTTAAAAACTCATCCTCTTACCAAACACCAAATTTTTCGTTTTCAATTCTTAAAAAACTGTTTTAGAAAAATGGTGCCAAATATACATTTTTGCATTATGAGTTCCCGAAAACCAGTTTTCCAATCCAATTTTAAAAAAAATTGTTTTCACATTGTTTTGAAAACAAAAACAAAAATGTTCTTACCAACAAGCCCTTGGGGTTTCAAATCTAGATTTTTCACAGCTAGTTTATAGTTAACACAGTAGGTGTTTACGATAATGCCCAACCAAGTCACAATAGTACATTTTTAGGAAATTGGTTAGTCACAGGAGTATAAGAGCACTAATATCAGTAAGTGTATAATATAAAAGTGTCAAATTTACACATTTTTTTTTCTCAAAAACTACCCATATCAATCCATCTATAAGAGCATCAACATTGGTGGGGCCGAAAATTTTAGCTTTTGGCACCATTAAAAGCTACTTTATTTATTTTACCACTCCATTTTACAAAACACTCAATATCAATGGTTTTTTTTTAGCATTCAATACATTAAAATAATATAAACTACATAATAAAATAATATATCCACTACAATAAACAACAACCACAACCACCACCATAGCCATGGAAACCATCACCAAAACCCATACCACACAATCAATACAACCTAACCACACAAACCCACGCCCAACCTAACTACACTACACAGTGCACACACCTCTGCCTCGCTCCTTCTTTGATCGGTCTTGCGATGCATCTAGCAATGCCCTGTACATGTGTCAGTGAGAAGGAACGAAGATGGCTTGGGTCGGTAAGAAGGAACGAAGATGGCTGACCGAAGACAGTGGCAATGGGGCTTAGGTCGGCAAAAAAGAATGAACATGGCTAATCAAAGAGAGAGCTTGGGTGAGAATATGAAGAGAATGAGTGAATCGGGAATAGGAAAAAAAAGAAAGAGAAAAGAAAAGAAATAAATATTATTTTAATGGGAGGGAGAATAAAGTATATTATTTGGTTTTAACATTTGAGCTACAATGCATAACTATAGATGGATGTGCACTGTAGCTGAGTAGTTAAATTTTTTGCCTATACCACCACCAATGTAGCACATTTTTTGTATATTATGGTGCTAAAAATAACATTTTAGCATTTTGCCTCCACCATTGCAAATGCTTTAACATTGTATATTTAGATTTTTGTTACAATAACCATTTAAATATACACAGTTACTATAATTTTGTATTTTATTTTTAAAAAAATATTTCTCTCTCTCTCTCTCTCTTCAATGTCCAAAAGCAGAAGAAGCCAAAATAAACGTCTATCTACCACCACAACCTAGCACCACCCAACCACCACCACCACAAGTCCACAACCCATAATAACAATTGATAATCTAAACACAAAACTGATTCAAAATCAACGAAAAATCAACTTAAAATTAACCTAAATGGGCTAAACCCATAAAAAAATTCATCACAAACCTAATTCAAAATAAACCCAAACTCATCGGAAAACCCATCCCAAAATCAAACCATGAACAAAAAATCAACCCATAAGCGAAACCATCAACAAAAAATCAACCCATAACCCAAACCCTAAGTCAACAACACAAACAACCCATTAGTTTTCAAGACCCAAACCCAATGGTGGCAGAAGGTTTGAAACCAGATGAAAGAGATCTAACAAATACAAGCCTTTATATATATATATATATATATATATATATAGGTCTTTGAGAGAGTTAAGATGAGAGAGATCTGAGAGGAGAAAGGGAGCTGAGGGTTAAGAGGAGAGACTATTAAGATGAGAGAATCTTGAGGACTAAGAGGAGAGGAATAAAAGTGAAAGAGACTTGAGTATTGACACCCCATTTTGCAAGTCATATTTCACCTCACATAGAGGGTAAAAGAGTAATTTCACACTCAGAGATAACATCTTAATTCAGGCTGTTGGATCGTTAATGTCATATCATTAAAGTGATCTTGATGTCGCAACAATCAAAACGACTAATCACGAGCCTTGATCAGACTATCTAATTGAAAGTTATTGTCAAATCAAGTTTTAATGGCCAAGATGCTCTCTCACGAATTAAGCCTGACTATATGTGATTATGAAAAAGAGTAATTTCACACTCAGAGATAGCATCTTAATTCGGGCCATTAGATGACTTAGGTCGTTAATGTCATATCATCAAAGTGATCTTAATGTTGTAATAATTGAAACAACTGGTCATAAACCTTAATAGACCATCCGATTGAAAGTTATCACCAAATCAAGTTTTTAATGGCCAAAATGCTCTCTCATAAATTAACTCTGACTATATGTGATTATGAAAAATTAATTCCAATTGGATATAATTATAATCAATTTGAAATTAATGACGCGTCATAATTCAATTGGCTAGGACTACAACTTATGGTAAGGTTGCACACACTTGATTAATTAGATTTTCAAACATTAATTATTCAATGAGTAATTGATGTAATTAATGTTAATTGGAAGCTAAAATGTTACAAAATACATTAAATCAGACAAAAAATAGGTGGGTTTATCTTGCACTGGACATGTAGAATTCTTTCGTGAAAATGACCATCAATAAGCACCAAACACCAACCAAACATAGAACTTTTCTCTCTCATTGATCTAGGTTTTGATAAATATACAATTTTATCAAGATAGTGAGCTATTGTTTTGTGTGTGTGTATGAGAGAGAGAGAGAGAGAGAGAGAGAGAGAGAGAGAGAGTTAAGCATCACAATTGTATGAGAAAAGATTGAGCAAAATTTTCAAGGACAATGATCAATCTCCATCAATGAATCTTCACGGTGCGAACATCACAAAGTTGTTGAACAAGACCTGGAATTGTATAGAAGTAACTAGAATGGGATCGAGTTTTATGGTTTGCCTAATTGAAGCACTAATGAGTTGTATAGGTTGATGTGATTGCTATGTTGCCTTTGATATGGCTAGTTTAGTATCAACATTGTTTGGAATTTAATGGATTGTGTAGGTTGGTTTATGGGTCTTTGGTGAAGGCTGATTGTGGTCAATAGTATTATAGTAAGAGAGAAAAAAAAAATGCTATGAAGATAACAGAGAAATAAAATTTTTTTGACCAATCAGTAGATTTCCAATTGGTTAAAAAAAAAAATCCCCAATAGGATATCAAAAAAAAAAAAAAAAAAGAATGGAAATGGAAGGCTCCTCCCCAAGGCTAGTACAAGCTCAATGTGGATGACACTCTCTTTAAAGAGCCTTAACGAGGTGGCATTGGATCAGTAATTAGAGATTGGAATGGAGATGTAATGGCTGCTCTCTTAGAAATACCTCCCAAAGTCTGTGATGTGGACACCATTGAAGCTTTGGTAGTGAGAAAAGGAGTGTGCTTTGTAGCAGAAACTTGTTTTCATAATGTGATAGTGGAAAGTGATTTAGTGATTGAAGATACGAAAGTAGAAGCAACTTTCCTTAGGGCCATAGTCTTTTACGCATATAGGGCGAGAAGCAAACCATGCTGCCTATTGTAGACACCTTATTTTGTATCCCTTACGACTCGGGGCCCCATTCTCCAATAATGGAAGTACTCTAAGATCGAGGGTTAGTTTAAGGCCTTATGTGATGAAAATTAACTTGAGGAAATATTTATGAAAAATATAAACTTATTTTTGGAAGAAATATACTATTTTTTGGAAAAAAAAAAAAAAGGCTGTAGAAAACCCTATGTGTGCGCACACATACACGCGTATGTATATGCACACTCAAGCCATACGTACGCATGCTTATTACATGCGCATGCATGCATGGGCATGCATACTCAACTAGGGTTTCAGAAATTATGTAAAGAAAGCTTTTTGCACTTATTTCTGGTTTGGAATGAATCATACATTGTCTGGATAGCTTATGGCATGCGCACGCATGCACGAGCATGCGTACGTAGCTAGGGTTCCAGAAACTATATAAGGAAAGTTTTTTGCACTTAATTCTGGTTTGAAATGAATCCCACATCGTCTGAAAGCCACCCCACACCCTTATTTTACCACTACACAAAGCCATAAAAGATACTTTTTCAAACAAGCAGAAAATAGACAAAAAAAGGCTAAGATTCACTAGAAAATACTGAATCAAAGAGGGAGTTTTTCACAAAACATTCTAAAGTCAAGTTTTATTTAATTGAGACATTCTCTAGTCTTGGTCTCATAGTTCTAAAGTTTTCTAACCTATTTTGATTTGGTTGTGAATAGATTGACTAAGGGAAATGGTCAAAATCAAGCTTTAAAGAGTTCTAGTGTTAAGGTAAAGGTTTTAACTTTGGCTCTTCACTTTTTTCTCTGCTTTTGTTGTTTGTATATATGTTTATGTGTTTTATAACATGCTTGTTTAGTATAGGTTTACTTCATGTTTATGTTAGAAGCATACTAGGTTGTCAGATTTCCTTACTTTCTTCATTGTTTGTTTGTTTTCTGGGTTAGGGTTTTGGGCGTGTATGCGTGTGCATGCTCTATGCATGCATATGCATACAGTTGGGATGTGCACACATACCCTATGTATGCGTACACATACTCATGCCCAGAAACCTTGATTCACTTCTATTTGGTTTTTCTTTGTTTTCTTCTATATGTTTAGCCTCTGTTTAACCTAGTTTTCATATCTTTAAGTATTTGTCTTTCTGTTTTTTTGTTTTTTTTGTTTTTGTTTTGTTTTGTTTTGTTTTGTTTTGTTTTATCCTTTTAATGCTTATTAGGGTTTTAGATTGTTTGAATACCATGGACATGCATATGAATCTGAACATGCATTGATGCATAGGTGTCGGTGTTACAGTGAGGTAAGCGATGTAAGTCATGCATAGAACGTATGAACATGCATTCGAGTGTTTGAATATAAGTTGCCTAAAATGCTTGGTTGAATACCATGAGTTTTGATGTTTGTATGTTTAGATCTACCTTGAAATTTTTTTGCCTTTGGTGATGTATGTTTAAATGCCATGATAGATGGATGTTCGGCTTGGGGATGATTATGCCATATTGTTTGCTTTTAGATGCTTGTTAGTGTGTGTATGAGTTAGAATAACGTGTTAAATTTGCCTTTAATGAGATTAAGACTTAGAACACAATGAGTGGAGGCTAACTCACGGGTTAGGTGGGGTTGGGTGCTTAATACCTTCCCATTCCCATACCTAAACTCTAGACACATACTTTAGTAAAGATCAATCCTTCCACAAGGGCATTATATTTATGGTTCTTAGACCTAAACCAGTGCTGGCCTTATAGTAGATGCAGTTGATGCGGTCGTTTAAGGTCCCAAATAGAAAAAAAACCCCCAAATTTTAATGAATAGGGTTATTTTTTAATTAATTAAGCCCAAATATTAGCTAACAAATAAAATAATTTTTTTTAAACAAACGAAAGACAAGAAAAAAAGAGAGAAAAATGCTACCTCCACAACATTTTTACAAAAAATTCTAAATAACAAATTGTTACAGGCCGTTATTGATGGAAAAAAATAATTCTAGTAGTAGGTTCATATTAGAATCAGTAACAATTTAACCTATAGAATTTGTTGTGAAAAATATTGTGAATGTAGCACTTCTCAAAAAATGAAAAAGAGAGCAAATACACAATAAATAAAAAAAGTTCACAACATTTTTCGTAATAGTTGAGTTGGAAAACTTTTACTAGTTCTCACTTAAGTCCACCACTAACATCATTCTTTTACTTACCACTATTAATCTACTACATCAATAAGTATGAAAAGTTTTGTCAAATTTTTTGTGTCTATAGACTTTACGTAGTTCATGTTAATTAGTAATAATTTTGCATATAAAACAAGATAGTAGAGTTTAAGTAATATTTAATTTTTTAAAGTCATATATATATAAGGCCTCAATGTTAGTTTCGCTTTAGGCCCCCAAATGCATCAAACCGCCTCTAACCTAAACTAAGTGGCGACTCCATTTACACTCTCCATCATGGTCCACCCTAAGCCAAGGCGTACTCTCCAAAAGGGACGGTTGCAGGCGCTTGCACCCACACCTATAAACTACCACATCCTGCCCAATTTATTAAATCCAAAATGATATAGTTAGAAAAACTCTTCCTTTTATTTTTGAGACAGTTGGTCATGACATTTTATAGTTTTTTTTTCTTCTTTTTATTTTTTTTAATTTTTTTCTCAACTGGTTCTTGATCTGTTTCTCTTCTTGGTTAGTAAAAAGTGTTATGTTTCTAAAAAAAAAAAAAAAAAAAAAAAAAAAAAAAAAAAAAAAAAAAACAGAAGTAGGTTTTTAATTCAAAATTTTAATTTTATTGATTATATTATTACTGACAAAAGTGAGACGGATGTGTCAATTTTGCCATTTTAAATACTAAAACCTCATGGTCAATAGCACTAACTCGATGGTGCAAGGGGTTTGAAATTGATCCAAACTTTTTAGGAATTTTTTTATCAAAATTTTTTACCCTAAATTTTATCAGTGTTAGTTGTGGTATTAGGAAACCAAATTTAAACCCAAATTAGCCATCAAATTGGTGCCTAGAAGAGTTTTTTTTTTTTTTTTTTTTTTAATAAAAAACCTCATATTTTGCAGTCAATTTTCTTTTTACCATTAAATTTATAATCTATGTCAATATATTCACCATAAGGAAAGGTAAGATATTGAGTGGATTCCAATCTTTCAGTTATATATCTCAACTGATAAAATATCTTATTTTGAAATAAATGATTTAGACTTGAATCTTGCATACTTAAAGAAGAAACCATTAATGTATTAACCTAATGATTAAAAATAATTATTGTTGAATAAAATCAGCAGACATCATAGATTTCAAATTATAATGTATCTGAGAGAGAGAGAGAGAGAGAGAGAGAGAGAGAGAGAGAGAGAAAAGAAGAAGAAGAAAGAATGTTAAGGAGGGTCAATTCCCCTTTAATTACATGCATCCTTTATCGATAGATTTTATGCCATTGTAGCATAAAGTTGATGGAGAAATATAGATCATATATATATATATATATATATATATATATATATATTAGCTCCATTCTGCCTTTAAGCTATTGCATGTGCTTACATGTGCCAAAGTACAACCATGTTTTTTATATACATCAATGAACTTGGAGCGCAGTTGGTTGGGAACTGTAGGGTTGGCACCTAATATATATTTTGGGCATTTAGAGAGAGCATGGGAAAAGAGGATCTACCTTGAACTTTTAAACAAATTCCAGATCATCTAAAGTTTGCATTATTTGGTTTGAAATGTCACCTTTGGTGGCATGCCGTATAGCACTATAGGCAAGGGCCACTTCGTGTACCAAAGGAAAAAAAAAAAAAAAAAAAAAAAAAAAAAAGGGAAGGGGCACTTTTGTCATAATAATGACAGAATAATTTTTTTATTTTTTTTATAATCTAAACTTCTAAAAGGTGGGATTGTCCCTTGCACTGTTAGTGGCAAACCATATTTGGGTAGCAGACCATGATAAAAAAAGCAGCTACTCTTTTCTTAATTGACAGTTTAAAGTTGTCGAAATAATACTCATAAACAAACATTGAGTAACTACTAGTAATAATAAATTGGATGGATATACCAACCATCGTTTTTGTAGTCATTGTAATACACTGAAGATCATGCAATATTTCAAAAAAAAAAAAAAATATTCATCAAAGTTGTTGTATGATTGTGTGTAATGATCGATAGGCAAAAACATGAAAGAGATAACACATACAAAAGCTTATGTGGTTTGATCTGATGGCCTATGTCTACGATGGTAAAGTCCTTAATGACTACGTATTCTAGCTTTTCAATTTACAATTACCAATATTTATATACCGGAGAATATTGACCAACTTTAGACTAATTCAATATTAAATTGCTTGTTTTACAAATATATGGGCCCACAATTGGTTTGAGTCACTTGCGCCATAATCTATATATATATATATAAAACCGAAACTTTTGAAGCTCTCATGTTTTTCCACATCAGCATTATTTAAAAAAAAAAAACTATTAATACATTAGCGTTATTTTTGGCGGCCACAGTCCTCATCGTTGTTTTAACAGGTTGCAGGACCTTATGGAATTCCTCCAAACCAGCAAGACGTGCTCTTTTCATTGTCTACCATACAGTGGTTCCTTATATTGCAGAACGAATTAGGTTCAACAGTTCCATCTCTTTGATTTCTATTTTTTACACATAATGTTTTTGTAATTGTGATTAAGTTTGAGCCTGCATTGAAACTTTACTCATAGAAAGTGTCGAATTTCCTGTTTTGACAGTTCTAGAGTAGTTTCCCATGCCATTGTTCTGGCTGATTCACAATCAGATGAGCCCTACAACAATGTTGCTCCAAGAAGCAGTCATGTTCAATCTTCCACTGTGACTAATCTTCCACCCTCCTCCACATCAGGGGTGTCTGTTTCTCTGATAAGGTTGAAAGAGAAATTCAATGGATTATGGTTGTATGCAGTTTA
This sequence comes from Quercus lobata, assembly GCF_001633185.2. NCBI lineage: Eukaryota > Viridiplantae > Streptophyta > Magnoliopsida > Fagales > Fagaceae > Quercus > Quercus lobata. Next base: position 30,585,293 of record NC_044909.1, on the reverse strand, counting down.
GAGTTGGCCTACGGTATAGTTGTTATTTAGGCATCTTGCTAACTCCAGCCTTAATATATGAAAATATGATATAACCTTTTGAAACTAAGTCATGTTTTTATAAGTTTAATTGAATTACAACTTTTATTTTTTTATTTATTCTTAAAGAAAACCTATGTCTACAAGGTATATGATGAGATTGTTCCTTTTTTATTATTTTTTTCCATGGAACAATGTCCATTCCCTCCCCCCTCCCCTCTCTTCTAATTCCCTCTCAGTTTTAGTGCTTTGTATTCAATTTAGCTTCCTTTAATTGGGTGTTAGAGCACATGGTGAACTGCTTTTCTTATTTAAGATTTATATGTCCAGGTGCTCCCTATAGCTCGAGAATATTTGCAATTGGTTCTTTGTGCTAACCTAATGTTCTTCTACTTTGAAGGTTATTCCTGTCTTTCAGAGTTTATTTAAGGGAGTAGAAATTCAAAATCTTAATGATTCAAATTTTTTTCTCTCCAGGCCTCTATTATCATATATCAAAATGTGCTACAGGTATTCGTTATGTGTTCATTTGTTATTTGATTTTTAAATAGTTTTTATGTTTGTATTTTTGATTAAAATGAGTCATACTCACAACCATTTTTGACAATTTTGAGTCCAACCCTAGGAACAAACTCTGGTAGCCATGATATGACTCCATCGTGCAGGTTAACCCTATCATCTAAGAACTTTCCCGTGCATCGCACGGGTTAGCGACTAGTATATCTAACAATAATAATTAGTATAGTAACCATGCTCTTTTTGGCACTGCCACTGGAAGGTTTTCAATCTTCCGAATATGTCTTTCCGCTCGACATTGAACTTCTAAGAAGTACATCATTTCGTTGCTAATGGGTCTATAAGTAGGGTTTTTATGATTTAACAATTATGGGTTGATGAATATGGCGAGAAATCACAGTGCAAAAGTAAATTTTTTTTTTTGGTCCTAGTGCAAAAGTAAATTTTAAGCTAAGATTTAATAATGACTTCTTGCGTAAACGTCATACAATGGGATACGGATATGTGGCTTCTGTTTGGTACTCATGTAAACTTGTAATCACTGTTTACTTATCCATCAGATTGTGAGTTGTTCAGGGAAAAAAACAGTGATGAATTTACTGGTCACCTTTACAAAATATGAAATTCCAAGATCAATTTTTATCAAGTGCCAATTGCTACAGTTGATAATTATTTGACACTGCTTAGAATGATCAAGAAAAAATTTGTTGCCCTTCTTATAGATGCACAGGCATTTGGGATGAAATCTTAAAGTGAATCCATGTAAGACCACTTTTTCTTTATAATCAGAGATTTTTTTTTTTTTAAATGAAAAGATTGGAAGATTTTTATTCATTCAACTGCTACTAGATTGTAACTATGCTATCAAGAAGTTTGGTGCATCCTTGATCCAAAATTACGCATCATCTACGTGTAGGATGTCTTATTAGACTATGGGCAGCTTTCTTATCTTGCTTTCCATTTAAGTTGCACTTTCTAGCTTCTAAAATATTTTAATCCAATTCTAGAATCATCAATCATTTGTCTCATCTCGGGTTCAAGTGATAATTCAATAGTAGTAGCCACCTTGTTTGTAGTTTCCTATATATGTGGTTTGAATCCTACTTCTCCCACTCTCATTATCTCTTATTGGGGGGGGGGGGGGGGTAATACCATGTATACCCTTAATAAAAAAATTTATCACGTTAAAAAAAACCCTTATTTTTCCATATATGAGAACCCCCCCAAACTCATTGTCACTGTCGATGTCGATGTCCTCATTCTCCTATATCCAAACCCACAAGAAGCTTTTGACCCAATTACATCGACGCTTCAAACTTTTGAGAGCTTTATTTGGGTTAGATGCTTGATTATGATAGAATGGTTAGTTTGATCTAAAGATTAATGAGAGATCTGGGTGTTTGATTTGGTTTGGATAAAGGTGGATAGTTTGATCTAATGAATTTATAAATTGATGCAAATGGGGAGTCACAAGAAGCAAATCACGTTTGCTACAAGGAAAAATAACCTTAAATCCACTAGGAGAGTTACAAGAATAAAATAAAAAGATAAAACTCTAAAACTTTATTAAATCGAATATTGAACTTCAATTTTTGTTTACATACTTTAGAGCCAATTTAAAGGCTCCATAAAACTTGATTAGCAAGTAAAAATATTCTAAAATACATCCTACTTGATACCCTACCATAATAGGAGTCCCCCTCGTCAGTTTCAATGGAGACAAGGTATACCCTAGGGGGATAGTGACGTTGACAGTCACTGCCGGCTCGTACCCCTTCCAAGTAACCAACTAGCACAATTTCTTGGTGGTGGACTCAACCTCGTCCTACAATGTGATCATAGGATGACCTACACTCAACCGCTGGAAGGCTGCAACTTCCACATACTGTTTGAAGGTAAAATTTCCAACAGAACAGGGGGTCAGTGAGATAAAAGGAGACCAGGTATTGGCAAGAGAGTGTTACCAGGTCGTTTTGGCCTTAAAAGAGAACCATAAGTGGACAATTGAGGAAAAAACACCAGAGATCGTTGAGAAGCTAGAAACAATAGAGTTGGTTGAAGGAAGTCCAGCGAAGACGACCTAAATAAGGACGAATCTAAGTCCCAAGACGAAGGAAGGGATCATTAACTTCCTGAAAGATAACCTCGGTGTATTTGCTTGGAGCCACGAGGATATGCCAGGGATCCCAGCAAGCCTCATCCAGCATCGCTTGAATGTTGACCCAGAGAAGAAGCCCGTCCAGTCGAAAAGAAAAGTCTTTGCCCCCGAACGAAACAAAGCAGTAATGGACGAAGTAAATAAATTGCTTGCTGCCAATTTTATTCGGGAAGTTCACTACCCTGAGTAGTTGACCAACGTGGTCATGGTTAAGAAAGCAAACGGGAAGTGGAGAATGTGTGTCGATTTCACAGATCTTAATCAAGCTTGCCCGAAGGACAGTTTTCCCTTGCCCAGAATTGATCAGCTGGTAGACTCCATCACCGGAAATAAACTTCTCACGTTCATGGACGCATTTTCCGGATATAACCAGATACAAATGGCTGAAGAAGATCAAGAAAAAATTGCCTTTATCACTAGTCAGGGGCTCTACTGCTACCGAGTCATGCCTTTTGGACTCAAGAACGTAGGGGCCACCTATCAAAGGTTGGTGAACTAGATGTTCGAGAAATAGATCGGGAGAAACATGGAGGTATACGTTGATGATATGCTCGTCAAGAGCAAAGAGGAAGAGGATCACTTGGACGACCTTAAAGAGACGCTCAACACACTCAGACAGTACAACATGAAGCTGAACCCGTCCAAATGTGTTTTCGGGGTTTCCTCAGGGAAATTCCTTGGGTTTATGGTGTCGCAAAGGTGAATTGAAGAAACCTCAAGAAAGTCAAGGCCATCCTCGAAATGTCTTCGCCAAAGACGATCAAAGAGGTACAATCCCTCACAGGAAGAGTAGCAGCTCTTAATAGGTTCATCTCTAAGGCCACAGACAAATGCCTTCCCTTCTTCAAGACTTTGAAGAAAGTGTTTGCTTGGACGGAGGAGTGTGAAACAGCTTTTCAAGAGTTGAAGCACTACTTGAGCAACCCCCCACTCTTAAGTCTGTCCAAAGAAGACGAAGACTTATTCTTGTACTTAGTGGTATCTCTCACGGCGGTCAATGCAGCGTTGATCAGAGAAGAAAACAGGTTGCAACTTCTTGTATATTACGTCAGCCAGGCTTTCCAAGGTGCCGAGGCGCGATATCTTCGCATAGAGAAGATCACTTTCGCCCTAATAGTGGCTTCAAGAAAACTTCATCCATACTTCCAAGCTAATCCTATCATAGTAATGACGGACCAGCCGATCAAAAAAATGATGAACAAACCCGAGGCCACAGGACGAATGGTACAATGGGCTATCGAACTCAGCTAGTTTGACATAGAATACCATTCACGAACAGCCATAAAAGCTTAGGCGTTGGTTGATTTCATAGCGGAATTCACCACCCCCGAGAACACAGGCGACCAAGAAGACCTTTGGACGATAAACACTGCTGGATCGTCCACTCAGAAAGGAGGTGGAGCAGGCATTGTTATTACTTCCCTTGAAAAAGACGTTCTCAAGTATGGGGTCCAGCTCAAATTCCCTATAACTAATAACGAAGCAGAGTAAGAGGCCTTGCTGACAAGACTAAGAATAGCTCGGGCACTTGGAGCTGAAAATATCGTGCTCAAGAGCGACTCACAGCTCGTCATAGGGCAAGTTAAAGGAGATTTCGAAGCAAAAGAGACGAGAATGTATTAATACCTCAAATTGACGAACCAGCTGGTAAGTACCTTTCATCACGTGGAGTTCGTTCAGATCCCACGGGATCAGAATGCAGAAGCTGACGAGGAAGCACGAAGTGCCTCAGCAGACAACCGGGATAAGATGAACAATTGGAGGCTGGAAGAACAAGACTCCCTTAGCATCAAGGAACTTCAAACTTTCCCTGTGCTCACCCGCTCGGGATGGATGAACCCGATTGTTTCGTTCCTTCGAGAAAGACAATTACCACCAAACCCTGAAGAAGCCAAGAAGATCCAAAAACATGCTGCCAGATTTACAATACTAAATGACGAGCTTTACAAGAGGGGCTACTCCCAGCCTTACTTGAGATGTATAGAAGAGGAAAAAGCCAGATACCTCTTGGAAGAAGTACACGGGGGGGGTCTGCGGAGATCACATGGGGGCAAAGTCCCTTGTCAGGAAGATCATGAGGGCAGGCTACTTCTGGCCCACGATGCAGCAAGACGTAACAGATTTCGTGAAGAAGTGTGGCAGTTGCGAAAGGTACGGAAATGTTCAACGAGTCCCAGGAGAAAGGATGACGACCATTTCCTCGCCCTAGTCGTTCGCACAATGGGGGATCGACATCATGGGTCCCTTACCACAAGGAAAGAGACAAATGAAGTTCCTACTCGTCGCAATTGACTACTTCATAAAGTGGGTCGAAGCGGAAGCTCTTGCAACAATCACAGAAGCAAAGGTACAAAATTTTGTATGGAAAAATATTGTTTGCAAGTTCGGGATACCTAGGACGATCATATCAGATAACGGCCGTCAGTTCGACAATCAGGGATTTAGATTGTTTTGCTCGAGCTTGGGCATAAAAAACAAGTACTCATCACTAGGACATCCTCAAGCCAATAGACAGACGGAAGTAACCAACTGGACCTTGCTCAGGACTATCAAGTCTCGGTTAGTGGGGGCAAAGAGAGCATGGCCCAAAGAATTACCAAGTGTCCTATGGGCATACAGGACGACGGCACAAACACCAACAGGAGAGACACCATTCAACCTGACGCATGGCACAGAAGCAGTCATCCCGGTCGAAGTAGAGCTCACTAGCCTTAAGAGGGAATTCTTTGACGAGCAAAGTAATGACGATCAACTGAAGCAGAACCTGGATTGTCTAGACGAAGTTAGAGACCAAGCATCCCAAAGAATGGCCAAGTACCAGCAGAAGATAGCGGATTACTACAATCAGAGAGTGAAGTTGAAAAGATTCAACATTGGAGATCTTGTCCTTTGAAAAGTGACTCCTGCAACAAAAGATCTAACACAAGGCAAACTGGGTCCAACTTAGGAAGGACCTTATAAAGTCGTCCACTATTCACGCCAGGGAAGTTACCATCTAGAAGACTTAGAAGGGAAGAGGCTACCTCGTCTATGGAATGTCGAACATCTAAAGAGGTATTACGAAAAGGAGTCATAGCCTGATTGTAAAACCTAATTTGATTTTGTGCTTCTTTTTTTTTTTATGTAAGTGATTATTCAGAATTTACTAAGTTGTTATTCAGCATTTCACAAGTATTATCCAGCAATCCATGCGCCCTAATTATTTCCTCCTCGAAAGACCAAAATGGTCGTCCTAAATGAAAAAGACGATGAGATTACTTAAACGGATGTACATTGTCCTAATGAAAAAGACGATAAGATTCCTTGAATGGATGTACATCGTCCTAAATGAAAAAAACGATAAGATTCCTCAAACGGATGTACATCGTCCTAATGAAAAATACGATAAGATTCCTTAAATGGACGTACATCGTCCTAAATAAAAAAACAAAAAAAAAAATGATGAGATATACATCGTCCTAATTAAAGAGACGATGTGGTCCCCCAAAAGGAAACACACCGTCCAAACAAGAAGACGATTAAATTCCCTGAACGGGGTCACATCGCCCTAATAAAAATTACCAAACTCCTTATCTGCAGAAACGTTGCCCAAATGAAAGGTTTTTTGCAAAGCATCAAACCTTGCATTCAAAAATGGGGCAAAATCTTGTAAGTCCACAAAAGGACAAAGATAAGTAAAATATGCCAGCAAAATTTTTCTAAGTCCCTAAAGGGAAGAGAAGAGCATCCAAAAGCAGATCCTAACATAACACAAGCGAAAGATCACAACCAACCAGGAAGGTAAAGGTAAATCAATAGACATATTATATAAAACTAAACTGTTCAAAAAAAGCCTCAAAAACAAGTAGGGCATCCAAATACCAATTGTCCAGTAACCTTAAGACATAAAATAAAATAAAAAAATAAATAAAAAAAAAACTTTGGTAAGAAGCAACAGGTTCAAGCTTGGGGGGCAACATCATCGTCTTGGTTTGCCTAAGAAGGTTCCGCACTAGTGGACACTGCGATCTGAACTGCCTCGTCCTCCTCAATCTCTCTGTCAACAGCTTCAAAATCCAAGTCCTCAAGGTCCGTGGCAAGGTTGTGCTTGATCAGATATCTCCGGAGAAGTTCAAAGCCTTTGAAGTACCACTGGAACAGTATAGTGTTGTATTCCTTTGTGGTCTGGAAGGCAGTGACGGCCTTAGCCACGACGACCTTCATTCTTTGGGCAGCTGTTGCAAGGAGTTCGTCCTTTTGCTTCACTGATTGCTTCTCAGATTCCAGCTGCTCCGTTAAGACTTGAATCTGTTCCTTGGAGGTGTTGAGAGCATCCATGGCTGCGATTAGATCCTTCCATAACCCCGAAGCCTCAGCCTCAAGCGCTTCCACCTTTGAGTTGGCCACAACGGCCTTCTCCTTATTTGCCAAGTATTGAGTGGTAATATGCATGGTCTCCCCCAACACCTTACAACGAAAAGCCTCATCAAAGTCAGTAAAAACAGTTAAACGCTTAAGGACGAAGAAAAAGAGGACGAAAATATGAAAGATTACCTGCACGAGCTTGTGGACATGACGACTCACCATCTTGTGGGAAGGTACGCTTGAGATCTCTTTCATCTCCCCAGGAGTGAGGAGCTCATTGGCACGGTCCATAGCCGTCTCGGCATCAGACCAAACACTGGAACCAATCTTCTCTTTTCCCTTATTCGTTACTTTCTGCTTTTTCAAGGGACGAGCAACCACTTCAATAGAAATGCCAGGAGAAGCAGCCTGACCCTCTTCCAAGTCCAAGGTAGGGGTGGATGAACCTCTCTCCACCGTTTCTTTCTCTCTCTCCTTTTCCTTGTCAGTGATCCTTAACCTTCTCTAACCAATGTTAGAAATGGGCTCATTCTTCTTCTCCTTGATTTTATTGTACATCTCCTTGTTAAACTTGGTCGTCATTTCTACGCCAAAGAAAACAGAAAGTTAAGGACGAAGAAAAAGTAGATAAGACGATCCCATATGCAAAGGCAACTTACGTTTTCTCTATTCCTGGTTAAGTGTGCTGAGGACGTAAAGAGAAGGCTCCGGCCTTAGGCAATGACGAGCTAATGTACGAGGATCAATTAATTCATCAAAATCATAAATCGTCCTTGCGTACCTGATTGCTGCCTGAACCCGCTCCTCAAACTTACTCTCAAGCTTGGGACGCTCTTTTACTGCAAAATACAAAGGCAAGAAAAGATCAGAAGACCAATATAAACCAAAAAAGAAAAAAGAAAAAAAAAAGGTATCTCATGAGGAGCAAACACATGAATCAAAGGGGTCTCCCACTGGCACAGCAACCTAGGGACGTCCCCCCAAAAATCATTAGACAGTGTCTCCCAACTGTCGCCCGACACAAAGAAGTATCTAGACTTCCAGTAACAGAAGGACGACGGGAGATCAACGATAAGACGCAACTTCCTATTCCAAGGTACAAACTCATAATACCCAAATTCCTTGGATTCTTTCAAATGATAGAGATGGACGAACTCATTTATTGTGATCATATCTCCGTCTGCGATGGTCGTCCAAATCACCATATAGCTTATGATAATTCTCCATGAGTTGGGCATAAGATACCCTGGTGCAAGGTTTAGATAATGAAGAAGCTACATGATAAATGGATGGACGGGGAATCTGAGGCCGCACGAAAACGCAGCCTCATAAAAACAAACTTCCTCATGAGCGAATGCGCAAGCCTTCTCACCTTGCCTGGGAAGACGAGCCCTAGTCCCATCGGGAAACTGAAACCTATCTTTGAACTTGCTAAAAACTTCTATTTTCAAAGAGCATTTCTCCTTAAGGGCATGGAAAGGACGAGCAATGGCCGGAACAGGAGAATGGGAAGATGAAGGCGCGTGGGAAGGCACAGAAGTGGTTGTATCTACCCCGACCCCTTCCCCGCTAACATCAGAAGACGATCCTTTCTCTAAGTCACCTGACCCCACCTCAGACCCCATATTTTCCCTCCTTAGGACCTCTCGAACAAATTTAAACCAAACCTGAGATTTATACAATAAAGGGTATAAATCACCCAACACTAAACCTAAGCCACTGCCACTAAAAACAAAACCCTCAATCTGTGGGTATGAATCACTAGGTGAAAGCGCACCCAGTGGGTCACCGGAAGATTCCACTAAAGCTCCTAAGCGGGCAAAAAGAAATGCAATGGAAGGAGAAGTGTGCTTAGCTTCAGAGCTACCCATCATTAAAGGAAACAACACCACTCAAAAAGAGGAAAGGGAAGCACAGAAAGAAAAAAGAACTCAAATGACAGGAATACAAGCAAAACCCAGAAAATAAAAAAAGCGTAAATAAAGGGCGTACCTGGAAATTAGGGAGGAAACTGGGAAGTTTAAGAGCGAAATGCGCAACTAAGGGAGTCGGAGAAAACCAATCGTAGAGAGAAGATAGAGAAATGAAAAAAGGAAAGCCAAAAATCGAAAGGTTTTGCCTTGAAAAATGTGGGAAACCTGAAAAGGTTTTTCATCGGAAACAAGACCCCCCAGTCAATCAAAATCAAACATGTGGCCACAATGTGTGTCAAGCCGCCATTAAGCAATCAATGCGGAGTAGAACCCCAAGCGCCACAACCGGAAAAAAAAGGGGGGGGTAAATAATAAATAAATAAATCCTTTCGTATTCCTATGACCGTCCAAAGTATGGACGACCTCGGAATAGGGGGGCAGCTGATAGACTCAGTCATATCATCGTCGTCCATTACCATGAGCAAGGATGAGGAAAATTTCCAGATCCGCCCTGGCAGTAATGGTTGCCAAACAAGGACGGACAAATTCATCTTCACTCATCAATGAACAGTTACAAAGCATTGATCAAGTTCTATACCGTTGGGAGGATAACCCACCATTAACACCCTGTAGAGGCATTACCAGGGGAGAATAAAGTCATCATCAAGGCTTCACCAACGGCTAGAAGAAGACACTTGTGTGCACATATATATATATAACGATGAAATCCAAAAGGGAGGTACATATACAAAGTAATTCTCTAGCTCTTGAATACTGATTTTTCTTAACATTTCTTTGGCCAATTTTTCTGACTTTAGCATCGAAAGCTTTGTGGCAGGCACCACACTGGTGACCCACATTTCTTCTTCTTTCCATTCATTCTTTAGGGTCGAGTTGGCTGAGGACAACTCCAATCAGGACGATCAAACTTGACTGACGATTCAGGCATCATCAGAACCAAACTTTAAGAATATTCAAAAAAACATCACCAAAAAGGGTCTGATTTAAGAAGTGTTGGGGTGGTGGGTATTATTAAAGATAAGTAACCAGGGTAGATGGATCAAAGGAATTTCTCTTCACATTGGTTTTTCAACTAATTATTCTGCAGAATTATTGATTGTTGGGGTGGGAATTTGTAACGACCCAAGGAAAAGCGCTAGCCACATCTGTGCTATACCTCAAAAGGACTAGTCACAATTGAGGCTCCTTGTAGTTGTTAATAAAGCCCAGTTCAACCCAGTAAATACCCGATGTGGGACTTATCACACACCCACACACATCACACAATCAATCAAATTGGGGCATCACAATCTCCTCCACTTAAATCCCTAACGTCCTCGTTAGGGCCCACTTTGTGGGGTAGTGTCTCCGAGCCCACATGGGATTACCGGGCCGGCTCTAATACCATATGTAACGACCCAAGGAAAAGCGCTAGCCACATCTGCGCTATACCTCAAAAGGACTAGTCACAGTTGAGGCTCCTTGTAGTTGTTAATAAAGCCCAGTTCAACTTAGTAAATACTCGATGTGGGACTCATCACACACCCACACACATCACACAATCAATCAAATTGGGGCATCACAAACTCCCCCACTTAAATCCCTAACGTCCTCGTTAGGGCCCACTTTGTGGGATAGTGTCTCTGAGCTCACATGGGATTACCGAGCCAGCTCTGATACCATATGTAATGACCCAAGGAAAACCGCTAGCCACATCTGCGCTATACCTCAAAAGGACTAGTCACAATTGAGGCTCCTTGTAGTTGTTAATAAAGCTCAGTTCAACCAGTAAATACCCGATGTAGGACTCATCACACACCCACACACATCATGCAATCAATCAAATTGGGGCATCACAGAATTCATGTAGCATTGGAATTAGGATTCAAATTTACAAATCTAGATATTAGCTCTGCTCTTGTTATAAATTGGCAAATTTCATATGATGTTATGGCACTGGATTTGGCTTCTATATAATTTTTGATTGCAGGACCCTCCTAGACTAAGAATGGATTGTCCATTCATGTCACATTTTCCGCAAAGCTAATAGCATAGCGGACGGTCTTGCCAATAGGGAAAGGGAGCAACAGAGTAGACTCGAAGAATATAACTAATGTCCATCTTTTGTATATTGTAGATATTTATGAGACCTTTCGCAACTTGGTACTTCTAGAGAGTGCCCTATGGAACCTTTTGTTCTAGACACCCATCTAGAGTGGTACATGGACAAAACTAATGTATTAATACTTGATTATAATAAGTAATTCCCCTCTTTTTACCCATCAAAAAGTTCTGATTTTAAATTTTATTGCACAAAACACATACTTCCACAAAATGCTAAGTCCAGAGGAGGACTAGAGTTCATGGAAGAAGAAATTTTTCTTGAAATAGAGGATTTGAGGTTATAACATTTGTTACTTCTTTAATTTATGTCCTTTTTAACTACTTTCTACTAATACTATATTTGGTATTTCTTTACTTTTTTATGTTCCCTTAAGTTGAATCAACTTATTCTTTCTTACTAGTGCATTGAATTCTTTCCTCTTCACATGATCAAATTATCTAAAGCAACTTTCTCTCACCTTTTCAATGTTTTCATCAATAAGGGTTACCCCTATATCTAAGCAAATTTTCTCATTTTGAATCATATTTTTTCGTATATTTTCACTTATTCATCTTAACCTTTTTATTTCAGCTACAGTCATTTTGTAAATATGTTACTTCTTAAATCTGAATAGCCCAACATTCAATATTATAGAGCATAACTAGTCTTATAGCACTCTTATAAAATTTTCCCTTAAACTTAATAGGTTTATACAATCACACAATACTCTTGATACGCTTCCCAACTTCATCCACATACTCTTATTTTATGATTCACATCATTTTTGATCTCTCAATCTTTATGGATCACTGATCCAAGATATTGAAAACCCTTACTATTTTGTATCTCTTAATCATTGAGTCTTACCTCCATTTCTTCTCTGTTTTAATCATGCTAAACTTACATTCCATGTACTTTGTTTTAGTCCTACTTAATTAAAAGCCTTTAGATTCTAAAATGCCTAACCAAACTTCTAGCTGGGCATTATCTCCACTATTAGTTTTATCCAATAAAACTATACTCTCTGCAAAAAGCATACACTAAGGAACTTTTTCTTGAATTAATTTAGTAAGCTCATCCATCACTAGTGAGAAAAGATATGAACTTAATGCTGATCCTATATACAAACCTATAGTGATAGGAAACTTGTGATGCCTTCACTTGTTCTCACACTAGTTATAGCTCTGTCATACATATCCTTTATCAACTTAATATACTTTTGAGAAACTCCTTTAGTTTCCAAAACCCACCACATAACCTCCTTAAGGATCCTATCATACTTTCTACATGTCAATAAAAACCATATAAAGATTTTTATAGGTCTCTATATTTTTTCATTAGATGTCTATGTAAGAAAATAGCTTCCATGGTAAATTTCCTTGGTATAAAACCAAATTGATTCTCTAATATCGTTATTTCATGTCTTAACCTATGTTCAATCACTCTCTCCTAAAGTTTCATAGTATGGCTCATAAGTTTAATTATACGATAATCTGTACAGTATTTAGTATCCCATTTGTTTTTGTAAATAGATATTAAAGTACTTCTCCTCCACTCACTACGTATTTCTTAACGCTTGAGATGTTATGCTCTTCTTTTACTAATATTCTTTGATCTTAATGCACCATATATCATTCGAGTTTTTTTTTTTTTTGATACTATTCAAGTTTTTTGCTCTCATTTCATGTATTATCAAGTTTATAAATATTTATTTCTCCTCGTTTGTCCCCAACTTATTATATAATTTATAATAAGCCTTACATTTCTCTTGAATAATCTTTTTTGCCCCCTTTTCTCCACTTTATAAAGGGATAAATTTGTAATTTTAATGCTGAGGATTATTTTCCCTTCCATTTTCTCCCAGATTTGGAAAAAACAATTGGTGGATCCAAGTGGAAGATCTCCAGTCACCCTATTTTCTGTCTTCTTTCATTTTATCTTCAACCAAACAGGTAGAAAATCATAATCTCTTTTTCCTTTTTCCTTTCTTTTTTTTTTTCCATCTTTTCTCTTTTTCACCCCAGCTAAACAAATTTAAGTAAAGATGCTATTTAATTAAAGAAGAGTGGGAGAACTAGTGGTGGGTTTTTTGGGCTACCAATATTTTTTAGCCAGACATGGTGCCACCCTTCACTTTCTCACCTTACGTTCAAAGTTGGAAAATACATTTTTCTTTTTTGATAATCAGTTGGAAAATACATCAAATGGTCATTTGGTCTTTACGTAAATCCTCGACTCTTTCTTCTTGTTAATCCCCATTATTTTCCTTCCACAATTTTCCTTTGATCTCCTCATACTGATACATGTCATTGTTATATCCTTCACTTGACCTTATCAAAAGAAAAGCCATAGCTTTCACAATCAAATAGAACTAGTGGTGAAGAAGAGCCATATCTGAAAGATGAGCTACAGACTAGAGACCCTTTCAAATTTGAGGACCAGTTGTGGAAGGCATAGCAACCCAACAACGTACTAAAATTGTTTTCAACATAAATTTAATGTATGGCATTGACAAGGCCCAAGGGTCATGGGACCACAACCATCTTGGCCTTTTCAAAATCTTTGTCTTTGTCATAGAATTTGATGACAGTGAGACTAAACTTCTGAGCTTGTGGTTGTGGGACATCATTCGTTTGTCTTATTTTTGAAAAATTCTTGTGCCACACCTAAAACCACAACTTTGCCCACAACTTGCCCATGTAGTAAGTTGTGGTTGGTGGAAGGGTGTCCAGACAGAACCAGGATTCAAACTTAAGGGAGACCAAAGTTCTTTGTTCAAGAATTTTAAAAAGTTAGAATATTAATACTAAAGGTTGACAACGATGTGTTATTAACATAAATTTTTTTTTTTTGGTATTTTTTTTTTCTTTTTTAAAATCAATAATAGATATTATAATCAAGAATAAATTAATGCTAATAATGCATCGTTAAAAAGTAAATTTTTAAAAGACACCAACTAATCCAAGTGAGCAGTAGATCTCTAAAAAAAATAATTTTTTTTCATGGATTGAGTTAAAGACACCAACTGATCCAAGTTGCTGGTGACACTAATTGGTGTGTGGATGGAGTGATTAGCAGCATAGGAATAGTCTCTGTGACTATGGGTGGAGTTACTTGAGAGAGACAAAAAGCTCTCAAATGAGAGGTAGAAATTAGGTAAAGGTTATTAGGTTTTTGTGATTTGTTTTGCTAGGATTTATAATTGATTTGTTTTATATATATATATATATATATATATATTTTAACTTAGAACATGTCCAAAGAATTTTTTCTTTTTATTATCTGAATATGTGAATTGTTTTGTAGATTCTCCTTGTTGTTTGGATTTGTAAATTGTCCAAATGTTTTTCTTGATATTCTTGGGACAACTAGACAAGGGATGATTTGATAATTTTTTTTCATTTTTTTTTCATGGGTTAGCTTGTAAATTGTTTGGGAGAGGGGGGCCAAGTATATTAATTTTAGAGCCAAAAATATATTTTTTATGCTAATATATATACTAGGGAATTTTTTTTTTTTAAAGGTGGGGGGGGGGGGGGGGCATGGCCCCCTTCAGCCCTAAGGTAGTTCCGTCCCTGGTCCCTGGTCCCCACATGGACTTACCACACCCCTCCACCAACCACAACTCACCACATGAGCGAGTTGTGGGCAAAGTTGTGGTTTTGGGTGTGGCACCAAAATTTCTCCTTATTTTTAGATTCAACATTGGAAGTTATATATTTTCCATGGAATGACCCAATCTACCCACATGAAAATATGAGTTCAGTCAGCACCGAATTTTGGTTTACACCACCAAGGGCCAAGGGCCAAGGGCAAGGGGATGAAATTTTTATATTCGATGCCTATTGCTTTCTCAAGTTTTTTTTGAGAGAGAGTTTTAACCTATGGCGTCCGCTCCTGATGATAGCTCTTTATCATCAGACCAAGACACCAATCAGTTTTTGGTGTAGGTAGAGATTGAACCTCAAATCTCTTATTCAACCATCAGAGACTTTACTAGTTGAGTTAACTAGAACCCACATCGCTTTCTAAAGTTGAGATCAAGTCAAACCCATCAACATTTTTTGCTCCTAGATTAATTACATACAAATTTTTTCTTTTCTTGGTTAGCTGTCCTTGAGTTGGAGACTTTGTTATCACCATGGCTATTCATTCCATCAAATATAATATTTTCTGTTCTAAAAATATATGTGTTTTTTTTTTTTTTTTTTTAAGCTTCTTTGGACTTTGGTGGGTTTTCTTATTATACTTTATTTATTTTAAGGACTTTAGTCTCGTTTGTGCCCCTAATATATTGGAGGGATGCCATTTAAACATGAGGTACATCCCTTTCTCAAATTTATCTTAGGGTTGTAAACAAGCCAAACTTTGCTGAGTAGTGCGTGTTGACCTTAGCTTGTCAATAAAAATCAAATGCTCAAACTTGACTCGAGCTTGAAACAAGCCTAAAAACAATGTTTGAATTTGAGCTCATGAGAATGCCAAAAAACTTGAGCTTGGCTTGACTTGGCTTGATTAATTAGTCAAGCCAAGATCGAGCTTAAATTAAAGTTCAAATTCGAGCTCAAGTCAAGCTTTTTAGCTTGGGATCCAAAAAAATTGCATCATTAAATGTTTATATCACTAAAAGTCAAGTAAACAAAAATAATAATAACAATATACTCATTTTATCATACTTCTAATCAAACCAAGATTAATTAGTCAAGCCAAGATCGAGCTTAAATTAAAGTTCAAACTCGAGCTCAAGTCAAGCTTTTTAGCTTAGGATCCAAAAAAATTGCATCATTAAATGCTTATATCACTAAAAGTCAAGTAAACAAAAATAATAATAACAATATACTCATTTTATCATACTTCTAATCAAGTAAAATAATAATAATAATAATAATATACCTAATTAAATCCATCCATCCACCATTCATTGTCTATAGCTTGAGTAATTGTTCAAAATGCAATTTTCACATCTACATTTGTCATCCGTGCAATTATAATTTTCACAAATCTAAATAAATTAAAATTCCAAAACATATATGAATAAACAAGCTATAAATTAACATTCCAAAACATATGTGCAATGTCATAATAATGAGTTTATTTAGTAAACATATATCAAGGTATAAACGAGCCTAAATTTGGCATGTTTTGTATTGAACCCTATTGTTCACGAGCTTGATAATTAATAATTTTTTATATATATCCATTAAAGAATTTGTTTTGAGAAAAATATCTATTAAAGAATTTTGGTAGTAAAATTTTAATTGAAATATTATTTTTAAGCTTTTAAAACTTTATAATAGAGTTTCACTTAGAAAATACTATCTTAATAATTAATGAATTATATGGTACAATAATTTATTATAAATAATACTATCTTAAATGTTATTTGGATATTGTTCAAACTTAATTTGCAAAATAGCATTTTCTTTAAACTTATCTTTCGGAGAGATGATTTCCACCTCTATTATGTTGACATGGCTCATGTGACATGGATGATGGAACTTGTCTTCTTTTTTATTTTTATTTTTTAATATTTTTTTTAGAGAGTTTCAACTTATGGCGTTCGCTCATGATGATAGCTTTTTATCATCAGACCAAAATTAACACCAATCAATTTTTTGTGTAGGTAGGGATTGAATCCCAAATCTTTTATTCAACCATTAGAAACTTTATTAATTGAGCAAATTAGAACCCACTAAAACTTGTCTTATATAAAGACGATTTCCATTTAAAATAGTAAAACTTGTGCAAATCCATCCCATGAGAAAAAATTTACGTAACAAAATCTTAAAAGGGGAACCTAAGGAATAACACCTAAGTACTGTACTTAGGTATTGCCCAACATAATTATATTGTAAAACATTTGAAAAAGTGCTAGTCGTATCTACCCTATACCTCAAAATGATTAATCACAGCTAAAACTCCTTATAGTTATTAATAAATCCCAAATATGCTTAGTAAAATGTTTGATGTCACACACCCACACAACATACACTTTAAATAATACTCAAATCAAATCTAGGGGTTATAAAACAAATTTGAACTTTCAATACTCACTAAGAGCATTCACATCAATTCATGCAAAAATTCATGTTTATTTTAGCATAAGAACTTATTTTTTCTATTTTATATACTATTTTTCAAAATACCCAACATCAGATTATTTATTTTCCACTATATTTTATTAAAATATTATTTTAAAAAAAAATTGTTCCTCTAGTGTAAGTATAAATTTACGTGGTTATTATAGCAAATTTGTAAATTTACACAATTATACATGAATTGATGTAGATCATTTTTAGTCAAAATTGTGTAAATTTTACAATTTTTTTTATTATACAGGGACTAATATTAATACATCTGAACAATACTCGGGCTTTTTTTGAAGAAATTTTTGATTAAAAAAAATAAAAATTTGAGGCAGCCTCGCCCGAGTTTCTTTCTTCCGAATGAAGAGTGGGGGCGCAGGGGGCATTCTAAATTTCTGATCCCACCCAACTCTTTCCGCTCACTAACCATTTACGGCATCTCTGATTTATTGTGAGCAACCCAAGAAAACACATACATTATTATTTTAGCGACAACACCTCCTTCTCCCACTTTTCATTATACATTCATCAGAGGTATCGTCATATCACTCTCTATCACATTCTCATTACTTTTAATTTTATAATTCTACTTACATTTCTTAAAAAATATCAATTTTGAAAACAACCAAACATAATTTAACCATACCCTTTTGCAGTTGCTAACACATTTTTTCCCCCCATCGAATCTTAAATACACAAAATAAGCATAAGTTTTTATTTATTTATTTATTTATTTTTTATACAAAATAGAAATTCTACTTTAATTTAATCTAAGACCTCGTTTGGAAGAAGGGAATGGAATGGAATGGAATGGAAATGAATGAAAAGAATTATTTTAGAATATTCTTTCATTCCCTTGTTTGAGAGTTTTAATGGAGAGAATGAAAAACCTGTTTCCTTGTTTGAGAGTTTAGGGGTACGTTTGGTACATTGAATGAGGATTATGACATGAATTGTAATCTTTATTATTAGTAATAAAGTGTGTTGTAATGTAATAACTAAACATATTCATTAGTTTGGTTGTGAGTTATAACATTAGAATGAAACTTAACATTTATTTTAGGAAATATCTTACTCATACAATTATATCTCCTTAAAAATTGTTATTTTTAAATTTAAGAGAGACATATGTTATTTTTTATGATTTTTTATTTTTATAATTGTTAGATGTATATGGAAAGTTTGCTTATTTGAAAATATATTAAGTTTTGAAATTATTGTTGTAGGGGCAAAGGTCCAAAGGCTCAAAATCATACAATGGGCCTTGGGTCCCATACGGGATGGTCAACCATGTCCGAGGAGAGGATGTGGATGCCAAAAGGGGCCCCAATCTAGTTCTCGTAGGCCTGAAGTCATTTAAAGGGCAGTCCAAGGAGAAATGTCTCCTCGGACGTGACGAGTATGGCTCAACATGCACTCTATCTACTAAAAGGACCCACCCCAACGAACACTCGTAACAAGGGCAAGTCCTATAGACCCGTGGCAAAGAAGGAATCGAAAGATGCCCAAGGAGAGGCTGCAACTGCCACATTAAATGTGTTGCAACTACTTTTCTGGCCGCATTAATGTGGAGAAAACCTGTGAACAATACTGCCTTGGCTACCACAACTCACAGAAAGATGGAAGGGGTGTCCGATGGGACAAGCACTTAAGTGGGAGTCCAGATAATCAACAAGTGTAAAGCCACGATGGCTTCAAGAAGGCTATATAAGAAAGGGAGTCCTCATGAGGAAGGGCACGCGAGAAAAGCAAAAGGAACAAAAAAGAACTGGAAAACTTAAAGTAAGAACCAGCAAATATCTATCTCATCTCCTCGGACTGAGAATATATGGACATTAGCAGGATCTTCTTGTGTCCAAGTGTTGTGTAGTCCAAACTTAGCCTCTATCTACTTCGCTAAGGCCCGGTTCTATAACCCACTTTTTACAAATTCATTGTTTCAAAGCCCCTTGGACCAAAACTCCATACTTGTTGGGCTTGGGCCCCAAATTGAGACCCTACAATTGTACTTACTAAAGAATAGCTAATACAACCTTTTAAAGAGGAATAATTATTCCTCATTTTAAAGAATAGCTATTCATAAGGAATGACTACTCATTTTAATAAAAACATAACCAAACTAAGGAATAACTAAACCATATGAATAACTATTACATTACAACGTTTATTACAGTCTACCAAACATGCCCTAAGTGAGAGAGAATGGAATAGGTAGGAGGGAACACTTATTCCTCTTTATTCCCTTAAAATTTCAAATTTTCATTTCCCCGAAATTGGAAGGAATGGGAGGGGTCTAATAGTAATATTGTCATAAAATGATTCCATTCCATCCCCTCCATGTTGCTCCCAAACAAGATTACTTACATTTCATGTATTTTCATTTATTTATTTTAAAACATCCAATCAAAGTTACTTAATTCTATTCCATTCATTTTCATTCCCTTATGATCATTTCATTTTATTCCCTTATGAACTCTCAAACGGAGCCTAAGTGTATATGCGTGTGAAACTTTCTCCTAGAGACTTGAACTCGGCTTTTTCCCCCCCACACGCCACAAATATTTATATTTGTAGATTGACCGTTGCACCAAAGGTGTGCGGTGGTAAAATAAGCATAAGTTTGTTTCTAATATACACTTGTCTAGTTTGATTGAAGACTGGTATAATTATTGCTTTCATTTGAAGTCTATGCTTCTTCTATGTACTGTACAGTAGTCATTAGGATTTAAGTTATCTATACAATAACCGAAACTTTGTGTTTGATTATCACAATCAAAGTCTTATTTCTGGTTGTATGATTTTGTTAAATTGTAAATCATAATTAGCCCATCATATTTCGATTTACTTTGTTTTCTTCAGTTTCATGCTACTGCTACTGTAATGCATACTGTTTTGCTGCACTATCATAGACTTGAATTGTTGTTTAATTTATTAGAGGCATGTGTTAAGATTGAGGAAGATCTTATGCGATCAAGTGGGACGCAATCACTGTAAGTATCAGTATTCTGATAATTGATTAGTTGGTCTTATGTTGACAACTGCGATAATCGTCCTTTGTCAATTCTACTATGGCACCATACTTATGTGGGATGCACAATATGGGTGGGAAACACAATCCCAAAGAAATAAAGTAGAAAATTTTTGAGGAGGGATTGTTGCTCTTCTTTTCCTAATATTTTTAAAGGCACACTTCTTTCCTAATTTTAGTTTCTAAAATTTTGCAACCGTATGATTCTACTTGGGTGTTTCACTCCGAAGATTATTCTAAGGTTGGCATTTTGTTGGGAATGATAGTCAATGTTGTTCAAAACTTGTTGATGAATTTATAGTTTAACATAATGCAATCATTCACCTGTATGGCTAAACTTGTTGACAATGGTTGCTCAAGATTTCAAAGGTTGACATTTTGTTGTGAATGACAATTAGTATTGTTCAGAATAGTTGATTAATATAGATTTACATAATGGAACCCCAAGAGGAAGCACAATAGGCTTGGAAACGCACCTCTTCAAACTGAGGTTGCTAATTCAAATCTCTCATTCCCCCTTCCCTTTGGACCGAAATCTCTGAAACCCACTTATCAAAAACTGGAAAAAAGAAAAGTTTTTCATCATGCAATCCTTCACTTGTGTGACTAAACTATTGACAATGTACACGGATTAATCCCATACAACTTTCTTGAATTCCCTTTATGTGCTTCTTATAGGTCATGGCACTACTGAAGGTATACTAATTGCTTACTAGTTGCTGCTTTGAAGCTCTTCTTGTTATCTTTTTCTTTCTCCCCCACCCCCGGGGCATTTTTTTTTTTACCATTCTTTCTTTTTTGGCTCCCTTAGATGACACTTGCTGAAGAAGCTGTAGTTGATTAGTCTTTATTTACAACAATTATGCCCTTACCATTTTCTGTAAACTCTGATTTTGTACCCACATCGAGGCAATTAGTAGAACTGAAGTGGCAAGTGTTGTTCCAAATTCGTAGTATCCTGATCAACCTCTAGTTAATGTTTCCGACTAGATTGGTATGATCTGTAGTGCATAGTTATCTTGAATTTTTAATAAGCTGTCATGAACAATTGTAACTTTCAGTATCAAACAAAAAATTACATATTCTAGGGTTGGCATTGTTGTATGATGAAAAGAAAAAAATGCACTAACTAAGAATATTCTGGAATTTTGGTAGCATTAATTTTTAAACGATAGAATAAAAGAGAGAATTGTCAGCTTTTCACCTTCCATAGACATTCCCATTCCTTTTATACTAGAGGGCTTGCATTGAGTATGTGGTGTGTGTTGTCTGGTCATATCTTTTAGCACATATAGGGTACACTATAAGTGGAAGAATTAGATCACTACTTCTAGAGATGTGAGAGTTTGAATAATTGTGAAAACTCATCCATAAAGTATTTTGTCATTTCAATTAGAAAATAGTGTAGCCAGCACATCATGGAATCTCTAGGCAATTGTCCCTTCTAAGTGGTGGTGTAGCCTAGGTAAAAGTTTGCATTTTCACCTTTGTTAATCTTCACTTCTATTATATATTTTTATATGAATTCCTCTTGCAAAGTGCAATAGACTCAAAGAAGAGCAAAACTAGAGGCAAAAGAAATAAGGAATTATGTTTTATTTTTTATGTGGGGCCACCTTTATATGATTTAATTGATGTTATCATATTGAGTCTTACATGAAGGTTTATTTCTTGAGTATTTTGTTGGTTTCCTTTTATTCATGTATAAGTTTTACAATATCAAGTGTAAATTGGTCTTTTACTGTTGCTGGAATGGGCCGTGCTAGTAGCCCATGGAAGTCTATTATTATTATTAGTTTAATCTTATGGGCTTTGTTGTGTCATTGACCTTTCATGGCCTTTGGTTTAGCCTGTAATTCAAAATGTTTTTATGTTGGGACTCTTAAACAGTAGCCTATAATATTCTTCAGAGATCAAAATATTATTTTTATAATAATAATAATAATAATAATTATTATTATTATTATACAGCCACTACCACTACTAGTAGTCTACTACTATTGTTGTTACTATTATCTTCTGCTGATGCCATAGCCATTGCTAGTTCTCTGTCTTCTCTCTTTCTTCTTCTCCTTTCCTTTAGATTATTTGATTTGAAAGTATCTGCACACTGTAGTATGATAACAATTGTTACCTAAACTTCCCCAAGCACTGTCAAACCAATCTACAGCAATCCTATCACTGCTCTTTGCAAACCAGCCAGTATTAATTGTCATGAGGCCATTCTGCATTTATTTTATATGCAAATTTAGTGTACTGTATCACCAGCTCCTGTTTTGCAATAAGAAATTGCAGTGTAAGGAGAAAGATACCATATTTCTATTTATGGTAAAGCACTTAATTTAGCGGCTTTACTTCACTTGGAACTAATAAAATTCTTGCTCAGCCAAAAAGAAGTGCGGAACTTGCTCAGAGTAAAAATTTGTGTCAACTGTCAAGCTGAGTACTAAATTGTTGAAGACTGTTCTTGAGTCAAGCAGTTGCCTGTTCAAATTTCACCTTATGGTGCTGATTTTTTGCCATGCTAATGTAGTTGGTTTGATTTAGAGCTCTGTCTGTGCTGTACTCACTGAATATGAATTATGAAAAGAAACTTAAATTTTACATGATTAAAACTTGGGATTAACCATGAACAGTAGGTTCCATGCCATATTGGTGAAGATGCTTTGAGCAGCATGAAGTCTATGAATAACACTGGGGATAAAGCTACCTACCAATCATCTCTCTGACCCTGCAAAAAGTGGAAACTTTGTTCACTGGGTATGACCTTTTCTTATGGGGTCTGGAAGAAAATTTTCAAATTGTTTCAAGTCATTTCTTTCTGATTGGTAAGTTACAAATGCACCTAGTGGTTCTTGAACCCACAACCTTAAGCTTCACCTTGTTCCTGTTGAAGGAGGAAGTTCTATTTGAGCTAGAGCTCATTGGCCTCTGTTGAGTCATTTCTTGCTGGGTAGATGCTACAGGTCAACTATTTATATTGCCCGTTGTTAGGTGTGATGTTCTTGATAAGGATCATCAACTTAAGATTTAATATTCTAGATACTCAAAAAACTAACAAGAGCATTTAAAGTATTACATGAACAGGATCCTGGTCAAAATTATATATCAATATGCCAAACCCATACCCTTTATAAGTGGAAAAACTTTATACAAATATTTGTTAATTATAGTAACACCATTCATTTTTCTTGTTCTTGGCCAGATGTTTATTTTCTTCTTCTGTGGTTGCTTGAGTGCATGCGATTAACTGCCCCAATGGAGGTAACGATCTGAATATAAGTTAGGGGATTGGCTTGGTTCTAACCATGATTGGTTGAGTTTAAGTATAATTTTTTAGTCTATTCACATTCATGACTTATTAAACAGTAAATATGATGATCTGACTTGAAAGATAAAAAATGGAACATGGTGCCCTGTTTATCTATGATTAGACATGTGTCTTCTACCTTTATTTGAAGTTCATTATGTGCCCAAATATTAGTTATTTTCTATATCAATGTTGTGTGTGTAATTTTAACTTGTGTTTAACTCTCTCCATTGAGAGAGAGAGAGAGAGAGATTGGGTCATACACATGCAGTAGTGTCTATTAACTTTCATAGTGTAGCCTCTTTGGCCAGTGGAATATATTATGAAATATTTATTGCCATGGATCTTTTTCCAGTAGCATGCTTTGTTTTATTAATGATATTTTTATACCTTTATTCCTTTCCACCCAGTTTTGGGTCCCTCGGAGGTCAATTATATCTATGGAATTCATATCAAGAGTTTCATTTCCAGAGGCATTCTTAAAAGAAAGTGCTTTGCTGTACCTATGATTTTTCTTCTTCATTCTAATTTTTGTACCTCAAACTCACATCCCTGCTAATGGTGGATTTAAGCTCAATACTTAGGTTTGCCATGAAGATTAAATGGAATTTCTCCCTTTCCGTCTCTGCACTCACACCCCATCCTTAAACAAAAAGAAATACAGGAAGAAAATAAGCATGATACATGCAGGGAGATAATAATCATGAAAATTAAGATACTTACATCTCCTTGGTACTCTCCCCTGTAATCTTATGCGTAGGATGCCAAGAGCCTTATAACTCAACTAACACCTCTAGATGTTTTCAACAGAGACGTATAGGGTTCAAATCCCCTCTCCACCATTGTAATTATCGAATTATCAAAAAAAAAAAAAAAACTTATGCATAGCCTAGTTGCACCTAAGCTTGCCAGACTCAAGCCCTTGGTGCATTGAAGCAGCTGTACTCTGCTGCCCACTTTAAAATTGAACCTGTTATTTGATTCTTAGGTAATGCTCCAATTTGGCACATAAGCTAAGAAGTTTTTTTTGATAATATAGATCTTGGAACATTACGTTTTTCGGTATAACTTTTCTGGCTTCTCTTGTTGGGTACTTTTAAAGTTGATTGTGCATGCATGTAAAATGTGTATGGAGATAAGTTACTAATATAATGCTTTTATTTTATAACCTTTGGCAGAGAAGACAAAGAGAGGGAAAAAAGTGGGGAATCTTTACAATAATCATTCCAATGTTGAATAGTAAGATCATGGACTAAACCTCTTTGTTTTATTTTTCTCTTTCTTCTTAACCTCCCCCCCCCCCCCCCCCCAAAAAAAAAAAAAAAAAAACACCACCACCAACACAATAGGTGTTTTTCCCCCTTTTGTGCCTCCTTCTGGTTGTTGCATAGACAAAAAGTATATCAGTAAATATGATAAAAGTATCTGAATGCTTACAATAATCGCATATTTTATTTTGCTAATTTCCTGGCTGAAAATGTTTGTGCAGCTGTCCCAATTTGTGTTACTTTGGCCAACCCCCTTACAGATTGTCAATTTTCTGTTTTCTAATATTGTGGGTTTCAAATTGTGTAATAGTAAAAAAGGTCACTGTGCAAAATTACTTCAGCTCTCTCTCTCTTCTGCCAATTCTTTTTTGCATTTCCTGCGTCCATATTCACCACTTATTCAAATTGTTTGATGTAACTAGGAAAATGGACATTTTAGTAAAAAGAAATGAGGGTGTATAGAATTTATGCAATCTTCCTAAATTACAGTTATCACAAATGATTGATATTGTCACACCATTTGTCAGTGCTAAACCTCTACTTCACCTATCATTGTTCCACATGTGACCTTATTATGCTACAAGTATGACACAGTAACATGAGCCTAGCAAATAAAAATATTGCAGCTGGCCAAATGCAACTAGTCAGTGCTCGCTATGAAACACTTCACATGAGTACTATGATACAAAATCCTCCTAGTAAGTACATTCTCATTTGATTTGAAAGTACATAGTGGTTTCACCCTCAGCTACCATTCTATTTATGCTCTATTGACTGGATGATCAACATCTCTTTCAATGTATTTCTATCTTGTTTCCAATATATAGGAAAATTTGGATTTTTCCTGGAACTTTTTCCATTGTGTTTGCAGGAAATTTGATATGAGCACATTTCCTTTTCACACCACTTTGAACTTTGAGACTATATGGCTGCATGTGTAGGCTCTATCCTCATAATTGCTTGAAATAGCATTATTCTAGACTTGTCTTGTAGGGAATTAAATTATTGCCTTGAAGATGATCCGAAGAAAAAAAAATGTTGAAAGGATTTTGTCATCCTGGGATATCCAAACACGTCCTTGACAAATACTATTCTAAGGTTATATTATTGTATAATTGCAATGCCCTTGACCATATGGTATATACCATTATTAGTGTTTTCTACTTTCAATAAAAAAATTAAAAGACTCTGAGGTCTGTAAGTGATTTGCCTTCTCAGAATTCTATGGTTAGCTACTTGTTGGACTTGCTCCTAGCTTTATTGACTTTGCTGGGCTAATGACGGAACCTATTCATGTTCGTGGTTCATTTATTTATCCCTGAACAACGAATGTAATTTTGATTTTAATATTAGTGTTCATACATTTGGGAAGAAAAATGAAACAAGTCACAAATTCATTCTATACAAATTTACAATTAGCACTGCACTTCTTGCGGTTGGGTTTGTGACCTTAAAAAGGCCTTTTAGCTTTAGTGCTAACTGTAAGGCACAAGGCTAAACTACATCTACCATATCATACAAAGTATATACCTACGGAAGTCCCCTATAATTACATATCAAACCTTCCGGTTCCAGTGGTGCTATGCTTACAGTGCTTTCATGCACTGGTGGAGGTGGTTCTGATGAGCTAGCCTGGCTGCAGCCGACGATCTTTTGGCAGGTCTCAATCAGGCAGTGCCTACATTTTGGGCATGATGAGTGTGAACTTAGCCACTTATCGATGCACCGGACATGGAATCCATGGTGGCACTTTGGTAGAAGGCGAACACGCTCACCGGCTGTGAAATCTGATAGGCATATCACACACTCGGTGTCCAATCCTGGCAGGTTCAGCTCAGCTGAGTAACTAACTGTTGGGAAAGTCTTGAGGGCCTTTTTCTTGACCCCAGTATTGGCTGTCCTAGCTGAGTCGTCTCCACTTGAATCAGAAGCTACTAACCTTGAGCAACTTAAGGCACACCTAATGATAGAATTTAAGCCAAGGGAGCAAATCAAGGCACATAAAAGAACTGAGAGGACCATAACAACATTTGTATCAAAGCTATTGTCAACAGTGTTGCTTCCTAATGACTCAGGGCTATGTCCAGGGACTGGAGGGGATGCTGTAGCTGGTGCTTGGTAAAGAGGGTTGTGATAGAGCAGTCTCCTTGAATAGAAATCTCCCAAAAAGTCTTGGAAGAGCTGAGTAGGTGTGAGTTTAGAATCAGACATGTTTGTAGTGTGTATCTTTTGACTCTTGAGTTGAGATCTTGAGTTAAGAAAGCGCTTCTTGAAGGTGGGCTGCAGAGGGGATTTATATATAGGAAAAGATTTTTTTTTAAAAAGGGTTTAAACTTTTATTTTTATTTTTTGAGTTATTGGTATATTTAAAGTTAGTATGTAATTTAAAGTGACAATAGGATTTTATTTTTTATCGAATATGCAGATATAGATCTTTATCCTTGTGGATTCTACACTAAACCTTTTATAGTTTAATGGACCTTCTAATCAAAATAGGCCCATCTCATTTTTTGAGTGGCATAAAGTGATATGTGGAATTCGTCTTTCATTAATTATATCTCTAAATGCCGCACGGGACCCACTGGCTCAATAATTGGGCCCAATGAGTTTCAATGATGACATGGAAATATGTTTTACAAATTGATATGAGTGGGATTTTGCATATTTGTCAAGAGAAGAACTACATTTTTTTTTCCTCTCTTCTCTTGGATTTTTGTTTAAGCAAGTGTTTAGTTTAGTCATTAGAGTGACATATAGGCCGAAATGTATTATTGAGTCAGACTAGGCTCAAGTCATGATACTCTATTGGTCACTATGAGAGTGTTCAACAAGAATTGAATTAATCATATATTGCAATCACAAAGTTTAACCATGTAGTAGTACTCATCACCATAAAAGCCTTTTCCAACAAGCATATTTTACCTACCTGGGTTTGAAGGCTCTTGAAAATGACAAGCTGGGCTAATACGAGTAATAATCGAGTTCAAGCAATAGAGTCCAATATACTTAGCATCTAATTGGTAAATTAGTATAATTGAGATAACCAACTAGTGACTGGCTAGCTCACTGATGAAACTGTATGCACTGAGTTCGTTCTCTACTCTCTCTTACTAATTAATTTTCATCTACTATCACAAACGAAACACCACTAGTTAGGAACACTTGGCTCCCACTTAAAAGTTGTAAACCACAATCCTTTGCATACAACACCTATTACCTTTTGCCAATGTGTTATATGCGCTGTTACCCTTTATGTCAACTCCTATATTTTTAACTACAATACATTTATATATATCAACTTTCATCTTTTTTAATTGCAATACTGCTTACTTGGTACGGCAATTGTCGGAGACCTTTAATCACACCTCTAATTATATACCAAATCTGATTACAGTATATGATACGGAAAATGTCCTTTTAAGATTTGCTGTTTTATCGTATGAAACCAAGTTATGATCTCTTTATTCTCCAAAAAAAAAACAAAAAAGTTATGATCTCTTTTCAATGCAAGTTGGCAGATTGCGATCTATTGCACTATTGCAGTTGTAATAATTAACTTTTTCTAGTGGTTCCTACTTAAAGCAGCATTATCTATAACATTTTTGGAACAATCCCTGATAATAATAAAAACCCCAAATTGGTTTTAATGGAAGTAATATAATTAAGGTTAACAAGGTTTTTCTGAATCATGTGCATACAGAGGTAATGACTTCGAAACCAACAGTATGACATATAAAGTAGAATGCTCATGGATTGGATATTGTAAATTTAATATATATAAAAAAATAAAAAAAAAAATTGCCTTGAAGAACAAGTGGGGATACTTGTTTCTTCCTTTTTCACTTACATTAATTTTTATAGTGAGAGATGAGAAATGGGCTGAGCTTGAAGAGTTGCTTTAGTTTTTTTGTTTGTACTGGAAGTACCACTACTGGGATCCATATCTTGTTGGTTGGCTGGATTTCACTAGGTTGTTGTTGTGGGTCCAACATTCCAAGTTACAGAGAGAGAGAGAGAGAGAGAGAGAGAGAGATTATCTTGTTGTATATATTATGTGGTGATAATAAAACAAGTTACTTAAAAAAAGAAAAGAAAAAAAGAAGAGTCTAGTGATATCTAAAACAAATGTGATCCACGTGCTAATCTACTACTGAGGAGTGAGAAGTGCAATTATCCCATTGGATGAAAATGGCATGTGAAGTAGAGTGGGGGAGCACTATTAGAAAACATCTGTGCTATTCAAGCAAACATGTTGTAAAAGTTCCATGCCTCTCATTTTGGTTAATATTTCACTTAAATTATAAATATTGAAATATTGGGAAAGATCCCAGATCTTATCCCCGAAATGCATATTATCATTTCATAAATTTGCAACATTTGCTTGGCACATGACATCCCTTAATAGTTCATTTTTATCATATGAATTGATATATGACTAATGTGACACAATAACTACTTGGGACAACAATGGATGCCTATATTGGAAATAACTACTTAGGACAACAATGGATGCCTATATTGGAAATAGGTTCACATTCAGACAAGTTGTTGAGCACTTCACAAAAAATTTAAAAAAATTAAAAATTGTTGAGTACTTCTAAAATGAAAAATTATATAATATTCTTAGATCTATTATTCATGTGAGAGGAAAGAATATCTACTGTACTATTTGAATACCCTTTTTTTTTTTTTTTTTGAGTTTTGTTCTACTGATTATTACTATTTGAATAATTTATAATAACCTAAACACTTTAAATTTTCAAGCAAGTTTCGTTAAAAACTATATAGTTCAAAAAAAAAAAAAAAATGGCTATTAGAAGCCAGCTCTATCATTAATATATGAATATAATGATTAAAAGTTCAGCAAGATTTGTTTGAAAAGAAATTTAATTTAGTATTTCCTACTAATTAAGGATCAAACAAAGCTGTGGTGTGCCTCCCTCAACCAAATTATTACATTTTGGGTAAGAATTTGGCATAGTTCCTAATAAAACTTGGCTCCTAAGCTTTTTGCTTAAAAGCTAGCTACCACATGAGGATAAAAAAATTCAGAATTTATTATCTCAAAAAATAGATCATAGGCAAATAAATTCAGTTTGAAATGACGACTAATATATACTTTTAGGCTTTTAGCCAACCTAATTAGACTAATGATCAAAAAAATTAGACTAATGATCAAATCATCAAAATGAGTTTTTTTTTTAATCTTCAAAAGTTTAATAAGGTTTATAGAATAAAGGGTCTTGATATTCTTTCTCGCTTTGAATATGGTGGTTTTTCAATGCATATACTAAAATTTATGCAATATCAAGAAACTGTACTTAAGGCAATTGTCAATTATTCCTTTCACATTGTAAAGTACTAAAGTTACTGGGTCTAATTTCCAATTCCTCATCCTCTAAGTGTCAACTCCAAAAATATCCCCAAGACCAAGATCAAGTGCTTATGTGATTCCTTAGCATGTTCCCATAGCGTCAATATGCGAAGTTGACGATACCCTTTTCTCTTTTGGGATCAAGTAATTGCCATCAAGTTCGATCCCCATTGTTCTTCCAAAAATTTTCCGTATCAATTTTCCTCAAACAAAAGCACCATTTTAATCTACTTGTAGAAATCGCTAGTCAGAGATTTCTTTCACTTTACTGATTGTTGTCTATGATGGAAATTGATCTTCAGCATTTGATAATTTTAGTACATATAAAAAATTACATAAAAAGACAATTACAGTCTTAGCTTTTTATGAGTGAATCATTCTAGCTAGTACATCCACGTAGATTATGCAATAACTAACTGTTTGTCAAAGTCATGTTCATCTTGTATGAGTATGATCTCTGAATTATTACCTACGGTACCAAAATTCCACTCATTCTTTAGAAAAACTTTCAAAAAAGTTCTCAGGGAAAATAATGAAAAATAAGCAGCATGGATGCATTTGTCAAGTTGTTCCTCATTTCCAAACAAAGATGATGAGTTGGAAGTAAAGTAGGATTACAAAGTGAGAAAAGGGATATTATTGAAAACAAAAGCCAAAGCCAAAGAATAATATATAATCTTTAAAAATAAAAAACACTAGTTATCTAGAAGCATTGACGATGAAAATTTAAAGCCATTCCACCCATTTGCTTTTTGCCTACTGATTTGCTAATCTAATAAAACCATTGACGCTTTGTGGAAAACGCTCTCCAATGACTGTGGAGGAAGAAATTAAAGCAGACTGCACTGGAAGAGAGAAAGACATTTTCGCTTAGTTCTTCGCCAATACTGGATTGGACTGCATAAATTTTACGTACTTGAGTGGCCATTAGGGCTGCACTTTTTGCCCTTTACACCACAGCTGAGCTTAATCTATCATATGAAGCTGTGTATAAGGACAATAGGACATCACCTTAGTCCGCTACCTCGGTCGGTCCTTTCAGGTGCGCACCTGAATGGACCGACCATCTTCATATATATATTTTTTTTCCTTCTTTTTTGTTTTGTTTAAATACCTGTTAATTTATTTCTTATTCTTGAAAACAGTTTTTCTAATATCAAATTTACAGTGTCATAGATGTTACCACATGTTTTGTACAATTCTTTCTAGAGAATAAGATATGAATATTAATTCAATAATTTCTAGTTTAGGAAAAACACAATCCTTCAAAATATCATGTTTCTAAATTTTCTTCTTGCATTTTGAACAGAGCTTTTAAAAACTTGAAAAGTGCAACTCAAATTGTAGTTTTGTAAAGAGTAGAGAAAATTGCACACTCACCCAATGCACATTGCCACATGGACTAAAATCATGTACAAAATGTACAATAGCGAGCGCGCAAGATATTCTGTTTTGCAAATTGGGTACTCTAGGTTTTATCTTGTCAAAATTGTCCTGACATATATTTAGAGAAAAGTATTGGGTGTTTTCGAAGCATAGTGACACAATACTTCTTTCTCTCATATTCATGGTTAATCCTATCATAAATTTAATTAATAGAATCCAAGGGAGTTGGAAATTTTTTTTAAAACTCTCTTATGTTTGGTAAATTTAGATTTCACCCCCATTTTTTTAAGAGGTGGCCCTCCAAAGAATAAAGCTACCCCCCCCCCCCCCCAACACATAAGCCGAATTTGGTGCCCTCCTCCCCAAAAAAATCCTAACTTTTCACAATTTGTCTTTTTCCATTTCTCCTCTCAATGCTTTGTCTATATATTCTCTCTGTCCCAATTTGTTTGTCCTTTTGAAAAGTCAAACTTTTTAAGGGAACGTCATTTATTGCTTTGTCTATCTTATAGAAATGTATAAGTTTACAAAACTACTCTTAAATAAATTTATTAGCTTTTTTTTTTTTTTAAAGAGTTATTTTTGATGAGACAACTAAAAAGG
Organism: Quercus lobata; assembly: GCF_001633185.2. Classification (NCBI taxonomy): domain Eukaryota; kingdom Viridiplantae; phylum Streptophyta; class Magnoliopsida; order Fagales; family Fagaceae; genus Quercus; species Quercus lobata. The sequence goes on along the minus strand of NC_044909.1, from coordinate 30,553,185 downwards.
TGCCCCAATTAGATTGATTTTTTTTAAATATTTGTTAGTTTTCTTTTTAAATAATTTTGAAAATAAAGTAGGGGTATAATAGGAACATTAGTAAATTAATAACTTTTACTTTTAGAAATAGGATAATATTTTGGGACATCCCAAAATGGAATAGATGACAAACAAACTGAGAGTATCTTTTTTTTTTTTTTTTGGTTAACTTTTTAAAACTTTTAGCCTCCATAACTTTTAGTTTTAGTTTCATTTAGAAGATTAATTATTCAATTCTTCTAAAATGATAAAACTCACGTATAGTATACTTAATTCCCCAATTAAACTCATTTGTATTAAATTTAATTGTTCATGAAAATGATAACACTATTTGCATTTTATTGGTGTATGAATTTAATTTAGAAACTTAATGTACTACACTTAAAAAGGCACCATAAGTTTTGCCATTTCCCAAAACTTTACAATATGTCCATCCACTTTATAGCCCCCTAAATGATTCTTCTTATCACCATTACTCTCTCTTCAATTTCCTTTTATTAATTCTTCCTTACTGACACTCTCGCATAGTCAAATTTTCATTAGATCCTCCCTCTTTCTTAAGCGAATCATGAGAGGTACAAAATTTTCTTCTTCTTTTCATAGCTATTTTAGTTTAATTTCTATTTATTTATGATTTTCTTCTTTAGTTCAATTTTTATTTTGTTGAGAGGTACGAAAGTGATTTGATTTTGATTTTTTTACTATAGTAATCTAATCAATTTGAATTTAAATTCTATTGATTTTATGGTTGTTTATAGTGATTTTGTCATATTTAATTTTTATGAATATTATTTCTTATGAATGTAGTCTAGTTTTGTTATATACTTATATTTAATTTCTATGAATGTTATGGACTTATGATTGTTTAAAAGAATAAGAGAAACTTAGGGGAAACATAACCTTATATATTATGGTCAATTTGTCATTTAGCTTGTAAGTATTTTGAGTGCTAATAATAATGAATATATATATACACACACTTCAAGACTTACTTTGGTGACATGAGCTAATAAAGTAAATCAGTAGCTCATTTTCTAGAAAGAGAAGCCTCAACATCTTTTCAAACTTGGTCTCCATTCCTATGGCAGTTTCGTCAATGAACGTAGACTTAAGAATTTTATTTATTTATTTATTTTTTTAACTAATGCTGAAGACATGTATGTATGTATGTATGTTGTAATTTTACACCGTGTTTAGCAAAAACAAGGGAGAGGGTAGAGAAAGGAAAGGGAGGAAGAGAGGAGAGAGGAAATGGAAGAGAAAGAGAAAAAAAAAAATTCATGAAGTTGTTTGGTTTGTAAGAGAGAAATGGAGAGAAATATAGTTTATTGGTAGGTCCCACTATCAAAACTCTTTCTTCTCTCTCCATTTTCTCCCAAATTAATTAGGGAGGAAAGAATTTGATGGGCCATGGAGGAAAATAGAGTCTTGGCTAAATATTATAGAAAATGAAGTTTATTTGTGATATGGGTACTATTCAAATTTATTTGGAAAAAGGAGGAGAAAAGCGAATTTCGGTAATAGCATTGCCGAACTTCTGAGAAAAAAAGTAAGAGAGAGGAGAGAAAAATGATGCGATAGGAAGAAAGAAAAAAAGTAATTTCGGTATTGGTGTTGCCAAAATACCAAAAAAAGAAAAAAAGTATTTCAGTAATACAATTACCGAATTAATTTCCTCATGCCCACAAATATTTGCCCGTTAGTTTCATTTTCTAACTGTTAGTTTCTTTTAAAAAAAAAGAAAAAACTAACAAGTATTTCAATAATACAATTACCAAAATATGTATAAATATTAGAGGAGAGAACACCACGTTATCCTGTTTTGAAAACACGTAAAAATTACTCTATATAAGTTGGCAACAAAGTTTTATAGCGGCTGGGAATTATTAAGTGAATGATTGTTATCATTAGTGGAAATCGCAAAACAAATTTGATTTTCCATTTCAAATCTCAAAATGTCCCCTTTCAAAAAAAATCTCAAACTGTCCCATCCCTATCCGATATATACTTGCATTTTCTTCAACAAAGTCAGTCTCGCTGCCCACTTATCCCCTCAAAGAAAACTAAAGGAATTGACAATATGATCGAGGATAAGGAATTGGATATTAAACACAGAAACTTTATTACTTTACCATGTGAAAGGATATTAAACCCACTCACTGGTTTGAGCACTTGGTAAGCATGATGGTACCCTTGGACTTCTGTTCATTCGCTTTATAACTTTTGATTCATTCTTCTTCAACAACACCCAATTAACTTCAAAAGATATTTTTTCAGATTTGCCCTAAATTTCTCTCAACTTTTACTTTCGCTTTCGGAGGTTTTTTTTTTTTTTCCCATTTTTTTTTTAATAAATAGCAAAATCTTGTTTTCATAGAATAATTTCTAGTTTCTACATCACATCCTTCCTAATAGACTCCTCTTTTCTTTAATATTTTCGTTCTTCAAAGCATGCTTTCGAGAATAAAAATCTAAAAATAGATTGAATCAAGTCTGTTTCTTTTCACTTTTTGATTGCACTTTTTATTGGGTGTCTCGTTCTTTAATTACGTAGTTCAAGTGTTTCTAAGTACTACTTTTGGGTGGTGACGAGGAACCCGAACTTTTTGTTCAACAATGGATTATTATTCTATTAAAGATTTGGTTTTCTCTTTCCTGCTTGAATGTGAAGAATAAATGTTGTTTACGGTTAACCAATTAGATGATTTTGCTTTTTATATTAAATACATTACGATGACAAATCCTTGGGCTTCAATCGTGCTATAATATGACGATTCATTGTTCTTGATAGCTTAACTTAATAATAAGCAAAATTCAAACAAAGCATGCGTGCACGCCGCTGCATATAATGATACAACACAATGTTTGGCAAGGATTGGGTCCAGCATATATATAGTATAGTATATATGATATACAGCTTTTCGTTCTGATGAGAATATATTTTGCACATACCTACATGCATGCCATTTTTTCCCCAATTGTAGTGTAGGAAACTGTTTTATTTTTAATTTTGTAAGTAAAATGATCTAGACAGGTGTTATCTCGACTCCTCTAAATTGTTGATTCAACACTTTCTCTAGGGGTGAGGCCAACTCGAGTATCCTGGATCTGGATCCTCTCCATTTCCCTTTGAAATTGAGAGAGTCCATTTCATGACCATGATTACTTTGAAAATAAATCAATGGCTAAGATGTGTCACGTCAATTACAAATGAATAAATTAACTCTAATAGCAAAGTTAACTGTGGTTAAACAAACTAAACCTTAACGTTTGCTAAGGTAAGCGTTAACGTTGGAGAAAAAAAAAGGAAAAAACAAAAGAGAGAATGGGAGTCCCTTTCGATCTGGGTGCCTCATCAGTCATCTGGGGCGGTTGGTGGAGACATTCAGTGGTGTTCCTCGCTGTGGAGGGGATAAAGACCATGTCCTTCACAATTTTTAATATTACTACTCATTCCTTATAATTTTTAATTTTTCTAATTCTTTTAACATACATGCATACACCTCTGAAGGAGAATGCTTTTGTTTTTTTGCAGTACAACTACTTGATTTAAAAAGCCAAGCTTTGAAGTGTAAAAGATTATGGAAATTGTGTGTCTTGTGAAAACATAAATTTACCAAGTGTCTTTAATTTTCCAGTGGTGGATATGTTTCCTTTTTATGCAACTTAAATTTGTGGGAAATTTGTGAATGTTAAACATTATATGAGAAAATTAGTATCGCTTTCCTTTGCAATTTATAGCCTTTAGTTATTTGGATTGATCAAAATCGTATGGGTTTGTGGTTTGATTGTCTGTAAAAGGTTGGCAGATCAAATCTGTGCCTGGATTTGCTTTGAATGCTTACAAAAAGATTTAGGGAGTAGCATGTGTGGGTACTGGGTACCTCCTTCATTTTTCCCTTTTGCATCAGTTTTTGTGGCATCCAAACCGATCAAAGATACAAACTTTCCTTCATTTTCAGCAACCAAACGAAAAAAGGAACAAAACACAGAAAAAGAAAAAAGACAATAAGAAAAGATGACCCGAATCAATTGTCAATTAACGAAATTAATGCATTACAAACAGAACAATCTAATTGAGGGGAAAAAAAAAAAGTATTTTCGTCTTCCTCTTCCTCTTCTTCGTCGACGTCAATGCTTGTGCTCCATCTTCTTTTTCTAAACTCTGCTCTTTCCATTTTGTTACTTCTAGATCTGTTCTTCCTGAAATGTCTTGGTGACAAAATCACAATTCACGAAACTTAAAAGATAAGTTTAACACACTCTCTAGTAAACTTAACCATAGTCTAGACGGATCCTCCGTTAACTTCATAGTAGCATTAGTCAATATCTTTTTAAATGATATGGCACATCTTAGCCTTTCATTTATTTCAAATCAATCCTAGCCATAAAATAGACACTCTCCATTTCAAAGGGAAATGGAGAGATCCAAATCCGAGTATCCTGACACGTTCGAAGCAATAATTCTTTTTTTAATAAAATATAAATTTATGATATCCATTTCATATTATGATAAGTGACATAAGGGGGCTTAGCTTTTCCAATTTTCGCTTAGAGTACGTAATATAACATAATTTACACACACAAATTACTTACTAACCCCCCTAAATCTTGGAATTTGCACCCTGCTCCTCAAATTTTTAACATTTAATTGGTACCAAAACCCCCCAAAAAAATAGTAATAATAGTTGATACAAAAAAAGACCAAAAAAAAAAAAAACCCAAGTTTCTCTTTTTGGTACATTCCAAATCAAATCACCATAATCAAATGCTCAAATATAAAACTAACATGTCTAAGTTACTGAATATGTTGTGCACCTTCCCCATCATGCGCCCAACTGCCAGTGGCATTGACGTGAGTGTGTGGTCATCAGTTGGCTCCATGCTCTTTCGCTTAGCAATAGCAAAACGACTGCTATGATATCTCTCTTTTCTCTCTTTGTTTAAGTTCCGTGAATAACTTAGTTAAAGTAATGTATATACTACTGGTTTTACTGCTTTGGGTTTGAGAATTGCTGCGTACTTTAATAATTTAAAATTTCTGTGCTACAAATTGTGGAGAAAAGCGGTAAAAAATTGGAGTGATTCTTAAGTAATTTGGGTAAATGGTGTTTCTTCCTTTCACATTTATGATGGGGTCAACTTATTAAATTTATGGTAGAGTTCATCATGAATGTGAGAAGAGGGAACACCATTTTGCTACGCTCTAGAAATACCAAATTATTATTCAAAAAATTGTGGCTGTCAAATTCCTTTCCATTTTGTTTATAAATTTATATAATAATATATTAGTATGTTACAGTTGTGGATTACCCTTTACTGTGATGTTGCATGAATGCATAATAGTGATGTTAGTTCAAAGTGAATATAACTTCAAAAAAAAAAAAAAAAAAAAAAAAAAAGTGAATATATAAAATTCTGTTTATTGTATTTATATTTGGCTTTGAGAATTTTTTTAATTGTTTGGTTTTATCTCATTGCATTTAGTAGTCTGCACTCTGCACTTAATTATTTATAATTTTTTTCCTTTTTAAATTAGCTAAAGTGTGAGTAATTTGTGAAGAAAACATCCACAATTTATACATATTTTAAGAGAATAAAATATTCAAGATTCAAAAATTGCAATTCAATCCTTTATCCCTAATGCTGAAACTTTAGATATTGAACACCTTAGAAAGACTCTAAGATGTGAACTTAAGCAAAGAGATGTTTTTTCCTTAAAATGTGATCCTAAAATTTGACAATATGAAACATGAGATTTTGAGTGATTGTTTATTTATGAATATAGGAAAAAACATTTGCTAAAAAATTTTCATTTAGAATTTATGGTGGGCAAAAGTAAGTAAGGATGTTCACAACTTCACATGTTATCACTTCACTACTTTTACTCACACAATTAATTCTTAAGAGGTGGGATGCTCAATCAACCTTAAATACCTTAAGAAAAGAATAAACATTTCGAGGATGTGCTAGAATTGATTCCAGATATAGACAAAAGATCTTAATTAAGGAATAGTTTTGAAGTGTATATATTGGGGTCCTCAGGTTTAGTTCGAGGAAGAAGTTACAGAAAATTTCTAAGTTCTAAGTCCCAAAAGCAAAAAATCCCTCCTCTGATTCAGGGGCTTCTATGAGAGACCGCACCCCCGACCCGTTTTATAGGATGTTGGGCCAAACCCACGTGAATGAGTGTAGTCATATTACTGCCTCTCAAAATAGAGGTTCGATTGATTATATTTTCCCCTTTAGATTAAGGGTTTTACAATGGAGTTGCTACTTATTTAATTATTGGAATAAATAAGAAAACCAAAATTGAAAAATTCATCATTTTATTTATTTGAAATTGAATTTACATTAATCATAGGAAAATTACATGGCTTTGGTCCTAGATACAATCTAAGATAAAGTACATGGCTTTGTTTCCTAATTACAATTTAAAAATCGAAAAGTACATGAATAAGTATTTGATCTACTAACTCTTGATCTAAGCTCGGAGGCTATGTTACAAGGTGGGAAGGTGTTAGGCACCCACCTTGCCTGGTGAAACCGGTCTTCTAGATTATGATGGCCAACATTCATATCACATCATCCAATATGTCAATCAATTTGCATGTTGAATTAAAGTGTGTGCATGTGATAAATCCTAATTCAATTTATGAAACATTTCATTTGGATTGAAAAATAAATTCTAGTGAATGTGTGTGGATGGTGATAACCTAGATTCAATGATTTGAAAGAATTATTAAACAAACATATTTTTCATATTTTTGATATGGATTTAAGATTAAATCTAGTGATATGCATGAACATGTGATGAACAACAAAAAACATATGAAGAACACATAAGAACAATTAAGAACATTCAAACATATTCAAGGGAATTATCATGTTTTAATCTTAAATTCTCATCATGGCAACAAACAAATAGTTAGGAAAGGGGACTATACCTTCATGTAAGATCTATATAGTGGAGGAGGGGACTCTTGATGGAGGTCCTAAGGGTGGAGGAAAAGAAGAGCTAGGAGAAGGAGAGTGATTCTTACTCAATACCTTGAGTTTCAGGAAAATCAAGATATGACATGACTACTCAACTTCACTAAAACTCAAGAGAAGAGAAGAGGGGGTTTTTTTTGTGTCTTTGAAATGAAGGAGATGAGGAGTTTATATAATAGTGATGAGGGGAAATATGAATGGAAGACCATTTAATGAGGGTTGACAAAGAATCATGAACTTAGACCTCATTTTAACATTTGGGGAAATTTGGTGCATTAAATGTGGAGATTGATGAGAGTGAGGAGCAAGCAAAGTTCAGTTTTCCCGTAGCTGCTATAACAGTCTGTAGAGTCAATTTCAAAAAATAATATCTGACTCAATTCTGATCGGAATTGTCTCATTCTTGTGCTCAAATTGAAGCCCCGGATGTCTAATTTCTGAGAAAATTAACCTCATTCACAGATTCAAAATATTTTGAGAGATATTGATGAAATAGTGAGCAGATGTCATTTGTTAGAAAATTATTTCAGCACAATTAACATTAATAAGTCCCAAATTAGCTCCCAATTAACATTAAATGGCTCCAATTACTCCCATTTCAGACTTAAATGGTTCAAATTTTACTCTAATTAAAAGATAATTGCACAAATTACTCATTGAATAATTAATGTTTAACTATCTAGTTAATTAAATGTGTGCAACCCTACTATATAATGTAGTCTCAACCAATCAAATTATGACACATCATTGATCTCAAAATAATTATACTTATAACCAATTGAAATCAATTGTTCATAATCACATATAATCGGACTTAATTTATGATGGTGCATCTCAGCCATTAAAACTTAATTTGATGATAACTTTCAATTTGGTGGTCCGATTCGAGCTTATGACCAGTCGATTTAATCGTTACAACACCAAGATCATTTTGGTGAAATGAGATTAAGAATCTAATGATCATAATCAAGATGCATATTTTCAATGTGAAATTACTATTTTACCCTCCATGTGAGGTTAAATGCAGGTTGCGAAATAGAGTGTCAACAGAATGCCCCTCATTGGCAGAGTTTGAAAAGCGAATGTCAATGTATGAAAGAGACACCTAACTTTGCAATCAGTATTTAACCGTGGTGAGTGTATGGTGCATGTAGATAAAAATGTAGACGGTCATGTAGTGGATCAAAATGTGGACCGAATCTCGAGAGAGATTGCCTATGTACCTCTTGGTGGGGGGATCAGGTCCAAACGTAGTTCATGCATGCAATTTTTTTTTTTTTTTTTTTTAATGAGTACAAGACATGCTTACCTAAGGTCAAGAAAATATGGAGATTCTAGTCATGTGTTTATGAGAACCAAAGGTTCTGGATCCTAGCTCATGTTTTAAGAGGACCAAAGGTTCTGGATCCTAGCTCATATTTTCAGAGGACTTAAGACTTTTGGATCTTGGCTCATGTTTTTAGAGGATCAAGGGGTTTTTGGGCTTTGGCTCATGTTTTCAGAGGACCACAGGTTCTGGATCCTGGCTCGTGTTTTCAAAGGACCTAGGATTTTTGGATCTTGGCTCATGTTTTCAGAGGACCCTCGATGAATGCTGAGGGTGTGGACAATTGACTTGATGTTGCATCACTGGAAAATATGAAAGAGGATCATAGCTTTCTGTTCCTAAAGAAGAATTTAATGAAGATTTTTTTTTTTTTTGGAAAAAATTTGGAAATCATGAATTTTTGGAAGGAATCGAAAATTTTGATTGATGATTTTTTTTTTTTTTTTTTTTGGAAAAATTTGGAAATCTTGAATTTTCTCAATGAATTGAAATTTTGATTGATGTTTTTTCTGAAAGCACCTAAGTACGAGCCCTTTTTTTTTTTTTTTTTTTTTTTTGAGATTTGAATATTTGTTCATTATCAAAAAGAGAAGAAGATAAAGATGAAGATAGAGTAAAATTGATGAAGATTTTTTCATGATGATTTTTTTTTTTGAAAAACCTATCCTTTGAATGAGAACAACTTTGGCTGGAAGTTGATGCGGATTGCTAGATAAGTCATTGCTTAATTCTTAGATTGAAGTTGAGTTCATTTGATGTTGTGACCATTGGGGAACATGGAAGAAGATCATGGTCCGTCATCCTTGGTTCCTGCAAAAAAGGCTTTATTTTCTCTAACTTGTTAGAAACCAATTATCGTGAAAACTTACACACAATATAAATAGGCCAATGCTCCAAGTTTAAACATGCTTAATGCAAACAAATGGGCTTAACCTAACATGCACCTAAACAATTTTGTCACATTGTTTTGACTTTGTTCTCTAGGGTTGTTTGGGTGAATGGGACCAGGCCTATGCAAGGCTGCCTACGTACCTCTGTCATAGAGGATCAGGTTAAGACGTAGTTCAAGAGAACTGGATTTTGAAAAAGAATGATTTTTTTTTTTTTTTAATGAACAAGAGGTGATCCTTTGAAAAACATTTTGGCAAATTAAAGTGTTTAAGAATCAATTAAATCTCTTTGATTAAGAAGGATCAAGATCATTAAACTCATGTAATCAAATTTGCTTCATCCTTTTGAACATCGTCAAATTAAGTCTCCAAAGGCAATCAAGAAATGAAATGTGATAATATTTATGAATCACATTGTTGGGTGCAAACAAAGAGAGTGCTCCAAGTTTGGAAGTTCTTTTGAGTCATTTTGAGGATTTGAGAAAATTTGTCCTCGAACATATCATCATGTGGGGTTTGACAATTTTAAGCATTTTTCCTTTTTAATTCAAGAGAAAAATATTATTAGAGTTTAAGATGCACCTACAACTAGCAAGACTTCAAGGAGGTCTTTACTCATGGGTTGTAATGTAGGTTGGGTTTGGGTTATGAAATGAAAGATATAAAAGGCTCAAAATTTCCTATGATGTTTCCCCCAAGTATGCATTACTCAAAAATCAAGTATTGGAGGAGTTGTCCCATTTCTTCTTTGTCATCTTCTCACTAGTCTTCATTAGTCACTTGTATCAACATTTGTTTTTATGCTCATTCATCTTGAATCATTACTCTAGACTTTCATCTTGTAAAATCCTTTTCTTTTTGGATTACATCTTCAAGTTTCCAATTTGCTAGAATTTTACCCTTATTTTTTTTTCTTTGGCCCTAACATTTGCCTAGGCCACCCTTTTGGGTTTTTAGCCTAGCGGGCTTTCTTTTCTTTTCTTTCCTTTTTGGCCCTAACTTTTGCCTAGGCCGCCCTTTTGGGTTTTCAGCCTAGCGGGCTTTCTTTTCTTTTCTTTTCTTTTCTTTTTTTTTTTTTTTTTTTTTTTTTTTTTTTTTTTTTTTCTTTTGGTCTTTCATCTCTTGATTGAATGAACTTTTGGGGACCTTTTTCCCTCCTTGTATTTCTCAGCTTAATGATTTTTGGTCATTTTGATGCACTTTCTAGACTTCTTTCTTGCCTCAATGCACTTGCACCTTTTTGTGCTTAATGAATCTTTTCCTTTTTTGATGAACTTTCTTTTGGATGAACCTTCTACTCTTCTTGGCATGATGAACTTTAGGTTCTTCAAACTTGATGCACATTTTGTTTTCTCTCACATTGATGGAATTTCATTTCTCTTTTCTTGATTGAGTGAAAACTCCTTTTACTTTGACGATCTCTTATCTTTAGCTTAATGAATTATCTACTTGTCTTTCATGTCTTTTAGGAGAGCTTTATCAATTAGCTTCAAAACTACAAGGTCGACTCCTCCTCAACATGAGATTTAAGCATGCATACTTTGAATTTTCCCACCCTAGGTTTAGATTTTAGTGGGATCATGCAAAAAAGAGGCTAAGTGTTTAAAGGCTCAAATGGGCTAGCAATGGATAATGATCATTCTAGGTGTTAAGGTATCTTGTTTTACCAAAGACGGCCTCCTATCCCTAGTAATGCTTGCTTGCAGGCACAGTGATTTAAGCTCTTTTAATAAATTCCTCTTAAAAGAAAAAGTATGAATGCTCTATCGGAGACACAAAAGTTTTCAAAATTTTGGAATGAATGCATGAGCTTTTTGAATTTTCTGATGGATAGATTTTCTTTGATTGCCTTGTAGACCATTTCTTCTTTTATTCAAAGTAATTTAGCAAAAGTGTTTACACGGATTAAATGAAATTAATCCTTTCTCAGTACAAGTTGATTGTTCCAGCCTTTGAACATCACAATTTAGAAATAGTTTTGTCCATAGGATCCTTATGTACCATTTTGAAAAGGAGACTTAAAAGAATCTTGAAATCTTTGAAAGAAAAAAAATGGGCCTTTTTGAAAAAGTCACTAGGAAGTCCAATGCCCATAGTTCAAAGAATTCTTTTTTTTTTTCAAAAAATGACTTAAGGACTCAATGCCCCTAGTTCATTAGATGCTAAATAAAAATTTTGAATTCAAAGAAACATAGAAACATGGGTTAAACAAATAAACTTTAAGCTTAACCATGATGTTGCAAACCAAATGTGGAGTGAGGCAAAGTTGGGCCACTTGCTTCTTCTTGATCCATTTAGGATGCTTGAGGCTTGGTGGGCTTGAACCTTGATTATGATGAAATGGTTTAGGCTTGCACTTGGAAGGCATGCATCTTGTGAGCTTTTGGCCTTTGATGTTGATCATGCATATACACCTTTGATGGGCTCAAGTGGTGGACTTAGAATGATTCAAGAAATGATTTTGGGTTTCCATACCAATTAGAGTTCAATCATAGGTTTTTGGGCTTGAGTTCATTCATAGCATACAAGGTTCAAACAATTATGATGGGCTCAAGCGTTGGACTTGAGTCATCATGGTTCAAACACCATACACATGTGTAATGCAATGCAATTTACATGGACCGACCTAAAGGTAGGTTCTATGGGTCATTACAACATGGGTAGAAGGTAGGTTAAAGGTCCCCACAAGTTAGGACGTCGTACCTCCCAACTTGTGACACCAAGAGCGCCGTGTTGGTCCGAATGGTACAGTTTGTCCTTATGAACCACCATGGCATAACCATGATAATCCTTGTCGTGGTGGGTGGTAGGTTCATCGCTGGGTATGTGAGTCTCAGGAAGACCACAATCCATGGCTAATACTACTGGGCTTCCGGGCTAGCACACAAATAAAATAAATTTCATTCAAGCAAATGATGCATGACATGCAAAATAATGACATATTAGACATATTATATACAAAAAGCAATAAACAAACAATGACATGGTTGGCCACCATAATCTAATTGAAACTTAGCCCTCAATATCCCCAGTGGAGTTGCCATTGTGAGAGACTGCACCCCCAGCCCGTTTTATAGGATATTGGACCAAACCCACGTAAATGGGTGGAGTCGTGTTACTACCTCTCAAAATAGAGGTTCAACTGATTATGTTTCCCCCTTTAGATTAAGGGTTTTACAATTGAGTCGCCACTTATTTAATTATTGGAATAAATAAGAAAACCAAAATTGAAAAATTCCTCATTTTATTTATTTGAAATTGAATTTACATTGATCATAGGAAAATTACATGGTTTTGGTCCTAGATACAATCTAAGATAAAGTACATAACTTTGTTTCCTAATTACAATCTAAAAATCGAAAAGTACATGGATAAGTATTTGATCTACTAACTCTTGATCTAAGCTCGGAGGCTATGTTACAAGGTGGGAAGGTGTTAGGCACTCACCTTACCCGGTGAAACCGGTCTTCTAGACTATGATGGCCAACATTCATATCACATCATCCAATATGTCAATCAATTTGCATGTTGAATTAAAGCGTGTGCATGTGATAAACCCTAATTCAATTTATTAAATATTTCATTTGAATTGAAAAATAAATTCTAGTGAATGTGTGTGGATGGTGATAACCTAGATTCAAGGATTTGAAAGAATTATTAAACAAATATGTTTTTTTTTTTTTTTTTTATGTGGATTTAAGATTAAATCTAGTGATATGTATGAATATGTGATGAACAACCAAGAACGTGTAAATAACACATAACAACAATTAAGAACATTCAAACAACAATTAAGAACATTCAAACATATTCAAGGGAATTATCATGCTTTAATCTTAAATTCTCATCGTGACAACATAAACAAACAGTTAGGGAAGGGGATTATACCTTCATGCAAGATCCATATGGTAGAGGAGGGGACTCCTGATGGAGGTCCTAAGGGTGGAGGAAAAGAAGAGTTAGGAGAGGGAGAGTGAGTCTCACTCAATACCTTGAGTCTCAGGAAGACCAAGATATGACATGACTACTCAACTTCACTAAAACTTAAGAGAAGAGAAAAGGGGGTTTTTTTGTGTCTTTAAAATTAAGTAGATGAGGGGTTTATATAATAGTGGTGGGGGAAATATGAATGGAAGACTATTTAATGAGGGTTGACAAAGAATCATGAACCTAGACCTCATTTTAGCCTTTGGGGAAATTTGGTGCATTAAATGTGGAGATTAATGAGAGTGAGGGGCAAGCAAAGTTCGGTTTTCCCGTAGTTGCTGTAACAATCTGTAGAGCTAATTTCGAAAAATCATATCTGACTCAATTCTGATCGGAATTGTCTCATTCTTGTACTAAAATTGAAGCCCCGGATGTCTAGTTTCTGGGAAAATTAACCTCATTCACAAATTCAAAATATTCTGAGAGATATTGGTGAAATAGTAAGCAGAGGTCATTTGTTAGAAAATGGTTTCAGCACAAGTAACATTAATAGGTCCCAAATTAGCTCCCAATTAATATTAAATGGCTCCAATCACTCCCATTTTAGACTTAATTGGTTCCAAATTTACTCTAATTAAAAGATAATTGCACAAATTACTCATTGAATAATTAATGTTTAACTATCTAGTTAATTAGGTGTGTGCAATCCTATCATATAATATAGTCCTAACCAATCAAATTATGAAACATCATTGATCTCAAATTGATTATACTTATAATCAATTGAAATCAATTGTTTATAATCACATATAGTTGGACTCAATTTGTGATGGTGCATCTTAGCCATTAAAACTTAATTTGATGATAACTTTCAATCTGGTGGTCCGATTCGGGCTTATGACTAGTCAATTTAATCGTTACAACATCAAAATCATTTTGGTGAAATGAGATTAATGATCTAATGACCAGAATCAAGATGCATATTTTCAATGTAAAATTACCCTTTTACCCTCCATGTGAGGTTAAATGTGGGTTGCAAAATTGGGTGTCAACAGCTTCTTGGCTGATGTCTTATATCATCAGCCAAGATGTATCTAAGCCCTACACTTAGAAGGCTAGGATCAGATTTCCTTGATAATTGTCTCATCAAGGCCTTACTAGAAGGTTTCTACACTAAGGTATGAGCTGGGGGGACACTGTTTAATGTCATTTCCTCATTAATGCAGCCAGCTAAGTGGTTGCAGTGTATTAATTGCAGAGGTTATGGTTGCTTTGTCCATCTACTTTCCTTTCTTCCCCGCTCGACGACAAATCTTTCTCTTCACCCTCGGTTTGTACCCCATAACCTTTAGCCTCGACTCTCGGCCTTCGAGAGCGTGCTTGCATCCTCGGGATCCTCGTCCATTGTAGCCATTTTGTACTTGCACAAGGTCATCTGTACTTCTCTGAGGATGCTCTAGTGGTGTTTTCCGAGGTTTGTTTCCCCGGTGCTGTCCTTAATCCCCTTAACTATATTCTCGAATCCTCGTCCCCTCACAAAATCCATTATAAATGATTTTAGTATCATAATAAAAAATTTAAAAAAAAAATGTTGTATACAACTTTTTGTTCATAACAGTTTTTTTTTTTTTAATTTATTTATTTTTTTTTTTTTGCTTTAAGATTTTTATTATGTTTAGCTTGGCCCTAATTTGCCACTGATATTAATTGCTCTTATCATTATCATCAGACTAAGACACTCATCAATTTTTTTTTTTTTAATATATGTGGATTTCGAATCCCAAATCTCTTATTAATTTGATGACAAGAGATTTTATCAGGTACTGTTAAAGCTGAAATGAAATATCTCTCTCTCTCTCTCAAAAAAAAAAAAAAAAAAACTGAAATATATGGCATATAACAATAGTTGCGTATGCCATTTTTTTTTATATCCAAAAAATTGATTCTATGATTAAATTTTAAACATTGGAATTATTGTGGGTTAATCCAATTTTTTTTTTCTATGAAGGGAATTGAAACTGTAACTCTATTTATATGTATCACAAGAAGGTTGAAGAAATATTATAAGTATGAAATAAAAATAGCTTTTTTTTTTTTTTTTTTTTTTTTTTTTCATATTTTGACTTTAAAAAATAGATTGAAAAACTCAATATCATTAAGCCTTTACTAGGGTTAGGGTAAAGGTTAATAATTTGCATCCATTATAATTTGAAAATATATATTTTATTTTTCAAACAAATAAAAAGGATAAATTTTAGAGATAAACAATAACTGTAATTTTTTTTTGAACGTATTTTTGAAATTGATGTAGAAATATAAAGAGAAGTTTGGGTAGGAAAAATAAAGTAAATGTGAGGAGAAAAAAATGCTAAATTTTACGAGTTCTATTAGTTTTTTTATTTTTTAAATTGGAGGTGTTTTACTTACTTTAATTCAGATGAAAAATGAATAAAAAATGCTAAATTTTAGGAAATAAAACAATGAACGTGAATAGAAAAAGTCCTAAATTTTAGGAGTTCTCTTTTTGAATTCAAAATGAAAATTGTTTTTTGACATTTATGACCATATTTCTAAGAGAAGTTACCATTCATTAATGAAAATATTTTTAAACCACAGAAAGTCCAGTTTAAAGAGAAAAATCTCACCACTACGTACCATTGGTGTGGTGGTTACTTCATAAGTATAAATGCTTGTGGGGTGTGGAGGGCAAAGGCCAAGATTCAAGTATTTAGGAGGGAACTTCACACACGTATACACTAGATTATGCTAGAATAAAAATTCTATCTTGTTGTTGAGGCTCATTTTTGGCATGCCCAGTAAGAGAAAAGGCCCAACAACATGGGTAGACCAAAGTTAGAAAGCTAGAAAAAGCCATTGAGCCTAAGTGGCAGGAATGAATGGATCACGGGCTCATAAAGTGGGTCCTGAAGAAGCAAATGGGCCTGAATGGGCTCGGAGAGAGAGAGGAAACAAACCCATGGGCAGTATATAGAAAAGCAAGAATGGGCCACAGTAGACTCAAAGTAATGCAAGTAAAGAAAGTAAGAGGCTAATGGAAGACCCATTAGCCCCAAGGATGAAGTATAAAGTAATTGGGCCAAGGTAGCCCAAGAGAGTTAATAAAGGCCCATGGGAAAGCAGGATTGGAAAAGGGTCGAGGAAGCCCAAGGAAAGCAAATGGGCCAAGGATGCCCAAAAGGGAAATGGGACATAGGAGCCCGCAAACAGTGTAAGAAAAGGCCTAGCACTGAGTCACTGGGAGGGAAATAAACAGCAGGACCAAAGAGGCCCAGCAGGATTAATTCAAACAACATTACAGCAAGAATAGTAGAGTGGTACGGCAGGAAAATTCTAACAAGGCCACGGAGTGAACACAGAATAGGCCGGGGGAAGGAAGGCCTATGATCCAACAAGGCCCAATCCCCAAAATAAGTAAGTCATAAAGAATGGTAGATCGGAAAACAACCCACGCCATAAGAAGCCAAAAGTGCACTGCAGAACGTACAGACCAATCTCCAGAACATGGCAAATGCATAAGCGGCGGGTGAAGAAGGTGAAGCACGCGAGAGACCCAAGCACCACCAGCCTGTACCCAGCCAATATAGGAAGTGGTGGGTCATGGGTCAGAGGGAAAAAACCTATTCTGGGGTTCTTGCTCAGGCTCTTTTAGGGGAAATGTCTTGATAGGACGACATGCTATCCAAAAAAAATAAGGATGAGTTGGAACCACCAGGTACATGCCATGAGGGATAGAGAGAGAGAAAGCACACACACTGTAACGGGTAGAAAAGCCACAACAAACAAACAAACAATATAGCCTTCTTTGTCTAGCAGAAGGGAGCGGCACAGCCAACACAAGTAAGTGGTGGTGGCTGAACCACTGACGACCAGTAAGTGGTCGGCAAGGACACCCACACCAAACAAAGACAATTAAGAGCTAAAATAGTAAATACCAGTCACGGCAGGCTCTATAAAGGACCCTTTGCTGTGCACTAAGAAGGGGATTCGAAAAATCACAGTAATAGAAATTTCTAGAGAAAAACATAACCCAGAACTAAGCATTAAGAAGGAAAGGAAGTAAAACAAAAGAAAAGGAAAACTAAGAAGTGGGAAGGAGAGGAAAAGAAAAACAGAGAGTTTAGAATGGCAATCATGCACTAATAGGTTGATTTCCTCTCTCCCCCAATAGCCTTGCTCTCTATAAAAGGCAAAAGATCTGTATTTGGGCATAGACTATTTAGGCCTGTTCTCTCAAAACAATTAATATCTTCTTTGAAATTACTTGTGTTGAGAGAACGGTCGTCCCTTTCTTGGTTTTAATCCCGTGTATTACTTGGCATGGCAGACTAACACTTTGATTTTGCTAACTCTGTTTATCCTTCACTTAGCTTATTCTGTGTACGGAGAACCTTTTGTTGCTCACTTTTATTTATTGTAGTTAAAAGTAGTGACTATATTTTCTTGTGTTATCCGTATTATATCTACCCGTCATAACTTCTTTATAGTGGCTCTGCTTGCCATGGACATGTAACCAAAGCTTGGCAGATGTGGTGAAGTTTGTGCACAAGTCGAACTAAGGTGGGTTTTAGTTGGATCGGTCCCATCTTCCTTATCCAGAAAACTCGGGCCTAGTGCAGTAGGAAGCAGCCCAACATTACAAACAAGGCCCACCACCTTACCCTTGTATAAAAAATAAAAAATAAAAAAAGAGAAAAATCTCCTAGTATAGATAGATACCTATATATAAAGTGAGAAGTTTCAATTGTCATCGTGTATAAAATTTAATTTGAAAATCAATTTGTATATGCTTTTTAGATAAAGTAATATTCCGTAATATGTGTATCTATTTATTTATCATGTAATTTGGACTGGAACGATGATTATTTAAGTAGAGTGTAGAATGTAGACTACCTCATCAGTGGAAGCCAAAATTAGATGTGTTTCAGATTTATACGTTTTGCCTAAAATTGACGAGATGACAAATTGACAATGAATTAGTTCTAGATGGGTTCCATTCCTTTCTTGGCCTTAAAAAAAAATTTTAAAAAGAAAAAAAAAAAAAAAAAAA